>NC_083294.1:41609490-42349422 GCF_963506605.1 Zootoca vivipara | reverse complement strand
AACTGCTGACAGATCAAAATTCAAAAGAGGCAGAAGTCAACTTTTTTCAGTTTAGATATTATTATTATTTTACAATTTGGATTAGACATTTTTTTTGTCACCACAAAGTAAAACAGCACTAAGTAGTCTGTTTATGTTTGGTTTATGTTTTGTTTTTTATTTAAAGATCATTCAGAAGAAGAGAGGAAGGCTTTTTCAGCCTGAAGGCTAAATCTTCACCACCATCACTGATTCATTAATTGCCTTCTGAATTGCCGTATCAAGGTGATTTACACACAAAATAATTAAAAACAGTTAAAAACACGAAAACAGCCAATATATTTAAAACAAGACTAAAAGCCTAACAAGTAGCCACTCATGTTAACAACACTTCATGCAGCTGGGAAAACCTGTCTGAACAAAAATGTCTTCATTTCCCCCCTGGAAAGGGCAGATAGAGGACATTGTATCTTGACAGAAATGCTATACCACAGAACAGGAGCGGCCATGCTAACAGCCCTGCTCTAAGTTACCGCAGAGCAGGCTCCTGAGATCATTGGAACTTGCCGGAGTCTTTCAGAACTCAGCAACCTTTAGGGTGTATAAGGGGTAAGGCAGTCTCTCGATCAACTTGGTCCTGAGCTACTGCCTAGGGACTTATGTTAGGGACTTACATGTTAGTACCAACACTTTGAGATTGGAAAACTAGCAGAGTGGCAGCCAATGCAAATGGGTAATCAAATTGCCTCTGGGGACCACATGCCAGGAGAGGGCATGACTAGAGGCAAAAGTGGGTGGACACATCCAGTTTCACATTCCTGGTGGCAGTGGCCCAGGCTCTCCTCATGGCACCCTTTCTTCCACAAGGAGTATCTGAATGAGGGTAGCAGGCTTTCTCTAACCACTGATTGGCATTTTGACCACATTCATAACACACGTTTAAAGCACAATGATACTACTTTAAACATCCTGGCTTCCACCCAAAGAATCATGGGAGCTGTAGTTTGTTAAGGGGCCTGAGCCTCTGTGTCCTTTCACAGAGTTACAGTTCCCAGGGTGGTTTAGCGATCCATCCCTTGTCACAGGGATTCTGGAGATTATAGCTCTGAGAGGGGAATAGAGGTCTCCCCCAAAACTCTCAGACAGTTTCTTGTGTAGGGTGACCAGTCTCATATAACTTGTATGCTTGAAGCTAATTAATGCATGTATGGGTTAATGCCATAGAGTAGGCTGTCTTGCCAGACTTAGCCTATGTCATTTCCCCTCATTTTGGGAGGAAATGGACAACCATTGAAAAGAACATGATCTTTTCAAGAAGGTTAAGGGGTGATATGATAACCATGTTCAAATATATTAAAGGATGCCATATAGAGGAGGGTGAAAGGTTGTTTTCTGCTGCTCCAGAGAAGTGGACACGGAACAATGGATTCAAACTACAAGAAAGAAGATTCCACCTAAACATTAGAAGAACTTCCTGACAGTAAGAGCTGTTCGACAGTGGAATTTGCTGCCAGGAGTGCGGTGGAGTCTCCTTCTTTGGAGGTCTTTAAGCAGAGGCTTGACAGCCATATGCCAAGAATGCTTTGATGGTGTTTTCTGCTTGGCAGGGGGTTGGACTGGATGGCCTTGTGGTCTCTTCCAACTCTATGATTCTATGATCTTGGCCTTTGGAGTGTTTGTGGATCTTGGCTTCTAGGAATATTTCCAACATCCTGCTACTAATATATTTAAACAACTTCTTCTAGTTGGTCTTAATTTTTTAAGCAAAGTGTTCCTCAATTCCTTACTGTCTGCATGCACTTCTGATTTTGGCCAAACTTTGTGTTCATTTTCATTCTCCTTACTAGAAAAGGCTTTAGTATTTGAAGGAAGACTCTAAGGCTCTAATATCTTCTTTGATTCTGCTCATTAACCATTATCTCATGACCCTGAGATTAAGAGTCTCATGCTCTACCAACACATTTTGATTTGACTTGAACCTTCTGGAAGCAAAGCAGGTGCTCTAAACATTGACCTGCAGCCTTCCAAAAGTATGTCAGCTTAGTGCTGAGAGAGAGATTTATTTTTTAAAACCATTTACAGGTGTGGGGGAGCCCCCTGAGTTTGAAATTGTTCCAACCCCGTCTCTCTCTCTCTCTCTCTCTCTCTCTCTCTCTCTCTCTCTCTCTCTCTCTCTCTCTCTCTCTCTCTCTCTCTCTCTCTCTCTCTCTCTGCTATCCAATAAAAGACCAAATTATTGCTCAGCTTCCTGTATTTGAAAGCAAGTGATTTCCTAGTGCATAGGAAGTGAATGAAAAGAAAACAGGGGTGATGAGGATAATAAACTGAAATTGTGCTGGGGAAAGTGCAGGCTAATGCAGCTATGGAAATCAATAACCCCTTTGAGAGGTGCTCAAGCAGAAGGATGAATCCCGGGGGCGGGGGGGGGGGGAATGACAAATGAACAAATGGCCGTACATGGGGTGTGTGTGAGAGAGAAAGGAATAACTCTATTTACTGTAAAACCCACAAGCAACAAAAGTAGGTTCTGGCCTGTTGTGTTCTGTGCTTTAAGGTTGCAAACCTACTTACCACACCAAGAGGCTGAATGCAGTTCTCCAGGCCTCAGTACCTGACCATTGGTATTCTTCCTAAACCACGCCCAATTCCAGGCCATCTCACTCTTTCTCTTCACCCTCCTTGAGTTCCTTTGCCTGGCTGGAATGTGTCATTGAACTGTGATATTGCCTCTTGTTTGGATTGGGGTCTCTCTCTCTCTCTCTCTCTCTCTCTCTCTCTCTCTCTCTCTCTCTCTCTCTCTGTGTGTGTGTGTGTGTGTGTGTGTGAGAGAGAGAGAGAGAGAGAGAGAGAGAAGAGAGAGAGAGAGAGAGAGCATGCATGCGTGTTTGTAGAAGCCTCTGGCTTTTGTGTGGCTGGAATATAGCCTACTGTGCAGAGGTAAAAGTCATTCGTATTGTTCCACTCCCTCTTGCATCTGTTCCTTCCCGCACTCTGCCCCTAACAACACCTGCCACTGAAGGTTGTGGCATCATCAAGGTTTCCCATGAGGGAAAGAGGTCCTAGAGCTGAAAACCTTTCCATGCTATGCACTCTTTCCTTGGAGTAAATCCCTATCTGCACTATACATTTAATGCAGTTCCAAAGCCCTTGAAACTGTCATGGCTTTCTACAATGAATCCTGGGAAGTGTAGTTTGTTGAGGGTGATGTAGGTTTTTAGGGGATCCCTGTTCCCTTTGCAGACCTACAGTTCCTAGTTCCCTGTGGAGAAGGATTGTTTAACATCTCAGGGAATTGCTGCTCTGTGAGGGGAATAGGGGTGTCTGGACCAGGGCCAACTCAATACATTTTGCTGCCTGAGGCAAAGGACCGGTTGGCACCCTCCCCCAAGGCACATAAAGAAGCTGATTGGACTCGTAGTTCAATCTTAATCCAACCTAGGTGAAAGAACATTTTCTTCCACTGCACTTGAGGGCAGAGGCAAGCAAAGGGAGTAAAAGGCAGGCAAGATGGCACTCACAGTTCTGGCTATTCTTTTCCCCTCAGCATCTGCCGCCTAAGGTGGCTGCCCCACTTTAGCCCTGGGACTCCAAACAACTCTCAGCACCTTTAACATACTACAATTCAATTTGCATTTAAAGGGGAACCTAGCCAATTTGCCAAATTCAACCTTTGAAATTTGCATTTCTCTGAATTTTGCACTGCAGTTCTGTAGCCATGTTATGTGTACAAAAGTGGACATACTAAGGTAAAGTATGTATGGAAATGATTGAAATTACTGTGCAAAAATGCATTATATAGTGCAAAATTGCTTTGCAAAACTGTGTATATTAGGCCAAATTGTAAATGTATGTGTTAGGAGAAATTCACATTAAAATGCTGACAGTTTTTCACTTTCAAAGGAATCACAAATTGATGTGGGAATGCAAAAAACTTAAGACTGGCAAAAACAGAAACTGCAAGAAGCCAAAATGGGTTCTCTCCCCTGCCCCATTAATTGGATGCTTCCTATTCGTGTGTCTTGCCAAAATGACATTGTCCACACGGGTATTGGCCAACCCAAAATAAGTCTTATTGTACTAGTCAAAGGCCATGACAAAAATATCTATATAACTGTATATATAAATATATATAAATTATAGCCAGCTTGAGAAACTACAAGCTCCAAATGAGTACATTTTTAAAAAGAAGCACATACATGCACGTGTGTTTGTGTGTGTGTGTGTGTGTGTGTGTGTGTGTGTGTGTGTGTGTGTGTGTGTGTGTGTTTAATTGTACATATTTATTAGCATCTTTCTGGGGACATATGAACAGATTAAATTAGACATTTCTGGTTTTTGAGCCACCCACTTCATATGATTCCAAGCCAGTTGCTCTACAGTATTTGAGAATTTGTAGGCTGTGTGTGTGTGTGTGTGTGTGTGTGTGTGTGTGTGTGTGTTCATGTGCTCCATCCCGAAACATAATACAACATTGCAAGTCGAGCATCTTCATTGTGAAGGCTCCTCTTACTCCTGTGAATGCACACCTTGAAATTTTGCCAGAAAGTGAAGAGAAGTGCCAAGGTGATTGGTGATTACAGGGGCTCTTGAATTCAGGAAGAAAGTGCCCTTGAATCATGACACAAGCATGTCAATAGAAAGCACACAGAGCACAAGATGCAAACCTGTTTTCTAAAGTACTGTAAGAAAAACGGTTGTTAGTGATGCAAAGAAAGGATGAAAATTGTGTAGAATCCCAATTATTATCTTCTTCTTTTGTATTAGGTATAGCATATATCATAATTTTGCAAGCAAATTAAAATGTGTTTTGTTTGCAAACTCCTGCACAAAATGGTTTTAGACTTAATTTAAAGCTCTCTGTTCACTTGATGTCAGTGGGGAAATTCATTTTCTTGTAAAATGGGGCAAAGTCCCAGACTTGGCTTACATTTTCTTCACACAGCAGCTGTACTGATTTTTAATATTTTTGGGTTGAATCTTACATTAGCACTTAGAATGTTTGTGCACGTTCTGTGATATTACAACAGCTTAGCCAATGGCTAAACCCATGCAGGGATGATTTTTATAGATTTTATAGATGATTTTATAGAGAAAGTGCTATATCTATAGGTTGTTGTCCTTTGCCTCAGTAGATTTCTTGCAGACTTTTCCTTTGCTATCACATTAAGATGGAATCTTGTTGTTGTTTAGTCGCTTAGTCGTGTCCAACTCTTCGTGACCCCCAGGGCCATCTTAAGCATATCCAGCACTGTGGTGCAAAGCTTCCTCTGGTGCCAGCTCCCCTCCTTCCCAGAGTTGTTGACATTTTTTTTAGGGAGGACAGCGCTGCTGGAGGAGGTAGGCAGCGGCTGGAGGGTGGCTCCTCCAGTGGGGAAGAGGCGGAGGCTGGATGTGGCGCCTCCCAGCTTAGCTGACCGCTTCATGCTATGATGGCCATGGCAGATGGAGGCTCCAGGCGTGGCACTGCTTTGGTGCAGAATGGCGGAGGTGGGCGAGGGTGGCGAGCTTATGCCAGGAGGCACCAAGTCCAGCCTCTGCCTCTTCCCTGGAGCCCTCCCGAATATGGCATCCTGGCTCCCCGTGCCACTAGCCTCTATGGGTAAGAAGCCCCCGGTGACCCCATGGACCAGAGCGTGACAGGCACTCCTATCTTCCACTGCCTCCCGCAGTTTGGTCAGACTCATGTTGGTGGCTTTGAGAACACTGTCCAACCATCTCATCCTCTGTCATCCCCTTCTCCTTGTGCCCTCAATCTTTCCCAACATCAGGGTCTTTTCCAGGGAGTCTTCTCTTCTCATGACGTGGCCAAAATATTGGAGCCTCAGCTTCACGATCTGTCCTTCCAGTGAGCACTCAGGGTTGATTTCCTTAAGAATGGATAGGTTTGATCTTCTTGCAGTCCATGGGACTCTCAAGAGTCTCCTCCAGCACCATAATTCAAAAGCATCCATTCTTCAGCGATCAGCCTTCTTTATGGTCCAGCTCCCACTTCCATACATCACTATTGGGAAAACCATCGCTTTAACTATACGGGTGGAATCTACAAACCTATAAAAAAACCTCTGTGAAAATCCTTTTTAAAGAAATGTTTTGAAAAATATATTGAATTTGCCATAGCTCATCGTCACCATCTAGTTTCACATTTGTATATCACTTTACATAACACTTAAAACATTTTATTTGCAGCTGTATAGTTGAGTCTCAAGCTTATCAGTGCCAAATGGTTCATTTAGTTTTCAGACAATGGGAGGATAAGAAGTTTAGCATGCACACACAAAACCCCTGCCCTTGGAGAGACAGCTAAATGGTACTTTTGCAGTTTTGGAGTGAGAGCTCAGCATGTGCATTCAACATAGCTACAGCGATATATTCCCTTCATTTTCTTCATTTTCATTTTCTGCTGATACTAGTGCACTAAATTCTAGACCAAGCAGTAGCAAGCATCCAGAGGTTTCTGCCTGGACATGGTGAATCAGAGGAGTGGGTCATTAAGAACCCCAGCACTTAAAGAGAGAAGGGGTTGAAATATGACCCTCTGGACTTCTTTGTCTTGCCTCTGGAACTCCTTCCATGTCCTAACCCCTCCCAAGCTACACTATTCAGCATCCCTGCTTTAAGTGGCAGAGGAAGGGTTGGCGGAGGGATGCGGGCTGCCCCGGGTGACATCACTGAGGGTGTGTGTGTGACAAAATGGAAAAAAATGAGTTAATAATAATAATATACAAAATTGGGCTCATGAAACTTTTTAGTTTAGTCAACGTAAAGTAACGTGACTGGCACTCTGTGCCACACTTCGGGGGCTGGCACTTACCACAGGGTCTGAGCCACGCGTCTCTCCTGGGAGTGACGTGGTGACTTGGGCGCCTGCAGGCTCCATGCTGCCTGAAACAGCAGCATGGGGTTTGTGTATGCCCACCGCCTCTCCCTCAACCGCCCTACAGCTGAGGGAGAGGTGGCAGAGAGGCTCCACGCAGCACGCCCCACCCCCATGGGTGGCTCGCCCCACCCCCGGCTGCAGGATGCGCATGTCGCACTGGGCACCCAAGCAGCTAGATATGCCGCTGCCTGCTTTGCATGGTGTGTTGGGATGATTGCTTTGCTGTAACACTTTTATCACTTGTCCAAGACCCTGGAGACCCACTGCTGGTCAATGTATATCAGGAGTGGGATACCTGTGAGCTTCTAGCTGCAAAACGTAGTAAAAAGACCAATGTACTCCATTGTCCATCTGCTTCAGTTCCTGGAACTGGGCCTCAGGCAATATGGTTTAAAGAAGTGACAGCCAATATGGGGCCTTCCATATGTTGCTGACTTACAACCCCCATCTTCCCTTTCCATTGCCCATGCTGACTAAGGCTTATGGGAGCTGAAGTTGGACAACATCTGGAGGTCCAGAGACTCCCTATCCCTGCTACAAAGCATCATGCCTATTGATGATGGCACTATACTTAATTAAGAAGTAAGCACAGAAGCAAATGGTTTCATTTGCTCCATCAAATCATGACACAGTACTCATACTCTCTCCTATTTGTATGGGGATGAGCGTACGATAATTGTTTTTAATTTATTTGGAGGTATAACTGAGTTTGCTCAGATCATCATGTACTTTCTGCACTGCCATGGATTTATGCCTTTGTTTATTCCATTCCCATTGCTAAGCAAAATTATAGCAATTCGGAGCAAAGGTCTCTTCTAATCCATTATCTCAGAAGCCTAAAGAGGGGTGGGAATATGGGGCACACATTTACTGAAGTGCAATCAGAAATTCTAGTGCATAGTCTCTTCAGTAGCTCAGCTACTGTCATCTTCCCACCATTTCCCATGATTTTCTGTTGGCTTCTGATTGCCTCTCAAGTAAGCTCTCCACCATGCTGGAATTCCTTATGCACCATCACTCAGTGTTGCTCCAGCACTATTTGGTCTTCAGCTTTCTGCAGAATGCAGACAGGAATCTGTTATCATAGTTATTAGAAGAAAGGTGACATGATGGGAATGACACTCCTTTTCATGAACTCAGGGCCCATCCAATGAAACTGAACATTAGACGATTCAGGACAGATAGATGAAAGTACTTATTCACACAATGCTTAGTTAAATTGTGGAATTATACTCCCACAAGAATCTTGCATAGTTAGCATTGCTTCTTCATATCAAGGGTATAAAAAGAAGCATTTAATTCTATCATATCCATTTGTCCAATTATATTTTTTTCCAACAATTTGTATATCACATAAACACCATCCTCTCTAAACAGTGTACAAAGGACCCAGTAGAGTGAGCCTTAAAATGACTTAAAACAATAGAATCAGAATTCAGTGGAAAAGCTTGCTGGAATCGTCATCACCAACACATCAAGCACCAGAGGTTCAGCAAGGAGGGGGCCTATCTGAACACAGCTGAAAGGGAGCTCCAAAAAACTGTATTTTTGAACACATGGCCCCTTGTGAATCTGACTCATGCATCTGAAATATGGGGGGTTACTAACAGTGACTCCCCCAACTTCATCAGTGATCATGTAGGAATATAAGGGATCTTGTGGTCCCTGAGGTATCCTGAACCCAAATTGTGAAGGACCTTGTGGAATTAATACAAGAGCCTTGAACCTGGCCTGGTTCAAGTGTAATGTGCATCCAGTGCAAGCTCTTGAGCACTGAAGTTCCATCAACTGCCTACCGGTAGCTCCAGCATGTTGCACCAGCTGGAGCTTCTAGGTGAGGCCCAAGGTTAGCCCTGCAGAGACCATATTGCAATAATTGAGTCTTGAGGTTACCAGTGCATGAATCTTCATAGCCAGACTTTACCTGTCCAAGAACAGCCATAGTTGGTGTACGGTGTAACAGACATAGCTGAGCCTCCAGCAACAAGGAAGGACTCCAAACTCCATAACTCCAAAACCTGCTATTTCAGATGGTGTGCAACCTAATCCAGAACAGGCAACTTGCCATGTTCTAATCTAGTGCTACCTCATGAGAAGGCTTTGTAAGGGTGCCCAGATTTTAGAGTCCGCCACACGTGTGTAGCCATTACTCATTCTAGGAGAGATATTGACTTCAGCAGCTATTTCCATGAATAATATTTGAAGAAGTATGCCCTTCAAGAATTGATGGCCATCAGTTTTTAAGCATTCATCTGGTTGTGTTGTGCTGCCTAGTTATTTATTTTGATAAGAGAGCTGTTTTGCCACCATTAGTTATCTGCATGACCAGGTGAAAATCAATGCTTCCTCTGATTGGAAATGGGATAGCGGCAGAGGTGGGAAGAATGCGACAGAGGTTTAAATACAAATGAAAACTTTCTCACGTATTTCCAGGATTCGAATCTTTCTGACTTGCGTGTCTTCCCCCTCCCCACCTGAGCCTAATTCAAAGAGAGAAGAGGCAAAGGAAACATTCAATGGATTTCTATTCTCCTGTTTAAGTGTGCACAAAAAATACATATTCATATTTAAATGAAAGCCACATATCCATGTTAACAATGGGAAATTTATTAGAAAGTGGTGGTGGGTCCACACTAAGGTGCAGCTTTGTTCAGGTGATGACAACTAAAGGAAGCACTTTAGAAGGTCTAGAATGGCTCAGTGCATCAACAGAAAGCTAAAGAACACCGGACATGTTTTTCACAGTAAAGGATGGAGAAGGTCTCAGAGTCTAGGTGCCAAATTATCCTTCAGGTGATGGAGTAAAACCTGAAGGGTGAAGGGGATGCACAGACAGCCCCAAAGATGCTACTAGCTGACATGTCAGTGGGGCAGTATATTTTGAAATGATACAATGGATAAATGCTGAGATGGAATTATAAAATTTATTTTATTACACACACACAAGAGAGGGAGAGACGGTAAGGGAGAATGTGTCTTCATGAGTACAGTTTGACAAGGTATGATATCTATTTAACAAATGGCTTTGGCAAACAGACTGGTGTTCCAAATATGTTTATCACCCCACTTCAGACCTGAGCACAATGCATTTGTTCCAAAACCTAGTCAACTTAACTTTGGAATATTTCTTTATTTTTTTTCTGCTTTGCAAGGTCTCATCCCTAGTCATGTTTCCTTGTGGGCATGAGATTTTGTTAGCTGCAATTGAAATGAAATTTTCCAGGCTACAGGAACATTGAACTGTCTCATGCAATAACTGTTTCCAGTTTATTCTTGGAGAATAAAATTGTCTTTGGAGATTCATTACAACTTCGCTCTCCTCTGTCTACGAATTCAAAACATTAGATGGAAATTATACCCAGCTATGGCATGTTACTGTTTAGCTTCAAGGGCTGGGGAGAATTGAAAAGAGGCATCAGAACCTGCTGAAGAGTCCTTAGTAATGCCTAAGGGGCATAACATTTTAATAGAATGTGATGCCTGTAGATGAAAGATGCAATAAACACCAATTGTTATTGCTTCCCCTTTGCCTTAGAAGTAGGCTTAGGAGTGCAAACAAGCAGAATCAGAGGCAATATTTCTATTTTAAAAAATATTTCTATTTTTAACAGCTTCTCCTTTTGAGAGCAAGTTAATCATGATACATTTGTGGGCTGGTCTCATGTCCTTTCTAAAATGAAGATACACAATATCACAGTCAAAACACCTTATTTTCATAGACTATGTAAAGAAGTGTGCATACATCTGAACCCAACTTGTGGGTGTATTTCTCACATTCATTCTTAGACCCCTTCACATTCTGCAGATAAAAACAGAGATAAGCTTTGCCTAATTACACATTGTTGAAAGCTCTAGTTCACTGGTTGTGGACTGACCAGATCTGAACCACCAGAAAAAAAGGTGCAGATTGGAACCAAAGTTATCCATTGGCTTTCATATTTCCCAAATGCTGTAACACAGTCCTTGACTCAATGAATCTACTGGGGGAGAAAAATATGTTTAGAAAGGTTGTAGAAATATGTTTTTGAAAGGAGAGACATTTTAAAAATACATATTGAAATGAAAAATTTCTCTCTCTCTCTCTCTCTTCTGATCACTCTGCTTGCCAACTCCCACAACTCTTTAACCTCCTAGACCTGTCCCTTCACACCTCCTGCAACTACTAACACCCTTTTCACCTTTCCCAACCCTATTTTTCAAACAATTTATCCCTTCTATTCTGAAGTCCTACTTTGCAGACACACACTGTGATGATATATGTTACTGGATATTTAATAAAAATAAAATCTTAAAAGAAAGTCTGTCACCTAGATTGCTCAGTTACAAAAGATGAAGTTCAGCTAGTGGGTTTTGTAGATATACAATTGTCTGCCTGTTCTAAATTACGGATTTAAATCTGGAACTTCATGTTGAAGAAAACACAAGGCGCCAGGAGTGAAATACATGATCCTGGGAAAGTACTATGGAATATTTGAGGGCTCCACAACCCTTATCTCATAGATATAAGGCAGCTGAGGAATGAAATAGGGAGATGTTTGAGAAAACTGAGAAAAGGAGGACACCAACACATTCCCCATAGCTCCACTTGCACCACCACAGCAGCACAAATTACCCCTTTAACCTCATTCACTCCCATCTGCCCCCTCCCTAATACATTGTCCTCTCCAACTTTCTTCCTCCATCACCAGAGCCTCAAAATTGTCCTTCTTTCCTCCAAATGGCTCATTTGCCTTTACTCAGTTCAACTCCACTCACAGAGAATTTTTTCTCCCTGCCCCCCAAAGCCTTCCATTAAGACCTTCCCCTTATCATTTACTACAAACATGCAGTGGCAGAGAGCAGGTGGGGGCAGGGCTGGTGCGTGTTCTGGGGCGTGGTGTGCCCGTAGGGGCGTGGCGTGCATTCTGGGGGCATGGTGCACCGTCCATAGGGGCATGGCACACGTTCTGGGGGCAGGGACTGCTGCCTGCAGGGGTGGGGCACCCAGCACGGGCAGGGGGGCAGCCACGATGGCGCCCTCAGGATCATGCTGCCCGGGGCGGAGCACCCCTATCACCCCCGCCTTCCTACGCCCCTGCAAACATGTGTACCCTCCTTGTTCTTCCTGCCCTCTCCTCCTTTCCCCACCTTTAGAACCTTCAGAAACAGACAATGAAAACAGTTTGATGATAGCATACTCTTCAACATTTTTCCAATGAAAATAGGGATTTCTTATTCAACAACAACAACATTCATACCCTGCCCATCTGTTGCCCCAGCTGCTCTGGGCAGATTTCAACATATATTAAAAACAAAACAACACATTCCCTATACAGGGCTGCCTTCAGAGGTCTTCTAAAGGTTGTATGATTACATAACTCCATACCCTGCAACATTTCTCCATTGAAAATCGGGGCGTCCTAAGGAAAAGTGGGACATTCCAGGATCAAATCAGAAACCAGGACAGCTTCTCTAAATCAGGGATGTCCCCAGAAAATAGGGACACTTGGAGGGTTTGTGACGGCCTAGGGAAAATACTAAATATATATAGTTAGAATTGGTCACCCCCACTTTTACCACACCCACATTGACATTTCACCTTTTTTGGGGGGGCAAACCTTTCTGAATCAAAGCTGCCCTTTGTCCCCCCCCCCAAGGTGAGCCAAACTTGAATTACACCAATCTCCATTATCAACCTGCACAACGTGGACAAAGAGAAGGGGCCAATACTGCCAAGAATGAACAATGGTACTGAGGTGGAAAAAGAGCACATCCATATGTGTCCCAGGCATTAGGGAGACATTTTGCTAGAATAATATTTACTTGATTCCCCCTAACCCCTTATTAGTGTATCAATCATACAGTGCTATACAGTACAGTCTTGGGGAAAGAGGGGGGTAGAAATGCATTAAATTTCAGATGCTTCGGTACATTCCAGCACATTCTTTCTAACCATTTGCTATGATAATGCTCATTCATATTTCTCCCCCAAACTTCCACTGATCTTCATGGCAATTTCCGCTGACAGGTGTATGCAAGGAATAGAGGACAGAAGAGTCAAACAATGTTATCACGGATCCCCTCTGTTACACCTCACAAGAATCCACCTCGGGCATTTGCTGGATGTCAGAAAGAAACATTACATGCTGAAACTTAATCTTCTTAGAGTCAATCCACCATCCTGAGTCCTATCTTGAAGACTGGAGCTATTTCAGAAATGAATAAGCTCCCCCTTCTGTGTGCTAAGCAAAAATAAAATAAAATGTAAAAGCACAATGCCATCAACTCCAAAAGAGAGAGATGTGTTTACACAAATACAGAATTCCAGGAAGTTTAATCCACATCCACTTGCTGAATCTCTTTTGGGTCATTCACAGGTCACTGTATTTCTCGGTGGAATTGTGAACTCTTACCCATTAGTGGCTTGTGGTTACTGATCATTTATCCCAGGATAAAAGAGAAGCAAAGTGAGAAACCTTCATCTTTCCAGGGGTCACTGCCTCTCTTTCAAGCTCTGGTTCACCCATGAACAAAATGGCAGCTAAAATGAGTGTGGGGATCATTATCCTAAGATATGGATATGTTAACAGAGCCAAATCAGATCGTTATCTCCCTTGATTACTCCCTCTTAGCTTTGACAACAACAACAAAATCCCTATTTCACCTTCAGGGGTGGGGGATAAATTCACTTCATACTTAATGGTGAATTTACTTAATTCCCATGTTTTGAAACATAATGTGAACTGAAACAGCCATTTTTAAAGAGTCACACTTGGTTAAAATGCTGTGCTTTGGTTCACATACTGTTTCAAAATTTTGCAGTACACTTCTCCAGTGCACTAATATGTACAAAAATGCATATAATATAGCGTGCATATAAATGCATATATTTGTGATTTTTTTGTACAAAAATGCATTACATTGAGAAAATTATCTAGCAAAAAGTGCATATTGGGGGAAATTGCATACAAAAATGTGAATACTGGGAGAAATCCGTCCTAAAATTCTGCAGAATTTTCATTACCTTTTTTTAAAAAAAGAAGATGCAAAGTGATGTGGAGATGTGGAGAATGACTAGGGGAAAAGAGGAAAAACTAAAACCGAATATTCATCCCTTCTTAATCACTTTAGAAGACTAACAAATTTAGGACAGTATTAGGTTTTCTTCAACTAAAAGCCACTTCATTGGATGTGTGTGCACATTAATGGCTTAAAAGAAGTATTTTATTCCATTAGATATAGAATCTACATTTACAACTGGAATAATATTCATACGGATTGATCCTGTGCAACTTTACTTAGAAACTTCTGCTACTTAATTCAATGGGGCTTGTTTCCCAGTAAGTGCATGAAGGGTAAGAGTTGATCAGAACATTCCTACAAGACAGGGGACAGACATGTAGTGACTCTCTCATGAGGATTGTTGATTGTGTAACATTGGAAATATGTCTATCCAGCATTCATTTATTAAGACAATCACAAATTACCTTCACCCCACAAGCTCTGCCGCCCCTACTTGCTTGGTGAGTAAATTTCTGTTTAATTCTAGCACGTAAATGATGTCAGAAAATAATACATTTGATACTGGGAGTGCCGCTCACCATTCTGTACAAGGATGCCAAGTTAGAGCATAATCTCTGGGAATTTCCATGCTGTGAATTAGAGTGGCACAGCTTCTGAATGAGTGTGTGTGTGTCTGTTTGCCTCTGTGTATCTGTGTGTCAGTGCATGCACACACATTTGTGAATGAAGTATATGATAATTGCTGCTAGGGATGGGAATGAGCAGAATCGATTTGACATAACCCCATGTGACGGATGTACCAAAACATTAAGCAAGTTATGTAAATGTCAGGCTAGGAAAGATTAAAATGTCTCTTAAAAGTTGAGCTCCTTTTAATTAGGATCCTCACTCGTCTACTGGACCATGTAGTTAATAAAACTTCTTCCTTCCCCAAAGCCATTTTCAAAGAAGGAGAAGGAGAAAGGTAAACCATTTGTGAAACAAATGATGGGAGGTTTTGGGTGTCCACCTCCTGGTCTGCTCCCAAAAGAGCTCAGAGATGTACCAGGGTAGTTTTAAAGTATGTAAGGGGCATCAATGAGGAATCAGAAAGAGCCTGCACCTCAGTGCTAGAGCTTTATTTCTTCCCTTAATTTTATTTCTTTTGTGTGCCCCAATTTTTCTAGCTGATTTTTGTTTGTTCTGGGGACTTTTTGAGCCAAATATTATTATTCTTTTGCCTTTTCTTCTAGGGAGTCAGGAATTTATTCCTTTATGTATGCTCCTCCTTCAGCTTTTGGAGCTGCTACTGGCCAGCTCCAGGCTGCTACTGATCTGCCTTTGGGGGCCTAGATACTTGCCTCATGAACAGATCCAAATAAATGCAGGGTGTTTTTGTTTTGTTTTGTTTTGTTTGTTTTTTTAAAAAAGGTTCACCCCCCCTCCAAAAAAATTCTTTTGGCTTTTATTTTATTTTCTGTTCAATCCCTTAAGAGGGCACAGGCTATACTGTTTCAATTTCCCCTCTGTTTTCTACCAGAACTGATTTCCCATTTGGACTATCATGTATTCTATGTACTGGAATTGTTTTTCTCACCCCCATCCTCCCAAGACAACAGGAACCAGCTCCTTCAAACCATGCTTCTCCTTAATATTTAGGATAAACTGCTCTTTAGCTGGAACTTTTAACTAGTTTAAGCTTTCGACTTGTTTGGACTGGTGGACATTTTAGGAGAATTCAAGTTAAGTCAAAGTCAAGTTATAGGAAGCTTTTACTTGAAAATCCATTATTTTACATTTTTGTTTTCATTTAGATATTCTTTTTATGCTTAAATGTCAGATATTGCTGCATCTCTATATATTTTCATAATGCCTCTCCTTTGATTCATATAAATACTTTCAACTTTAATCTACTATAGATCTGACGCATGTACAACTAGCTAGTTTAAGCTTTTGACTAGTTTGAACTGGTGGAATATATTTCCACCTCCCAAGTCTGTGACTCTTTGTGACTATAGTCTTGTTCAGACAGGTGTAACAAGAGCAAGCTGTCTCTATATACACCGTACACAGGTGCAAAGTGTCTCTACACACATGCAAGCATTTGTATGAAAGACAGCACACTTACAGATTTGTACAGCTCAAGTACATTATGCACAGATATGCAGACGGCACACATTGAAACTTACCTGTGAATAACTAGATGTACATTGTACAGCTCAACTATTTGCTGTTCTTTGGGAGGGAGGGAGGGAGGGAGGGAGGGAGGGAGGGAGGGAAATTCAATAAATAAACAATAGTAAATGGGTGAACTTGCAAAAGATTAGCTTTTCTACTTAACAACAGTTAAAGGCAAATGGTTTTAAAAGAAAACCTTACGAGTGATAGCAAAGCAGAGATGTGAAAGCATCCAGACCTCACTATCTCTGTTGGATTGTACATTAAAATTGAAAATAACTTTGTATGCATGTTTATTGCTAGAAGGAACATAGAAAATTCCATTGAAGCTAAGTGCCTAACAGGTTGATAATTACGGTAAAGTATCTCTGCTGCTCTCTCCAATGGTGTTTAACTTAGATCACATGGGAGGGGTATTCAGTTGCAAACAGGGCAGTCTCAAGCAGGTCAGGCGCCCTGGCACTGAGGGGCGGAGAACGCTCCAGCGCCCCCGCCCTTGCAGGGTGCAGCATGGCTTCTGCGCGGCTTTGCCGCGCAGCACCCCACCTACCAGCCCAGCACCCTGGTGCCCCGTGCCACCGGGACTCTACCTAGAGCCAGCCATGGTTGCAAATCTCCATTTTGTGTGCGCTAGTCTTTGTTCTTGGGCTACTGAAGACAAAGGGTGTGCTAATGATATCTCTCCTGTCTCTAGGGCTGTAATGGAGACTGTGGAGAGCTTTTTTTTATTTTTGTTCTGTTGAAGTAATTTCGTATTTTTGAGATACTGAACTTGTGTTTAGAGAAGCACATGTTTTTTATGCAACTATTGGGATGTATCATTATTGTAAATCTGTTTCGGAACAAGTTCTGTTAGTCAAGCTTTGAAACCATATTTTTGGTCTGGACAATTTTTATTCCAAGAGGGATCAGATTTTATTAATCCTATTGCTTCCATATGACTGGTAGACTTTTATCTGCTTCAGTCTTCAGCGTCCCTCACAGCCATTGTAACATACAACTTGTTATCTTCTGCTCTGCCAGGCTCATTGGATCATTCTTTGTCTAGCTCCTCCCCCTTGACCTTACTACCTTGGGTGACCCTACTGGGAGTCCAAGACTCCCAATGGATCATAGGAATATTCAAGCCCACTTACCACAACAAGATGATGATCCAGCGAGTGAGATAACCACAATAATCTCATCAGCCCAAGCTCCTTTCCCATGTCACACTTCTCACTGGCCCTGCCATGCACTCTCCTTGAGAGTGTATTTGCCTAGATGAAATATGTCCTTCAACTCTGAAAATGCCCTTTGCTTGCCTGGGTGGAGGACAGAGATGGGTGTGTGAGCACGTGTAGAAATTAGCTCACTGTAGAAAGGTAAAATTCACATCTATTGCCCCACCTACTTTTGTGTCTAGCGCTGCCTATTTGACCCCTGTAAAGTTGCCCAGAAGGAAGTGTGACCCTTGATCTGAAAAGCTTCCCTATGCCTTCTGGGAGAGGAATTCCCCTCTGCCTCTCTTGTGTCTATGATTCTGGATTGCTGCCAGTGGCCTTGATTCACCTCTTGCCGGTCACAGCACTAGTCAATGTGTTTGGATTAAAACGTGCTTCCTTCTGTAACAAAAGTTTGGTAAATATTGATCTCCTGGAATATGCAATGCACGTCTTTGAGAATAAAGGGAAGTGACATTTGGAATTGCCAGGGCTGCTGCTTGTATAAGTATAGGAGATTCTAAGCTGGGTGCTGTAAAATAAAGCAAATTGATTTTTTTCAAAAAAAAAACCACACATCAGGTTTCTCACTGAGATTGTAGAAATGAGCACATTCCAACCAGTTTATGAGCTACTTTGTGAGTATCAGAACTTCTGTAGATTCTTTTTTCTCTGAGTTTGGGAATGGGCCATAGCTCAGTAGTAGACCATCTACTCTGCATGCAGAAGGCCCCAAGTTCAAACCTCAGGATCTCCAGGGATGGCAGGGAGAGATTATAGGCAGCAGTTTTCATTCAGGGTAGACAGCTATATGGATCAATGGTCTGATTTGGTATAAGGCAGTTTCCAATGTACCTAAGAGCAGGACTACCAATTTGCTAGCTGTACTGGTGAAGATGCAGTTCACACAACTGCATGTGTCATGACCCAATGGAGATATCCCTGAGAGGCTGTTCTGATGAAGAAGAAAGGTTGGGGGAACTTGAGCTGGAATCAGGTGATCCTGGGACCTAATTGACAGGGATGGGCCTAATTGGGTCCATGGGAAGTCTCAGAATTGTATGGGGAGGAAGCTGTGAATACTGAGTCAGACCCTATAGAGGTACCCAGCTGGGGTCACAAATGAAGTCTCCTCAGCCACTGCCAGGCATGCCCAATTGGCCACCTTCCCACAACACTATCCTCAGCCACTGTCTCCTGTTAGTGAACCTCTGTCCACAGGAGAGCTGCCAGGGGACAGGTTTGACCCCAGGACAAAGAGTAATTAGCACCAGCATGCACAGATGACTCAGACCCAGGCCATTCAAAGCAGTGCTCATTTGGCTGCCCAGTCCAAAGAGGCTTCTCACTTGGTGCACTAAAGCTGTGCCTTCCCTGCTTATTTGAATCAGAAGCCCAGGAGACATGTCCACCACTAGATCAACTTCTTAGCTTGTTTAGACATGCTTATCACCTGTTGTGTCTTCAACCCTTGCCTTGCCTGTGTACTGATTAGAGCATTAAACATCTGGGCAGAGATTGTAATTTGAGTTTGCACTCTTTATTCATTGAGAGCCAGGACAGCATGAATGATCTATCAGAAGTAAGTTATAGGTATTGGGGTGGTCTGGATTGGGACCTTAGTATGGATGGCAAAATGAAGTAACCTTACACACACACACACACACACACACACACACACACACACACACACACATGCCACCCAGATCATTCAGCTCAGACACTGAGGTACAGCTCCAAGGGCCTTCTGGCAGTTCCCTCATGGCGAGAATCGAGGTTATAGGGAACCAGACACCACCCTGTGGAACACCCTCCCAGCAGGTGTCAAGGAGATAAGGAGCTAGACAACTTTTAGAAGACAGCTGAAGGCAGCTCTGTATCGGGAAGTTTTTAATATTTGATGTTTTATTATGTATTTATATGTGCTAGACGCTGCCCAGTGAAAGATTAAAATTTGAGCAAACTCATAAATTCATGCATTTCACAAGGGCTGGAAAGAATACCAGCTAGCTTCCTCTTGAAACCAGCCTGGCAAAGGCTCACTGGCAGTGGGCCATTGGAGAAACAAAACCCTGGTAGTGGCCTGTTTTGTTTGATAATGGTAAGCCTGCAGCAGAACATAAGGCCCTCTGCCCAGCAGCTTTTGGGATAGGATCACCTTTGACCAGAATGTAAACAACAGGGGGAATCCCTTTTGCAATGAGTCTGAGAAACAGAGGTTGCCAGGGTGGCTGGAGGGGGAGGGGAGATGCTGGAAGTGGAAGGGGAGGAGATGTTTTCTGCAAATGGCACTGGGAAGGAGAAGGAAGACCTGGAGGGCACCAGGTTGGGGGAGATTGGAAGAGACAAGGCTGACCTAGTTGTTACAATTGTCTGGTGCAACAAAAGCCAACTTTATATGAAAAGCGGAGAGTTTTTTGGCCTTTTACCCTAAAATACTGCTTATGGTATTTATATTCATTGCACCCTTCTCTCACTTCAAGGGTACCAGAGACAAGCAATGTTCCACTTATTATGTTGCCTCTTTGAGTCAGTGAAGGCACTAGATGAAAACTGAATGAAATATGTCAATAAACATTTTTTTTCTCTTGTGCCAGCCTTACACTGTGAGGATGGAAAAGTAAGTCACTCACATCTCCCTGAGCCTAATAGCTTATGTGTAACAAACTTGAACTTATGTGCAACAAATATAATTTTCCAGAAGCTGAATGTTTTTAAAAAGGATGAAGTGCCACACAGAGTGCAAATCCTGACTCCATGGAGGTTTCATGGAGAGGATGGTTTGACCCAAAGGAGGAGAGCTGCAGCTGGACGATCCCAGACAGAATCCTTGTGGGATGGAGAAGCGTCAGGAGAACCCCAAGAGATGTTTGAATCCTGGGAAGGGATTGAAACCATGAAGAATGCTAAGCAGAATCCTGGGAAGAGACTAGGTGGGCTAGTAGAGGAATGTTCTGCTCCGGTTACACCAAACACCCCTAGTCAGATTCTTCTTGCCTTAGAACCACCTCTGGCACCTCTCCTATCAGATCTTGAACTGACATAAATGCCACATCCATCTCCTAGGAAACAGAGACACTGGCACTGGCCTACACAGACCTCACAACAGCTCCAGCTGTTTTCCACACTAAGTGCTGTGCCCATCCTGTACTTCAAAAGGCATTTTTTGGATCAATGTCTTAGCTTGTACCCATTGGTGTATCTAATCCTCTTGTATACCTGTTGTATTTTGTAACCGTGCCTTGCTTATGTACAATTTAAGCATTAAAGCCTTGGGCAGAAACCAAGAATTGGAGTTCTCCATCTGGCACTGAAGACAAGGACACACACACACACACACACACACACACACACACACACACACACAATAAATAAATCTGTCAGGATTAGACAGTTTTGATTTGGTGGAGCTTGGGCTTTTCCAGTTGAGCCATGGCTGAGCCAGTTTATATCCACCACCCTAATTTACTAGCAGAACTTAAGCCAGCAAAACTTATTCTGGCATAAAATCCCCCTAAAGAGATGTCCAAGGGGCATTGCAGGGCAGGACAGAGGACCGAGAGACATACCTATTTCAAAGCCCTTTCAGTTTGATCACATGACATACTAATACAGTGGAAGGTAAAATTGCTCCTGGACAGAGTTTGGAACAGAGTTAATCCATTGTAACTGGCAGCGTCCCTTTATCACAAGTATTTACCCTGCTAATTGGTTTTTGAAATGGTCTTTCAAATCCCTGAAGCCATAGGGGAGGGGGTAAACAAAATGGGGCCCTCCAAATGTTGTGGGACTCCAACTTCTACCTCCTGACTGCATACCCAATGGTCAGAAACGAGAGTTGAAAATCCAGTGAAGGGCACCACGCTGGTGACCCCTGTTGAAGGGATGGTATTTTAAAGTCAAATGTTCCACTTACATTTTGATGTGAGGTCTACGGTAAGAAAAAACCCAGCTACAGTTTATGTGGCTCATCGATATAGGTTAATTTCTTTTAAATGACTCTTTTCGCTCAAGGCATCCCCAAGTCAAGGGAGCAGCCACAGCCAATGTAACCAAATAAATATTCAATCTAGCTAATTAACTCACTACTCTGCAACAGCACAGTGTTGGTATCAAATGTTTTATGTCATCGGATTTCAAAAGAACTTTTATCTCATTTCTGTACAGGAATAAGGGAGTGTGAGGGAATAAATATTTCAAACTGCTCATAATTAAAACTTCATGTGTTTGGCATGGAAAGGGTTTTGGCGAGCTGAGGCAATTGTCTCCTGTCCCCACAAATGGCCCACAACCTCTCATATCAACAGCTGGGCAGTAAATGTGGCGTAACATTGTTCACCCCTAAAATGTTCTCAATATACCGGGAGTGGTAACGAAATCTTCCTTTTATTTGGGATTGCTCCATTAATATTAAAGGCATGGAGTCAAGTGTTCAGCAAGGTGTTTTCAGTTCAGTTTGTCATTACAGAATGCAGAGTATCACAAAAGGAATAAGACCATCCCACCCCATCTGACTGTTGTTATCTGAGATATGCAACACAGAACAGCAGAAAGAGAGAGGGGAGAGATAGAAAAGGAGGGGTGAAATCACAGAAAGTATTCAATGATAGGGTCATGAAGATGTAGCCTTATATCAAAGAATCCCTTTGATGAACAGGGTGCTTCGGATGCCAACACCTTATCCATATACTACAGTTCTCAGTTACATTGATGCCATACTAATTAAATTAATGGGACAAAAATATTTTGCTAATGCTCCTACTGCATTTTTAAAGTAATTACTAGAGGGCACATATGAGCTTAATCTTATAGGAGCCCTCATGGGATGTGCTTATTATAGTGTATTCTCTAATCACAAATGTTATGGCAGTATTTCATTTTATAAATAAATAAATAAATAAATAAATAAATAAATAAATAAATAAATAAATAAAACGATGTGCCACTGTATGGAGATCTCAGATACTGTCTTCTGCAGTAAAACTGACAAAGAAATTTTCCAAGGTTCACATTTTGACCCAGGTCTTCTTGCAGGTTTGCAGTGCATTAAATCTGTGCAAAATGTTTAATCAGCTGGTCCAAATTCAGCTCAGACCTGTGATTCAGAAAGAAATACACTAGGAAACAAGTTTTTTTCATTTTGTCACAGATGTCAGGAAATTGTTTTAGTTCTGATTTGCAGGCTGCTGAAATGCAATCTGCTCTGCACAGCTTCTTGAGGTGAGCAAAATAACTACCACACATTGTTTCAACCAGTGGCAGAAATGGACAATGAAGTTTGGGTTGGCATCTAATAATTCATGGCAGGGATATTAAGGCATAGAGAGGTAAGAGGAAGAGATACATTGGATCTTATGTTTTAATGTCATTAATCCCATTATTCCCCCACAGGAAAAGACCACTCTGAGCATGCTTAGAAGCATCGTTTCATTTTCTGGAGCCAGCCAATCTAGGCTCAGCAAAGAGTGCTCCCCGTGAATTATATGCCTTTCTGAAAGCTGGTGTACTCTCCCACTTGTGGTTATACCTCTCCTTTTGAAAATGTAAAGTTGTTGTTGTTGTTGCTGCTGCTGCTGTGCAAAAGGTGGGTATCCTTCTTCTGGTCTTTGCAATAATTCCTTACAAGTATTCATGTAGCCTCCCAAGTAATGATCACAACACCCTGGTGATTTTCAAGGTGAGCAGGAAAATCATAGAATTGTAGAGTTGGAAAGAACCTTAAGGGTCTACAATGCAGGGATCTCAACTAAAGCATCCATGATAGATGACCATCCAACCTCTGCTTAAAAACCTCCAAGGAAGGAGATTCCACAACTTCCCGAGGGAGACGGTTCCACTGTCTAGAATAGAATGAAACATTATTTGTGTCAGCCATTGGCCATAGCAACAAAACACCAATGCAATATACAAAGAACAGAAATAAAAAGTCAATTATATAACACACACTTTAGGGTCTTGAATCAGCGGTCAAATAGTGGACCTTATTCTGATTGCCCCAGCTAAAAAGTTTGCAACC
This sequence comes from Zootoca vivipara, assembly GCF_963506605.1. Classification (NCBI taxonomy): domain Eukaryota; kingdom Metazoa; phylum Chordata; class Lepidosauria; order Squamata; family Lacertidae; genus Zootoca; species Zootoca vivipara. The sequence continues at coordinate 42,326,192 of NC_083294.1, read as the reverse complement.
TTTGGTGTCATCTGCTCCTCCTGATCTGCCAGGTGAAAGGACACTGTGGCAGTGGTTCAACCCAGAACGGACAACATGAGAGGGCGGATAATCTCATTCCTCAAGTCCTTGTAAAGAGTGCAAGCCAGAAGGGCACGCACCACTGATTTGGTACTGCCATCTCCACAGGGACATAAGCGTTTTTCATGTGGAATTTGTAGGAATTGTCCCTCAAGTACAGCTGAGGGCAATACATTCAATCCACTGTTCCACTATCTAAAAGCACTTACTGTCAGAAAGTTCTTCCTGAATTGTTTAGTCATAACTTCCTGACTTATAACTTGAAGCCATTAATATGAGTCCTACCCTCCAGAGCAGGGACCCAGGTGGCGCTGTGGGTTAAACCACTGAGCCTAGGGCTTGCCGATCAGAAGGTCGGCGGTTCGAATCCCTGTGACAGGGTGAGCTCCCGTTGCTTGGTCCCAGCTCCTGCCAACCTAGCAGTTTGAAAGCATGTCAAAATGCAAGTAGATAAATAGGAACCGCTACAGCAGGAAGGTAAACGGCGTTTCCATGTGCTGCTCTGGTTTGCCAGAAGTGGCTTTGTCATGCTTGCCACATGACCTGGAAGCTATACGCCGGCTCCCTTGGCCAATAATGTGAGATGAGCGTGCAACCCAAGAGTTGGTCACGACTGGACCTAATTGTCAGGGGTCCCTTTACCTTTACCTTTTACCCTCCAGAGCAGGAGAAAACAAGCTCGTTCCTTCTTCCATGTGACAGCCCTTGAGATATTCAAAGATGGCTCTCATATCTCCTCTCAGTCTCCTCTTTTCCAGGCTAAACATACCTAGCTCCTTCATCCAATCCTCATAAGGCTTGGTTTCCATCTTGATTGCCCTCTTCTGCACATGTTCCCGCTTGTCAATGTTCTTCTTAAACGTGGTGTCCAGTTGTGGTGCCCAACTCTGGGGTCTGAGTCCACTGTGGACCTGAGATTGATTTCCAGCTTTCCTAGGTGTGCATATGCACGCACACAAACACTGAAACACAACACCACCCTGAGAAAACATTAGTTTTACATTTAGTTCAGTGACACAGCTTAAAAAAATGCTGGTAAAAGTTTTCCTGTGGAATGATAATAATCAGTTTTAGAATCACAGTTATCTTCTCAAGGTCCCACTGTGTTTTAGTAATTTGTACAATGGAAAAAGCTAAAACAAATACAATTGAAGGGGGGGGGGTCATTAAAAATTGAGTATTAAAATTTCACCCAATCTTACACATTTCCAGTTGGAACATATCATTATTTTCAAGTCTGACTCCTACAGTTCATTGTTCCATCATCAAATGAGTTGTCATGGTGAAAGTAATGAATGCATATTAACAACAATTAGCTACCCAAGGCCATTCAAGTGAAATGACCTATAATGGAGGTCCGTTGATACTAAGGTCATCAAATCACTGTGTAACCTTAGCTATACTATTTACCAAACACACTTGATTTATGTGTGCATGCTGAATGCCTTTTGATGTAGCTGTCACTTCTATGAAAAACATCTCTCTAAGCATTCATATGAGGATAGGTGTTATTCAGACAGCACTTTGTTCCTTCTTGTGTGTCGAGGCTTACCTGAAATTACCTTAAATAACTCACAACCGACAACAGAATTATGATTTGGTTTTTGGCAAATAATTTAGGGCCACAACTTTATTAAATACACCAATTTTAATCCGAGTGTTGGCTTAGGCTTTTGGTTATTACTCATCCTTCCTTACGAAGGACTATCCCCATCTGTCCATTTTAGGACAGGACTCAATCAGCTGTCCCCTATGGACAGGACTCACCTCATCTGCCCAATTGGGGCAGGACTCACATCAGCTGTCACCAAGGGACAGGACTCACCACTGTCCGCTAGGACAGTTCCTGCTCCGACTTCCTGAAGGGAAGTCATGTAAACATACCTGGGAGAGAGGAGGTGGCTGAGCCCAGTCATTCCCTCCTCTCTTTCACCAAGAATGTTCCCCAAGGCTCTTACTCTTATAATTGGGCCCACCATCCCCGCCAATGGCGGGATGGTAAGGACAAGAGTGTAAGCCCCGAGATTCCTTTAACGGAATACTTCTATATGGAGCAAACTGAGGTGGGGGTAGGCATCTGTGTGCCACACCCCTCTACCAACCGATTAACCAACCAAAAGCCTAACCGCCAACCTAACAAGTTGTGACAATTTGCTAGCGCAGTAGGCGAAAACCAAGAGGTAAAGCCAATCAGCCAATTGGAAAAATTCCTACTGGCCCCTGAATACAGGGGGCCCCGAAGGCAATAGCAATGTCGCGCTAACCTGCAAGAAAAAAGGGGCGGGTGGGAGGGGATTCAAACGCTAAAGGCAAAAGTGATTCTAAAATGGAGGACAAGCTCTTAAAATGGGGCCCCACCAACCAATTAAATCCCAGGGATTTGCATACGCATGCCCCCATTACTCAGCAAGACCTGTGGCCTGTACACCACCAAACCCTGAACTAAATTTCCTATCAGCCCTACCACAATCTGCTTTATATTATATGATATAAAGCGCTTTACCAATATTTCCTTAGCTGAATCTAACACAAGTTCAGCAATCATTTCCATATTAACTTTCCCCACCAAAATAAAAATAAAAATAAAAATAAAAATAAAAATTGCAACCCTGGAAACCAAGAGTAGCATGAGAGTTGTGCATAGTAAAGATTCTGTTGTTTGCATGGAACACCACCACCCCACACACATGTAACAAAAGTTTTGGTAGTATTTTTGCATACCATTTTTGCATACCATGTGGTATGTTTCATGGGGAAACAGAGGTAAACATTCATGGAAATGATGTATGTGTGTCAACATGTCCAGTGATGTTTGTTGTTGTGCCACACTATACCCACAAATGTGAATGGAATTTAGCACAATGTTATGGCTTTTCAATCAACAAGCCACAGTTCTGTAATGCAACAGGTACAGTAAAAGGAAATTAGAAACTGGGAGTGCTAGCATTATAACCAGGAAAACAATGCAGTCTGAATGCAGCACAATATATTTTATACAATCAGTGCATGGCAAGTAGAAATTTGAAATTGGCACAGTAATGTGTGGTACATATGGGCAGAATGAGGTTAACAGTTTTAATCTATTTAAATAAATAAAAAAACCTTCATAATATATATTTTTAGAGACCCATCAGCGAGCCCATTTAACCAGTGAGTGCCATGGAAAGTGGTGACACATGCAAACTGAGGGGGTGTTTCAGAGCTCTCTGTGCAGATGACTCATGCAAGATACATTATTGTGCTGAAAGGGTATGCACAATTTTAGCCTATGTTTCTTTTAACTGAAGCAATGATGAGTTAAGGAAAGATGTGTGAGGATGCAAAGACAGTCAGAGTCTTTGTTTATGCAACTTCCTTGGATCCTAACAGCACCTCACATTGGCTTTCAGGCACAATCAATTGCTATACTTTGCCACCACCATAATGCTCCATAATTCATTTATACAGGACCTTGATCCCACAAATATTCTCTACTGAGGGAGACACTATCTATCCAAATATGGGAGAAGTCTGGGACTGGATCCGTGGGGATTTGGTAAAGCCGCTAAAGATCAGTGGGTCACCTAGTGGCCCACTTCTCTATTAAATAAAATGAATTACTAGATTAAAGATGGATGAGAAAGTATTTAGCAGACTGGCCTGATCCAACAACCCAAACTTGCTTGCAGATGGGAATGCAACTCCCAGTTGGGTTATACACTACTCTGGCAACAATTCCCCAGGTCGGAGGAGGGGATGGCCTGTCCCACCTCCCACATCATATCTCCCCCTCCCTTGAACCACTGTGATTGGGGATGTATAATATAATATAGTTTACTATATTATTGGAATTTGCACTGAGACCTTGTTTTGAATGTTAGGTGAGAAATCTGACAAATAAAAAAAAGTTTATGCATTAAAAGTTGTCATTTGGAGCACTCTTCCAAAAAATAAAAATCCAACAAATAAGAGAACAGAATGGGATGACTGAGCTCCAGTGGAACTGCAATGGTATGGAACCAACTCTTCAGCCCGTCCTTTTACCAAATGATGTGCTGTTTTATCATGCAGTGCAAGATGACTGGTCCAACTGTAGCAAAGCAAACTACCCTAAAGAAAACCTTGAAAAACTTCTCACAAGTGAACAAGCAAACCTAATTCAGGATGAATCAGACAGCTCTTCAAATGGAAATGGATAAGCCGACATGCCCATAATAGATTAAAAAGGAGGTGGAAAAATAACAATGTGACAGGAGCAAAGCCTAATTTTCTCAAGACATCACATTGCTTCACATCAGATTTCTCCTCCTCTCCCAGAAGAAGCTTAAACAATTTGTAAATTATTTCCTTCCTTGGCAGCATATGGTAATACAACTTGCTGATCTTGCTTCAGTCATATTTGGGAGGAATTAATGTGCTAATCACAAAGGCATTTTCTGATGGGGATGCAATCTGCAGTGCTAATTGTCACATGTCCACTTTGGCTTCTCCCATGGAAGAAGAAGAAGTAAGCAAAGTACCCAGTTGGGGTTCAGGGGTTCAGTTGAAGTGTGCCAGGAATTGCTCCTCAGTTCACAAGAGGGACAGATGTATCCACCAATTCCAGTTTATTTCATTTTTACATCTTTAGTTCTCCATATTCACACAGCAGTGTGCTGTGTTGTTTTTTAAATGCCGACATGAAAATACAGCAGCATCTAAGTGAAAAATTCTCCTAATATACACATTTGTGTGTGCAATTTTGCCTAATATACTCATTTCTGCAAAACATATATAATGCATTTTTGTATTTTATTTTCATGAATATATGCATTTTTATCACTCTACCCAGGTATATGCATCATAGGGTTACCCTCCTGAAGCGGACAAGAGGATTCAGCCTCCAGGCTGTGTCCATGAAGAGCCAAGCAAAGTGCAAGCATTTGTTTTGCTTTCTATGCCCACCTGGGGGCTGGTGGTACTTGCATTGGCTGGCCCAGCAGACCAGAGGGATGGTGAGCTCTCCACCTCATGGCCACCTGTCAAATAAGGGATCCAATAAAGACCTGTGGCAGCTGTCTGAGTCCTTCTCCCCCCCCCAAAAAAAACACCTTAGGACAAGTTTTTAAATAAATGAAACCTACAAATGCTCAATGGCAATATCTCCAGATAAAACACTTGCTAACCACCACCTATGGACCAGCAGAGTTTACAGCCTCAGAGACCCCAGAGATATTGAAGCAGTTGATTAATTTTTACACAACAAAAAAACCCAGCCATCAACATATATAAATCTTTGTTACTACCAAACCAATATGATATACAGGTATTGAGAGGAATGGAATAAAGAATTAGAGATCTCAATTTTGACCACACAGTGGGAAACTGTTTTAAGTGCTAATAACAAGAGTGACATCTCTGGACCTTAAATTGAGGCTCATACAACCAAAAATAATATTTAGAATATACTGAACCCCATTACGTTTGTTTAAAAAAGGGCTATCTAAGGTATCTAACTGTTGGAGATGATTGGGATAATGCTTCTCTAAAACGTATGTTTTTTCATGGTCCTATATCCTATATTTTTGGCAGAAGGTAACTCAGACTATCAACAGAACTGAACAGAACAGCCTTACATTTACAGAGCAAAATATCCTTTTTAATTATATGCCCAGCACATGGGATCTTACAAAAGGACAATTTGAGTGGACTCTCCATGCCCTTACCACAGCAAAAAGACTGATACTGGTGAATTGGAAAAGTAAAAATGTGGCTTCCTTCTACGATTGGATTGAAGACTTATACAAACTTGCAACATATGAACAACTTGCATATAAATGCAGACTTGCCATGGACAAATTCAATGATATTTGGAATCCATTCTTACAAATACTGTAATAGGTTAAGTTCTAGTGAAGTACAATAACAACATTGTAAAGCATACAGTTTTGGGTGTTTCACCCCCTCCCCCTTTACTTTCCCTTCAAAAAAGATGTCTGAAAAAACAACAAGAAGTAGGTGCATATAAAAATGCAAACCTACTATTGATTTATCTCAAGGCATTCTATGGATTTTTCCCCTGAAGGATGCAGAGTGAGAATGAGGGCTTTTTGGTGGTGGCCCCATATTTGCAGAGCACTATCACAGGGACGTGGGTGGCGCTGTGGGTTAAACCACAGAGCCTAGGGCTTGCAGATCAGAAGGTTGGTGTTTCGAATCCCGACAACAGGATGAGCTCCTGTTGCTCGGTTCCTGCTCCTGCCAACCTAGCAGTTTGAAAGCACATCAAAGTGCAAGTAGATAAATAGGTACCACTCCAAGCGGGAAGGTAAACAGTGTTTCCGTGTGCTGCTCTGGTTCGCCAGAAGCAGCTTTGTCATGCTGGCCACATAACCTGGAAGCTGTACGCCGGCTCCCTCAGCCAGTAAAGCGAGATGAGTGCCGCAACTGCAGAGTCGTCCACGACTGGACCTAATGGTCAGGGATCCCTTTACCTTTACCACTATATAGGTTGGCCTGGCATTTATATCCATGGCTCTTTGGCACCAAATAAAGCCCTTATCCCACCCAGGTTTTTAACTTGGCATTCATTTCTTCCTGCATTCCTGTTCTCACCATGCTTTTCAAATCCTGGGTGCTATTTTCTAGGACTCTTAATTGTCAATAGAATATGGCTCATGCTATGGCTGTTCTATCAGTCCCATCTGCTGCTTTGCCACATGGACCTGGTAACCTGGTTTTGATTTGTAAGCCACAAGAAAAAAAACTGTTTTAACTACCACACTATATGATCCATGTGTGCCAGAAATGGGAATCTTTTTTTATTTTACCTGAGGGCCACAGAGGTGGGTTGGACAAAAGGCAAAATTGTGCAGAATAACAGATGATTCCCCTACCCCTTCAACAGGCTGGTTTCTGCACACTTCCTCACACCCTGTTTTCTCTCCAGGCAGGCAAGAAACATTATCAGAATTCAAGGACACATTCCAGCCATAAAGACAATTAAGGATGAGGGAAAGTGGGGTTGCACACCACCGAAGCTCGGGAAAGGAACAGGGCTAAGGAGCTTCCCCTGACTTGGAGTGGTATCAAAAAAACATTTCTCTCCAAATCACCAGCTTGCTACTGTTTTTTTAAAACTGGAGTTGCCAGAGATTACGGCTTCAACTCCATCCCCAATTAATTATCCGGGACAAAGCCTCATTGAATTCAGTAGAACTTACTACTGAATAGGCATGTCCACTTGACCTGCAAGGACAGATCCTGACTGACTCCAGTTACAAAATCTGCTGCTTCTCCTGAAGTGACCCAAGGCCATCTTACCGGTAAGTCCTGCAAGACCGGCTGCTCAGGATGCCTAGAGGTTATTGGGGTGGGGTATTGTTTAGGAGTTTTTGTTGGGGTAAAGATTTAATTCTGGAGGTGCTTACGTTTACTTATTTATTTATTTGCTGCTAATGATATAATGTTTTGTGTCTTTTTGCAAAACTTCATTATGCATTGTGTGGGGTTCTTTAATTTTATTGTGTACTTGCTGATACGGTCTCATTTCTGGCCACTTAAATTTTGTTATATTGCTGTGATTATGCACATATTTTGATGTTGTAAGCTGCCTTGCACATAGTTCAATTATGGAAATAAGGCATATAAATAGATGCTGCTGGTGCTGTGCTCAGGTCCTGCTTGCAGGCTTCACTGGAGCATCTGGATGGCCTCTGTGAGAACAGGTCAATGGACTAGATGTGCCCCCCTCCTGCTTGGCTTTATTCAGCAGGTTCTTCTTACTGTGTGTTTAGACCTTTAACCCTCACCCTATAAATAAATTCAGACAAGACTCAAATTTTGGTTTGGTTTTTGGCAGAATTTAGGCCACAACTTTATTGATTACATCAGGTGAGTGGTTGCATAGGCTCTGGTTTGACTAGCTCCCTGCACCGTTGCAGGTAGCGCTGACCCAGGGCACCAGCATAGATCAGCCTGGGGTGAACACCTGGAATGGCAGAAAGCCGGGGACATGCTATGTCCACCACCCAGATGTCCCCCTGGACTCAGGCACGGGCACAACCCCTCACAGGATTGACCAAACCATTGAGTCCCTGGATTCCTTTAACGGAATACCCTTCACATAGGGATGGCAAGAGCGTTCCCCCATCCCCATCTCTATCACCTGAACCAGAGCCTATCCGCAACCTTACAAGTTGTGATGATTTGCTCCACAGCAGGCGAAACCCAAATGGCACCAGCCAATCAGCCAAGTGGGTAAAATTCCTGCCATGCCCCTGTCCCAATGACAGACGACACACGACGGCATAGCAAGATCAGGCACACAAGCCCTAAAAGTAGGGAGAGGTGGGTGGGTGTTCCGATGCACTAACCAAAAGAGGAAGCTCTGAGTCACGTGCATGGGCATATATAGGTCCCTTGATCCGTTTACCTAGCGTCCCATTGGTCTGATTCAACCCAGCATCAAGGGATCTACCAATAAGTTGTTGTGGCTATCCAATCGTACCCACCTACAACACAGGGTTCAGTTGCCAGGTTGCACCGCAACACGTGCCCTCTTTGAGGGAGAACACGATTTTAAGGTGGTTTCAGCAGCCTCTCTGCATAACTCAGTTTTCTGTATCATCATTGCTGCTAGATGGGCATGATATAAAAAATAAATTTATTAGTAATAGTAGTACACCCAACCAAGTAATGGCCACTTTGGAGAAGACTTTGCTCCTACTTCTACTTCAGTGCTGAAGTTCAGAACTAGGACATATATTCTCTAGATCTGTGCTCTAATGACATGACTAGAGAGGTGACATTTGATGGGTTTTGGACTCCAAACAGTGTGTGTGTGTGTGTGTGTGTGTGTGTGTGTGTGTGTGTGTGTGTGTGTAGATATATATTTCTTCTTAGAGTTTTGGCAACTTTTTATTGTCCCCTCCTTTTTGGAAGCTAATTCTTCCCAAGCCTAGTGATGCAGAACTTGTCATTTGGCAACCTAGAAATCTCTTTATCGGGAGACAATGCAAAGAAGATTCCTTCTTGTTAGTTGTAGCAGCACACACTTCAGAGAGTTTCAAATGCTCACTGAAGCATGGCCATGTTGGTCTGAAAGCTTGCAGGTCAGCTTTAATTAGAGCTTTCCCTAAAAAAAAGCTGTTGTGTTTTTCTTCATGAGCCCACGACCCCGCCCCAACCATGCACACATCACTTCCAGCATTGTAAGTGCAAGTGTTCGCAATAAGGGACAACACACTGGAACATAGCTAATCCTCATTTCAGAATTAGCAATATAATTTCCATGGCGGTGTAATATTTCCCAGACTGATGGTGGCCATGGCAGAGGGGAGGGGCGTAGCTTCACATTGTAAGTGCTCAGAGTGAGGAGAAGAGAGTGAGGTGAAGAGACAGCAACAGTTAGGCAATCACAGTATATAACAAGGTGTAATTGGAGTGGAATCTAAGGAATCAGTCATGATCCAGTTCCTAACTCCTTCAAAAGGTCCAAGTGGACACCATGGTTAATGACAGCATTGGGAAACCTTTTGGTTTGATGGCCATATCTTTGGGCCATCTTTGACAGCTTTGATAGAACCTCCTACCTATCAGTTATGGAATATTAAAGTTGACTAGTGTGGATAGTGACTAAAGGGGACTGAACTTCCTGAGAATCTGTGGATGCATGGGGAGTTCAGTCCTACTTTCTAGGGAACTAGGCAGAGGGCCTTCTCAGTGGTGGTGCCTGCCCTGTGGAACGCCCTCCCAACAGATGTCAAAAAGGAAAACAACTACCAGACTTTTAGAAGACATCTGAAGGCAGCCCTGTTCAGGGAGGCTTTTAATGTTTAATAGATTATTGTGTTTTATTTTTCTGTTGGAAGCCGCCCAGAGTGGCTGGGGAGACCCGGCCAGATGGGCGGGGTATAAATAAATTTATTATTATTATTATTATTATTATTATTATTATTATTATTATTAACATGTGTATATTAACAAGTTCCCAAGAGGAACCTGCTCAAGTACTCGAACAAAGCAAGACTGGACAGAATTGGTGCATGGGGAGTTCAATTCTGCTTTCCAGCCTCAGAGTCCAGGCATGTGTGTCCACATGCCCCACACCTGACACAATCTGATGTGTAGCAGGTGTGCATCATCTGGGGGAACTGGCTTAACAGGCCAAATTGTGTAGGTCTGTTGGGTCAGTTTCAGTCTATGGGCCAAAGTTCCTCTCACAATAAAGTAACCAACATTCATGTGCATAGTTCTTTCAGTCAGCATCAGACATGATGCTGGATTTAAATGGTCATTTCATCCAAGCACAGCTGAAGCTGCCCCCCCGCCCCCCGGCCCCTTCTCAAGCACCTTGCCTCAGAAGGGGATATTTGTGACTGTGTAGAAGTAGAAACAATTCTGGAACCTGGGAGATACCCTTGAGGAAAGGACCCACCACTGCCTCCTCCAAGGCTAGTGGAATCCCACTCCTCACTATGATACATTGGACTCACTTTGGTAATCTGACCTCCCCTACCCCCACAAATTAATAAATAAATGAGGATGATAAAGTGAGGAGGAGCTGTAATAAACCTCTGGGTCCAGCGAGGGATTCCCCTCCCCCCCAGAACTGGTCATATCACAGCCTTGTTCAAGTTAATAGGCACCACCACAGCATGCAGAAATCCATTTACCACTTCCAGAACCCACCAGGTGAGCCCTGCATAGCTTGCTTTTGTGCATGTTTTCCAGATCTAGAACATACTTTTTAAATGTTTTCTGTTGCAGTAACACAGCATAGCAAAATAGTGTCAAATTATAACTTTGTGCTCCACTGTAGAAAATTTGTCCTTGGCAATTCAAATTGCACAACTCCTGACAAATCAACTAAAGATGACTAATCAGCCCATTAACTTGATTAAAGATTAGGTGAAATTACTGCCCCCCCCCGCATGCTTCTTGTAGTATGTTGATGAAGTCTGGTCCATTTGCTCCTCTTGAGATAACGCTATCAGCATCTGGATTTGCTCGCCACCCATTCATTTGTATATTTCAAGAGTTCACTAATCAACATGGAGTGTTTATTGCTACACAGTGTCCAAGGCATCTTCTCATCCAATCAATCTTCTTTCATTGGTAGAGGAAATCCACTTTCTTCATTACACAAGGCATTCAAAATATTCTTCAGGGCTGTGCTAACTACTCTAATCCTCAACAGGAAATTAGAGATCTAATTTGGCAAAAACAACCAATTAGTATTTGTGGAATGGTTTGTATTGCTGTTGAACTGTACCCAGTAATCATGCTGGTGAAAATGCTTGCTTGCTTGCAACAACTATCCTTATTAAAGCTTCCCAAAGTCTCCCCCACCCAGATGTGGAATTGCAACTGAATTATACTTTCCTTGGGTGCACATGCTTATATAACCCCATGCACACAAAGACACAGACACAATTGACTGTCCCCCAGTCAACAAACACAAAGCCTTGTTTTTTATTTGACTTCTTGGAACCACATAGTCCATTGTTGTTGTTTAGTCGTTTAGTCATGTCCGACTCTTCATGACCCCATGGACCAGAGCACTCCAGGCATTCCTGTCTTTCACTGCCTCCCGCAGTTTAGTCAGACTCATGTTCATAGCTTTGAGAACACTGTCCAACCATCTCATCCTCTGTCGTCCCCTTCTCCTTGTTCCCTCCATCTTTCCCAACACCAGGGTCTTTTCTAGGGAGTCTTCTCTTCTCATGAGGTGGCCAAAGTATTGGAGCCTCAGCTTCACGATCTGTCCTTCCAGTGAGCTGATTTCCTTCAGAATGGATAGGTTTGATCTTCTTGCAGTCCATGGGACTCTCAAGAGTCTCCTCCAGCACCATAATTGAAAAGCATCAATCCTTCGGTGATCAGACTTCTTTATTGTCCAGCTCTCACTTCCATACATCCATATAGTATCCCTACTGTATAGCTTTAACTATACAGACCTTTGTTGGCAAGGTGATGTCTCTGCTTTTTAAGATGCTGTCTAGGTTTGTCATTGCTTTTCTCCCAAGAAGCAGGGGTCTTTTAATTTCGTGGCTGCTGTCACCATCTGCAGTGATCATGGAACCCAAGAAAATAAAATCTCTCACTGCCTCCATTTCTTCCCCTTCTCTTTGCCAGGAGGCGATGGGACCAGTGGCCATGATCTTGGTTTTTGTTTTTATTTTATGTTGAGCTTCAGACCATATTTTGCGCTCTCCTCTTTCACCCTCATTAAAAGTTTCTTTAATTCCTCCTCACTTTCTGCCATCAAGGTTGTGTCATCTGCATATCTGAGGTTGTTGATATTTCTTCCGGCAATCTTAATTCCGGCTTGAGATTCATCCAGTCCAGCCTTTTGCATGATGAATTCTGCATATAAGTTAAATAAGCAGGGAGACAATATACAGTCTTGTCGTACTCCTTTCCCAATTTTGAACCAATCAGTTGTTCCATATCTAGTTCTAATTGTTACAGGTAGGTAGCCGTGTTGGTCTGGATCGAAGTAAAATAAAAAAATTCCTTCAGTAGCACCTTAAAGACCAACTAAGTTTTTATTTTGGTATGAGCTTTCGTGTGCATGCACACTTCTTCAGATACCACTTCTTCGTATCTGAAGAAGTGTGCATGCACACGAAAGCTCATACCAAAATAAAAACTTAGTTGGTCTTTAAGGTGCTACTGAAGGAATTTTTTTATTTTAGTTCTAATTGTAGCTTCTTGTCCCACATAGAGATTTCTCAGGAGACAGATGAGGTGATCAGGCACTCCCATTTCTTTAAGAACTTGCCATAGTTTGCTGTGGTCAACACAGTCAAATGCTTTTGTGTAGTCAATGAAACAGAAGTAGACGTTTTTTCTGGAACTCTCTAGCTTTCTCCATAATCCAGCACATGTTTGCAATTTGGTTTCTGGTTCCTCTGCCCCTTCAAAATCCGGCTTTCACTTCTGGGAGTTCTCAGTCCACATACTGCTTAAGCCTGCCTTGTAGAATTTTAAGCATAACCTTGCTAGCCTGTGAAATGAGCGCAATGGTGTGGGAGTTGGAGCATTCTTTGGCACTGCCCTTCTTTGGGATTGGAATGTAGACTGATCTTCTCCAGTCCTCTGGCCACTGCTGAGTTTTCCAAACTTTCTGGCATATTGAGTGCAGCACCTTAACAGCACCATCTTTTAAAATTTTAACTAGTTGAGCTGGAATACCATCACTTCCACTGGCCTTGTTATTAGCAGTGCTTTCTAAGGCCCATTTGACTTCACTCTCCAGGATATCAGGCTCAAGGTCAGCAACCACACTACCTGGGGTGTACGAGACCACCATATCTTTCTGGTATAATTCCTCTGTGTATTCTTGCCACCTCTTATTGATGTCTTCTGCTTCTGTTAGGTCCTTTCCACTTTTGTCCTTTATTATGGTAATCTTTGTACGAAATGTTCCTTTCATATCTCCAATTTTCTTGAACAAATCTCTGGCTTTTCCCATTCTGTTCTTTTCCTCTATTTCTTTGCATTGCTCATTTAAGAAGGCCCTCTTGTCTCTCCTTGCTATTTTTTGGAAGTCTGCATTCAATTTCCTGTCTCTTTCACTATCTCCCTCACATTTTGCTTGTCTTCTCCCCCCCCCCCCGCTATTTGTAAGGCCTCATTGGACAGCCATTTTGCCTTCTTGCATTTCCTTTTCCTTGGGATGGTTTTCGTTGCTGCCTCCTGTATAATGTTACGAGCCTCCATCCATAGTTCTTCAGGCACTCTGTCCACCAAATCTAAATCCTTAAACCTGTTCCTCACTTCCACTGTGTATTCCTAAGGGATCTGATTTAGATTGCATCTTGCTGGCCCAGTGGTTTTTCCTACTTTCTTCAGTTTAAGCTGGAATTTTGCTATAAGAAGCTGATGATCTGAGCCACAATCTGCTCCAGGTCTTTTTTTTGCTGACTGTATAGAGCTTCTCCATCTTTGGCTGCAGAGAATATAATCAACCTGATTTCGATGTTGCCCATCTCGTGATGTCCATCTGTAGAGTCATCTCTTGCACTGTTGGAAAAGAATGTTTGTGATGACCTGCTTGTTCTCTTGACAGAACTCTATTAGCCTTTGCCCTGCTTCATTTTGAACTCCAAGGCCAAATTTGCCAGTTGTTCCTTCTATCTCTTGACTCCCTACTTTAGCATTCCAATCCCCTATAATGAGAAGAACCTCCTTCTTTGGTGTCATTTCTAGAAGGTGTTGTATGTCTTCATAAAACTGGTCAATTTCACTTTCTTCAGCACCGGTAGTTGGTGCATAAATTTGGATTACTGTGATGTTAAAAGGTCTGCCTTGGATTTGTATCGAGATCATTCTATCATTTTCTTGGCAGGGATACTCGAGTGGCTTGCCAGTTCCTGCTCCAGGTGGATCACGTTTTGTCAAAAATTTCCACTATGACCTGTCCATCTTGGGTGTCCCTGTACAGCATTGCTCATAGCTTCTCTGAGTTGTTCAAGCCCCTTCACCATGACAAGGCAGTGATCCATGAAAGGGACATAGTCCATTACTAAGTGATTTTGCTTGTTTTTAACATTACAGGAAAAACCCCCAAAACTATTCTGCTCATTATTGCTGGTTAAACCACTCTGGAAATTGCAGTTCCATGAGGGAAAAAGGAATCTTCTAACAATACTCAACGCCCATAACACATTACATTTCACAGGATTCCTTAGTGGTATGATAGTGCTTTATATGTATATGCCAATGAGTCCTAAGTAGTATATCTCGCTATATACATAGAAATGTAAGTCTGTCATCAAACTGCACTCCAACATGATAAGAGGGTGGCAGGCAGCCCAAGCAAGCTGTTTAATGGAGGGGGAGAGGTGCTTCACAAACCACTCTGTGAAGCAATTTACACCTGCCCCCGATAAACAAGGTTGCAGTGGGGTTTAACAGAGGGAGAGAGATTGGTCAGCTGGGAGGGGGCAAGCAAGGGAATGGGGAGGGACAAACAAGGGAATGGTTGAGGATTAAAGGGAGATAATTGGTCAGGAGTAAAGGGAGGAGGAGCTGGCCAGGTGTGGAGAAAGGGGGCATTGATAAAGTAGTTGGTGGGTAGGTGGGGTTGGCAAGTGGGGTGAGCAGGGGTGGCAGCCTCATATCACTTAAATAATGATAACAATAATGGGTCATTGCAAGAAAGGCAGCTAGTCACAAGACATTTGAGATGATTCAGCTCACCCTGTAAAATTATACAGTATTCTAGATATGGTAGTGAGCTAAAATGTTCCTTGGCTCTTCGTACCACAAAATCAATAGTGCAGTTTTCAAACAAACATATATCTAAATAATATATTTGGTGCTCTGTATTTGTGGCTTTGAGGCATTTCTGCAAGGAGGTAATAAAATAAATGAGAAACTATTGAAAGGAAGGCAGAATAAACCCTTGTGCATTCATCAAGCTGATTTCATTTTAATTTTGTAATTATAAGAAATGATATCTGGTCTCAAACATATCATTTGTTGATTTATTGGGACACAATCATGACTTGTTCCTTGAACTCTTCATATTAATATTATACAGGTAGAATTCTAAATTATCTCAGTACTAGGAAGAAGAACAAGAGAAGCTGGTAACAAAGGTGTGATGGAATATCTCTTTCCAGCAACTAGCAGAAATATTCATACATATTGGAATTAATGACCACAGGGTATGCATAATTGCACTTGCATAATGAGCATTGCATCGTATTAAACTAGACGTATTCTGTCCCTGGAAAAAAATACCTCCCAATAACACAGCAGAAGATGTTCAGAAGGATTTGCTACTGTTTGGGAAACATTTGAATACTAGATCCTGGTAACTGAGAAGAATGCAAAACAGTGAACAGCTGCCACAGATACCCTCCAAATCTCCTCCCCACCTCCCCTTCCTCTCATTGTCATTATGAGAAACAAGAGCCACTTTGGGCTTATGCACAATTCCTCTTGTCCTGCTGCTTCCTCCCAGGGAAAACGTTTCCTTATTACTCAATCAGAGCTAAGGGGCAGTTCGGGTTTTCTGTGGGTTGCTGCTTGTTCTGATTTAGGCAGAGGGTGATTGGATGCCATTTCAATGCTCCTGCACTGATGTGGCAACTATTATTGAGACCCCAAATCTTAAGGGAGCTAACTCAAAATCTCCTGGTGCTGCCCAGGGCTCAGGGTCTAGGTCTCACCAGTTCTGAATGCCAGTGGACTAGTGAGATCTGAGGCCAAACTGTTTGAAGATATTCAAGGCATTTTAGGGCCATCTGTGAAACTAGACAATGACCTCTGTTGCAACTGGGGGGTCATGCACAACCATAGGGGGCACTATTGAACTGTTCCCCCCCCCAACACACAAACTTTAACAAGATTATTTGACCCATGTATCTATTTTTGCTAACACCAGCTGCTAGCAAAGAAAATGCAGCTTCAGCTTTTGGAGTTGCACAATTAGCGAAGTGACTCCTTTGACTTCAGTGCATGAGTAACCACAGCTTATCAGTTTGGTACAGCAAGGGAGTGTCGCTGACAATGAATTTGCTTGGAAACACTCCTAAGCTGTATTGCAGCTCAATACACACTTCATAACCCATGTCAGAGAATAATCAAATAATATTATCAATATGGAGCTGGTATGTCTCGCTGGGCTGAGCAGCCACCTGCTCAGTTTTCCATACTCTGTTTAACAATGGGGCTCAGTTTTCTTAGAAACTCACTGGGGTGGGGTGGGGGAAATGGGGAGATACTTTCCTAAACTTTAACACCATTACACACTAGCACATGGAGAAGAGAAGGAGATCAGGCCAGTGGTTGCCAACTCTTGCGGGGAGGGCAGTGGACACATTTGAAATTTTGAGAAAGCATAGTGGGTGCCAATTCCAAAATGGCTTGTAGTGGGGGTGTGGCATGTGACACTACTGCTATCATGGGAGTGGCAGAGCCTCTGCAAACAGGAACTGAGAAAGAAGAGGGAACAGTTTCTTAAAAATTGAGAGGGTGTTTCTTGAAAACTTTTGCTGGTGCCATAGTCCCATAGGTAGGTTGATCAATGACTATTTGCTGATGGGGGCACCTCCAACTTCAGGAGCAGAATACCTTTGAACACCACATGCTGATGGCAAACAAAATAGGATGATCATAAGCCCTGTGAGTGCTCTTTGAATAGCTCATCTTCTTTTGTAGTTGGTGGGAAAGCACACACATGCCTAATTGTTTTGTAACATCACACGCTTTCCCATCTAGAATCACCAGCCTTTTGTTCCGCTGGTTTCCAAAGTTTAGCAAGGAAAAACCACAATAGAATATGTGGGCACATACTGCATTGAAATTTTGCATTTTCTTTTTTTCTTCATACGTGCTTTTCACTCAGGTTTGTCCTTGGATTTCTTTAAAGGAAGCCGACATCAGAAAACATGTAAAAAGAATGGGTTGCATGGAAGGGTGAATCGCATGGACCTATGGAATAATCAGCTTGTTGTTGACTCTTTAGAGAAATGCTTTTATCACAGCTAATGCCTCTGCAAGGCACTGTTTACAAAGGACAACATCAACAGAGCTCTTGTGGGTCACCATTCTGAGAATTCACTCAAAAAAGCCTTTAGATAGTCTTCATTTGCCACTGAAGCCAAAATATCTGGTACAAATTGTTCTCATTGAAGAGAGCTTAGTAAGCACTCGGAATCTTTATGCAACCTGCAATAAGCAAGACAATACACCCACCCACCCCAATTCTCATTGTCATTATAACAAGCAATGCAACTTGGTCACCTCTTTAAATCCTTAACTTGTATAGGTTTTTAATAGCAGAAATTAGCCCAGCCTTTGGAGCATGACCAATACTACCTTCAGCAGCTAAGGGCTGCTGTGGCTCTTCCCATGCTTTTCTTTTTATTCTTCTTTAATTGGGTTACATTTATCTATCTACATGACTCAGAAGCATTATTTTTCACATGTGTAGATTCAAAGGAATGCTGACAATCATCATCGCCACTTAAATACCGTAAATGCTAATAGTGTATTCAGTTGCTGTAAAATGTGATTAGTACGGTACTTTCTTAAGGATCTGTTAAAGAAAACTAAATGAAGTAAATATTATCTAATACGTCCCCCCCAAAAAATACCCTAAAAAAAATATGGATATGCAGCATCACATGAGTGGAAAGGGATTGCATGGTACCATATTACAGTGTTTCTCAACCTTTTTTGGGCCACGGCACACTTGTTCCGTGAAAAAAATCACGAGGCACACCACCATTAAAAAAGTTAAAAAAAATTTTAACTCTGTGCCGCCCTATATTATAATTATGACTGTAAGAAACACTTGCCAAATATTGCTTTCCGGCAGGTCAGCGCTGTATATTGGCGGCCGCCAGGCACGTGACAATGCAAATCGCCCTTCTCGTCGCCGCACGTCGCGGCACACCAGCCAGCGTCTCGCGGCACACTAGTGTGCCGCGGAACAGCGGTTGAGAAACGCTGCCATATTATATGGTAATTAAGAAATATTTTCAAAAGGCTACTTCCCATAAGCTTTAGCAAAGGGGAAGAATCTTTTTTCTAGTACAGAGACCTCATCCTTTTCCAGGCAACTTTCTGAGCACCATGTGAGTACAGCCAGAGGCAAAAGTTGCCAGAGCAATGGATATAAATGTTATACTAGTATACTAGTTTATACACAGACTCACACACCCCTCTGTCCTCTCTTTAAGTAAGCAAAGGGCATTATCAGAGTTGTTGTTGTTGTTGTTGTTGTTGTTGTTGTTGTTGTTGTTGTTGTTACAATTAATTGATCAATTGCCTTCCAAACAAGCATGTCAAAACATTTTACACACAAGTTAAGTAGCAAGTTTTTAAACACAAAAACAATGAATACACTCAAAACATAGCTGAAATTTTAGCTGGGAAACCCTGTTGGAACGAGAAGGCCTTCAACTCAGAGCCTTTGAGAATTTCTGGACAACAGGTGAGGTCCCACTTTTAAGTGGGGGGGGGCATCTTCAAATATCTAATTATCATCCATGGAGGATGGAGCAAACTTGTTTTCTCCTGCTCTGGAGGGTAGGACCCAAACCAATGGATTCAAGTTACAAGAAAGGAGATTCCAACTAGAAATCAGGAAGAATTTTCTGATAGTAAAGGTTGTCAAGACAGTGGGATGGACTCCCTTGGGAGGTGGTGGACTCTCCTTCCTTGGAGGTTCTTAAGCAGAGGTTGAATTGCGATAATGCAGGGGGTTGGATTAGATGTCCCTTGGGGTCCCTTTCAACTCTACAGTTCTATAATTCCATAACTGTTTATGGAAAATGCAGATAGTGGGCACCTGTTGTGCCTTGATAGGAATGCTATTCCATAGCTCAAGGACACATTCCAGCCAGGCAAAAACACAAGTCGGAGCATGAGAAGGTGTGGCCAGAAAAGAGTTCTGAGAACCAGATAGGATGTCCTGGAAGGAAACATTTGATCTCTATGCCTAAGGTACCCCACTCTTGCCTTTCAGGAATAATTGGAATCTGGGGCCACACAGGAAAAGCTAGTGTTACGTGCATTTCAAACATGTGCTAATACAGTAAAGTAACTGGTTAGGTAACCTGACTGCCATTGAGTGTGCAACATGTCCATTGGGTGCTGCATGTTTGTTATTTAGCCATGGCAGGGCCTTCACAGCGGTGGCACCACATTTGTTGGGCAGGGCCAGAGCCAGAAATGAGTGAGGAACAACCACTTTATTCTTTCTTTCCCTATCTTTCCCACGGTACTGAAGCAGCTCCAGGTGACTGACAAAAGATTTATTTCGGGGTCTACATGTCTTAAAATAATCCGTGGCACATTCTAAATAACAGCCCCCATTAACTGAATGTACTGCTGCCATACCCTCCAAGTGTCCGTATATGCCAGGGACAGTCCTGGAATTACAAAAGCCATCCCTGCTTCTGATTTGATCTCAGAATGTCTGTATTTCCCCTGCCAGTGCCACTGGTGCTGAGCTTGGGGAGGAGGATTAATTCTGGCACTTGTCTTGAGTGATGGCGGCACTCTCTTTTGTCTCTCCATGGCCTCTCCATGACTGCCACTGGCAGCCACCTCTCTAGGGCAACTTGCAGTGGCTGCTGGAAAGCAGGTGAGGAGAAGGAGAGCCTGCTGCCACCAAGGCCCATCCTTGCATGACGCACCAGCTCTGAGATGCAGGCAGAGGGCTGGGCCACCTTGGGTGGGAAGAAAGGGGAAGTGGAGCAAAGTGCAAGGAGTTTTCATTTTAAAAAATGCTTTGTGTATCTGCAGCTAATTTTGCCCCTTTCTAAAATTTATTTATTGGTACGTGTTTTTCTTTTTGTAAATCTATCAAAGTATGAAATAAAATAAAATCTGTATTCAGGGTTTTTCTCAGGTGGAAGTTGCGTTTATGTTCTGTCCCTTCGGTGTACTGGTGGTGGAAATGATCTGTGGGTGGGAGGACAAAAAATGGAGGGTCAGTTGTGGGGGGGGGGGCGGATTGAGAAATGTCCCTATTTTCATCTGAGAAGTGCTGGAGAGTATGCTGCTACAGTAACTCTACAGTTTATAGAGCTAATGAAAATCACTATTCAAAGCATGCCCCTGAAGGAGGCTTATGCTGGAAATAAATTTGTGTTTTGGGAGAAATTTGCACTAAAATGCTGACTCACACAGCCACCAACCTCTCCTTCACCTGCCTTCCTGCCAGACTCCCTCCTGGTGCTTGCTGCCAACCTCTTTCCCCTTCCTTCCTTCCTTCCATTCTCATGAGCCAGCTTTACAAAAAGCAGCAGCAGCAAGGAGGCATGGGGGCTTTGGAAGTCACACTAACAGAAGCTATACGCTATGTGGGTCCATGAGCAGGCTACCCATCTCTGCTCTCCTCCTACTACACAGGTTGCTAATGTCACTTTTCAAAATGCAATATGATGTTCTGAAGCACACATCACCATCTGTGTCTAACTAATGCAATGAGCTGTGAAACATCGTGAGCACTTTCAAAATATCTTTGGGTTGCTCCAGACTGCCACTGTTTCGTTGGAGGGATTCCAGTGCATATTGTTAATTTAGGGATGCATAATGAGAGTGGATTAAAACTCTCTGCTGCCTTAGCACAACACATCCACTTTTAAAAGTATCGTTTCCCTGTGCCATCACATTGGTCTTGGGAGGAGTCTCTGTTAAAGATGCCTCCTCCTAGAAGCTGTGCATTCAGTGCTGTTGGCTTCATTCTTCCCCTGGAGGAGGAGGAGGGAGAAGAAGAAGAAGAAGAAGAAGAAGAAGAAGAAGAAGAAGAAGAAGAAGAAGAAGAAGAAGAAGAAGAAGAAGAAGAAGAAGAAGAGGTGAAGGAGCTTGGACTTGATATCCCACCTTTCACTCCCCTTAAGGAGTCTCAAAGCGGCTAACAATCTCCTTTCCCTTCCTCTCCCACAACAAACACTCTGTGAGGTGAGTGAGGCTGAGAGACTACAGAGAAGTGTGACTAGCCCAAGGTCACCCAGCAGCTGCATATAGAGGAGCGGGGGAGTGAACCCAGTTCACCAGATTACAAGTCCACCGCTCTTAACCTCTACACCATGCTGGCTCTCGAATTTAGACATGCTTCTTTCTTGGTTGACTATGTCAAGTGCTTGACTATGACCTTTCTATTTCAGCAGGCATTTTCAGGAAGTTTGCTGTTTTTATTTTTTAAAAATTGATCTTATTTTTTAAAATAATAATATTTATTATTTTTTCCAATTTAACAATCCAACAAAAGCCACATTAAAAACATTCCAAATTATAAAATAATCAAAACAGTCTGAATATTATGCCAAATTATAAATCTTTAGTTGACTTCCCATGCTCCAAAGTCAGGGGATGGCAATCATATCACATTTGTGCTGCTTCTCTTAATTAGTCCAGGTAATTCCCATAAGCGATGCGGGTGGCGCTGTGGTCTAAACCACAGAGCCTAGGGCTTGCTGATCAGAAGGTTGGCGGTTTGAATCCCTGCGACGGGGTGAGCTCCCGCTGCTCAGTCCCTGCTCCTGCCCACCTAGCAGTTCGAAAGCACGTCAAAGTGCAAGTAGATAAATAGGTACTGCTCTGGCGGGAAGGTAAACGGTGTTTCCGTGCGCTGCTCTGGTTCGCCAGAAGCGGCTTAGTCATACTGGCCACATGACCCAGAAGCTGTACGCTGGCTCCCTCAGCCAATAAAGGAAGATGAGTGCTGCAACCCCAGAATCGTCCACGACTGGACTTAATGGTCAGGGGTCTCTTTACCTTTACCTTTAATTCCCATAAATCAATCCGATGTTAATCCTTCGTTCATTTTTAACAGCCTCTGAGTTCATCTAGCAAGCAAGTTAAATTAAACAATATGTTTCTGTATGGGTGTTTATTTTCTTCTATGTATTTCACTTTCCCTTCTTTGCGCCTGTTATTATCTACTGTTATACATCCCAAAATGGAGGAAATCTGGCTTTCGGCCAGTTGTTCCAGACATATGTCCAAACCTATTCGTTTTATCTCAGTCCAAAACAGATAAGCCTCTACTTTGTCTAGAAGCCTCAATTCACATCTTCCATTCTTAACAATCCATTAAAATTAATTGCAGATTCATAAATCTTTTCCACACAGTAAATAATTAGGTCAAAATGACTCTTAAATATTACAATACTCTACAATCCTGCTTGCATACATAGTCAATTGGTAGTCAGACCTTCCAGGGAGATTTGCCAAGTAAGAAAGGAAATACAAAGTATATCAAAAAGAAGCAAAGGAGGCTCACTCCCCTTCCGTTCTGACATACTAGTTACATCGTGATGATAATCCCTCTTCCACTTAAATCCTTTGGCTCCTCAGTGGCTGAATCAGTTAGCAGAATAGTTTATCTTCCCTCCCGCAGAGCATGCCTGTTAATTAAGTCCAAATTTTCATCTTAAAAAACAGGAATTTGTTCGCTCATGGCGGTGACTTTGGATGGTTGCCAAAGAGACGCATGGTGCTTTCCACCCAGCGCCTCCTGCCCCATCATTCCTTCCGGGTTGGGAGCAGGTGTTGGGCGATCTGTGGGTGAAGCTGCCCCCCTGGCCCTGGGGGGTGGGTGGGTGGGAGGATGATTACTCCCATCTCATCCTCAAATATTCCGTGCATAATGGATCCGATGTAATGAGCAGCCTCCACCATTGCAAGCCAAATCAGAAGTCCTTTTTAAATTGATCTTATATATTGTATGCAATGTGCACCTTTTCAAAACTTTGGCAATTGAGCCGTATTTAAACAGATAAATGGTTTTTAAAAATGGGGGTGGGGAATCAGCAGTTAGGAAAGTGATGGAGAAATGTATACTGGTACCTCGGGTTAAGAACTTAATTTGTTCTGGAGGTCCGTTCTTAACATGAAACTCTTCTTAACCTGAGGTACCACTTTAGCTAATGGGGCCTCCCACTGCTGCTGTGCCGCCACCATGCGATTTCTGTTCTCATCCTGAAGCAAAGTTATTTATTTATTTCTTTTTCCAAAAAAAATATTCATTTTATAATAAAACAAAATACATCAAAAACAAAAACATATCAAGTACATAACAATAAACACAGACATAAAACAAATAACAAAGACAAAATATAACTTTCTCGATTTATAAACTTTCCTTCACATTTTATGCTGACTTCCTCAAATCCTCCCTATCTGCGGTTCATTTTCATTCATCTTTAGCAATTTCTAAATCATATCTTTAACTCACACTATCTAACTTCTATAACATAATTTCTCTTAATCCTTCCTTTATCTCAAATTACATTAACTTTCTTTAAATCTAAACATTAAATTCTAAACCTACAGCTTATAACCACTTCCAAATCAATTCATATTAATCAATTTTACAATATTTCTTTAAATAAACTTTAAATTTCTTCCAATCATCTTCCACTGACTCTTCTCTCTCATCACGGAGTCAGTTCAGCCAATTCCATAAAGTCTATCATTTTCTTTTGCCATTCTTCCATGGTTGGTATCTCTTGTGTTTTACAGTTTTTAGCTATCAATATTCTTGCTGCTGTTTTGACATACAGAAAGAAAGTAACATCTTTTTGGGGAATGTCTTTTCCGACTATGCCCAATAAAAAGGCCTCTAGTTTTTTTAATAAATGTGTTTTTCTTTTCTTTTTTTCAAATAATCTTTATTCAATTTATAAGAATGAAAAAATTCAAAAGACAAACAAAAAGACGAAAACCAAAAAGAGGGGAAAAATAACAATAACAACGATATTTCTTATTACTTAACATTGTTATATAGACTTCCTTGATTCCCCCCTCACTGGGTCCATTTTTAATCCATCCTTAGCAATTTTCTTATTATATCTTAAGCCATTTTCTAACACTCACACATTTTCATCTTCCTCTATTTCATAAACAATTTCCTCTTCATTATCCCTCAAATATTCCTAGCCTATAATCATCAATTATTCTTGACCTATAATCATCAAATATTCATAACCTTTAATTATTTTCTCAATATCTATCTTCAATTTCACCCCTTAGCCAAGAACCAATTCCCAAAAATGTCCATAATTTTAAACATTGCTTCTTCTATCTGAATAACATTTAAACACTTACATCTAATTCTGCCCCCCCCCCCCCGGTCTCAGAATCTCCCAGACGGTTCAGCAAGTTCCATAAAGCAATCCAGTTTCGGTCCATCTTAGCCAGTCAGAAAATAATATTCATTATTACTTCTCACCCCACTCCCACTCTGTCACAACCTAACAGCCACACTTCCTTCTTCTCCCCTGCTGCCCCCCCAATTCTCTAACTGCTACACAATGCCAACCACCAGAGTTACCAATCTTCAGTCCTTTGACAATTTTTATTCCCCTTAGATTCTAACCCCAGTATGGGTCCTGTTCTCCCTCTCTCACTGGGGAGCAATGTTCCATACTGGTTCTTCTTCAAACACCTTTTGTCCCAGGCATGGGTCTTGCTCCCCCCCCTCTCACTGAGAGAACAATGTTCCATGCTGGATCTTGGTTCCGCTAAATTGCGAACCACCTGAGTCTCCTGCTGCTGTCAGCTTCAGAATGAGTTATCCGCCACCGGCGCTCTAGCTGTCTCAGTGATTGTTTCATTGCCCTCAGATCCATGGAAAACCATGGGGCTGTCCGGGCTTCATGCAATCAGAGAGGGTACTTCGTAGCCAAACAGTCAATAACCCTGGTTAACTCCTCATTCCAGCGGGCCACCAGGGAATCAGCTGAAAGGCCATCAACATGGGATAAAGCATCCCCTACCACTCTCTGGAAACCATTTGGATCCATTAAGTGGTGGGGGCGGACCATCCAAATCAGTCCCACCTCCCTGCAGAGGGGAAGGGTCATGGAGAAGTCCAGTTGCACCAGGTAGTGATCTGACCATGGCACTTCTTTAGTTTCGCTTTTACTTAGTGTCAGATCACCAGCATCCATAGAGGTGAACACCAGGTCCAATGCTTGTCCTCGACTAGGAGTTGAAATAATCAGAATAGTTGGATGCATGCATCGTGGAATATGATTTCCCCCCTTATTCCCTGACACCCTTGTTTAACTGCTAAAACATTTTCACTGGTTGCCCATATGCTGCTTGGTCAGATTCAAGTTCCAGGACCCCTCAATGGTTACCTAAGCCCCCATATCCCAGCTTGATCACTGAGATCATCCAGAGCAGTATTGTTAGTTGTCCTAAGTGTTTCAGAAGTTCAACTGGCTTCAGCTAGAAGCTAGGCATTTTGGTGCCACTGGTCCAATGCTGTAGAGTACTTTTCCAGAAGAGATTTGCAAGTCATCCAACCACATCTGAAAGTTCTGCATCCTTGCTTCATTGCCTTAAAAACACCATGTTTCAGTTTTAAGAAAGATAAAGAAATTTGGTTGGGGAATATCCAGGTACGTGCTTTGACCTTCCGATTTCCGCCTTACTGTTTTTATTGCTATGTTTTCCCCAACCCTCTAGCCAATATTACAATATTCTATTTTGAAATATGAATTATCTCTTATACAGTATTGCGTTTTGCTCATACCGGGGTCACCAAGGGGTTACACTCACAAATTGAACATGCTTTCGTATTTGTTAAAAGATTTTCCTATAGACCATATGAGTGGTCTATAAATTTCTTAACATAAGTGAATAAGTGTGAATAGGATTGCACTCTTTTTCTTGTTTGAGGGAAGACTGGTCATAAAAGCAAGTTATTTATGGATATGATTAACTCTCCAGAGGTCATGGCTCATGATTTTGGAATGGGGAACACATCAGCATGGAAGTCCAACTCTGACAGCAAACCTCCCAATTAAATTCCTAATTGTTTGTGAAAAGATCTAAATGATGCATGCAAGACCACCATCTGCTCAGGAGCCTGGAACACTCCTTTGCGGTGAAAGTAAAGGTCAGGGAACCTGGACAAAGTCAGATGAAGAAGAGAAGTGTGCTTAAGGATGCAAAATCCATTTGGAGATAGAAAAGTAAAGGCTTAGAGTTCTTTTACTGTCCCTGCTGTGGAGTCCCAAATCCCACACTAGGGCTCAGCTCAAATGCCTTCCCCTAATGTTGCAACAATGCTCACAGGCATACTCACAGGGAGGAAGATTTTGATGAATTTCTCAGAACCCCCCTTTTTTGCTACATAATACTGTTAACTTATGTTAAGCTTGTGATCTATTAAGATCCTGATATCCTTTCACACATACCACTGGCAAGCCAGGTGACCCCCATTTTATATTAGTGCAGCTGGTTCTTCCTCTCTAAGTATAGAACCTACCAATTGTCCCTGTTGAAATTAATTTTGTTTGTTTAGGCCCAGTTCTCCAATCTGTTACAGTCATATTGAATCCCAATTCTGTCTTCTACAGTGTTATCTACCCCTTCCAGTTTGGTGTTATCTGCAAATTTTATGAGCATCCCCTCAGTTCCATCATCCAAGCAATTAATAATAATAATAATAATAATAATAATAATAATAATAATAATAATAATAATTTATTATTTATACCCTGCCCATCTGGCCGGGTTCCCCCAGCCACTCTGGGCGGCTTCCAACAAAACACTAAAATACAGAAATCCATCAGACATTAAAAGCTTCCCTAAACAGGGCTGCCTTTAGATGCCTTCTAAAGGTCTGGTAATTGTTGTTCTCTTTGACCTCTAGTGGGAGGGCATTCCACAGGGTGGGTGCCACTACCGAGAAGGCCCTCTGCCTGGTTCCCTGTAACTTGGCTTCTCATAGCGAGGGAACCGCCAGAAGGCCCTCGGAGCTGGACCTCAGTGTCCGGGCAGAACGATGGGGGTGGAGACGCTCCTTCAGGAGGCCGTTTAGGGCTTTAAAGGTCAACACCAACACTTTGAATTGTGCTCGGAAATGTACTGGGAGCCAATGTAGGTCTTTCAGGACCGGTGTTATGTGGTCTCGGCGGCCGCTCCCAGTCACTAGTCTAGCTGCCGCATTCTGGATTAGTTGTAGTTTCTGGGTCACCTTCAAAGCTAGCCCCACATAGAGCGCATTGCAGTAGTCCAAGCGAGAGATAACTAGAGCATGCACCACTCTGGAGAGACAGTCAGTGGGCAGGTAGGGACTCAGCCTGCTGATAAACAGCTGCCCTGGACACAGAGTTGACCTGTGCCTCCATGGACAGCTGTGAGTCTAAAATGACTCCCAGGCTGCGCACCTGGTCTTTCAGGGACACAGTTACCCCATTCAGGACCAGGGAGTACTGTCCCCCACAAACAGTACTTCTGTCTTGCCAGGATTCAATATCAATCTGTTAGCTGCCATCCATCCTCCAACTGCCTCCAGACACTCACACAGGACCTTCACTGCCTTCACTGGTTCTGATTTAAAAGAGAGGTAGAGCTGGGTATCATCAGCATACTGATGGACACCCAGCCCAAACCCCCTGATGATCTCTCTCAGCGGCTGCATATAGATGTTAAAAAGCATGGGGGAGAGGACAGAACCCTGAGGAACCCCACAAGTGAGAGCCCAGGGGTCTGAAGACTCATCCCCCACCACCACTTTCTGAACACGGCCCAGGAGGAAGGAGCGGAACCACTGCATGACAGTGCCCTCAGCTCCCAAGCCCTCTAGACAGTCCAGAAGGATGTTATGGTCGATGGTGTCAAAAGCCGCTGAGAGAATTAATAAACACGTTGGATAACAACTGGCCCTACAGCACCCCACGTGCCACTTTTTCCCCAGAATGATGAAGAACCATTAGTGAGCATTCTTTGGGTTTGGTCAGTCAACCAGCAAAAAGTCGACCTAACAGTTTCCTCGTCAAGCCCACGTTTTACCAGCTTCTCTGCAAGAGGATAATGAGGGTCTTTGTCAAAAGCTTTACTGAAATCAAGATACACTACTTCCACAGCATTCCCCTGATCCACCAAGCTTGTCATACTATATATATATATATATATATATATATATATATATATATATATATATATATATATATATATAAATAAATGAGGTTAATCTGGTATGACTTGTTTTCTGAGAAACCCATTCTGGGTCTTAGTAATCACAGAATCCTTTTATAATTGATCACAGTACAGTTTGACTATTTAATTATGTGTTCTGGCTTGCCCTTAGATTTGACATTCCATTAAAGGTGAAAAACACTTATCACCACCCACATGATGCAGGCAGAAGGTGAGTAACATAATAATTACCTTTAAAATATTACTTTGGATTCCCTCTCTTTTGTCTTTTTACTCCAGATATACATTGATCTCAAAGGAGAATGTCTTATTGCAAGAGATTTTGTTTCTGTTTCATTCCATCTTTCCAGGGTTTGTTTCATTCCATCTTTCCAGGGTTATGGATCTTTCATTCCATAATCCAGGGTTCATTTTAATAAAATTGTATGATAGTGCTCACCCATATTAGGGTTTTTCTTTTTCTTTGTTATACTGTCTGTTTGTTCTCGGGTTGTAATTTCAATAGTTTCTTTGTTACTTGATCCAATTAGCTTCAGTTCTTCTCAGTGAAGGCTTTGATAAGGAGCAAGGGTGGGGGGAGGAAGAGGGGATCTCTCATCTTTTCATCTCCATCTGGTAACAATGGAAATATCTTTGAAGTCCAAATTGCTGGGTAAGAATGGCAAAACACAGGAACAAATGTCACAACCAATTTCTTTCTTAGCTGAAGACTTGGATGCAAGTTGCCTTATAATGAAATAATTACACTGCACAAGTAATTATCTTAACCCAGTTTGTCATAATTCAAAATTAATGTTAATTAATCTAAGAGTGTAATTCTACACTAACACCCACTAACATCCCCCCCCAGAGTTTTTAAGTACCTTTAAGTACATTTGACAATTCTATCTTATAATTTAAATACAGAGCATGAAAGAAAAATCTCTATGGTACATTTTACATGTATTTAGGTAAATATTACAATTTCTCTTCATCTGGAGCATTTTAAAGATTCCCTGCCCAATGGCTTCCCAGTTCTGAACCTGATTAATTTTACTTCTCTCCATTAATATTTCCTTCCTATAATATTCCAGCATTAGTTACCTGCAATGCTGAAAAGGCAAGTAATTTTCCACTTTAACTTTTTTTTTGGGGGGGCTTGCCTTTTTGGCCTATAAACCTTCAAGAAACCCTTGGCTCTTTAACACACACACCCATTGTGATTTCAGAAATGACATGAAAGTATGCAAAGGGAGCCATTAATTTCACTCCAGTGGCGTGCAGTGAATTTTTTTTGTAGGAGAACAGTTAGGGCCAGAGGTGTCAGCTTGCAAGGCTGTGTGTGTGTGTGTGTGTGTGTGTGTGTGTGTGTGATATCGCAAGCATGAGCACCATATCTCCCTAAGTTGGGCAGAAGCTTCCTGGGTTTTGGGAAGGAGGAGGTAAGCCTCTGAAAGGATGTTGGAGCCCTACTGTCTCCTTCCCAAAGCTGGGCAGGTCCCAGTTGTAGCATCGTGCCTCCCATCCTAAATTGGACAGAAGCTTCCTGGGCTTTAGAAAAGAGGCACCAGGCTTTAATACTTTAACATTCTAATTTACTAGGAACATTTAGGGGAACTATCCTGCCCCCCCTAGTCCACTGACCACACGTCACTGCTCCACTTTAAGAACCATTGCAATAGTTCATTCAAATTATTTATATAGTTCTCTTTGGCCTTATATAGACTGCTTTTTTGCACTGTTTACATTTCTCTAATTTAAGCAGGGAACTATGTAACAATTCTTTAATCCAATCGTCTGCAACACCTGTAATCTCATGTGTCGACAGTTTTGTGCTGGTTCTGCTATCTCATTCAAATGAGATTTAAGATATGTAATCCAATATCTGATCACTATTTTTCATGACTGTTAATAATAATAATAATAATAATAATAATAATAATAATAATAATTTATTTATACCCCGCCCATCTGGCTGGGTTTCCCCAGCCACTCTGGGCGGTTTCCAACAGAAGTATTAAAATACAATAATATATTAAACATTAAAAGCTTCCCTAAACAGGGCTGCCTTCAGATGTTAAGCTCCTTTACAAAACAAACAAACAACAACCCTTCTTAACCCAAACATGGTTGAGCTTTCAACTGCTTGAACAAAAACGCAATGTGAAGGGCTGTGTTCTAACACTTTGCATCCTCAATAGGGTTTCAGAATTCATTGCCTGGTTTTTTTTTTTTTTTGTCGTTTTTAAGAAAAGAAATAATAAGAAATACTTAGACATGTATACTAATGGCTCTGGCCCTATATACCTGATGGAGTGTCTCCACCCCCATTGTCCAGCTCCAAGGGCCTTCCGATGGTTCCCTCATTGCAAGTGATGAAGTTACAAGGAACCAGGCAAAGGGCCTTCATGGTAGTTGTGCCTGCCCTATGGAACATCTTCGTGTCCTGTCGGATGCCAAGTAACTAAGACATCTGTATAGGGGAGGTTTTAATGTTTGGTGTTTCATTGTGTTTTTATATTGTGCGGAACTCCACATCGCCATCTAGTGTCACAGGGTCAGAATGCATAAACAACACATATAAAACACTATTTCTTTGCCAATGTAGTGGAGTCTCAAGTTATTTATAAAGACGTTGAACAACAACGAACCCAGGACAGAACCCTGCACACCTTACTTGTTACTTTCTTCCATGATGACTCAGAACCGTTAATGAGCACTGTCTGGATTTGGTCAGTCAACCAGGTACAAATCCAACAAACAGTTACCTCGTTCAAAACACATTTCACCAGCTTCCTCACAACAATATCATCATGAAATATAATCCATATAGAAGGAAGCTGTGCTGCATCTTGCATAACTTTTGTGGGGGGGGGAGGCACACATACATGCATGTGCATTTGTTGAAGTGTTGGTATGTATGTGAATTGAGGTTTATATATCTTGGTGCAACCCCCTCAATCCTATCAATAGTAACAGTCCTATAGATTTGTTCTATTTGAAAGTAGCTTCCCAAAGTCCCCCACACACACCCTTCAATGTACCGTTTCCCAAGCTTTCTATTTAAGCAGGTTGGAAGGCTGCTGAAATGCTGTACTATAATTAGCAGCACACAAATAAGAAAATAAAGAACGCCTATATTTAATCTTCCGGGAAAGAAAGTGGGGGAGGAACAAAGCATTTTCTCATGTTGGATAAGGAACTCTTTTCAACCAAAGCACCAGATTCCCTTCTGCGGACTATATTCCTTTGTTGATGTCACAGATGGTGCGCTGCGACTACTCTAAAGTAACGACTCTCCAGACCGTTGCCTTTTCATGCTTTTATTGTGTGCAGGCTATTTACAGTGCTAGAGCTGTACAGGGTACATGTTCTCAGTCTGACCCAGAACCCTGGAATGGCGCTTCCCGCGTTTTCTTCCAACATAAGAGTCTGGGCACCCCAAATCTCCTTCCGCGTTTCCTCCTGCGTAATTCCGGAACTGGAGGGAAAAAGGGTCTCCTTTCCATGTTTTCCTTCTCCCCCTTTCCCCCCGCTCTCTCTTCCTCTCCCACGTGCAGCAGCGACTCTGCTATCCTGACAGAGCCCTGTTCCCTACTTCCTCCTTCCCCACTGGACTCTTCCCCCTCCCCGCTGGCTCCACTGCTGGTGGAGGAACTACTCCTCAGGATGGGGGGGGTTCTGTACTCTTTCCCCCTCACAGTTGGGAATAAAGCTAAAAGGCAGAACGATGAATATGATTCTCACAAAGTTCAAAGACATATTCAAGTCAGGCAAAAACAATGAAGATGCAAAGCAGTGTTGATGAGGGGTGTGGCTTGAGAGGGTATGTGGCCTGCCAGGGACTGGCTGAACACTGAGGAATGGTGGTTGGATTCTGATGAATGGGCACTGTGAAAAACGGGGGTTATAGACTGACTTGGAAGAAAGAATCAGTGATCTGGAGGAGCCTGCAACAGCTGGGAGATGAGAGGCAGAGGCAGGAGAAGCTGCGGAATTGGAGAGGGGAAAACAGAAGGAAAGAGAGATGGGTCAGGGTGGTGTAGAGTCAAGGGCTTCTACACCTCCTCCTCCTCCTGCCTCAACCTCTCCTGTCCACTGTCTGCCAGGAACAGAAGAGGATTGAAAAGAGAGGAGCAGAAGTAGATTACACAAGGCAGAGTCTTTTCCAGCTTGTGCGCAGCTTGGGTGGGGGAGTACATAAACTGAGAATGGCAGCTGCTTCATTGGGTGCACACCAGGGTTAGGAGCTGCCTCCCTATTGTGCAAGAATGTCACTCCAGACTTAAAATAATGACGTAATATTGGGGAAACATCACAGGACAACTAATAGATTGGAAGGGTGTTTGGATGGCCCAGTATAAACTATTAATGCAGGGTTATTGCATAAATAACATGTTGTGGGGCGGGAGGTGGGGGGTGGGAATGCACACGTCTAGTGCTGACCTGAAACACCAAAGATCAGTGTTAGGAAGAGGTTATCCCAACCATCAGAATTTCAGGAAATGCAGGTGTAGCAGCTGAGTGGGCATATATGCCACTTTGCCCCAAGGTAAGGTAAGGTAAGGTATAAGGTAGATTCCGTCTCCTGCCCCCAAGCATACCAGCACCAACAATAGTTATTTCAGAAAGCACATGACAGAACTTAAATAATTGTAGAGGATAATTAAAAGCAAGGGAAAATAATTTCATCCATCTGCTGGTCAAGGTACAAATTCCATCTTTTCAGGGTGGCATTTTCCTTGGTCATCTTC
This sequence comes from Zootoca vivipara, assembly GCF_963506605.1. Taxonomy (NCBI): domain Eukaryota; kingdom Metazoa; phylum Chordata; class Lepidosauria; order Squamata; family Lacertidae; genus Zootoca; species Zootoca vivipara. Next base: position 42,293,007 of record NC_083294.1, on the reverse strand, counting down.
AGAGCTCTACATATTAGTGAATGTATCACTGTGGGTAGCAACTCAAAGCAATTTAAGAGCCATCTCCTGGAGGACATTTCCCTGAGTTTGGCCTCAGGCATCATTACGATTTGCTGCTCAAAGACTAATCTGCTGGGCAGAGGTTCCATGCTAAAATTGGCAGTAGGGCCCCTCCCCCCTCCATGACACCTCCAGGTTCCTCCGGGGATGACCATCACTCATCCATGAGGATAGGGCTTACCTGGCCAAATATCAGTTTTCCAGGATTTCCAGGGTTTTGAAAAAAGTCACCGCCATTTGCAGCCAGGACCCTTCCCCAGAATTGGGCCTTCCAGTGCCTAGAATTAAATTCCTCAGAGGATGGTGCTCTGAGTCATACAAGAGTTTTCTGTGTCACAGTACACCTGATCTCACATTATCTTGTTGATTCTTTGGTTTGCAGGATTATCACCTAAGAAGGTCTGGATTTGCGGGCACAGTATTGTGCATTGGGCCCAAGTTCGTGCAGCATCCTCCAGCTGGGGAGACAACCTGGGTCTTCCTTCCAACATACAAATATCCTGGCTCAGTCAGAGGGGAATGAGATGGCATCAGGTTCTGCCATTTCTGACAGATCGTATCTCCATGATGGGTCCACCTGATTTCATTGTCTTCCAGGTGGGCGAGAATGACCTGGGTGAATGGAGAGGCATTGACCTCACCAGGGCTATTGCTGAGAACTTGGAGACTTTACATGCTCTGTACCCACAGACCATCCTTTGCTGGTCTGATCTATTGGGGAGGCAGTTTTGGCGTGGCCAGGGGGGTTGCACCCTCCACCCAGCTGTCATGAATCGAGCCAGGAAGAATTTAAATCGTGCAATAAGGCACAAGGTGCAGTTGCTGGGTGGTATGATGATTCAGCACCCTAATATTACTTTGAAAAGTGAGGCCATATTCAGACATGATGGAGTGCATCTGTCTGACATGGGTAATGATGTTTGGCTGTCTGATCTGGTGGGATGCTTAAGGTTTTGGCTTCAGATGTGAGTGGTTTGGTGGCGAGCAATGCTTGAGTGGTGGTTTAGGCATTGGATAGGCATAATCTTGGTCAGAGGGGAGGTTGTAGTCTCTGCCTGACACCTCCAAAATGGAGCATTCCATTAAAGGGATCCAGGGGAGATGCTTTCGGCTGGCCTGCCTGCCAGAAGAACTTACATTTTGGGTTCAACCAGAAATGAGGGAGTTCCTGACCTACATCAAGGAGTAACTCTCCAACTTGATTGCGCTTGGAGAGTGCTAAGTTCTTGATTTGGGTCTACACAAACCTCTTACATCTACAGTCACTAAAGTTGTGGCCTGATTTCACGCAAATAATGGCTGTCGTGCCTCTTATTCTTGGGAGGGAACAAGCGGCAGGAGGTAATGTCTTGCCACACAATTTTGGGAAATGCTTGCCTAGCAGCTAAATGGGCAAATTTGCCACTTAGCAATGTGTAAGATATAAGGTAGATTCCCTCCCCTGCCCCCAAGCATACCAGCACCAACAACATTTATTTTAGAGAACATATGAGAAAACTTAAATAATTGTGGAGGATATTTAAAATCTAGAACCAGCAGAGCAAAATGGATTATGCTGCTGCTACTCTGCTAGTCCCAAATTTATTTCCATGCTCCATTCTGTTATTGATTCAATTTAAACAAAGAATACCTTCAGTGTTATTCATCTGGTACTGGTTTTCATGAGGAGTTTGAGATAGTGCCACAATTATACCAAATACTTAATCACTTTTGAGCTCTGGGAACTCCTTATATGGCCTGAATGGGAGTTTAGTGGGTGAGGAAATGTCAGAGTTTGCGTTCAAGCACTATTAACATCTTCCTGTACCCTTTGTGTGATAGCTTGCCAGGGAAATGTGATTGTAATGTTTTTACTAAGCCTATATTAACCTGACTGAAGATATGAGATGGTTCCTTTTGTAATACCTGGCTGCCTTATGAAATAAGTGGCATTTCCCCCAAAACTATTTATCCAGCTTGGTATTTAAATAACACACCCTCTCCCTTCCCGATGGCTTAAAAGTTGCATCACGGGTGTCCCAGGCACTGAAAGCAGCAATCAGGGCATGGAGGCTCCTACGTAAGCACTTACTTGGGAAATATGATTGGGTCCAGATATTGGATTTGGCAGTGGAGGATGACTGCATATTCATCCATCCATCCATCCATCCATCCAGTGAGCATTGGACATTATCACTTTTCAGCTCATAAATATCACTCTTAGCCATTACACCTGGGGTCAGGGGTCTTCTGCCTCTTTAGCTGACCACCAGGACTCTCCCTGGCCCACCTAGTCCAGCCACACCCCTAACTGGCCCTGCTTCCAAGCCACCTTGAATGCTTTTGTTTCCCCAGAAATCTGATACATTTTCTTAGATAGAAGATAAGAGAGGGTTGAGTGTGAGTGTATAGCAACTAGCCTACTGTATGATGTTAAAACTTGAATTTGTTGCTTTACCTGTTTTTGCCTCTTACCCTGCCTAAAACTGGCATTGGTCTCTGGAAGGTTTCCCAAGAGGCAATGTTGATCTCTAAAAGGGTTCCCTACCTCTTCTCTTGCTACATTTCAAGGCTAACATTATGGAACATGTAAGAGCTGGAATCCAATAAAACCTTCACTCCCAACCTTTTGGGCTCAATAATCCATAGCTGCCAAGTCTCTCGTTTTCCCCGGGAAAACCCCCTTTTTACTTACCTTTTCCCGGTGGTTCCCCGTATCACTTCGTCTCCCGTTTTTCTCCATTATTTTCTCCTGCTGATGGCCATTCCCCCCCCCCCGATTTGCCCTTCTATGGGCACCAAAAATGGCCGCAGCCAGCTTCAAAAGTCGCATCTACGCATGTCCGGAAGTGCATAGACGTGACTTCCGGTGTTGGCGGTGGCCATTTTGGTGCCCATAGATGGGTGGAGCAATACCGGAAGTTGTGTCGGCACACTTCCTGACATGCGTACAAGCGTCTTTTGAAGTCGGCGGTGGCCATGTTGGGTGCCCATAGAAGGGCAAAGCAACACCGGAAGTTACATTGACGCAACTTCCGGTGTCAAATGGCTGCCGGTCCCGGATTCTGCAGTCCGGAACTTGGAAGGTAAGTCAATAATCTAATGTGTGACTCATTAGGATTTCAGTTAATGAGAATAGGTAGAGGATCATGATCAAAGCACCACAGGGTTCCAATATCATGCAAGTTGACATGTGTAGAGACATAAATGCAGCAATAAGAATGTAGGTTTGTGATCCAGAAGAACCAGGGAATTTGTTAGCAAGTTTATAGAAGGAACTGAGGTACAAAATCCGGTGACATTCTCATTGAATTGAGATGAGGCTCCAAGTATTCAACATTCTGCATTTAACAGTTGTGTCAATCAAGGAAGGGCATCACCCTCCTTCCTAAGTTTCAGGCCATAAGCATATATATTTTCAAGAATTGTTTACACATCTGGCAAGTCACTTTTTCTTTATGCATGATTTAAAATGTGCAAATCTATATTAATCAATACATTTGAAAACAGGCCTTTAATTTTTGCTGAAAACCTCCACCTTCCCCACAATACTCTGATACTCTTGTGCAGTGCTTCCCCCCCTAGAAAAGTAGGTGCCACAATGCACCATGAAGTTGTTACAGTAAGTGCAAAAAAGAGAGGGATATGCCAGTACTGTGTACCCTTGAGTACCCCCTGAAGAAGAAAAGGCACTGTTCTTGCATGGCAAGGTATGCCCCCAACTCTTTGGTCATCCTGAATACCAATAATAAGAGATGTGACAAACAATATTTGGGTGAAATCAGACCACAACTTTATTGACTGTAGGCTTGGCATAGGCATTGGGTAGACCCCACTGCCCTTCTGGCCTGCCAGCTGGAAGAACTTTAGTTTTGAGGTTAACTGGAAATTAGGGAGTCCCAGACCTATATCAAAGGGTAACTCCCCTACTGGATTGCATCTGGGGAGTGCTGTGGCCTCTCATTCCCCCTTGGGCTTCTCAACAGAAGTATCTCCCCTAGATCCCTTTAATGGAATACCCTGTTTTGGTGGAACCAGGCAGAGACTTCAACCTCCCCATGTGACCAAGACTATACATACTTATCCAATGGATAAACCACCAAAGTTGTGACAATTGCCATGAGGATGGCGAAAAGCAGAAGACTAGTGTCAATTTGCCAACTGGGAAAATTTCAACCTGGCTCCCAATATGGTGACCAGCTATGCCATACCAAGGTCAAGCAGAGCACCATGCAACAGCATCATATAAAAGTAATAGTACCACTCTATTCTGCCTTGGTCAGACCATACCTAGAATACTGTGTCCTATTCTGGGCACCACAATTTAAGAAGGAGGTTGCCATATTTTGAAGAGCAAAAAAGAGGACACACTTTTGCTGACTTCTACTTTTAACTATGGACCTCTAGGATTAGTCTACACATGAAAAAGATGACATATGGCTGGGCAACCAAGATGATCAAGGATCTGGAGACAAAGGCTTAAAAGGGGTGCTTGAAGGAGCTAGGTTCAAGAAAGGAGATTTCAACTAAACATGAGGGGACGACGACGACAGACTTTCAAAGAGCTGTTCAACAGTTCCCTAGAAGGTTGTGGACTCTCCTTCCTTGGAGGTTTTGAAGCAGAGGTTGGATGGCCACCTGTCATGGATGCTTTAGCTGAGATTCCTGCATTGCAGGTATTGAATGAGATGACTCTTGGGGTCCCTTAAAACTCTACCATTATATGATTCTATAAAAGGGGGAGGGTGGGAGATACAATGAAAAGTGGCTGCAGAGCAAACTACATGCCTATGCAATATATTGGAGGGGTGGACTAAGCCCAACCCATGGTGGCCCATGCCTGCTCACAATTCACTGATTAGGCGAGCGGGCAGGACCAATCAGCCAGGCAGTAAGCTTGGCTCAGAGACTTCATATGGTGCCTGGGAAAAAGTCCCTGGAACTTCGCACGTCAGATCTGGGCACACAGGGGAATGCCAGCCCGCAGCCAGAGAAGGTGAGTGAACTTCCCAAGCAAGACCTGTAATGGTGATCTGCTAGTCCACGGACTACTAAGACAAGAAGTGAAAAGTATGTGAAGGTGATGGCCCTAGACACTTATAATACCTTTGTGTTTGCAAAAGGTGAGAACATATAGGAAACATTAAGGGTGGCACTGACCAAGTTTCAGGAATAATGCTCACTTTCCAAATTTGGTATGAATTCTGGTCCATATATTTCAGAAGAAATTTGGTAAGTGGAACAAAATTACTTTGCGCCATCCAAGAATTGTGTCTCACCCATTGAAATTCATCAGCATTTGTTCCTAATTTACGCTACTGTCCATAAGTTCAGAGCAGGGCACTGTCTGCTCTGCAATTAGCTCATCACATCTATGTTGCTCCAATCAAGATCTAAATAGTCAAAGCCGAAACATATAATTGGAGCTGGCATGGGTTATGTACACTGAATAACCTTTTCTCTTTTGTGAAATTATTTTTAGATATTTTTCTCATGCAAATATACAGATGTGCACACTTGGTGCCCTCTCCTGAATGAGTTATGCTATCATTGTCAAGTGTTACATCTTCTTTAATTACAATAATTAAGAAGAAAATTGTTAAGTAAGTTTCCCACATAATAAACAAAAGCGAAAAGAGCTCATATTAGCTTATAAAGAACTTGATTATATCAACCAGCCCATTATTGGGAACATTAAGTTGAAGGCCTGGAAAGGTCAACAACATTATACTCTACTTTGGTGGTGGATTTACACGATGAGTTAAATTGATTTGTTGTTTCACCAAGGACCATAATTGAAAAGAGATAAACAAGTCACGGGGCGGGAGGAGGGGAGAGAAAAGAAATGGGAACTATAGTGATTCTGTCGCAGTACTATTAGGGAGAGAGACGTTCTGATGACAATCAGGCAATGCCTTTTCCACCTGCCTTGCCACACCCTCCAGCCCTTTCCCAGACTATGACATGACTTTAAGAACAGCAGGAGCAGCTGGAAGAGAGAAGAGGAGTTCAGGGATATTTCTTTAAAATTAATTTTATAAGTTGTGTGTCTTTGTTATTCAGTATGATCCTTTTACATGGTTTTGTATGTTTTGTGGTATTTTATGCATTGTGTCTTGCCATAATTTTTATTGATTATAGTTTAGTAATTCTTTATTGTAATTTATAAGTGTAAACTTTATTATTTGCTGATACTTAGTTTTACTACAGTGGTACCTCTACTTACGAATTTAATGCGTTCCGAAAGCACATTCGTAAGTAGAAAAAAATTGTAAGTCGAATCCCATAGGAATGCATTGGGAGAAAAAAATTGTAAGTAGAAGCAACCCTATCTAAAAATTCGTAAGTAGAAAAAATCCTATCTATACCGCATCCAAGATGGCGGACTGAGCTTTATTCGTAAGTAGAAACATTCGTAAGTAGAGTTATTCGTCAGTAGAGGTACTACTGTATTTACTATTATATTCTAATGGATTATTGAATATTGCTTTATTTGTTTATATGTTTATTTTAAAGTTATTGTGACTTCTTTTTTTGCTAACCAAATCTCACAATTTGGGAAAGACCTGCTAGAGAATAACCAAAAAATAATGTCTAAAATGTCAAAGATGCTGTTAGAATGGCAAACAAAAATGTTTAAGTTGAAATCAGATACCTGTTGGAAATGCAAAGAGAAAGGAGGTAACATTTTTCATATGTATTGGTCATGTAGGTGGATAATATTTCTGGGAAATGATATATAATGAATTGGGGGGGATGCTAAAGATAACATCTGTTTGTTTTGTTTTGTTTTGTTTTTTTAAAAAAAACCAGCCAGAAGCTTTTCTCTTAGGAATAATTGGAGGAGAGATATGTAAAGAATAGAAAATTTATAGATTATTTGAAGACACACTGTAAATAACTTAGCAGGGTTTATATAAACTGATTTAGTAAGAGATAATTAAAAGGGAACTAAAAGGGAATATAATGGGAAGTTAATAACTAGGTATAACTTCAATATGCAGTAACAAAAAGATGTAAAATAAGTAATCACAGAAAGGAGGGAAGTCGAGTAAAATTTGGATTAATTAGGTTAAGATTGGTATTTCTTTGTCAAAATACACGTAAAATGAGAAAATTAAAAATTAAAATTAAAAAAATAAAGCTATTGTGACTGTTTAGTATTGGATCAGGTTGTTATTATTAATGTTTGGTGTTTTATTATGTTTTTTATAAGTGTTGGAAGCCACCCAGAGTGGCCGGGGCAACCCAGCCAGATGGGCGGGGTATAAATAACCATCATCACTACTGTTGCCAGCTCCAGGGGGCCCTAGGGGCCCAGGCACCCACAAAATATTTGCTCTGGGTGCCCATCCTTTGTCCCCCGCTGCCACCGCTGCAGCCTACCACCACCACCTTACCACTGGAACTATGGTGCCATGGCAGCGACTGGGCTGTGGTCTGTGCCTCTGCTGTGGGGTCTGTGCCTCTGCTGTGGGGCCCCTGTTGGGGCCTGCTGTTGCCACAGATATGCTTCTGGGGTGGATCTGCCAGCCACAGTGGGCCTCAACAGAGGCCCCATGGAGGAGGCTCGGGCACACACACGCTCACCAGCCACAGCCTGGGACCCAAGTCGGCGCCACAGCTTAAGTTTGTATAAAACCTTCCTCACCTTACTGCAAAACAATTTTCCCAGGTCTTCAAAAATCTCCTGAATTTCTTTCATCCTTTTCTACCAAAACCTGAAATGGAAAAATGCAAGAGCAGCCCTTTCTTTCCTCTAACACTTACAACTTGACTTGCTGTTAAAACCAAATGAGCTCCGTTCAAGAGTGGGAATCTCTTTGTGCATGTGTATGTGTTTATGTTTATGTGAGAGAGAATTTCTGCTTCAGGTGTGAAAAGTCTGAGACCAGTACCTCAACATCTGAAACTTCATCCTTATAACTTTCCACCTCATTGATTCCCCATCCCATTTCCAAACACATCCTTTCTCCTGTGCCTTCAGCTTTTAATTTCTCTTTCCTTCCTCTAATATTCATTACTTAGCACTGTCTATTATTTACCATCACTCTCCATCATATTTTGAGCAAAAGGTCTAACAGAATAATATGGGGAGGGGCCAGTTCTTCTGAGGTTAGGCTCTCATTGAAAAATGCTGGATGAGAGCCCTGTCTTAGCAAGGGCTTCACAAGTCAATCGGATTTATTTTATCTCCTAGGGACATGTTTTTCTTGCATTGTATTTGAATTCCTTTTTTGGTGGAGTGCAACCGCCGATGCATGCACCAAGGGTATTAGCTAATTTTAGAAAACGTCCTCTCCATATTGACCATGACATCATGCAAAGGTTTCTTTAACACAGATTTATTTTTAAGTGACCACAAAGCTTTCTTTCAATCAGAAATTAGGAATTTGGGCATTGGGTTGCTTTCTGGAAATTTGGTTTCCTATCAAAGTTGAACAAACTTAGGCTAAAGTCAGGCAGAGCTCTCACGATCAGTTTGTCAAGGATAAAATTGTGGGGAAATAAATCCCATTTAATTGCTTAAATAAATCCAAGAATTCATTACCATTCTTCTTAAGCCAAGGACAGAAGCAAACATCAACATAGAATAATAGAATCATAGAGTTGGAAGAGACCACAAAGGCCATCCATTCCAACCCCCTGCCAAGCAGGAAACACCACCAAAGCATTCCTGACATATGGCTGTCAAGCCTCCGCTTAATTCCACTGTCAAACAGCTCTTACTGTCAGAAAGTTCTTCCTAATGTTTAGGTGGAATCTTCTTTCTTGTAGTTTGAATCCATTGCTCCGTGTCCGCTTCTCTGGAGCAGCAGAAAACAACCTTTCTCCCTCCTCTATATGACATCCTTTTATATATTTGAACATGGCTATCATATCACCCCTTAACATAATTGGTGTGTGTGTGGAATAGTTTATTTTATCCATGGTTAACAGGACTAAGGTAAGTTGGGTGGCTAGTTATACGTACCCACACCCTCCCAAAAAGTAAATTACTAAAATACATGCCAAAAAGGATGAAGATATGTATGCAATTTTATTTTCTAATTTATATAAATAGTTGCTACAGACACGCACACCACATCTCACCATTGTTGGGAAGTCTGTGACCAGGTGGCCTCTGTGCCTCAGTATTTTGTCCAGCTGCTAAACTGCTTTGATAGGCAACTTCAAGACTACTTCAGCTCTCCCTACTTTGAACAGAGGATCATCTTCTGTAAAGTAAAGGTAAAAGGTAAAGGACTCCTGGACAGTTAAGACCAGTCTAATTTGACTATGGCGTGTGACATTCATTTCCACTTTCAGGCCAAGGGAACTAGTGTTTATCTGCAGACAGTTTTCTGGGCCACGTGGCCAGCATGGCTATACTGCTTCTGGTGCAACGGGACACCATGATGGAAACCAGAGCACATGGAAATGCTGTTTACCTTTTTTCTGTAAAGTAGACCACACTGACACTCTAAAGACTTAAAGAATTTGGGCAAATTCAGTCTGAGGGCCACATTCACACTTTGAGACCCTTCTCCCTGTCTTCCATGAGAAATCCAGAAGGCTGCAACATGAGAATGAGCCATTTCAGTGGTGGCTCCATACTTATGCTATCCCCAGGGAGGCTTGCCTGCAGCCATCTTTATTTATTTTTAGGAGGTAGGTAAAAAGTTCATTTTTACCTGGGTTTTTTGACCTTCATTTGAATGGTTACAACTACAGTGGAACCTCGGTTTATGAATTTTCGGTTTATGAATGCCGCGGACCCATCTGGAACGGATTAATTCACTTTCCATTACTTTCAATGGGAAAGTTCACTTCAGTTTATGAACACTTCAGTTTATGAACAGACTTCTGGAACCAATTGTGTTCATAAACCGAGGTACCACTGTACCGGTAATTGTGACCTCTTTTAGTGGGGCACTTTCTGTAAGGCATGTCTTTTATTTGTATGGAAGAGGATTTATTTATTTATTTTAAAGTTTTTATTGGGTTTGATGGTTTTTTTACTGTATTGAAAGTTGCTTTCTGTCACATTTGTGAGTAAAGCAACTCACAAATCACCCCACCCCTAGAATCTGGATCAAGCCAAATCAAGCCAAATATAGATCAAATCAAAGCTAGATCTGCCAGAAACATTCTGCCAGAAATATTCTGAGCATTTCTCTCTCTCATAAAGCAGAAAAGAAAAGTACTAAATAATACTACAAAATTGGTGGGTTTTCTACAAAGGTAGGATGATAACTAATGAGGTAAATAGATACTGCACACGCACACACACACTTTTTGGATTTTATAATGGGCAGCTGATGGAAATTGCTTTGATTGGATGGACAAGTGGTTCATTTTTTAATGAGGATAGTGAACCATAGAACCTGACAAAATAGGATATTTCAAAATTAAAAGAATATCATTTTTTAAAATCCTATTTTGTCAGGTTCTATGGATTTCCCATTAGTCAGGAAACCTCATAATACAACATAGGCCAATGAAGTGTTCCTACAGAAAGCAGTGAAGGCCACCAACTTGGATGACTTTAAAAGAAGTTTAGAAAAATTCATGCAAGATAGGGCTATCAGCAGCTACTTGCCGCAATGGGGATATTCTGCATCCATGGTCCAAGGTACTACAATGGAACCTTGGTTTACAACTACCTCTGTTTATGAACACCGTGGACCCGGAAGTGTTTACATCTGGGTTCCGCGGAGTCGTATGCGCAGAAGCGCTCTATCGGCGCTTCGCGCGCACGCAAAAACATGCCCTCGGGGAGCGAATGCCTCTGTTTACGAATGCCTCCGTGGAACGGATTGCGCTCGTAAACCGAGGTTCCACTGTATACTGAATACCAATTGCTGGCAACTGCAGGATGGGAGAATGTTCTTGTGCTTGGGTCCTGCTTTTGGTCTTCCCATCAGGATTTGGCTGGCCATTGTGAGAGTAGGACTAGATGGGCGACTCCCACAGGCTCTTCTTATGTATGGTCAAGCAATCGTTGGCTTGAATGCACTATGCTATTGCCTTGGAGAACTCTTTTTAATTTTCCCCAGGATGCCATCAAAACCAAATTTCTGATTATTTTGTCAATTATTTTGCTTCTTATTACTTTGTTGATTTCATACTAGCTGAAATCTCACCACTAGGAGGGCAGAAGTTGGGGTAGAAAATACCCCATAAATTGCAAGTTGGGACAATTAAATGCTGGTAGTTATACTCAAACCATGCACCTCCCCCTTCTTGTCCCCATCTGTAAATACTCACAATTTGTCAATGTTTGGTTGGAGGGTGATGAATAGATCTGAGTTACCTACATTCACCCCAATTCTAAGAAGGGCTCAGTATAATAAATCAGTAATGTAACAAAGTAAGATAGCATATATCAGTAATAAAGCATAGTGTTTTTTCTTACCATTGTTGGTAAGAATGGTAAGGTAAGAATCGGAAGAATCTTACCACAACCAAATCTCACGCATCTTAATAATGAAACAGGGATTGACCCTTTCTTTCTTTCTTTCTTTCTTTCTTTCTTTCTTTCTTTCTTTCTTTCTTTCTTTCTTACAAAACATTTTTTAAAGTAGGAATAACAGTATTAAGAAAATAACATAACAAAATTCTTGCTGGCCAAAGACCTATCTAGTCCAGCAATCTTTTCTCACAGTGGCCAACCAAACACCTATAGGAAGCCGAAAACCAGAACCTCAGTGCAATAGTACTTTCCCCATTTGTTATGCTATTCCCAACAATTAGAACTCATTTGAGGTAGAAGATGAACACTATGGCTTATAGATATTCATATCTTTATCTCTGTGGATTTGCCTAATACTACTTTAAAGCTTTTCAAGTTGGTAGTCATTGCTACTTCTTGTAGGAGAAAGTCAAACTCCAAATAATATATTTGATGTTCAGTGGGTTTAAACTGGGTTTGGAATCAGGCCAGAATTAGCCTATTTTATAGCAGCCATACATTTTTTCTAGTTGTCTGAAGTAGCAACCAATTACAGCAAACTGAGCATGATATGTGGTAAGAGCATCAAACTTCCTCTTCCCATTGAATTCAAAGTATTCTAGTGATTTTGAATCTGCCATTGTCTGAACTAACTATTTCTCCTTCTTTAAAGAATGGGCTCATGTAAAATAACAGAGGGGGAAAGAAGCCTTCATCAAAAGCACAAAGGCTTTGAAGGATGTGATGGTGCTTCAATAGAATCATTACGATGCCTTATAGTATGTTATTACCTTCTCGGCAATTTAGCATGAAATGCACATCATCACCACTATAAGTTAACACAATGCCTCTTTCAAAGCCGAAATGTTGTATCATCTCAAGGGCTGTTTTTAACAAGCCTTTAATCTGCACATCTGTATATGTCAAGAAGTGATGTGCCCACCAACCATTTTTTATTTTTTTTATTTTAAAAGAGTTGCTAAAGAGATGAAGGGTGTGCTCATCATCCAGCCAACAAACCAACATTTTAAGGGCAAAAAAGAAAGATGGATGAGTGAATGAATGAGTGTTATGGATTAGTTTCCACTGCAGTGATACAAACAGGATTGTGTTAAGGGCCTCTTTAGATGCCTCAAGAAGCCCCCAAAATACATATGCTGCAAGCAACAGGTATTCACTGAAACATATTTGGTAGCATAAAAGCAGGAGTGCTTCATAGAGTCTTTTCATCCACATTTTTTCCTGTTTTTGAAGTACCGAATTTCTTGAACTAGTTTTAAAAGTGGCTCTAATTTGGGGTGGGGGGGAGGATTTGATCCAAAAATTGTACCTGACGCTCATGAGTTTGCCTTGGAATCAGAATCCAGCTCCTTCTCAGATTACAGACTTCTCCAGATTTTGCAGTGAATTTTTGGTGAACAAAAACATGTATTTTGCATAAAAGATGCCTACAAAACTGAAAAGTGTGCATTTTTATGTTAAAAATATTCTTATTTTACATATTTTAAAAATATTTTATATAAAAACTGTGCATAAATAATGTACAATGTGATGAAGCAGACAGAACAGCACTGGGATGCCAGCAGGTGGAATGGGAAGCAGGGGACCTACCGGTACGATTGAGTAACAGCATGTCTAAATGTGTTTTGTTAAAGCCCACCTTTTTCCGAAACCGCTTTCCCGATTGCGATCAAATTTGGCCATAGCATCAAATGCAGATGGCATTGTGTTCCTATCAGCTTAGATTGGACAGATGGCACACCTATAGCAGGTATATACCTGATTTTGTGTCAAAACAAATAGCAACCTCCAGTGGACATCAAAGGAATAGGCGGAATAGGAACATACTCCCGCGAGATCCAGGCAGTCCGCCAAAATCCAGACCGACCAATGAAATTTAGGCCCAACAGACAGCCCCGGCCCCAAGATCCACACACCTCACCAAGATCCACCCTGCCCCGCCATCCACCACACCGAAATCAAACCCAGCCCGCGATCCAAGCAAACCCACCGACCAATGAAATTTAGGCCCAATGGACAGCCCCGGCCCCAAGATCCACACACCTCACTGAGATCCAACCCACCCACCCCCGCCATCCAAGCAAACAAACCCCAATCAAACCCACCCCGCGATCCAGCCAGCCCCGGAGATCCAACCCCCCTCCATCCACCTCACCGAAATCAAACCCACCCCATGATCCATGCAAAGGTACCCTGATCAAACCCACCCCGCGATCCAGCCAGCCCCGGAGATCCAAACCCTCCTGCCATCAACCGCACCAAAATCAAACCCACCCCACGATCCAACCAGAACCACCCCATCAATCCCACTCCACGATCCACCCCCCGGAGACGTCAGATCCACACCTTTCCAGGTCCATACCTTTCCAGGTCCATACCTTTCCAGATCCATACCACTCAACAGCAATCCAGGCTGCCTCGAGCCAGCCAGCCCGCTTGCCCAGCAACAGCCACTGCCCACTGAGATCTAACCGCCCCTGGCGCGAAATCCAGGCCGCCTTGGCCCAGGCCGCTCGCCCAGGAGCCGCCTCCGCCCACCGAGATCCACCCGCCCCTGGAGCCCTCCCCCCCTGGGAGACTGCGCCATCACAAAAACAAGGCCTCCCCAGAGATCCAACCCCCCGCCACCCACCACAAACTCCATACACCATAACCCCCCCCAAACATAACTCCCACCTCGGGACCCCTAACCACCTACATATTACCCTCAGTCTACAACACCACCCACCAAAGCCCCACCCCACCCCTCCATATTACCCTCACTCTTCAACACCATCCTCCTAACCCACCACCCCCACACACCCCACACACATAACTCCAACCTCGGGACCCCTGACCACCTCCATATTACCCTCACTCTACAACACAACCCAGCTTCACTGCTCTTGGTCTTCATTAGGAAAGTGTTCCTTACCTAACTTTAGGGCTGGGATGCGACCTGCTGGGGATCCTGAGGATGTCGGGGCCTGGCTCCAGGCAGTTGTGAAGGCCTCAGAGAGCCTTCATGGCTGGAGGCCAATCGTGGAGCCTCCGCAGGCCCCACAGGTGTCCAGGCTTGGCTCCAGGCAGCGGCGAGGCCTCCGAGAGCTCGGAACACTCACTTCCGGATTAAATACGATCGTAATCCGAAAAAAACGTAACCCGAGGCGTTCAGAACCAGAGGTACCACTGTACATACTTATTTCAGAGTAAGGCTCACTGGACTGGACTGATTTTACTTCTGAGTAGACACTGGAAATATGTATAGGATAAGAAGGAGGTCATTTACCAGCACTTGCCAACCTGGTCCTCTCCAGATGTTTTGGACAACCTATGAGTTTCACCCACTGTTGATGGGAATTTTAGTCCAAAACATATGGAGGGTACCAGGTTGGCAAAGTCTGTGGTATTATTTTATGGTGTTCTGTTGACAAAATTTATCTAAGGCATCGGGCAAATAAATAGACATACGTTATGTATGTATCTTGAGATAGCCATGAAAGCTTATCTCCCATAAAGGAACCATATTCAGGCCTATTCTCTCACAGCACTATTAGAGCTAAAAGGAATATTCTCCTCACACCAGGAAGGGTGGGGGAGGAATCCATTCTTAGCATTCATTTCATTTATGAACTCTTGAACCTTTTAATAATTGCACAAGAATTCTGTTTAATTCACAGTTAGTTATATTAGCTGCAATCACATCTTGCTTCTGCCTTATTCATTAAAGACAGAGTTAATTCTAAGTCAAACACTAGCTCCAATTTTTGGTATTGGAAAATTTGTTAGAAATAATCAAATTAATTAAAGGCCAACTAAGCCTCTGCGCAGTTGAATGGAGTCAGATTTTTCACCTGAATGCTGTGATTCCACATGCTTCCTAGTTTATGCCTCCTTGTGGAGAATGACATTAAGACAATTGCATCAAGTACCACAACGTGCTCTCTCATTTGTAGAATGTTCTTACAAAGCATCTGTAAAGTCCAACATGAGCTATAAATCTGAGATATCTACTCAAAAACTGAGCAGACATGAAGCAGGGATACAGAAAAGGACTCGAAATGGGAAGTTGAAAGTTTGGTGCTGAGGACCCGTGACTAAGGGCAAAAGGATGTTTTGTTCAATATGCATTCTAAAGCAAACTTGTAGTAATTAGTAGTTCTGGACTTTTACAAGAATCAGAACATAGCTCTCAACAGGATTGCACATGTTGCAGTGCCGTTTCAGTTCAAATATAAGTATACATAATGTGTGTTTTTACAAGGAAAATTGTCGAAAAAATGTTCATTTTAGAGACAAATTGCAACCAAAATATGTATTTTTTTTAGAGGAAAGTAGGTACAAAAATGCAAACATGAAGATAATATCTTATTAAGTCATTGCCATAGTAGACTTATCAAAATTAGTGGACTAAAGTTGGATATCAATGTAAAACTGAATTTTCCATGCAGTCCCCCCCCCTACAAAAGCTGGGGGTGGGGGTGGGGGGATGTGACTGAATGCATGGAAAACTGACACAAAATGGAAACAGGCTGATCCATCCATCCCTATCTATAGTACCTTTCTAAGGAGATGGTAAATGGAAAAACACACACATAAGAAGTTCCCTACTGGGTGAAACCAAAGACTACCGTAATCACCAGAGGCATTCTGTTTGAAGTCCCCAGCTGCAAGTATTTATTGGCATACTACCACTAAACACAGAGCTTCCATATCACCACTGACAAATGCATATTGATAGATGTGCCATCTATGTTTTTGCCTAATCCTCTTTTAATGTCATTGAAGCCAGTGACCATCACCCTCTCTTGAGGCAGTGAATTGAAAAAAAATGCTCCAATTCTACAGCCCCATTGAGCAAAACGGGATTGCTTCTAAGTAGACATGCCTAGGTGTGTACTGTTTGTTATGTACAACTTGATACACTTTGAAAAGTGAAGAATGAAAGAAAAATGATCCCAGTTGATCCCAGCAAGGAGAGACATCTGTATAGATTATAGTAAACTCTTGGTTGGGTAGTGTACATGATTAGAGTTTAAGGCCACATTCCAGCCCAGCAAACATACTCAAAGAGGAAGTGTGAAGAGGAAGTGTGAAGAGGAAGTGTGACCTAGTGAGAGTTCCAAGGGCCCAACAGAGAGGGTCACATTGAACCCTTAGGTGGGCCTGAGGTTCCCCTCCCCTGGCCTCCTTGGATGACCACCTGAGTTCCAGCATGGAGTAAAGATGGGATATAAATGTAAGACAACAAACAAACAACTGTCCCAACTGCTGGGGCACGTCCTACGTCCATCAGAGATTGTGGACATTCTATGGTTGCCCACTGGGTCCTTTCTGAAGCGGCTGGTTATTAACTTTAGATCTACTTATCCACCTGCTAGAATCCTAAAACTAAACGGTTGCACAAGGAAATGGCATATCTATTTCACAAGAGTGTTTGCTAACCAGATCTGCAAACCATTACGGGGGCTGGAGACGAGACCTTCTCGTATGGGCAACGCCATCGCCCAACAGGACTCGGACAGCCCTGCACTGTACCAAAGTCTGCCTGCAATTGATTTAATTGACTTTTTACACCCTCCTCTTGGCTCCCAGGACGCTTCATGTGACGCGCCCGCCCCCGGTCCGCCTAAGCAACTCCAATCTGAAATGCACTCTCCTTCATACGCCTCGATGCCTGAACTGGAGACTTCCGTTACCTCCAGCCCAATACAAGGCGACAAGCCACAACACTCATTAAACTTTAATCCCCTAATCGATCCACCCCAAGATACAGTTGCTGACCTTCTACAATCTACACCACCCGGTGAAGTCTATGCCTTCAAAACAAATCCGGAACGCCATGTAACCTGCAATAGAGTCATCGAGGACCCTTTCGGCCACATCAATCTGTTGGCCTTTCAACCCAAGCCATCTCAGTCTCCCAGTTCCCAGCAATCTAAGGCCGGTCGGAATCCTTATACGGGGCAGAGTGAAGAAGTCCCCCAAATCATCCTAGCAAAAGACTCCAGGGCCCACGGACCAATAACTGACGCTCCAACGGTAGTGGTGGAAACGCGCCTGGGGCCGCCTGGGACATCAAGCGATAACCATCCTCCTGATATTCACCTAGATTGACTTGATGCCGCGGTTAGGAGTCAGGTGCACAATTCTCTGCAAATGATATCATGGAACGTGGCAGGGTGGTCTCCAAAGCTATGCCTTCCAGAGTTCTCAAACTTATTAAGGGCTCATGATGTAGTTTGTTTACAAGAAACCTGGTCATTACATCACATCGAATTTGCAGGTTTCAACGCTTACTCTGTTCCGGCAACTAAAAGCCACAAGAAAGGCAGACCTTCAGGTGGATTGTTAACTCTAGTGGCTCCCCATATAAAATGCGAACACATCCTGTCGACAAATGATACCTGTAAACTACTAGTAACAAAGATAGTGCTGGAGAACCAGGAAATGTTACTGATCAACGTGTATATTCCTCCCACTCCCACTGCCACAGTCAAGAACCTTCAATGGAATCTCATTACACATGTGTTCGAGAATCTGGACCTCATCTGCCCTGATTTACCTATCATTCTAACTGGAGACTTTAATGCTCGCCTAGGCCAAGGGTGGGAAGTGTACACAAAAGCCTGGGAGCTCCTGGATATTTCTGTCCTCCCAGATTTCTGTCTTTGGGAACGCAGATCCCTGGATCCAGTAATAAACCAGGCGGGTCTGCGACTCACCAAGTTGACTACCACCAGGGCCCTGACATGGCTTAATGGGCTAACAGAATGGGAAGGCTCCGGGAACTTCACCCATATCTCCCCGCAGGGGAACAGCGTGGTGGACTATATTATAATACCTGCTGGAATGACGCCATTCGTGGATGAGTTTTACATAGGCGATCCTATGCTCAGTGACCATCTCCCTCTTCACTGCAAGCTTGTCTTTCCATTGAGCAAGACTGTACAGTTAAACAGCCCACTCCCCCAGGAACCAAGACTCCAGCTTCCAAGGATACAAACCAACGAACACACTCTGTCTCTCTTCCAAGGCCTGGTAAAAACCGACCGTGTGACCCAATTGTTTTCAGCAGAGAAAGGTGCTCTTACTCCAGCTGAGGGAATTACTCAGTTCGAGGAATTTATTAACATCTTAATAACAGAACTGTCCCACACGCACTCACATAGGCCTCCTAAGAAAAGGAGCCCGGGTGATTGGACTGACAAAGAGACTTTAGCTATGAAAGCCGAAATCAGGAAACTGTACAGAGAATTCAGAGAATCGGGCAGTTCCCGCCTACCTGACATCTATTTTTCTAGAACTCAACAACTAAGGGAGTCCATCCAGCTCGGCCGGTTAAGACATATCCAGAAAAGCTGGGAAATTTTACTCTCAGCCATACAATCTAGAGATCACAAAAAATTTTGGAAGGCCGTAGCAGATCCCCCACTGCCACAGAATGAGCAGCTAACCTCAATTCCATCGGGCACATGGATAGATCATTTCAAGTCAGTATTTTTCGACAACTGCATCCCACCGGACAGGGAAGATCAGAACACTCTCTCTTTCCTAGATGAGTGGCCTCCAGTATCCATGTCAGAAATCATAAATTTAATTGATCAGATGAAAGTAGGGAAGGCCCCTGGCCCGGACGCCATTCCATCTAAACTGATTAAAACTAAACCGGAGTGGTGGGCTCCGATATTGGCTGATTTGTTCACGTTGGTCGATAGCTCAGGAATTATGCCCAGCTCCTGGCAACAATCCATAATTATCCCTATTTTCAAAAAAGGTGACAAAAAGCTGCCAGCAAATTATCGGCCAATAAGTCTTCTCTCTAACATTGGGAAATTATATGCTAAGCATCTGTTAAACAGATTAACTACCTGGCTCGATGACAATAACATCTTAGGCCCTGAACAGGCTGGGTTCAGACCAGGAAAATCGACCCTACGAAACTGCACGGTGCTGTCTCACCTAGTCGCCAAATCCACACGATTCTATAAAGAACATCTACATGTGGCCTTCCTGGACATTCAAGCGGCATTTGATACCATTGACAGGAGGTTGCTTTGGGCCAAATTGGAGGCTATGGGCTTAGAACCCAGACTTCTTTACCTGATCAAAAAGCTTTATACCAATAACACCTGCTGCATAAAAATCCATTCTGGGAATGAAATCACAACACCAGTCAGTATCAACAGAGGAGTTAAACAGGGCTGCGTACTTGCTCCTACGCTTTTCAATCTTTTTCTCAACGATCTAGCCCCATTACTAAAGCAGGTGGATGCCCACACTCCAAAACTCCAGGCCATAAACATTCCCATCCTCCTGTACGCGGACGATATGGTTTTGCTCTCGCGGACCAGAATAGGTCTAAAGCGTCTGGTAATTGCCTGCATTGAGTACATGGCCAAAATGAACTTATGCTTGAACTTTGAAAAAAGCAAAATCCTGGTGTTTGGTAACTCACGCACGAGTTATAGCTGGGTTTTTGGAGGTAAACCCATCCAGCAGGTCTTTAAATTCAATTATCTAGGAATCACCTATCACCATAGGCTCCTCTGGTCTCCACATCGAGGCGTGGTGGTGAACGCCAGTAAGATATCCACGCAGGCAATTACGCGATTTTTTACAACAAGGGGCAACTCACATATCCCTTCTGCGCTCAAGATCTTCAATGCCAAGACCATTTCACAACTGCTCTACGGCATTCCAATCTGGATCCCGGGGTTCACCCAGACAGTAGAGCAAGTGCAATCAACCTTTCTCTACAAGATTTTCTCTGTTCCAAGATGCGTCCCATATGCAGTTTTATGTCTAGAGGGAGCTCAACACAAGGTGGAATCTGTCGCCTGGGCAAGATTCCTTATATTCTGGCTAAAAATCTGCCTCGACTCTGACAGAGATCCCTTCCTCCAGGTAATGCTTTCGGACACCTTCCTCCCCCCAGGGCTGCAACACTTCAATAGGAAGGTACTGCAACTGGGGCTTTCAATAGAACTCCTCCGCTCAATGTCCTTACAATCTGCCAAAGCCACAGTCATTACTAGGTTGTGGGACATTGAGAGACAGGATCTTATAGCGGCAGCAGGCACAACATGTTCCCCCCTTCTTTTCCACCTCCCGTGGGCTCATGAAACAAAACCTAACTATCTTGACTTCCTACTGAACCCACAAGAAAGAAGGGCATTTTCGTTGGCCAGGTTCAATGCAAATCCATCGAATCTCCTGTGGGGAAGATTCTCGGGCAGGGCGAAGGATGAGAGGATCTGTCCGTGTCATGACCCTCAGGTGGAAAGCCTTCCACATATGGTTTTTCATTGTAACCTTTACGTCGACCTTCGTCAACGGTTCCTGGACCGGCTCTGCATTCCCAGAGGGAGACCAGAGCGGGAAATCTTGCGGTTCCTCTTGCTGGGGAAGGACCCGGTCCTCACCGAGATGGTGGCTCAATATCTTAATTTACTATTTTCTCGGCGTTGTACTCTGCAGTCGTCTGAGTCGCCGGAAGCCCCATTGTCGTGAAAGCGGATGGTGGATTATTCCCTTCCCTCTCTTGGCACAGCGTTTGCCACAGTGACAGTTTTAATCTTTATTATTTTGTATGCGAGTTTGTTTGATGCCAATAAAGGTTTTTACTTACTGTTACAAACAAACAAAATTAACACAAATATTACAAGTATCCTTCTACTCCTACATTAGCTCATTTCTTCATTCAACCCATACTTTTCATCACAGCCTTCCTTGAGCAAAAGATTTGGGGGGAAATATCCTAACTACTTTACTCCCTCATGTGGCAATTTGTGGGTGCAAGGCAAAATTATCCATATTTCCTGCCTCAAATAAAAACAATAACATGTAGAGGTACTTAGAAAGTTATTTAATATATTTCTTGGTTACCTAGAAACTGAAATCACAGGTCTTAGTTACATTCAAGGAAACAAAGCAAAACCTCCAGAGAATTCATCCCAAGGGACCCTGACAAAGGCAGCTTCTGATATAGCTAAGATAAACAACCTGGAGAGTCTCACAAGTACCATTTCAGCATACTGTTTACAACCTTGCACAGGTTCTTGAAATAAACCAATTCACCAATTCTTTAGCAGAGAACATTCACACATCCAAGGAAGAGAAAGGTATGATTGATTTGGCTTTTATCAAGGTCAAATGAAATAAAAGTCTGGAGCCAACAAATAGGAGCTCTCTGCAACGAAGCCACTGTGTTGCCTATTCCTTCATGTGGGCTTCATCACTTCTTCTGATTAAAAAAAGAAGATGCTGCACTGTAATAAATACATGGTTTTTGTAATTAACTGCATCCTGCCAGGATCCAGAGCAAACTTGGATGAAGTGTTGTTTGTAGCTTTCATTACACCCACACAACACCAACATTTTGCTGTGCCAAAGTTACATTTTTTAGAGTTTAAAAAGGAGGGTGAAAGGGTCAGAAAATTCAAGGCACATGAGCAAAATATTGGAAGTTGCATCTTCCTGCCCTTCAGTCACAACCTAACAATGCCCACACAGTCCCCAACACCCCAATAATGGATTCAGAGATTTGGGGTGGCATGAGGGCTGCTAAGGAAAAGGCAAACCTGCACATTCCCCCCCCCTCTTCCATTAGTGGAGATGTCCACTGCATCAAAAAAAATTTTTCATGAGCACAAGGGTTATCTAACCGAATCCCATTTTTCATGTGGATTATAAATGAGAGATAAAGAAAGCCAAAATTTAAACCCAAGTAGAAGAGACTGCTGGTTCTCCACGCACCTACAGCTTCTCTCTGCATTCTGCCTCTGTAATACTAAAGAAAAACCAAGGAAACCAGAAGGTCAAGGGGATGCCAAGTGTGGTCTCTAGATTTGAAAGTTCAGATGTAATTGCAGGAGGTAGAGTTCACTTACAAAAGCTTTGCTCGCTTGAGGAATATTTCCCTCTGCATTTTGAAGATAAGCTCTTTTATCCACAGGGCAGTCAGGTTGGTTCGGCAGTCTTGGGGAACTGAACATGAATATTTGTGCAGAAGCTGCAGGAATCTCTGATGAAAAAGTACAAACTAAACTCCGCTTTCAATTATTTTGTTTAACGTAGAAACAAAATAGCATATTAAAACACCAGCAGAGTATCCCAAAAAGGGTGTTAGCAGGAGGGGAAACTGAAGGCAGATATACTGCCTTTTCCAGTGCCTTGCTGAGTTCTTGACAGAAGGGCAGAAGATGTTAGGCCTATGTCCCCACTCTCCTTTTCCTGTTCCATCTGCACTCTTAAAAGCAAGTCCCCCCCATTGGAATCAGTGGGATGGAAAGAAACTATGCCAGCCCCAGGGCATGGGTGCCAGTTTAAAGCTCTGATCCACTTTCTCCACATTTCCCCCTCCCCACTGCTCTTATCTTCTGTGTCTCCACAAACCCAATGGCAGTCCCTATCTCTCTCTCTCTGTTTTTATTTTGTTTTCTCATGTTTAAGCCAAAAGCGATCAGCTTTGGGAGACAGTAATTGTCTTGAAATTTCAATTTGAAATACAATTTGAATATTTGTGACTTACTATTTTCAGCAGCTTGAATTTTCAGCACCTTGAAACCTGGTTAAAATACAGCAACACCCTCTCTCTCTCTCTCTCTCTCTCTCCAGCTCTGTCCCCCACACAACCCACATTATCTACAACAAAAAGGTTCCTAATTGACTGCAATTGACTTGTATGAAGGATTCTGTGATTTAAAAACAGAGCCATTGAATGTACTTTTTTTTTAAGTTATGGGGAATCCCTCAATAAAACACACACACACACACAAAAAAAAATACAGTTCATTTGTACAGGTATACCACCCTTCTTGTGAAAATAACCGGGCTTTTTAAAACCAATACAGAAATATAATAATAATAATAATAATAATAATAATAATAATAATAATAATAATTTATTTATACCCCGTCCATCTGGCTGGGTTTCCCCATCTACTCTGGGTGGCTTCCAACGGAAAAATAAAATATAGTAATCTATTAAACATTAAAAGCCTCCCTAAACAGGGCTGCCTTCAGATGTCTTCTAAAAGTCTGGTACAATGGCACCTCGACTTACGAACGACTCAACAACCGAATTTTTCGACTTACGAATATCTCATAGGGATTTTTCGACTTACGAATTTTTAGATAGGGTTGCTTTGACTTACAAATTTTTCTGTTTTCAATGCATTCCTATGGGAAATCGCATTTCCAATGGCGTTTTTCGACTTACGAATTTTTTGACTTACGAAGGTGCCTTCGGAACGGATTAAATTCGTAGTTGTTTTTCTCTTTGACATCTGATGGGAGGGCGTTCCACAGGGCACTACTGAGAAAGCCCTCTGCCTGGTTCCCTGCAACTTAGCTTCTCGCAATGAGGGAACCACCAGAAGGCCCTTGGTGCTGGACCTCAGTGTCTGGGCAGAACGATGGGGGTGGAGACGCTCTTCAGATATACTGGACCGAGGCCATTTAGGGCTTTAAAGGTCAGCGCCAACACTTTGAATTCTGCTCGGAAATGTACTGGGAGCCAATGTAGATCTTTCAAGACCAGTGTTATGTATTCTCAGCGGCCGCTCCCAGTCACCAGTCTAGCTGCGCATTCTGGATTAGTTGTAGTTTCTGGGTCACCTTCAAAGGTAGCCCCACATAGAGCGCATTGCAGTAGTCCAAGCGAGAGATAACTAGAGCATGCACCACTCTGGTGAGACAATCTGCAGGCAGGCAGGGTCTCAGCCTGTGTACCAGATGGAGCTGATAGACAGCCCTGGACACAGAATTGACCTGCGCCTCTATGGACAGCTGTGAGTCCATAATGGCTCCCAGGCTGCACACCCCATTATATATAATATATTAGCATTCCTATGTTTTAATGGTGCTGGAGGAGACTAATATATAATATATTAGCATTCCTATGTTTTATGGTGCTGGAGGAGACTCTTGAGAGTCCCATAAACTGCAAGAAGATCAAATCTATCCATTCTTAAGGAAATCAGCCCTGAGTGCTCACTGGAAGGTCAGATCCTGAAGCTGAGGCTCTAATACTTTGGCCACCTCATGAGAAGAGAAGAATCCTTGGAAAAGACCTTGATGTTGGGAAAGATGGAGGGCACTAGGAGAAGGGGACGACAGAGGACGAGATGGTTGGACAGTGTTCTCGAAGCTACGAACATGAGTTTGACCAAACTGCGGGAGGCAGTGCAAGACAGGAGTGCCTGGCGTGCTATGGTCCATGGGGTCACGAAGAGTCGGACATGACTAAACGACTAAACAACAACAACAACATGTTTTAATCAAAATTATGAGATTTGTTGCTGTGCAAAGCAAAACAGGGCCCCTAACAACTTCTTAACAAACAGCAGCTCCCAGAATTCTTTGCAGGAACCCATGATGTTTTAAAGTGATATGTCACTGTAGTGCCTTGGAAACGACACAATTATAATGGCATAAGGTTTCATTCACAGGAGGAATGAAAGAGGAAAGTGCAAGTGTAGAAAAACACAACTAGTGAGCTAACTCTCAGAGTATTGTCTGCATAGGTTTGTTTTTTTTAAGAGCACATTTAAGGGGAAAAAAATATTCATGGGTCTTCTCTACACTTGTTTCTTCACCTACAGAAGATTTCAAGGCTTACCTGCTCCTGTGTGGATCTATGTTTTCCAGCTCCATGATACATTAGCGAAAACAAGATTCTCTTAGGAAGGATAAATCCAGAGACTGGAGGCAATAGTAGAAAAGGTGCTGTTGTTGTTCTACAAATTGAAACGTTTTTCAAAAAAATCCAACATTTTATTATAGCATCTTGAGTTTTTCCTACACTGTTTTATAAAATTAATGCTGAAGCAGCCTACACTCCTAATGATCTTAAATCATTTATTTTCTCTTTGATGGATCTGTGTATCTTCGAAGAGGATCTAGACTCCTTGGCCATAACTCCATATGTTTTATTGCCAGCTCTTCTGCAGAGTTATGTGTTCGTTTGCTACAAACACTGGCACGTCCATTCTGCAAATCAGTACAATAAATAATTCCCACCACCTAGTTACTGAGGTCTCCTCCCCTTTTTTTGTACCACAATACAAAAAAGTTTTTAATCCCTTTGCTCCTTAAAACACAGTGTTGTGTAACTTGTGAAGCATTTATGGGTGCACAAAAATTCTTTTATATATATAAATAAGTGTCTACTTGTAATTCTGAAGCAGCATTATGCTTCTTCTTCGACTCTATGTAATGTCATTTATCCACTGCTACAAGCAAATAAAGTGCCAAAACCTCTCACTTTTTTCATAACATTATCCATCAAATAATAAAAAAGTGTAATTGCATTTGGAAATTGTTAAAATGCAGGTAAAATCTTGGTGGAATTCTCACAGGTGTGATGCAAAGTACTTATCACAGAATCATAGAATTGTAGAGTTGGAAGGGACCAGGAGGGTCATCTCATGAAGGAGGCATTTGTTTTTAATGGATTTATATGTGGAGTTTGGTGGTTCTGACCACTTCTTGCATTGAGAGGCCACGCGTCTATACTGCTTGTGGATTGCCAGGATTTCTTTTCTAAGGCTGAGTAATTCTGTGTAAAGTTATACATTAAAATTGCATATATTATATGTATTATATGTAATTATATGTATAATATGTATAGCAAGTATAACTATATTTCTGCAGCGCCACACCCCATAGTCACCTTTGACTGGACTTAACCTTCCAGGGGTCACTTACCTTTTACCTTTAACACAGTTGCACATTTTATTTAAATAAAAAAATCTGTTTATTTCTTTTCTTTTTTACAAAATAGAAAAGTCTCATATAGCAATCAAATTCATTGTACTGTGAAAACAGTATACCAGATCAGACCAAGCAACTGAAAGGTAAATTCATGATAAACAAAATCAGAGAACTAAAAAGAACAAATAAACTTGGAGCTGATGTCTCACATATCAGAGCTGCAAAAAAATAAAGCATAAAATGATTCCAAACACTAGTTTGAAAAAAAGAACTGTTGATCTACTCTACTGCCATCACCTCCTGGTCTTTGTTATC
Source organism: Zootoca vivipara (assembly GCF_963506605.1). Lineage (NCBI taxonomy): Eukaryota > Metazoa > Chordata > Lepidosauria > Squamata > Lacertidae > Zootoca > Zootoca vivipara. The sequence goes on along the minus strand of NC_083294.1, from coordinate 42,266,501 downwards.
TGAATACATAATCATTTGCTATGGAAACACACACACACACACACACACACACAGAGAGAGAGAGAGAGAGAGAGAGAGAGAGAGAGAGAGAGAGAGAGAGAGAGAGAGAAATCTTCATATAGAATACATTATAGTATAGCCTTGATGTTATGAAGGCTGTGAAATTTGCCCTGGAGACCCTCTGGTTTACTAGTCTCAAATCCTCTGTGTAGCAAAGAATCTTAGGGTGAAATCTCCCTTACTTGATCTGGCACCTCCCAACAATCAGATTTGGAACTAGGAATGGGGGAATCACAGATGCAATCTGATGGATCTTCACTCAGTGTGGTATGTTATGCTGTGCACTGGGGATAATGGAATTAAGTGTGCCTAGGATTACAGCCTCCATCTATTTATGGTCCATGTCACTTTCACGTATCTTCATCCAAATAGAGAAAAAGAATTACCTGGACCTGTTTCAGTCTGGGACCACGCATGTATTTTTGAGACTGAATCAGCCTATATTGAGAGTAGGACAGTTGCGTGCAACTCTTCTCCTGCTTCTTCATCTTTCTGAAGATTTTAATACTGTAGTAGACCATGGTACCATAGAATCATAGAGTTGGAAGAGACCACAAGGGCTATTCAGTCCAACCCCCTGCCAAGCAGAAAATATCATCAAAGCATTATTGACATATGGCTGTCAAGCCTCTGCTTAAAGACCTCCAAAGAAGGAGACTCCACCACACTCCTTGTCAGCAAATTCCACTGTCGAACAGCTCTTACTCCTCTTATGACATCCTTTTATATATTTGAACATGGCTATCATATCACCCCTTAACCTTCTCTTCTCCAGACTAAACATACCCATTTTGGGTTGCCCTCCTCTGGACAGTTCCAGCTTGTCAGTATCCTTCTTGACCTGTGGTGCCCAGAACTGGGCACAGTACTCCAGGTGAGGTCTGACCAGAGCAGAATACAGTGGTACTATTACTTCCCTTGATCTAGATGCTATACTCCTATTGATGCAGCCCAGAATTGCATTGGCTTTTTTAGCTGCTGCATCACACTGTTGACTCATGTCAAGTTTGTGGTCTACCAAGACTCCTAGATCCTTTTCACATGTACTGCTCTCAAGCCAGGTGTCACCCATCCTGTATTTGTGCCTTTCATTTTTTTTTTTTTTGCCCAAGTGTAGTGCTTTACATTTCTCCCTGTTAAAATTCATCTTGTTTGCTTTGGCCCAATTCTCTAATCTGTTAAGGTCATTTTGAAGTGTGATCCTGTCCTCTGGGGTATGCTTCTGGAACAACTCTGTTGGATGGGTACTGGGGCACTGTTTATTACAGTGGTTCTGTTTTTACCTAGAGCAGCAGCAACCTTTTTCAGCCGTGGGCCGGTCTACCATCCCCCAGACCATGTCATGGGCCAGACTATATTTTGGAAATAAATAAATAAATTCCTGTGCCCCACAAATAACCCAGAGATGCATTTTAAATAAAAGGGCACATTCTACTCATGTGAAAACACGCTGATTCCCGGACCATCTGCAGGCCGGATTGAGAAGGCGATGGGGCCGCACCCCGGGCCTTAGGTTGCCTACCCCTGACCTAGAGGAATATGTCCAGAAAGTAGCATTGGTGGATTCTGTTTCAGCTTCAACTCTGGAAAGAAACATACAATGGGTTGGTTAGTTCCAATGTCCAGGAGATCAACTATTAGCCAGTTCTGGATACAGTGGCATTTCCTCTGAAAGAACAGGCTCACAGTTTGTAGGTACTCTTGGTAGCCTCAGTGGCTAGGAGTGCCTTTCATCAGCTGCAGCTGGTACTTGACTACAATAGTTTTTTTGGGCCGGAATAGTTGACAATTACTGCAATGCATTGTGTGTCTGCAGGCTCCAGCTGGTGCAAAATGCTGTAGTTAAATTGTTGATGGTGGCAATCACCAGCACAAAACTCCAGTGATCAAAATTCTGCACTAGCTGCCCATAACACTAGCAGGCCAGATTCAAGATCCTTGTATTAATTTACAAGGCCTTAACATCTTGGGGTCAGGATACCTCAGGAACTGATTATACTGTATCACTTATATCCCTGCCCATTCACTGTGGGTTTTGAGGGTGTGACTGTCAGTGGTTCGGCCATAAATCAGATGCACATCTCAATATCCACCAGGCATTGTGCATTTTGTATTGTGGGCCCAACTTTATTGAATTGCCTTCCAGTGGAGGTCAGGCGGGTCCTCATCCTGCTGAACTTCTGGTAGGTAATGAATACTTTTTTTTATTTCATCAGGCAATTCAAATGATGTCTGATTTCATAGTTTCAACCCCTTTTCTATTTGTTTTTGTTTTGTACCTTTGTAAACTGCTTAGAGACGATCATAGTTAAGCAGTATATAAATTGTTTAAATAAATAAATAAAGTAAAATAAATAATTCTGGTCCAATTTCTGGCATCATTTGGGTTGTTTCCAATGCTAGTGCTGTGTAGAGTAATCCCACTGAAACTGACAGACCTGACTAATTCAAAGGCATTCATTTCAGTAGGTCTGCTCTAAGTACAACTCTTTGTGTTTGTGTCTCTGTGTATGTGAAACTAAAACCCACAAGCACTTCTAAATATATTTTTATACTTCGAGTTCATAACTGGTATGGAAATTGGGGGGGGGGGCTGCAAAAGTAAGTGGGTAATGTAATTCCATTCTTCTTGGTATGATGAATGTGGATCAGGACAGTTTGTGTAGAAAACTGTAATGACTGAATTCTTCAAGCCTTCTCAGAACTCCCCACTGACCTCGGACCCCTTTTTGATACCAACATTCTTTCTGCTTAAATCTTCCTGGAGGTTTTTAAGCAGAGGTTGGATAGCCATCCATCATGGTTGCTTAAGCTGAGATTCCTGCACTGCAGGGGGGGTTGGACTAGAGAGCCCTTGATATCCCTTCCAACTACAATTTTAACATTCTATGACCATACCCAAATATTGCCCACCTATTGTCTCTTGAAGACACTTGACTACATCCCGTAAGTTCCTGTAAATTGGTTGATCAGTTGTTGAGTCACATGATATCCCTTGATTTAATAGTGGCTAGTGCAAGCAAACATGAATGCGACACCAGCCTCCCCACTTGTGATTCCCAGCAATATGCAATTATGTACATTTGAAGTAGAGGAACTTCCTTCTTTGACTTGCTGCTGTGATTCAAAACCTCAGCTGTTTAGGAAACAAGCCATGCACCATTCCATACCCACTGTATCCCACAACTTTGAAAATGGATTTGATTAAGCCCTGAATGAAGGGAAGGTTGTAGGTAGCCCTGGAGCTGGTGGCTCTCATAACTGAAGCAGGTGTGAAATTGAAAGAATTCGTTTCTCATGTCATTACCATCTAGACCAGGCATATCAAACCTGCGGCCCTCCAGATGTTTTGGACTACAATTCCCATCTTCCCCAACCACTGGTCCTGCTAGCTAGGGATCATGGGAGTTGTAGGCCAAAACATCTGGAGGGCCGCAGGTTTGACATGCCTGATCTAGACTCTTTCTTGAATGCCTAAGAAGAAATGTATTCTTATGGGATGTATAAGCCAGCAGGAACTCACTGCAGCCACCCAGAAATCTCCATTACCTTCTCTAATGCCACCCACAACTCAGCCAATAGCCAGTCAAATTGCCAAGTGCTCCTTTTTTTACCTTCTGAGTTATGTTGCTCTAAAGAAATCATCTCATGTCCTGAAGCTTGCGAAGTGCCAGCTGACAAAGGGCTTTAAATTTTATTGCTATAGTTTTCTTTCTTTCTTTCTTTCTTTCTTTTAAAAAAGTTTGCATGTGAATGAATATGATATAACTTGCCTCAGCCCTTGTGGCCTCCTCTCTATTCTTCCTTGCCCAGTGAGCTGCTAAGGCAGAGTTGAGAAACTTAGGACACAGGAGACAAATATGGTCCCCAGCCCTCTCCATCTGTCCCTTAAAAAAACATCAAAACTACTCAATTAACTATGGTTCTTCCACCTCCAGCTCGGGGGGGGGGCATAATGTCCTCTTTTGGAGGCTCAGCAACCTTGCCTGTTCCCCATCCTTAATAAAAATCCTAGCTACGCACATGAATGTGTGAACCTGCTCTATGTGCATTCAAAATCATGTCTTAACAGTCTCTTGGAGTTGAGTGGTTGCAGATTTCTCTCTCTCTCTCTCATATATATATATATATATATATATATAAATAAAGAGAAGAAGGGAAGTCATTGACATTTTAAGGTTGTTTAAACAAATATTCTAAAGTGTAGAACAGAAAATTTAAACACACACACACACACACACACACATTCTGTTTTACACTTTAGAATATTTGTTTAAACAACCTTAAAATGTCAATGACTTCCCTTTTTCTCTTTCCATGGTTCATTTTGCATATCCTAAATCCATGCATATTTTACATAAACTAAACCATTCAGTATTCCATTATTACATCCAACAAAACTTGTTTACACTGCTGAATTTATCTTAATACTGTTGACATTTTCAGGTGTACACAGTTTCCTTCATATATTCAATAAACATTTTCCAATCTTCTTTAAATGTATGTTCTTCTTGTTCTCTTATTCTATATTCCACATATTCCATCAGTTTAAGATGCCATTCTTATTTAGTTGGGACCTTGCTCATTTTCCATTTTTTGGCTAACAAAACATGGGCCGCAGTGGTAGCATAAATCAACAATCTTTTTTGACACTTGGGAATTTCTGTCTGAATTATCCCCAACAAAAGGGACTCTGGGTTGTTGTTGTTTTTTTGAAAAACATTTTTTTTCCAATTCATTATGGATTATTTCCCAACACTCTTTTACCCTTTTACATGTCCACCACATAGCTGAAGATTTCTTCAACAGATCAGCAGGACAGAAGTGATCTAATCAGCATTTTGGATTGCAGTGCTGAGAGGGTGCCATGATGTGATTGTGTTTATCACTATGCCTCTTACCTTCACAGTAGTTTTATCCAACCAAGGTAAAGGTAAAGGGACCCCTGACTATTAAAAGTCCAGTCGCAGACGACTCTGGGGTTGCGGTATTCATCTCACTTTACTGGCTGAGGGAGCTGGCGTACAGCTTCCAGGTCATGTGGCCAGCATGACTAAGCCGCTTCTGGCGAACCAGAGCAGCGCATGGAAACACCGTTTACCTTCCCGCTGGAGCAGTACCTATTTATCTACTTGCACTTTGACATGCTTTCAAACTGCTAGGTGGGCAGGAGAAGGGACCAAACAATGGGAGCTCACCCCGTTGTGGGGATTCAAAACGCTGCCCTTCTGATCAGCAAGCCCTAGGCTCTGTGGTTTAGACCACAGTGCCACCCGTGTCCAAGCAAACCTTCCAGCAATTCAAGGAACATTTTCATTTCCAGAAAATTGTGATCCTACATCATTATTGGGGGTTTTGTTTGTATTTTTTGCCTCCAGGGTTTCCCAAGCTATTTGAAATTTGTCAAAATATCACTTATGACTTTAAAAATAAAAAAGGAGAAGGAGAACATTATACTTCCTACTCAACAGGAAATCAAAGACACAAAAAAGACATGATTACCAATATCACAGAGGGGAGGACAAGAGATAAAGTTTTGGAATTGTTTTAGAAATCAGCTATTTAGGGACCCAGGTGGCGTTGTGGGTTAAACCACAGAGTCTAGGGCTTGCTGATCAGAAGGTCGGCGGTTCGAATCCCTGCAACGGGGTGAGCTCCTGTTGCTCGGTCCCAGCTCCTGCCCACCTAGCAGTTCGAAAGCACATCAAAAGTGCAAGTAGATAAATAGGGACCGCTCTGGCGGGGAGGTAAACGGCATTTCCGTGTGCTGCTCTGGTTCGCCAGAAGCAGCTTTGTCATGCTGGCCACATGACCCGGAAGCTGTCTGCGGACAAACGCTGGCTCCCTCGGCCTATAGAGCGAGATGAGCGCCGCAACCCCAGAGTCAGACACGACTGGACCTGATGGTCAGGGGCCCCTTTACCTTTACCTTTATTTAGGAATGAATTATCCACGAAAGAAAAGAAAAGCAACCCAGCCATCCCAAGCAAAGTAAGCTGCACAACTGCTCTGTGTTTTTTTTAGAACAATGTAATTCTTGTCCCTTTAGCAGAGTTAATTTGCTCCATCCCCCTTACAGGAGGAAGGGTGCTTGTGACAGCCAGCCAAACCAAGAAGGGTACTTGCCTTATAAGGGTGGTGCTCCTCCACAATCACTTCCTCTTTGTTGTTGTTCAGCATCCTTACCATCCACCATTCAAGAATGTGGACTTTGTTATTCATGCTTTTTTGGGGGGGTATTGAGTAGGATTTGGGGGAGTGTTCCTGAATTGGACCCTTGGAGTACCTTTTTCACCTGCTCCACGCTGCCTCTTATCTGATTGGCTTATGATGGATTTTGGCTTGCTCATTTGGCTTTTTCATTGTTCATTTAAATTGGCATTTAGCGTAGGCAGGTAAATGGATTACATTTAATACCAGGGGTAGGTATCCTGCATTGAAAGGCATTTCTACAATCACCTTCTATTATGAATCGGCTCATAAGGCTGCTTGTTCTGGTCCTATTGGGGCCTTGTATTATGTTCGGTGGGTATATGTCAGTCAGGTCCTCTGTACTCTTTGCTCTCCAGTGTTTGGGAGACAGAAGTATTTTCCTCTTGTCACAAACTTTATGTTGATGAATCTCCATGGTTTTCCCCATAGGTTACACCTGCCTTCCCTTAGATAGTTTGTTGTAGATCCTCACATGCTATGTGAGTAAATAAAGCCTAATATTAAAGTTCTGGTGGTATCCAATTCACTTTTCCATTAGTGCCAAGGTTTCTGCTTATGAAAGAGAGCTCCTCCTCCCCACCTGCTTGCCCCCTGTATGTTCTGGAGAGTACGAGAAACAATTAAAATAGTTTTAGGGGGTGCAGGGAGGGGAATGTTCTGTTGTGCGAGCAAAAAATCATTGCATTGATGGACTATCCATGGAATACTGCAATGTCTCTTCTGTCTTCCTTCTGGGTGTATGGACAATGTGATCAGACCCTGTTACCACACCATAGTTTATACGGGAATTATAACAGTGATAAGACTAAAAGCCATTGCATAAAGAGAGCTTGTGAAATTGTTAGACAGGCATTTCTCAAAGCACCTTTGCTGACCTAATAGAAGGTCCTGCAATGAGAGGGAGAGAGAGAGAGAGATGGTGAAGTGGTTTATCTTCTGAACTCTATTAAATATGAGAGGTTGGCAATCCTTGGGTGGAGAGACCCTCCATACTTGAAGTGTGTCACACTAATTTGGCAAATAATGTCACTGCCGCAAGCTTTGAAACACTTGCTCCAAAGCAGTGGCATTAGAGTGAGTGGCAAGGGAATGAGAGCGGCATTCCTACAATTATGGGGCTGTGAATCATCCCAGTGATTGTCACAATCTTGCTTGTAAGTCATTAGTTTATAAATTGCAATATGAGGGCTCCCCCCCCCATTTTTATTTCTCTTGAGGTCTAAAAGAATTCTCCACTGAGATAGATAACAGCACTTGCCCTATATATCAAGCAGCAATCTAATTTCATTGGGGATAAAGCACCAGGATGTGTGTCCGTATTGAATTGAAGCTGCCAACAACCACAATCCACCACTTTACCTCCTACGCCATCAGCATACTCTTTCCTCTGCAAGTGCTTTTTTCCTTTGAAGTCCCGGCTTGAAGTGTGTCATCTAGGCTGCAGGAAGGAACATGAAATGCTGCTTTCTAACTAAGTCATAATAACATCAGTCAATCTAGCTCAATATTGCATACACTAGCTGGCAGAAGCTCTCAAGGGTTTCAGAGAAGGGTTTCTACCAGCCCTACCTGGAAATGGTGAGCAATGAAACCTGGGACCTTCTTCAGGCAGATTGTCTACCACTGAGATACATTCCTTTTCTCTGAAGTGCAAAGAGATAATGGGGGAGAAATTTTTGGCTTCATCCCATGTTCCCTGTCTGCTAGCACAAGAACCCTCATGCTAGCGGATGGGTGAGTTTTAACACTGTGCAGCAGCGGAATCCTATGCAACAGTTGCCCAGATCACAGTTCACATTATCTATTATGTGACACAGCTACAGTACCAGCAATGCTTATTTTTCTCTCTTGCACAACAATGTTGTGCTGGCACAAAACATGTTGTAAGTGGAATGTGTAATGCTTCTCGCATCACTAAAAGCCTCAGAGCAAACCACTGTGAAGGCACATGGCATGGTGGGCAACACAATCACAATGGGACAGGGGGCACCTCTAATTTTTGAAGCTCTTCAAGAATGGCACCACCTCTGCACCTCAATCCAAAATGTTTATTGGATCACTTCTGTCCCGCAGGCCTACTGAAGAATTATTTAAATACTCAACTCAATCCTTCCTCTGCACATCCCACACCATCACCAAATCTGCTCTGGAGGATTGGTGAAACCCCATAATAGATTTAAGGACAGCAGAGGGGGTGTAGCTTTGTGAAAACATATATCCTTGCACTGACAGAATGAGTAAGTTGGATACCACCCACTGATATAAATAGATAGGGATAAGCATATGTGTCACCCTTTGTCTGTTGGGGCAAATGGAGACTCCTATATGCTCAGGAGCAATGCATAGCACCTCAAAGTATCCATGTTGTATTAACTCTGTCTTCGTGGGAGTTTCTTTCTTGAATTGAAAATAAGCAGAGCAGTGACTCGATTTCAAGCATGTGAAAATGAGCAAAAGCACAAAGAATCTTGACCTCACTGGGCATCCAACAAAGTATAATGAAAACATAGCAAACCAAAATAATATCTCTCCTGAAATGGCCTAGAGTTTATAGCTTGCATTTATGGCTAATGCCGGGGTCTTGACACTGGACCTGAACTGTGGAAGCAGCAGCATTCATGACAGCAGGGCAATGATAAGGGCTTTGAACCCAAGTCTGCTCCTGCAGCTGGCATTTGGCAAGCATGAAATGACAGATGGCTAATCTCACAGCCCTGCAGAAGGCATGCAGTTACCTACCTGCCAGTTCACTTGCATGCTTGAACTTTACAGAGTGCAGAAGGGCACAGGTTTCAAAACACACCAGGCTTAATGTGCTTTCAATTAGCCTCTTACAAGCATTTGTGATTAGTGAAAGCTCCAAAGGTCCAGGTGAAGCCCAAGATGTTTTGCAGAGATGAAGCAGAAAATGGTGACCTGTTTCCATTTGCACACACTCAAATACATGGCAAATAATTATTTTGACGCTTCAGACAGAAAATCCCACAAGCACCTTTCCACACACACACACACACACAATCAAATCAGTTCAAAGTTTTCACTGAAAGTCTAGCAGCGAAATATGCTGTGATATGAAAATACCTTACCATGAATTACATAAGGCAAGGATGGCTCTGAAAGGAATTTGTAACTCAAATATATGATAATCCTCCAGAGTTCCTGTGTGCTGCTTCGCCATGTGGCAAAGCAGTGAACTGCAGGTGACATTTTCTCAGTCCAGGCCCTGGACTGCCTCTATACACTCAAGCTGATGATTAGATCCTTCTGGACAAATAGGGCTGTGTATCCTGGGCTGATCTGGGATTTGTCAAAAACTGCTATCCACAGTCCAGCCATGGAAGGATTAAGGATCTGGCTGCATAATCCATGAAACACTGTTGTAAGGTTGCCAAAACATAAACTAATAAAAACATAGGAAGCTGTCTTATAGGCTCAGTCAATAGCATTGGCCCAGCTCAGTAGTGACTACACTGACTGAGTTTCAGATGGGAAGCCTCTCTCGGCCCTATTAGAGATGCTTGGGGTTGAACCTAGGGGTTGAATCCACATGCAAAGCAGATACTCAGCCACTGAGCTATAGTCCAACACATCTAACAGGAACCTAGGAAGCTGCTTCATACTGAGTCAGACGCGGTCCATTTCTCTCATTATTGTCTACTCTGAGTAGCAGTGGCTTTCCAGAGTGTCATGTAGGAGTCTCTCATAGTCCTACCAGGAGGTGCAATAGATAAAATGATGCTATGCATGCATACAAGATCCCAACTAACCCGAAAGATGCTGTTGAGAATCTACTACATATTTTGGAAAGTGGTTTGTCCATTTGTTTGCTTGTTCTCCATATAATCTGCCACTTCTCAAGTTAACATTGCCAGACTTGGCAGGCGCCATTTTTTAAATCAAACTTCAATCAAAGGTTTATTGCATTAGCCATATAGCCATAGCACAAAGTTAATCAAACTTGCCAGAAGGATTCTGAGGTGGGGGTGGCATACTTCGCCATTGTTTGGCTGACAGGCACCATTTTGAATCAAGATGACAGACCAAAACATCACTTTGGCATGACTTGGGTGGTGTATAAATCAAATACATGCATACAAATTACACTATCCATTTAAAAATAACAATGGGGGGATTCTAAAATTTCAATTGCATTGCTGGACACCCCCTGCTATATATTGTAGCTGAATGGTCTAGAAATGGTTCCTAGGAACATCTAGGAATGCATTTGAAACTGACTTGCAACAAGTCAAGCCACTGGTTCATCTGTCTCAGTACTGTCCACGTGGATTGGCAGCAGCTCTCTAGAGTAATCTAAGCTACTAACAACAGGTGTCTATTGCATGGTTCTAGTGGGGAGAGGACAGTGTTCTCGAAGCTACTAACATGAGTCTGACCAAACTACAGGAGGGAGTGGAAGACAGGAGTGCCTGGCGTGCTCTGGTCCATGGGGTCACAAAGAGTCGGACACGACTAAACAACAACAACAACAACCTATCTTTTCTACCTATGTTAGAATAGTAGAATATTGCAAGTTGAAACTAATATTGTCATTATATTGACACCAATACATTACGTTCAGAATTGGAAAGATGAGATGACCTGGAAAAAAAAGTACAGTAAAGGTAAAATAACCTTATAATAGTCAATGTGGTGTAGTGATGCAACTGATGTGTGAAAAGAATTGTGGAGAACAGCTGTAGTCAGTGCTTTTTTCTGGGGGTATTCAAAGATACACAGAACTGGTACCTTTTTGTCTTCAAATGTTAAACGTGTGGTACTCACTTAAGGTTATCAGATTTTTTTTCAGTGAATCCAGGGGCACTATAAACAAACAAACAAACAAACAAACAAATACTACACGTGCAGGATCTTGATGCTGCAGCGATGGTGGTGGCAGAGGGGCGGCCGCTGCCTTGACCTCAACTGCCACATTTCCCCTTCCTCTGAGGCTTCTATCTCCTTTCTCCATGAGCCAGGGCAGCCCTTGAGTTGTTGGTTCTTCGGTGGTGGTGGTGGTGAAGCGGTGCACAGTGGGTCAGGCATGGAAGGTGGAGAAGGAGGGGCAAGAGTGGCGGCGATGGCAAGGCTCAGGCAGTGCAATGCCTCCCTTTCCATTGGAGCAGCCCCAATCCCATTCCCACTTGCGTGCAAGCAGGAGGGGGCGGGGATCCCGTAGCTGGGAAGGGAGGCTTCACACTGCCTTTCGGAGCAGCCCCATCCCAACTCCTACTTGCGTGCAAGCAGGAGGTGGTGGGGGTCCCTCAGCTGGGAAGGGAGGCTTCCCATTGCCTAACTGAGAGATCCCTGTCTCCTCCTGCTTGCATGCAAGTAGGAGTTGGGAGGCTGCTCTGATAGGCAGCATGAAGCCTCCCTTCACAGTTTAGTTGCTTGGTCAGAGAAGGAGGAGGCAGCCCGGAAGCTGTATCTTAGAGCCCCTGCACCACTATCATATGGGGGCTTCTGAGCAGCTCCTGAAGCCAGCCAGAGCCAACTGCACTGGGCTGATGAGACTGCCGCTGCTGTGTTTTCCGGGGACATTAGATGAAATCCGGGGACATTGCAGGGATGGAATTTGTCCGGGGACTTATTCGCAAATCCGGGGACTGTCCCTGGGAAAGGGGAATGTCTGATAACCCTATACTCACTGTAACAATTTCATGGTGAGTACTGACACTTTTTCCCTTTAAAAAAAGCACTGTATATACTATGAGAAATAAATGTATTATATATGAAGAATTATTAAGATTGCATCTTCTCATCTCCCCCCTCCCTCCCCCCTCTCTCTCACACACAGAGAGATACAAACACTCTGATGACTTTAATATATCAGAAAAGAAACTTTGTTCCATAAAGAAAAGGTACACATTCTGTGTAGTAGTAGTAGTAATAATAATAATAATAGTAATAGTAATAGTAATAATAATAATAATAATTTATTTATACCCCGCCCATCTGGCTGGGTTTCCCCAGCCACTCTGGGCGGCTTCCAACAGAAAAATAAAACACAGTAATCTATTAAACATTAAAAGCCTCCCTAAACAGGGCTGCCTTCAGATGTCTTCTAAAAGTCTGGTAGTTGTTTTTCTCTTTGACATCTGATGAGAGGGCGTTCCACAAGGCGGGCGCCACTACCGAGAAGGCCCTCTGCCTGGTTCCCTGCAACTTGGCTTCTCACAATGAGGGAACTGCCAGAAGGCTCTCGGTGCTGGACCTCAGTGTCCGGGCAGAATGATGGAGGTGGAGACGCTCCTTCAGGTATACCGGACCGAGGCCATTTAGGGCTTTAAAGGTCAGCACCAACACTTTGAATTGTGCTTGGACACGTACTGGGAGCCAATGTAGGTCTTTCAAAACCGGTGTTATGTGGTCTCGACGTCCGCTCCCAGTCACCAGTCTAGCTGCCGCATTCTGGATTAGTTGTAGTTTCTGGGTCACCTTCAAAGGTAGCCCCACGTAGAGCGCATTGCAGTAGTCCAAGCGAGAGATAACTAGAACATGTACCACTCTGGCAAGAGGGTCTGCAGGTAAGTAGGGTCTCAGCCTGCGTACCAGATGGAGCTGATAGACAGCTGCCCTGGACACAGAATTGACCTGTGCCTCCATGGACAGCTGTGAGTCCAAAATGACTCCAAGGCTGCGCACCTGGTCCTTCAGGGGCACAGTTACCCCATTCAGGACCAGGGAGTCCTCCACACCTGCCCGCCTCCTGTCCCCCACAAACAGTACTTCTGTCTTGTCAGGATTCAACCTCAATCTGTAGAGGAAGTTGATGAAGAAAACATACAAGTGCTTCCTTGGAGTGCCATAGACAATGCTCTGCTGATAAATCTTCCCTCCCCTCCAACTCTGTAAGCACCCCCCTCCCTCACTGCAGAGTGGAAGAGGAGCAGCAACAGAAGTGGCCCCAGGCAAAGCTCCAAGCTGTCCACAGGTCAAGCCAGCTCTAAATATGTGAATCTGACATCTACATGCTCATACCAACAGCCTGTGGCTACTTTTCTGGCTCCTGCTCAGGCAGGCTCTGAGTTATTATAAATATTAAAATGATCATTTTGTTGACTGTCCAAACACACAATATGATATTCATTCCATATCGCGTTGGCAAATGTTCCATTTTCATCTGCTGAGGAATGAGCTTTACACAGTTGGCTGCTTGTGGTTCCTCAAGTCTGTAGCATTTCCTTATTGTGCTCTGGCTAAAATATGCTGTCATGCTACATAGCATGAGAGCCATTTCCAAGAGACACTCATCTTGCAGCGAGGAGCAAGCCCTTGACCGAACTGCATTCACCTCCATTACTCCTGATGACTCTAATCTAACGTTTAGCAAATGAGGCATTTGATTCCCCCGCCTTCCAACTGTATTGCTTTTTCCATCTGTCAACTCCATAAATCATGACACTATCACCTCCAAGGCACTTCTCACTCATTCTACTACCCAGAAAGCTAGCTTCTGTAGATGGACAAGATTATAACTGGAGGAAAAAAAAGTGAATATTCAGCTCAAAGCATCAGTGCCATAACCACCAGGGTGCAACCAATGGCTGTTGCATCCTGCTTAGAACAATGGCTCACTGAGACAAAAAAAATTCCCCATCACGTAATAACTGTTTTAAATTTTTTTATTTAAAAAAATGAATTTTAAAAATTGCATTTTATAAGAGCAGAATCATGGAATAATAGAATCATAAAGATGAAAGGGGCTACAAGGGTCATTTAGCCCAACCCCCTGCAATGCAGGAATATTTTGTTTTCAATCCATGACTCTAAGATTAGGAGTCTACTGCTCTACCAACTGAGCTGGTGGAAATGGCTCTACACATCCATCTTTAGATCTTGTTGGGTTCCAATGCCCTCAGTCAGCATGGCTAATGGGTAGAGGTGATTGGAGTCAAAGTCAAGCAACAGATGGAGGAGCACCCTTATTTTAAACCATCATAAACTCATAGGTTTGCAGAATTGGAAGGAACCCTCTTACACCTCATTTTTTACAAATGAAGCATAGTGACTCCGATTTAATGTTTTTTGGCATTTAGCAGTATACACCCAAGAAATACCACAAGCAGGACATCTCAAAAATATTGAGACAACAAGAAACTAAATTGATTTTTATGTTTAAGACATTACAACCGGACGGTTTAAACTCGGATCTTGACCTTTCTGTATTCATTTAAACTAACACATCAGCAATATAACATACAGGAATTATAGAGCTACTGTAAGTGTTACCAGTATTCACATTCTTCTGCCCCCTCCCAATTGTCATCCCTAATTACTATCACCTGTGAACCAACTTTTTGTATATAAGTGTGCTCCAAACACAGGATTTTTGCTTAGTCAATACATGCTCAAACTAAGAAAACTCTGAATATAAGAAATGTAAATATTTCTTTATATGTACATGTATTTTAGAAATTGTACTACTGTATTAGTCTAAATAATAATTAATGTATGTAAATGTATTAAAGCCGCATGAGAGAACCTTTTGAAAAAGAACTTGAGCATTGTGGCCTAAGCCAAGATAAGTGGTTTCATACGAATTGTAAGTACTGCCTTTGGTATTTGTTTGTTTAGATGTATATTAGTGATTTAGTTCGAATACTAATAAGACCTGGTTTATACCACCAGTGAATGCATTAAACATAACTGAAAGCAGAAACAGGCGAAAACAGGGCGAAACAGGCGAAAACGCTGACAGCCTGTCTATCATTGACACTTCGTTCGACCTGCTGCCACTTTGCTGACCGCTACATAGCCTCAAAGACCATAAAGACTGGTTTGCCTTTCGGTATTTATTTGTATATGCTATCTGCTTGACGTTTGGTTTTGGCTTCTGTGTTAGCACTTGTACATGGTTCTCTTATTGTTTTCTTTTTGTACTAATAATACTTGATTGATACTTGATTGA
Source organism: Zootoca vivipara (assembly GCF_963506605.1). Lineage (NCBI taxonomy): Eukaryota > Metazoa > Chordata > Lepidosauria > Squamata > Lacertidae > Zootoca > Zootoca vivipara. Next base: position 42,251,320 of record NC_083294.1, on the reverse strand, counting down.
ATCTTGTGCCCTTGCGTGCTGCTTGTATTGTATTGGACTTTTGAAGAAATTGGCAGCATTAGCCCATTATTTCAGTTTTTGTTGTACCTATGGCAACTGGACTATCCAGCCAACTGGACTAACCACCTGGACTATCCAGGCCAAGCTGATGGTCACCCCCTCCCCACACCAGCTTTGCATGCCTAAGGCTGTCCAGTTATAGATGAATTTCCCAAGATCACTAAATATCCCTTCATGTTTTCTGTAACAAATTGAGAGATGCTTACAGGGAGTGGGGGGGGGAAGTATCCTTAATAAAATAGTCATTGCCTCCACCACCTCATTTATTGCTCCCCAAGCAGGAGGGACAAGCACTACAGAAATTAATCAGGGAGCAGGGAAGCACTCTTAGCAAAGTCTCTGGGATGCTTGGATTAGGAGCCAAATTGGTATATTTCTCACTGCCACTCCGTAAAAACTCATAGCATAGGTGAGTGGTTTAAGTGGTGAGTAAAACTGATCTGGGCAAGTCAGATGCTTAGTCACCCTCCCAGTTTTCTCATCTGGATGACTTTATTCAATCAGATTCAAGAGAAAGCAGATAAGGAGATAGCCGTTACAAAAAATAAAATACAGCAGTGATTTTTTATAGGTGAGGCTAACAGCTGTTAGGATCCATAAATAAATAAATAAATAAATACAAATCCTTCCAGTAGCACCTTAGAGACCAACTAAGTTTGTTATTGGTATGAGCTTTTGTGTGCATGCACACTTCTTCAGATACCATGCACACGAAAGCTCATACCAATGACAAACTTAGTTGGTCTCTAAGGTGCTACTGGAAGGAATTTTTTATTTTTTAATTTTTTTTTTCAACCACAGCAGACCAATACAGCTACCTACCTGTAACTAGAGCTGTTACAATCATAATATTGTTTGATGGGTTCACAGTAAATGAAAGCAAAGAGAATAATAAAAACACACTGACTGCTAGTCATTTCTAAGTTGGGGCCCAGAAAGTGTTGGGGGTTGGCATGGAGGAAAGCCAGCATGTGATCAAATGGGATTCTGAGAAGGGAATGGTTGCATATCTCAATTTCAGGTTCTTCATTTCTCGTTTCCCCATAATTCCACATCAGTTTGTGTTTGCGTGATGAAGCTCCCAGAAATCCCCCCTAAATAACTCACAACTCACACATTATTTTAGGTTTGGGTTTTTGGCATTGTTTTGGCCGCCACTTTATTTAAAATACAATTTTATTCTGAGTATTGGCTTAGGCTTTGGTTAATCCATCTGTCCTCTCTAAGGGACAGGACCATTTCCATCTGCCCCGCTTGGGGCAGGACCAATTCCATCTGACCCATTTGGGTCAGGACCATTCCATCTGACTCCCTTTGGGTCATGACCATTCCACCTGACCCCCTTTGGGTCAGGACCAGCTCCGACTTACCTATGGGTAGGTAAGTCAAGTAAACACCCCAAGGGAGTGGAGGTACTGTTCAACAGACACTCTCCCCTCGACCCCGGAATGTTCCCCAAGGCTCGGCTCTGTAATGGCCCATCATCCCCGCCTGGTGGGAATGTGACTAGAGTTCCTGAGCCCCAGGATTCCTTTAACGCAATACTTCTATGAGGAGCAAAATAGGGGGGTAGGCAATTTAAAGCCAGGCCCCTCCTATAACCACTTTATTAACCAAAGCCTAATGGCCAACCTAACAAGTTGTGACGATTTGCTAAGCAGTAGGCAAAAACCAAATGGCAACAGCCAATCAGCCAAGTGGCAAAATTCCTACTGGGCCCCTGAATACAGGCGACCCCTGGAAAGGCAAAGCAATGTCAGGCTAAGGCCTATAGAAAGCGGCGGGCGAGCGGGAGATTCAAAGGCTATTCGAGAGTGGGCTAGAAACGAAACTAAATGGGCTTAAGTAAGGTCAGCCTGTCAATCAAATACAGCTACATGTCCCCATTACTCAGCCTGAACTACAGCCCACCCCCTTCTATATTTCTTTAAGCTCTTCTGCAATCCCCATTACCCTCTATGGAGGGTAATGGGCTTTAAAAGAAGGTCCTCATGAACATTCACCAGATTTTGGTGCACATTTCTCCTGATATACACATTTTTTCATGCAGTTTTGCTTAATATACATTTTTCTGCAAGTAATTTTTATGTTCACTAATACATGCACTTTGATGCACACTTTCCTCATAATCTATGCATTTTTGTACACATGTAGAGAACTGCATCACACCATTCAGAGAAGTGTGGATTTTGAAGAGTAGCTACACTAGTTGTTTCAGGACAGGCAAATTAGGATTTCTGCCTCATCCCTAATTCTATTATTCTCCTTACGGAAGGAGAGGTAAGAACTTGCAGTGATCTTTGTGTCTCTTCCTAACCCAGTAACCCATCTGCATTGTTGTTGTTGTTGTTGTTGTTGTTGTTGTTGTTGTTGTTGTTGTTGTTTTCTTGCTGTTGGCCACCCTGGGATCCTATGGGAGAAAGGGAGGGATATGAATATAATAAATAAAGTAAATGAATCATAAATAATATTTGGGCAAGGAAACCCAGTAACAGTTCCTACAGATCAGCTCACTTTGTGTGTATGTGTGAAAACAGTGGTTGGGGAGAGGTGGTGAATGATGAACAGCAGGGTTTTGGAAGCTGGTTCTTGTCTCAAGAATGGTACCTGTACCCCCAAAGGTTTCCAGGCACCTTTCAATAATATCTACAACCCAAGCAAGGAGAGGACTCACCTTGGACCTGTACAAGTGTAGGGGATGATGTCTCTGAAGTATGCTACAACCTCTTCACTCTCCTTTTGCTGTTTAGTGCTGCTGTGACCCTTGGAACCACCAGGCCTTGCCAAGGGAGCTCTGCTGTGCCCAACTGATCATTGACTTAGCAAGGATGGTGCTGCATTTGCAGTGAGGTGAGTATACCTCTCACATTCCAATGCTAGGGTATCTGATTCACATGCAAAAGGTACTAGTTTCAATCCCTGACATCTCCTGGTAGGGTTAGGAACAGGGGCGTCTTTCCCATTGGGCTGGGTGGTGCAATGTGCCATGGTTCCTGCCCAGCAGGGGCACATCGAAGGGCGCATTGAGGAGGCACATGGAGCCGCCCGCGCGTCCGCCTTGCCCGCTTCGCTCCTTTCCCGGCACTGGCGGCGGTGCCTGATGCGAGGCGGCAGCGGTGGAGCTGCCTCCGTCGAGGGGCAGCACCCACCCAATCAGCCCAGCTCAGCCGCCCAACGCCGCACGATCCTCAGGGCGCAGATCGCCGCGCCTCCAACAAAGCCATCTTGAAGGCGGGGAAGGGCGCCAGAGAGCTGCTACCATTCAGAGCAGACAAGACTGAGCTGGATGGAACAATGGTCTGCCTCAGTATATGTATAAGAATGTTCCTAATTCACCCATCACCCAGCTGAAGCATAAATGTGGCACTGCTGTTAAGAACCCAGTGGTGTAGCTCAATCATCACACACGCACCACACACCAAACTCATGGAAAAACTAAAACTAAAATGTCTTTATACTAGATTAGTGATTATGCATATATGCTAAAGACACGAGGTATCCTTTCTACTCTTTGGGAATATTTAATTTCTAGAGACTTTGAGAAGGATGCTGAATTTTGAAGATGAGAAAGACCCGAATCCTGAAGAACAACAAGACATGCAACTCATCCCAGCAAACTCAGTTTCCTGTGTCAGTTTCACATGCACACAATCTGCCCCATCCAATTCTTTATTCTTTACCTTTTTGCAGATTTAAACAAAAGCAAAAATCCCCAACCCCACAGGAAAATTGTACAAAAATTGTGCATGCACGCACACACACAGATTTTGTATATACCCCTCGTCCAAAATATACTTGAATGTACACATATCCCCATAAAATACACATTTTTGAACTGAAACTGCAATGCAAAATGTGGGGAAGTATGTGGTCTGACTGACTGCCACATTCCAATCAGAACAGAAGTTCAGGACTGATGAATTAGGTTGGTGCTCCTTAAAATGCAGACTGAACAAATTTCTCCTCCATCCCTATGACTTTATACGTCTTTCTCTGCTTCCCCTTCCCCTCCCCTTTCTAGGCTGCGTGCAACTATTTTGCAAGGAGACACAACTACCTTGGTTTGATGGAGATGCTGAGAAATTACTGCAGCGTAAGTAGGAAGTCAGCCAGGGCTGAATTGAAAAGGTCATACACCCCCCACTAGTTTTACATGAAGAAGGAACTAGAGTCACCAGGTGACAGAAACTAATAATGTTTCACTAGACAAAGAGAGTGAGCCACTTAAAGAGGTTTAATTTAAAATCTAGCATTCCAGTGGCAGCTTTCAAGAGATTAGAGCAACCACTATTAGGTATTAATTTGAGTCTGCATCTTCCTTTACTTTGATTCTCTCTCTCTCTCTCTCTCTCTCTCTCTCTCTCTCTCTCTCTCTCTCTCTCTCTCTCTCTCTCTCTCTCCCTTTCTCCTGTGCATCACTCAAGCTCAGCTTCTCCTGGAATAATAGGCATTTGCCCATCTCCTTTCATTGCTGGAGCAACTGGAAAGAGGATTGGAGGCCTGTTCTTAATGTATCCCCTGTTACATGCTTTACATGCTCTTAATTTATCATCTGTCATTGCAGCTCATGCAGAATTCTGTGGTCCGGCTAGAATTTGCATGGCCTAAACCTCTAAGTCTGGCAGCTGGTCCACTCAGTAGTAAGAAAGAAGTACCATGCTTTCATGCCACCCATTACTGGTTCTAGCTCCTCCCACTGCCTGTAGGTAATTTCCAACATATTAACAACAGTGACAGAGAGCGAGAGAGAGAAATATCCATTTACTTTGCTCTGGGAATGCTTATTTCTGTACATTCCTCATTGAACATAGGAAGCTGCCTTATACTGAGTCATTGGTCCCTCTGAGTAGCCTACTGAGTTCCAGGTGGGGCTCTCTCACAGACGTTCCTGGAGAAACCCAGGACCTTCTGCATGTAAAGTAGACACTCTACTTCTGAGCCACAGCACCCTACATATTATTGTTCAGTTGAGCCATTCTGCTGTGGGTTAGAAGAACCAAAAGTTTTTCTTGTGGGCTGCTGGTGCCTTCCCCTGTGGTCCTCCTCACCTGAGAACAGAAATGGGGAAGACATTAAGTTCAGTTTGCATTTAAAGGCAACTATGCCTAAACTGAAAACAACATACAAAATGCTTTATGTTGTGGGAAAATGCTTTACAAACATGTGTATTTTAGTGGAAACTGCATAGAAGAAATGTGTGTATTAGCAGATAGTCATGTTAAAACACAGAGGGGGAAAAGTAATTCTCAAACTGATATAGACATTTGAAGAACTGAACTTAAGACAGGAAAAAAACTGGAAATTGAAATGGACTGATTTGCCCACTCCTGTTTAGTTTCTGGTAGCACACTTCTAATGGAAAGTCATGGCCCTGGGGAAATCTTTCAGGAGTCATCTAGTGTGCACCTCCTAGCCCCTAAGACAACCCATTTCATTTTCTATTACATGTTATTGGAATACCAAAGTTGTTTGGGAGGCAATTTAACCAGACAATGAATGGAAAATTTCAACATTATTACAACTGACATTACTCTGGTTTTCAATGAGCAGTTCCTACATAAATGATGCTATTTGTAGCATTTTCTGAAATACTTATAACGAATGTTTCTTTTTCTTTCCTGAATTGTTTATTTTTTATTATTATGATAATGAATGAATTGATATTCCCCTGATATTTTTCAAATAAATACATTCTTTTAAAAAAAACCAACTAATTTCAGGAGACTCAGCTTTAAATTGAGCCTTGTCACAGAAACAGCTAACTATTGTATGTGACTGTTGTTTTTAACGTTACCAGTGTCTTCCACAATGCATTGTCCATCTTCACCTCCATGTTGCATAATCAATAGATTTCAATCCAGCAAGGGCTAGCCTATCAGGAGGAATGGGACATTGCTCCACCAATTGGTCTACCCTCAGCCAGTCACCACCTGTCTGCCTTCTTACTCAGCTCTGTCTCCACCCACTGTTGGTGTTTCTGTCTCTTGTCCTATTAGTCTCAATGGGCACCAGACACCTCTGGTTCAATCCCAGTTCAGATCTGTAGGGATGAAGTCATCCTCACTGCCAGGCTGAATGTATCACAGCTGAGAGAAGACAATGTAAAGGTTACAGAAGACAAAACAAAACAATCATTCTACACATTTCTTTCACTCCTCTCTTTTTCTTGTCCTGGGGATAGCCAGAGAGGTACCTCAGTTGCAAATCATCTAGAGGAATTCTTCTTATTCTTCTCATTCTCCTTCACTGTCAGCCAAAGACATCTGTGGCCATTACAGATGGAAATTAAGAAAAATGAGCCATCGCTGATCTGAGACATTTGAGTGGGAGTTCTCAAATTATATGCTTTTGCAGCAAAGCAGGCAGCTTCTCTGGTTTTGCAATGCATTTTCTGTGTAGTTTCTTCAGTGCTTTGAGAATGTAAGCAAGTGCAAGATTTACAGGGACATGGATAAAAGGTCAGCAAAAGGAAGACATCTAATAGCTGGAGACTTCAAAAGCTCCAGCTCCCATGAAGACCCAAGGGCCCTATCTCTCTCTCTCTCTCTCTCTCTCTCTCTCTCTCTCTCTCTCACACACACACACACACACACACACACACACACTTTATAGGTGAAACAAAGCATCATTTATTCCTATTAAAATGGGTTTAAATGTCTATATTGGCCAGTGCTTATGTGTATTTCCTACTTCGAAGGATTGTTTTGTTCCAGTAACTTAGCATTGTAGTATTTTCCAACCAGCAGAGGTAAAAGGTAAATTTAAAAGCAGTTGCCAGGCAACATTCAACATTCTCTCTCTCTCTCTCTCTTTCTCTCGTGTGTGTGTAACAGTATGGACTTCAAAAAACAATAACAATAAAAAATAAACTGAAAAGAAATGTCTCCATCAGATTACAGATTTGTGCCTTATACCTATTTTTTACAAAAGATATTTAAATCATGCCTTATTTGTGCCTGGAAAGAGAATACATATGTGAATTAAAAACAGCACTTCTATCCTGTGTAAACACCATTCACAATGGGTGCATTTCCAACTCAATGAAGTGTGTTTGTGAAAAACACCTTATTTCTAATCGGCTTTTACAAAAAAGAGGTGGTTGTTTTCTTGAGCCAATATGATTGATTGCTGGCTCACTGTGGATCAATCAGAAACTGATGAGGGTTCTGTTCTTAGCAAAGGACAGCATACCAGATCATTGTGCTGAAAATCTTCCAAAGCCCTTTGATAACAGCCAGAAGCTTCAATTATTTTCTACAAGCTTTGAATGAGAGACATTGTGTCCTGATGACCTTTACAAACAGAAATAAAAGTAGCATTCAACATTGAAGGAGCTAGAAAACAATGGACCTCATCTAGCCCTGAGCAAGATATTTGGTCTTTGTACATTACAGTGAGTTTAGGTATGAGGAGCAGGGCATAGCTCAGTGAGAGAGTATATACTTTGCATGGAAAAGGTTCCAGGTTCAACCCCTGACATCTCCAGGTATTGCTAGGAAATACACTTATCTGAAACCACAGAGAGCCACTGCCAGTTAGTGTAAGCCAGTGTTCAACTTTGGGTCTCCAGATATTTTTGGACTACAACTCCTATAGTCTATGGGAATTGGTAGCTGGACGGGAATGATGCGGATTGTAGTCCAACAACACTTGGTACCCTAAATTTAAAGGACACTGTTGTAGGCAGTTCTGAGCAAGATGGATCATAGTTTGATTTAGGATTTAACACAGCTTCATATGTTCCTATTGAAAATTTCACTTAGGTCCTCAAAATCTATAAATTGACTCTGATGTTCAGAACTGAAATCAGGCCCTAGCAAGCTGAGCCAATGCCCTTTCCATTTGCCTTTCTTTGCTTTAGCAGCAGGTCATGACTCTCCCTGAACCTCAGGTGAGGTGTCAGCCATGTCAATAGATGCTGGTTTATTAGTATGAATAGGGTACAGTCCCACCAGCCTTAGCCTGCCCACAACCAGTTGCCACCTGCCACCATAATCTTACTCCTCCTTAATCTCAGTGCTTCCCTTCTCAGTAGGTATGAATATGATACAAAACTTGGATGACCAAGATGGCAAATGGTCTAGAAACTAAGCTTTATGAGGAACGGTTGAGGGAGTTGGGTTTGCTCAGCCTGGAGAAGAAGAGCCTGGAGAAAAAGAAACTGAAAGGTGATATGATAGCCATCTTCATATACTGTATATGGTCTGTCACATGGAAGATGGAACAAGCTTGTTTTCTGCTGCTCCAGTGGGTAGGACCTGAACAAATGGATTCTAATCACAAGAAAGGAGATTCCAACTAAACATTAGTAAGAATGTTCTGAAAGTAAGAACTATTTGACAGTGGAATGGGCTAGCTCAGAAAGTGGTGGGCTCTCCTTGACTGAAGGTTTTTCAACTGAGGTTTGACTATTTCCAAAATATTTAAAAAATATGTCTTTAGATACTCAATGTATCTTTGTGTAGGCCAGGGCTGCAGAATGTGTGGCTTTTCAAATGATGCTGGAATAAAACTCCCATCGTTTCTGACCACTCATTATGCAATCTAGGAATGCTGGGAGTTGGAATCCAACAACATCAGGAGGATGTAGACTATACTTAAATCTGGTGGGTCAATTATCTATAATCTACTATTGAAATTGTTCATAATGTGAGATGTTGAACGGCAGGGAGAACGGTTTTAATCATCCATTCTCTATAACTAACCCTGGCATGTAGAACTAATCCTGTGTAGACTAAAAATATTTAGTGATGATGAACATTTCAGGACGATTGTTTATGTTTGGCATTTTCATAAGGTAGGGTGTTCATATCATTTCTATATGCACCTAGAGCTCCACATGCCCCACCTAAAAATAAAATGATGCAAACTTCATTTTTACTGATTAGAAAGGGATCTGAATCACAACTACAAAGAAGAAGAAAAGGACTTTAGAGAGAATATAGATTTAACTCTGAAGTCTGCCTTGTTACTAATCAAAGTGAAGTTAAGCTGTAATTAATCACTAACAGTCTAAATTTGTACTGCTAGAATAATCTAAATAATCTAATAATCTAATTTATGGAGACAGTTTACTGAGACTCATCTATGTAGCTGATGAGGCTCCTCTTTGCTAGCTACATGTTGAAACACTTTGGTTTTTGTTGATTCATATCATCTTCAAAAGATGGTGTGTGAAACTTATACTGACCTCCCTGTACTTATTAGTGCCACAGGGAGGAGTTACCTACAATCCATTGGTTTCCTCAGGAACAACAATAAACTGTCTTGTCTTGTCACAAGACAAGAAAAGCTTCAGAACACAGGTCCCAATTTGTGGAAGGTCTGGCTGGAATGTTTAGAGTACATGTTCTCAATGCCAGGTGGGTTGGGTGTTATTTGCAGTGGGTGGATGGATTTAGTTCTCTGTTTCTGGAGCCATTTCCTCATGTTTTGAGATCTTGTTCCTTATTTTACTGGCCCTAGGCAGCTAGAACCATAACTTCTTTTTAGGAGTGGGAAGGAATATAACTGTTGAGTCATTTTGTGCTCTGTTTTCAGGCATTGTTCACAGGTTGTTCTGGCTAAAAAGTCCCAAAGTTTCCAAGAGGGTCAAAAGTTAAGCCCAGGATTTTGGCAGTTATGAGAAATGAAACCTAATGTTTTGGACTTCCGGTCTATCGCCATTGTCGATCGGAGGGGGATTTCTCGGTCCCCAGTGCCACAGGGGGGGGAGAAGGCTGCAGGAGTGCTGCAGCCTCCCGGAGACCCCCTGGATTGAGCTTTCCGGGGATGTGGGCACCCAGCTGAGCTCCCTCGCTGCCCGGCAAGCTCTTTTTTTGGAGCGCCGTGAGCAGAAAGAGCGGGACGGAGCCGTGGGTCAATTCTCTACCCCTCAGGCGCAAAGCTCTGTGCTGGTGATTAAATGAGCGACGGATACCTCCAATATCGTGATTTTATCGGTGGGAGGAGGGAACGACCTCCATTTCCTCTTTAAATTCCTCTGATTTTCTTTAAAAATTAAGATGGAACCCTTTCCTGTGGCAGCTGAGCCAAGGGAAGGAGAATTTATTGTCTGTTGAGTTGTTGGTTCTTCGGTGGTGGTGGTGGTGAAGCGGTGCGCAGTGGGTCAGGCATGGAAGGCGGAGAAGGAGGGGCAAGAGTGGCGGCGATGGCAAGGCTCAGGCAGTGCGATGCCTCCCTTTCCTTTTTTTATAATCTATTTTTATTAATTTTCCAATTAAAACACAATTATATCACATTCGTTATTTCAAATTATACAAATACATATCAATTAAACCGAATATTATGCCAAATCATATAATATTTTCTGGAGTTCCCATGCTTCAAAAATTTGGGGATTCCTCGCACCCGTCTACTGCCGTCTTTTTCTAAAGTCCAAATCTTCACTCAAAGTCCAAAATAATCCCGATCTTTCCCCACCAGTCACTAAAATATTTTCTTCTTTCATCCGATTTTTTCACAGCTGCTGAAATAAGTATCAAACGAGAGTTCACATTTATTCTTTCTCCTGTGTGAGTTTTAATCGTTCTGGCCCCCCCATATATCTTCTGTCTGGAATGTCCTGTTGCGTCAGTCTTTCAGCACGGAGCAGCGCCATCTTAAAAAACTTAGATCACTTTCGCTTTCTTAAAACTTTTTTAAACCAGCAATCTTTGTAAAATTTACAGCTTTTCCAGGCAAAGATACAGCCGTCACATTATGCATAGACTCTTGATAAGTTTGTGGCTCTCCTTGCCCTGTAGCTGAACTTAGCTTCAGATCGCTGTTCAAATTCAAAGTGCGTCAAAACCATAAATCCACCGAACGCATTCCAGGGACTCCGACCATCCAGTTAAAGGGGGGCTTCTCTCTTCAGTAGTTTTACAACTTCAAAGGATATGCTCAATACAATAGTTTATAGAATTCATTACTCACTCAGGTATTCTTTATCTCTCATTTGTTCCAAACAAACAAGGACATCACGTCCGGAAAGGTATGAAGTAACTCGTAGAGTATATGAAAAAAAATAAAAAAGCTTATAAGGTGTATTAATGAGCCTTTTGGTACCCTGGGGGCAGGAAACTGGAAACTGATTAGCCGCCATTTTTTCACTATCTCCCTCACATTTTGCTTGCCTTCTCTCTCCCGCTATTTGTAAGGCCTCATTGAACAGCCACTTTGCTTTTTTGCATTTCCTTTTCATTGGGATGGTTTTCGTTGCTGTCTCCTGTATAATGTTATGAGCCTCCATCCATAGTTCTTCAGGCACTCTGTCCACCAAATCTAAATCCTTAAACTTGTTCCTCGCTTCCACTGTGTATTCATAGGGGATTTAGATTGTATCTTACTGGCCCAGTGGTTTTTCCTACTTTCTTAAGTTTAAGCTGGAATTTTGCTATAAGAAGCTGATGATCTGAGCCACAGTCAGCTCCAGGTCTAGTTTTTGCTGACTATATAGAGCTTCTCCATCTTTGGCTGCAGACAATATAATCAATCTGATTTCGATGCTGCCCATCTGGTGACGTCCATGTGTAGAGTCGTCTCTTGTGTTGTTGGAAAAGAGTGTTTGTGATGACCAGCTTGTTCACTTGACAAAACTCTGTTAGCCTTTGCCCTGCTTCATTTTGAACTCCAAGGCCAAACTTGCCAGTTGTTCCTTCTATCTCTTGACTCCCTACTTTAGCATTCCAATACCCTAAAATGAGAAGAACATCCTTTTTTGGTGTCATTTCTAGAAGGTGTTGTAAGTCTTCATAGAACTGGTCAATTTCACTTTCTTCAGCACTGGTAGTTGGTGCATAAACTTGGATTACTGTGATGTTAAAAGGTCTGCCTTGGATTCGTATCGAGATCATTCTATCATTTTTGAGATTGCATCCCAGTACAGCTTTCACCACTCTTTTGTTGACTATGAGGGCACTCCATTTCTTTTACAGGAATCTTGCCCCCGGTAGTAGATATGATAGTCATCCGAACTGAATTCACCCATTCCCGTCCATTTTAGTTCACTGATGCCCAGGATGTCAATATTTATTCTTGCCATCTCAATGTTGACCACATCCAGCTTACCATTATCCATGGTTCTTACATTCCAGGTATCCTATGCAATATTTTTCTTTACAGCATTGGACTTTCCTTTCGCTTCCAGGCATATATGCAACTGAACAACCTTTTGGCTTTGGCCCAGCCGCTTCATCAGCTCTGAATCTACTTGTACTTGTCCTCCGCTCTTCCTCAGTAGCATGTTGGATGCCTTCTGACCTGAGGGGCTCATCTTCCAGCATCATAACTTTTATCTGCCTGTTGTCTTTGTCCATGGAGTTTTCTTAGCAGGGATACTGGAGTGGCTTGCCAGTTTCCTTCTCCAGGTGGATCACGTTTAGTCAAAACTCTCCACTATGACCTGTCCATCTTGGGTGGCCCTGCATGACATAACTCATAGCTTCTCCGAGTTATTCAAGCCCCTTCACCACGACAAGGCAGTGATCCATGAAAGGGAGGCCAGTTTTAGCTGCATGTATTTTCTTCTGTATATTCTTAGTTTCTTATTTTATTTTTAAATGTATTTTAGGCATCTGTTGATGCTGTATACAAACCTTAGGTAAAAAGTGAGTTCATACTGTATAGGAATGAGTCCCGGTAGACTTAAAGTGGTCTCCAGTCATTGTGGGTTGGAACTAAGACTCCACTCATTAGCTTGTTCTTGTGATTATTTTCATTTTTCCTATGCAGTTGTGTGTTAATTTGTTCATCAATAAACGGCCTCATGTTCTGGGCCTACGAAGGTGAATAAGCTTGCCTCGTATTAAACAAGAATTCAATAGCTGACTTGGCTTAGCCTTTGTATTCTCCATTTTCCCAGTTGCTTTACCATTCAACCCTATTCAGAGAGTTGGTTGGGTCATTCGAAAGGTTCTGGAAATTAAAGGGCTGTTTAGTGGAGGCAACCAAGAAAAATTAGATAGCCACATGGTGCTGGTGGTAGAATGAAGAAAAGCTGGTTTGCTTGCCTCTATTCCGCCTCACCATGCTATCTTTGGCCTGTGTCATTACACAGAGAAAGAAGAGACAAAACTTGAAGCTTGGCGTATGGGTCACTGCAGGTAGGCTAGCAATGAATGACTAAAATCCCACCTGCAGACCCTTAGGCAGAAGCTGGATGGCTTATAGGTGCAAGAAGTCATTTCAGAACAACAACAAAACACACACATACAAACCCAATTTGGCCAGTTTGTTTAACTATATTCACTTGTATTACTGCAAGTAACAAGTCTCCACAAGTAAGAAGCTATCATAGATTTGCATTTTTTTAAAAAAATGAATGCTGAAAACTCAGGCAGGGAGTCTGGAAGTGTGTGTGTGTGTGTGTGTGTGTGTGTGTGTGTGTGTGTGTGTGTGTACAGTCTCCCTGCAGCTACAGTCTGGCATAAATGGCTTTGTATTGCAGTGCACCTCTCCCCCGCAACCTCCACCCAAAAACATAACAAAGCAGAACATAAGGAACGGCTGGCATTTAAATATCTGCTTCATCATCAGTTATCAAGAATTATGCTTCCAAAGCAGGCAAGTATGAATGTCATTCATATATTTGTGAGCACTAATAGATGTATAAAGCTGATCCTGAGAAAAGGTAATTGCCCACAAGGAGAAGCAGAACAATTCACACAGCAACCATATCACACAGCAACAATTCACACAGCAACCTTTTCTGGTTGGGACCATTTTATAAAAAGGGGGGAAAATATGGCTCATAAAAGCAGATCAGTAAAAATAACATACCATTTTAAAAAGAGCCTTCCTTTCTTCTTCTTGTCAAACAATATGAAATACATTTATTGAGGGGAGTCACACAACATGATGATTAAAGTCGGCGGATGTGGCTGCTGTATCTAATTTGGTTAACATCCAAACATTACCTGTCTCAGTAAAAATGAGTCAGTTAAAGGTAAATATAAAACTCTGTGCTGCCAATTCCCTGAAAATAGGTCCAATCTTAGACTTAGTTCTCACAAGCAGCAGGTAATTATAACGAGTAATATCCAGCATTGTGTGAGAGAGCTCCCCCTGCCTCTCCTACCATGAGGCCTCCCACACATTCCCCCAAGGGCCCCAGTTGGATGCCACCTAACAGATGTACCGGTAATACTACGGTAATAAAAATTACTCATTTCTCAATCTTTGACTTTTAGGCTTAACATATTTTACAGCAAAATCATAAAAAATACAATATCATCATAAAATCTCTTTCCCCCCCCTCACACACACTATGAAAAAAGTTGTCCCCAAACTGTACTGCTTCAGGTTAGTGATTCTGTTGAAAGTGGAAATTTGGAAGTTTGTAGTTTCAGTCTATAAGGTTCAGAAATGCCCAAACATTCACTGTGAGACCCATGCTCTATCCAATGAACTTAAATTCTTGTAATTCAAATATCTTCTATCTAACAAACATTATTATTATTATTTTAATTATTTTTATTAAAGATTTTCTGTAGAAAGGACTTTGCAATCTGAAAATAGAGATGATGAATGTACTTTTGTAGTGAACTTAATTATTGATGCAAAATAAAAAAAATTCCTTCAGTAGCACCTTAAAGACCAACTAAGTTTATATTTTGGTATGAGCTTTCGTGTGCAAGCACACTTCTTAGCTCATACCAAAATATAAACTTAGTTGGTCTTTAAGGTGCTACTGAAGGAATTTTTTTTTTATTTTGCTTCGACTCAGACCAACACGGCTACCTACCTGTAACTTAATTATTGATATTTGACTTAATTCTTGTTATTCAAATCAAGATGGTGTGTTAATATATGTTAATCATCTCAGGCCCTTCTTCCTGTGTTTCCTACATGAGACGTCATTAGGTGGCAACACAATAATTGGCCTTATTTTGTGGTGGCTCCACATTTATGGAATGTTCTCCTCAGAGAGGCTTGCCTGGCACCTTTACTACAGGCAAAAACTTTCCTCTTCTCCCAGGCCTTTGGCCAATTAAACAACCTATGGTTGATGCTATTGTTTTGTTTGTTATTATGGTATGTGTTTTGTTATTTTTGTATTGTAAACTGCCCTGCGGTCATTGGCTGAAGGGAGGTATATGAATTTAATTAATAAAGAAATATGCATATGTGCCCACTCAGTTGTTGCTGTTGCTGCAGACCTACCTGTCTGATGGCTACAGCTGCTGAGGGCTACACAACCCTCACCAGATGAAGCTCTTTCAGGCCTCTCCAGGGTGCTTAATTCATCCCAAAGCCTCACTCTAGGAAAGGGGTCCTTCCTCAGAGTGAGACCTTTTGGGCAAATCTGCTGGAGTAATTGAAAATTCTGCTTACAATCAGATGAGCACACTTGGTGGGCATGCAGGAGAGGGCCTTCTTAGTGGCTTCTTCCAGGATTTGGAACTCCATCCCTGGAGAAGCCAGATGAGCTCCCTCCTTGCTTTTCATGTTCAGCTAATTGTAAACAGAACTTCAGCTGCCAGTAGCAGAAGTAGTCATGAGATACATAGTAGCAGCATTATATCATCATTATATCATCAATATCTTTCTCACTCCTCCCAGGACATTCTATACAAGACCTATACAAGATCTCAAAGTAGCTGTCTTACTACAAAAGAATTTCAGAAATAGACTGGAAAGAGAAGTTGCTGAATTGCAACTTATCACCAAGCTTAAAACCATGGAGAGACCTGGTTTGAACAGAGACGTTGGATTCTTATCTCATTATACATGATAAAGCAATCCTCAGCCACCTCAACCCTTGCTTTTTCATGCAAGTCCATTTGCAGTCGTTTGCAACAGCTATCAGTCAGTCTATTTCCACCACTCCTCCCCACCCTTTCTCTACATATAAGCGTCTGGGGACTTCTAATTCAGTGTATCTGAAGAAGTGTGCATGCACACAAAAGGTCATACCAAAATAAAAACTTAGTTGGTCTTTAAGGTGCTGCTGGAAGGAATTTTTTTATATTTTGTTTCGACTACGTCAGACCAACATGGCTACCTACCTGTAACTTTCTCACTCCTGGTTTTCCATGCACAAAAAGGTGAATATATTTGTGAGATACTGCAACAAATGGAGAAACTTTCCTCATGGATTAATTTCTCAGTGGGTAAGCACATACATCCCTACTTCAGATTGCATATGGAGGCTCACATGATTGACCATTGCTCATCTTCAAAAAATCTCCCCTGCATATAGGGGGGAAATGCACATGAGTAGGATGGCAGCTAGGGACAGTACCATTTCAAACTGCTGGTGGAAATGAATGTGATGGAATGTTCCCCTCAAACAAAATATATTATTTCTGCAGCAACCATATAATGCATTATTTCACATTCCTTGCATCCAATAAAAAGTGACAAAAATGATGTGCTGGATCCCCTAATAAAGCTCTAGTTTTATTTTCAATTGCACATAGATACTAGTTTCTCAAAAGTATTAACTGAAGCCAAACCAAGATAAAAATATCAAATCAAATATAGTAAGTTCACAGAACCCCAAATTTGCTTGCAAAGCTTCTATCTTAGTGTGGGTGTTCTAAAATTATGAAGTAGTTTAGTGTTAAGAAAAATTCCTTGATATTTGCATTTTTAACATTTTATAATTATGTGCCCAGTAGAGGAGTAGCTCATTTCTCCTTAATTGTGAAACTATGATAGTCAGACAGATGGGGGTGGAAGAGGAAATGTAGACCTTTTGAAAGGAAATGATAACAGTGCATCCTGGTCCAGCAATCTGCTTTGCGGGGGCTGTTTAATACCGGTAGTTGTGTAGAATCCCCACAGACTTGCACAGTAGCAGTGTGTAGGCACAGAGATCTGCTTGTGAAGTATATGTAGCCTTCATAGCCTTCATTCTGGACTGCAAGTGTGAGTCAGTTCTGCCAGCAGATGCTCACTGCATTCCTTCCCACCTGACTGGAAACATAGAATCATAATATTGTAGAGTTGGAAGGGACCCCAAGGGTCATCTAGTCAAAGCCCCTAAAATGCAGGGATCTCAACTAGATCACAGTGTGTGTGGAGTGTTAGGGAGGAGTAGTACCTCTGGAGGAGGACATGCTGTACTCCTTCTGGGGTAGTTTGTCCACCTTTGGTCCCCACCCTGCATTCCTAGAAGCTGTTGGCATGCGACAGCAGCCACACCCTGGAAACTGCTTCAGCTGACCGGCTAAACCAGGTAAGGGTAGCCAAAGGGTTTGAAACCCTCAGTGAGCTTGGGACTTCCCCTGCATGTGAAGATAGGCACCAGTGGATTGATCAGATGGGACCAATAATGAGTCTTATGGTCAGGAAAGTGGTTTCTGTACAAGCTGTGGAGGGAAGTGAGGGGCAGATAGGGCTCATCAACCTGGGAAGGTGGAACATCTAGCAGAAGGAAAACTGACCCTAAACCTCTGCTGCCTTATGGGACATCTTTGGGAGAAGAAAGGGCTATGGAGTAAATGCTACACAACTCCAGAGTGGAGTCCCCAAGACAGTTGGATGGTGCCTTGTACACCTCTTTCTGGCAAGTCCTGCAGCCAAGCTCGTGCCAAATGTACTGCTCTGTTTTCCTTTGGAACACAACAGTTAGGCTGAGAGGTGGATTGTCATCTGAGCAACCTAGGACCTTCATACACACTGCCCTGGCTTGTGCTCCACTTCCGTGCTAACACAACCATTTGACTTAACCCCTGGAGGCACACTTTATTGTCCCTTAAGACAGGCTGATGCCAACAACTAGATCATGCATGACAGATGGCCCCCCAACCTCTGCTTAAAAACAACCAAGGTAAGAGAGTCCACCCCCTCTCATGGGAGGCTGTTCCACTGTTGAACAGCTCTTAAGAGATTATATCCATTAAAACAAAAGCCTACAAGTAAACAATTAAGCATTTTGACAAAAGCAATGGAAAACTACTGTTTTAACCAGGAAAAGCTTCACTAAACAAACACCTACATGTTGACCATCTTATAGTTCAGGCACAATGAACCTCTCTGTGAAGGACATCTCAGGCTGAACTGGAATATGCAAATTCCTCTCTTTTTATCAAAAAATTTCAGAATACAAAACCATAAACCTTAAACAGTTCAATGGTAAAATTACATCATTTCTCCTCTTTTTGTAAAGACATCAGGAGAAGACCCTTTTTCTGGCCCCTTTATTGCCGACGCCACAACTTATAAACCTATACATATAGCCCAGTCTTCACAATTGCTGTTTTTGGTCTTGCCTAATGTTGATTTTTCTGTAATGAAATATACTTTTTATGAGAGGGGTGATTTTCATGGGGCCCTTCAATACAGAATGATATAAAACACTCA
Source organism: Zootoca vivipara (assembly GCF_963506605.1). Classification (NCBI taxonomy): domain Eukaryota; kingdom Metazoa; phylum Chordata; class Lepidosauria; order Squamata; family Lacertidae; genus Zootoca; species Zootoca vivipara. The sequence goes on along the minus strand of NC_083294.1, from coordinate 42,232,969 downwards.
CTCTGGTTTTACTTTGTGATATCATTAAATAGTCAAATATACCTGGTTGTGTAACAATGTCAGGAAGCCTATTCTGAATGAAGGCAATGCATCCTGCCTTTACTCAGATTTGGCTATAAGACACTGTTATGATCTGACCAGCTGTAGAATAATGTAAACTCATCAAGTTGCCTGTATGATTGTTGATTGGCTGGGATAACCTCAGGAAAGAACCCTAATTTCTTGAATTAGCTCAGGATTTGAGTGATTTACAGTGGATTGGGAAGAGCTTCTGATTCCTTAACAACAACAAGAAGAAAATGACTTTTCTAACTAAATTAGGCTGCTTCAATGAAGAAATCTAACCAGGAGTGAACTTTTGTGTGAAATCCCCCCACTCCCCGGCTCCAGATATGCTCAGAAGGACCCTGCTCTGAATCCTAGCCATATGTCTTTTGCTCCTGACTCTTGTGAGTAGGTCTTGAGTTGAAAACCAAAGTAGGTCCCTTAATTGTGAAGTCTGCCCAACCCTGTCACAACAGAATAAATTATGCCCCACCTCTTCCAACTCTGTAAAGGAATTCTTCCCTGCCTTCTGCGTAATAGAAGAAATGATTTAATAAAATTCATCTATCTCCACTCTCAGAAGCAGAGCCGCAGGTGGGAAGAGTCCAGGGCTGTCTTAAGCGCCCCTCGCGCCATGGTGTGCCAGATCTCTCCGGCGCCCTCCCGCCCCATTTCCCAGCGCGGTGGGCGGGTGGGCGCAGCGCGCTGCGCAGTGGGCGGGCAGGCAGGCACAGTGCGATCTCTCCGGTGCCCTCCCGCCCCGTTTCCCAGCGCGGTGAACGGGTGGGCGCAGCGCGCAGCTGACCGGCTGACCGGCCGGCCAGCGGGCGAGCGCAGCACGCGGCGCCCTCCTGGCAGGCCGGCGCCATGGTGCCCTGCACCACCCAGCCTATACATAGGGCCGGCCCTGGGAGAGACCCCTTGTGCTTGAGTCCTACTTGTGGGTTTCCTACAGGCATATTGATGGCCAACATGAGAAGAGGATGCAGGACTATGTGGGCAGCACCTTATGTTTTTATATTCTAATGCTCTTTTATCATTTTGCATTTTGTCAAGACGGCTCATGATTTTTTGGCACAATGGAAGAGAACAAACAGTCTGAAAATCAATTGTCCAAGGAATGAGAATAATTAGATCCAGTTCCAATTGGTCTTGAGAGCCATGTAATGTCAGAGATGAGGACCTGAACATGATCACATAGCTTCTTTCAGTAAGAAGAAAATTGCCCAAAGCCTAGTATTTTGCCTAGGTGGCTGTTAACTAAAAGCTAGCAGACCCATCCATTGGATTGTCATATCTTCTCGGCTTGTTGCTTGCACATTAATGTTTCCAGATTTGGACTGTTGCTAAGCAGCCAGTGTGTTTAATAAGAAGTCACATACTCAAAGGGCCACCTGTTCCCATCTGCCAAACTCAGCCATAATGTAATGTGTCGATGCACTTCAACCACATGGAACTTGCGGGATAATACCGTTTATCATTGGGACAGTGTTTATTGTAACTCATGGATCATTACTCATAAAAATTATGGCCTCTGCATGTTACAAATAAGGCAAGCGACAGATACAAATGTGTCAGTCCTCCTTGCAAATGATTGTTTTAATGGAAGAGCTGAGCTGGAGGGAGATTAGTCTGGTCATATGGCAGATGGGAGCAATATACTGTCACTTCTTGGAGAGTCTGTGAAGGAGAAGATTTATTGTTCGGCAGACAGTTGGTCCATCCTACCGATAATTGCATCTCCTGCACTGTAAATGAATGAATATGGCGACCTCACGTAGACCTAATAACATTTGTGTCACCTCACTGAGATCAATGCTAACATAATCAGCTGTTGCTGAAGCTTTATTACATAGTGTATAGTTTGGAAGTAGTGATCTCAAGAAGACATGGATCCATTCCAAAAATAGAATATAGTTGCATGAAGCTAACATTCCTTCAAGTATCCAAGCTGATAGATGCTCCTTCTGAGCAATTGATTACAACTTTGAAAAATTAAAGCAACAATAGATTGATACATAACTGACAGTAAAAGCATCATTGCTAATTTCATCAGCAGGGTTGCCCCTTCACAGAGGCTTTCCAAATGAAATGCCCTGTCAGGAGTAGGACCATCATCTGGGATCCTGCTGCAAACCCCTTGACAAAGCTGGTGTCAGTTAGAGGCATGATCTTATCAGTTGTGGCACCTACTCTATGGAATGCCTTGATGAGTGAGGTTCAAGGGCCCCATCATTCTATTTCTTCTGGTAGCTGGACTGTTTTGTTGTTGTTGTTTAAAAAAAGGTATTTAGTTAACAGTTAATTGTGTAACTTTTGCTGACTTGGTTCTCTGTTATTTTACTGCAATACTAATACTAATAACAATAACAATAATACTAATAATAATTTATTATTTTTAACCCCACCCATCTGGCTGAGTGAACCTTCGGGGTTGGTGGTCGTATGACAGCACACGGAGTGTAACAAGGACTGAATGATTAGGGAGAGGGGGGCTTGTTTAATCTCACTGTAAACAAGTGGTACTGTGACAATAAAGTATTTCTATTTCTATTTCCCCAGGTACTCTAGGTGGCTCAGAGGCATATCTGCTCAGCAACGGGGCACTGTTAAGAGTATGTCCCTGAGGTGTACTTAGTATGCACTAGAGACCAGGCTTTTAGTTTTGCAACTGCAGTCCTCTGGACTCATTTACCTCTGGACTCATGAAACTAGACAGGGCCCCAGTGACTTGATATTTTTAAAGACTTTTTGTATGCGTTTAAGATGGCTTTCTCTGAAGCATGGTCCAGTCATTCTATATCACAATGAGTGTACAATTGTAGAAATGGTTTCATTGCTTTACCTTACTGAGTTTGTATCCTCTTTCGTTCATTTTATTGTACAGTGGTGCCTCGCTTAATGAATGCCCTGCTTAACGAAATTTCCGCTTAACAAAAGGATTTTTCGAGCGGAGGTTGCCTCGCTAGACGAATTCGTTTTATGAAAAATTCGTCTAGCAAATCACGGTTCCCCATAGGAATGCATTGAAATTCAATTAATGCGTTCCTATGGGCAAAAAAAAAAAAAAATCAAAAAAAATTCAATGCATTCCTATGGGATTCGCTAGACAAATTTTTCGTTATAAGAAAAGACCCGTGGAACGAATTAAATTCGTCTAGCAAGGCACCACTGTATAATACTTTGGTAACTCTTGGCTATGAAATGCTTTTGTGTGTGTATGTGTGTTATTCTTTTTTCTTTGGCTACCTCGAGCCACTTTGGAGAAATAAAGACAATTGATTGAATTGGACTGAAACTAATTTCTTTTTCAAATGAACTTTCCAAGCACTGCTGCTGAAACAGTTGATACTGTAATTGTTACTGCTGCAACTGCAATGGACCTCTTGAGGTATTCTTTGTCCATTCATGATCATTTGCACCCTTCATGGTATCAGGGTAGTTATATGTGATGCCTCTTTCAATGCTGTTTACTCCAGCAAAAGTATCAGAAGAATAAGAGTTTGGATTTGATATCCCACTTTATCACTACCCATGGGTGGCACTGTGGGTTAAACCACAGAGCCTAGGGCTGGCCGATCAGAAGGTCGGCGGTTTGAATCCCTGCGACGGGGTGAGCTCCCATTGCTCGGTCCCAGCTCCTGCCAACCTAGCAGTTCGAAAGCATGTCAAAGTGCAAGTAGATAAATAGGTAATGCTCCGACGGAAGGTTAGACGGCGTTTCTGTGCACTGCTCTGGTTCGCCAAAAGTGGCTTAGTCATGCTGGCCACATGACCTGGAAGCTGTAAGCCGGCTCCCTCAGCCAATAATGCGAGATGAGTACCGCAATCCCAGAGTCAGTCACGACTGGACCTAATGGTCAGGAGTCCCTTTACCTTTACCTTTAAGGAGTCTCAAAGCGACTAACAATCTCCTTTCCCTTCCTCCCCCACAAAAATGCCCTGTAGTTTTCTGCTGAAATTCTGCAACTTTTTATAACACACTTGTCCAAGTTCCTTTGTTTTCTTGGTTCTACTTTTCATTGTGTTGGAGTGAGGAGTCCCCTGTAGACAGCAATAATGCTATGACACTGGGAAAGTGTCTCAAAACAAGTAATGAAATGGAATGATATGTGGACGATTCAGTGTTTATTATAGTGATAATGGCATATTCCAAAATACATCTGCAAAAAAGTACCTTTCAAAAAGGGCCCTATTGATACAATGCCTGCTTTTATTATTAGTAATTTACTGCTTCCATAACTGCTGTTACTATTATTATTATTCCTAATATTGCTGCTGTTATTGCTACTACTATTGCATCTAGGGTTGTTACTGCTGCTATTCTTAGGATTGCTAACAAAACTAGCTGGTATAAGTGACATTTCTCAAGTGATTTGTGGGTGTTCTGTAATACTAATCTTAAAGCTCAATAGAAATTCTCCATGAGGGCAGTTTTTAAAAGATATATATATCCCACACTCTGCACAGACAGCTTATCTAGGAAACAGAATTGTACCTGAGCTCAGTTCAGTTTGTGCAACCGGAAAAGTGTTTGCAGATCTCGTGTGGGCTGAGTGCTCAAGCTGTGTGCATCTGTCTTATGTATTTGAGACAAAATAAAATGTTGATTTAGCAAACGCCTTTGCCAAAGATCACCCTAATGAAAAGACCGAATTGTTCCTCTTCTCATTTATTTTTATTATTATTAGTAGTAGTAGTAACGCAGAAGTTTCAAAACCTAAACTGCAGTGTTTTGACTCCATGAAATCTAATTGAAATCCAGTTTTCAAACAATCAGCTAAGAATCACTCTGCATTCTAAAATGAAGAGCCAGCGGGGGTGGAGGGTGGGGAGGGGATAGAAAATTAATTTTACCAGTCTTTCCACTTTGGTGTATTAAATCAAATTGCTACTGTCAAGTCAACTTATTAGTCACAGGGCTAAAAATAAAATGAATTCTTTAGAATGATTCATCAGGTTGCTTCAGAATTGGTGGTAAATAAATCTTGCATGGCTGGACTGTAGAAGTTAGCAATTTAGCAACAAGTGCCATTCCCAGCAAGGGAAATTGCTTCCCTCTACTTCATTGTGCCGAGTGATTGGAGAGAGAAAAGAAAACAATACACAAATGTGATTTGCAAAGCTATTCTTTTTAAAGAAAATGAATATTGTTATAACCTGAGCATTCTTCCATGATTTACATGTCTGACTGCAAACTTCTCTTATAATGTGATGTGTAGCTGGTAGCCCTGATACTTGAAAACAGACTTTATTCAGTCTTTTTTTCTGCTTACAGGTAGACGTGTTGGTCTGCCATAGTCAAAACAAAATAAAAAATTCCTTCCAGTAGCATCTTAGAGACCAACTAAGTTTGTCATTGGTATGAGCTTTTGTGTGCATGCTACTGGAAGGAATTTTTTTCTGTTGTGGAGAAGACAGTTGACCAAATTCAAGCAGTTGACCAAATAGGCTTTGCACAGAGAAAATCAGGTTTGCTATAAGCCCATGCAGTTGAAGGGATCTCAGGATCTCAGGTAGGATTGTTGGTGAAACCTTTGACAAGCATAGGAAACTGATCAGTGGTATGATGGATCATACCACTGATCCATCTAGTTCAGTATGGTCTTCACAGACTGGGAGTCACTTATCCCTGGTTGCAGGCAAATTATGTCCTCCCTCAAAGACGGCACGTGTTGCGGTGCGACTTGGCAACTGAACCCTGTGTTGTGGGTGGGTTCGATTGGATAGCCACAACACCCCATTGGTAGGTCCCTTGATTCTGGGTTCAATCAGGCCAATGGGATGCTAGCCAAACCAATCAAGGGACCTATATATGCCCAGGCACATGACCCAGAGCTTCCTCTTTTGGTCAGTGCATCGGAACATCAGCAATATGCCCAATGCCAGCTAAGAGAACGATCTTTAATGCTTATGGTCCATCTGTTTCCTTATTCCCTTAATTTTCCTTTTCTCCTGTGAAAACATGTGAAAAGATAAAAGGATATTGGGAAATGATATATAATGAGTTGAAGAAGATCTTTAAATATTGTTGTTTAGTCCACATTCAGTGGATTTGTAACAGGCTGACTGACCGAACCCAAAGGGTGCTCATCAATGGCTCCTCTTCATCCTGTAGAGAAGTGAGTAGTGGGGTGCCACAGGGTTCTGTCTTGGGCCCAGTCTTATTCAACATCTTTATCAATGACTTGGATGATGGGCTTGAGGGCATCCTGATCAAGTTTGCAGATGACACCAAATTGGGAGGGGTGGCTAATACCCCAGAGGACAGGATCACACTTCAAAATGACCTTAACAGATTAGACAACTGGTCCAAAGCAAACAAGATGAATTTTAACAGGGAGAAATGTAAAGTACTACACTTGGGCAAATACAGGATGGGAGACACCTGGCTTGAGAGCAGTACATGTGAAAAGGATCTAGGAGTCTTGGTAGACCACAAACTTGACATGAGTCAATAGTGTGATGCAGCAGCTAAAAAAGTCAATGCAATTCTGGGCTGCATCAATAGGAGTATAGCATCTAGATCAAGGGAAGTAATATTACCACTGTATTCTGCTCTGGTCAGACCTCACTTGGAATACTGTGTCCAGTTCTGGGCACCACAGTTCAAGAAGGATACTGACAAGCTGGAATGTGTCCAGACGAGGGCAACCAAAATGGACAAAGGCCTGGAAACAATGCCTTATGAGGAACAGCTTAGGGAGCTGGGTATATTTAACCTGGAGAAGAGAAGGTGTTATGATAGCCATGTTCAAATATATAAAAGGATGTCATATAGAGGAGGGAGAAAGGTTGTTTTCTGCTGCTCCAGAGAAGCAGACACGGAGCAATGGATTCAAACTACAAGAAAGAAGATTCCACCTAAACATTAGGGAGAACTTCCTGACAGTAAGAGCTGTTCGGCAGTGGAATTTGCTGCCAAGGAGTGTGGTGGAGTCTCCTTCTTTGGAGGTCTTTAAGCGGAGGCTTGACAGCCATCTGTCAGGAATGCTTTGATGGTGTTTCCAGTTTGGCAGGGGGTTGGACCAGATTGTGGTCTCTTCCAGCTCTATGATTCTATGATTCTATGACTTGAGATTGGTGTCTAGGGGCTGTGGGGAATTTTGCCAGGCTTGGGAAACCCCCCTCCTTTTTTGCGCTAGCACGTCTGCCATTTCTGTACCTTCTTGTAGGGAACGTCGCTATTGGCATTTTTGGCAGGAGCACCTTCTTAATTTTGGCACGGGTGCCATCTTGTTTTGGTGAGAGCGCCATCTTAACTGTGCAGTACCATTGAATTTAATTCTGTAGTTTTGCCAATTTTATTTAATTGTCTAAAACACAATCCCTATTAAACAGAATCTGAGTCCTGCTCTCTCTTTAAAAAGGGTAATCAGAGGTCCATCCCAGGTTTTGCGTTCAACGCCTGTACCAGCAGTTCTCCAGCGTACGCTGGATCACTTGTGTACAATTATGGCCGATATTGGATCAGAATCTGCAGCCCTGGCCACATTCAATACTGAACTGGAGTGCTTGGCTCACCAGTTTGGAAGTCGGCCTGTTTCTCAGCCTGGCTCTTCCACGTCTTCCATTGTTTTTGAGGCTCACGGCCCTTCAAATACATGCAAAGAGAGTGAGACTTTTGATCCCTCGGGTGCCTTATTCTCTCACTTCCAGCAGTCCAGGATCAGAGTACCAGCCAGCCCCAGGGGTAGACCCAGGAGCATGGGTGCCACGACGCAGGGTGCTTTCGAGGCTGGATTGCCCTGCTCGCAGTCTGCACCATGAAGGCATGAGAGGTCAGGGGCTCAACTTGTGCAGCATGTGGGGGGTGTATCTTCTTTCCAACCTAGTTCCTCACATGCTTCTGCCTCTACTTTTGCTTCTGCTTCCCTGCAGGTACCATCTGCTCCTTCAAAGGAGGTGTTCAGTATCCAGTCTTCAGAGGAGGATCTTCCAATGTCTAGAGTCCCTTCCTCAGGTGGCAAGTGGCAAAATGGCAGCCATTCCAAATGCAGGGCCAAGAGGTGCAGAGATGGTGACTCCTCCTTGTCCACTGGTATGTCTTCTGAGACCTCTGAAGATGAATCTGAGGTGTCCCTTGACCTGTATTGGGGTCATGGGGAAGGGGCTTCAGGCCTTCCTAGGTGGACGTGGCTACGCAGAGCCAACTCCCATAGGGCGAGATATGGCCTATCTCTAGAATGCATCAATGGTGCACCGGTCAAAGACATTAAAGTCTCGGCCAATGCTGTAAGGGATATTATCCCTGGTGCTCATCTGTCCTCTAGATTACAAAACAGGATACGTAATGGTTGATATTTTTAAACTCCTTCCCCCGAATGAATGCCTAGACTGATTTCTCATTTGGCATGCTATATTCTAGCATATTACATTTTATTTTTAAAAAAAATCCTACTGGACATGCCCAAACCAACCCTTGGCATTGTCACCACCATTTCAAAAGAAGTGCTCTTTTCGGGTCTCCTTCCTTCCTTCTTTTTTTGAAGAAAGTACAATGCAATGCAGCTGCTTCATTGCAAATGGATCTGTCATCTAGGCAACCTAATTTTCAGCTGAGGCTCCAAGCAGAAGTGTTGGCTGAAATGTAGAGCGTTGAAAGGGAGGGTGAGATTCTCCCGCCCCCCAATATCTCATGTTAATTTGCTATCACCACCCGAGCCCCTTCTTGCAGTGGTGGAAGTGGCTTCACACTTCTGAACAGTTTAGCCACCATCCTTCCCACAACATTCTCCTTGGAACAACATCATATCATTTTGAGCTGAATTACAAAAGGGAAATATGATGGCCACCAGCTGCTCCCACTGGTAAGGCTGCACCTTCTTCCATTCCCTCCTGGGGGAACAAATATCATTCTGCACACACCCACACCCACATTTCTTCTCTTGCAAATTGTGAAATTGCATGTCTCTATGTCCATGCTTTGATTCAGTAACAGATTTGGCATTGGAAACAAATATGGCCGTAATGCAAAAACAAAACAAAACACCACAGAAATCAGGCAACCTCTCTTTCTTTGTCTTTTTTTTGCAAGTGAAGATCTTTTAGCATTTTTCTAGAACAGAGACTTCCTGTTTTGCGAGCTTTTTGTTTTCTTTTGCAACCCCTCCCCACCACTACTGCTGCCTTTCTTTCCTCTGGCCTCCTTAACAGGCTTTGGCTAGCTGTTGACCTGGCTTGTTAAGTAGAATTCTTTTGTACACGCACAGACAAAATTGAAGGTTTACTCTTGTAAGCACATTCTGTGAGACACAAACATCCCTCTGACATGCTTGGGCAGTTTCTAGTGCGGAAAATGCTGTTGTTTTTCTTTATTTTTCTTGTACTTCCCTAGGAATGCTATGGAGAGAGTCATAAGCAAATCACTGTCTACTTGTTTCAGATATCCCTGGGATGTGTCCGGATTGTTATCTAGCCTTACTGAACTTCAGAAGGTGGGAGAGTATCAATTTAGAAATCTGAGAATAAATTTTAAATGTTAAACCATCCTCCCCTTTTGCAAATCTTACCGGGGGGGGGGGGAACGAGTCCAGCAGAGTCATCATTTAGTCCACGGGTGTCAAACACAAGGCCCGGGGGCCAAATCCAGCCCACCAGACCTCGTCATGTGGCCCGCCGAGCGCCCCAGCCAGCGGGACCCAGCAGTGGGACCTTGCTGCTGAAGCGCCGTGCCAACAAAGCGCCGACAAACAGCTGGGGCTGGGGAAATGCTTTATGCCCCTGGGTCCCTTCGTGCTCTTTTCTGGCGCTGAATCAAGGCGGCGACCCCCCTTCCCTTTCTTTCTTCCTTTCTCTCGTTCTTATTCTTTCTTTCTCTCTCCTTCCTTCCTTCTTTATCTCTGTCTTCTCTCCCTCTTTCTTTTTCTTTCCTTCTTTATTCCTTCTTTCCTACTCTTCTTTCTCTCACCTCTTTCCTTCCTCTCTCCCTCCTGCTCCCTCTTTTCTTTCTTCCTTCCTTCCTTCCTTCCTTCCTTCCTTCCTTCCTTCCGTCCTTCCCAACTTTCTTCCTCTCCCTCATTCTTATTCTTTCTTTCCCTCTACTTCCTTTCTTCTTTCTCCCTTTCCGTCTTCTCTCCCTCTTTCTTTTTCTTTCCTTCTTTTTTCTCTTCCTTATTTCCAACTCTTCTTTCTCTCCCCTCTTTCCTTCCTTCCTTCCTCTCTCCCTCCCACTCCCTCTTTTCTTCCTTCCTTCCTTCCTTCCTCCCCTCCCTCTCCCTCTCCCTCTCCCTCTCCCTCTCCCTCTCCCTCTCCCTCTCCCTCTCCTCAGAAACATAGGATGCTGCTTTATACTTCTGGCCCTTAAACCCTGGAACCAGGAGAGCAGCTCCAGTGAGTCAACCTCAGCCAGTCCCTTTGGTGAAGTGTGGTGGCTCACTGGCAGAACATCTGTCCTGCATGCAGAAGGACCCCAGCATCTCCAGGTACTAGTAGCTCTGCAAAGGTCCTGCATGAAACCCTAGCGAGCCTCCACCACCCAGTGCAGTTACCAAAAATCATTTTTCAATAAATTGTACAATAATTGTACATTTGAATATCTACTTGCCATTATTCTGACTATGTTTCCGCTTTCAGAGCTAGTTATTACATTATTACAAAAAACAGTAATAATTGAATGCAGTGACAATAATTTATGATAATAAAGAGTGGACACATAGTCCTACAGATACAACCGGCCCTTTGAGGGTGACCAAACTGCTGATGCGGCCCCCGATGAATTTGAGTTTGACACCCCTGGTTTAGTCTGTGCACTCTGTAGTATCAAAAAAATGCCTGTTTCATGTGAACTGAAGATCTAGATCAATTAGGTATCTTTTTTGTTTTGTTTTTTAGGTATCTAACTTTTCATTTGGGGACAGGGCCCCCTACACCTTTTGAAAAGAAGCATATTTTGGAATGTGAGAGGGGCGATTTTAAGGAGAAAAGCTTCTGGGGATGTTGAGTTTAATTATTCAAGGGAGCAAACTCTTATCTAACAGGATGTCTGTTTTTATTCATTATTGTAACTGTGTATTTATGTTTGCTGTAATGGCTGCAGCAACACAAATAAATAATTTTTGCATTTGTACATGTTACTAAACTATGGGCAGAAGCCAGCTAAATAGTTGCTGCTAGTGCAAAGAGTTTCAGCTGTACAGTGGAACTTCTCTTCTCTCTCGTCTTCCTCTGCGACACCTGAGTAGTTAAGAAAAATATCTAAACTCCTTATGGCAGGAGTTCTGTGTAGCTGGATACTGTCCTACAGCTTTTATCACCCTCAGCCATCATGGCCAATGTTTAGGAATGATTGGAGTTGTAGTCCAGCAATATGTTGGATAGCTCAGTTGGAAGAGATGAAGCTGGTGTTTCACAATTAAGGTACAACTTTTTCTCAACTGGGAACTTTTCTGTAATGTGGATACTGGGTTGTGATGGGGAATGGTGAATCAAAATTTCAAAGTTTACATTTTCAAATATATTGCCCTTCTCCCATTTAATGCAGAAAGTATTTGTAATAGTGGAAATATGTATTAGATAAAGTATGTTATATACTGCAGTAAAATAAAGGGTGGAAATAATAAAAACACCATGGAGGTAAAGGTGGGAAGTCAATTTGTTTGGGGAAATGCGGGTTCACCATCATGGTGAGCATGATTTGCGGTGGGGGCTTAACAAACCACACCTGAGTCCAAACCACACCTCACTCCTCTGTTGCTGGGCAAATTTGGATGTTGCGATTTCTGAGGGTCAGCCCCTTGGGTTTAAAAGCCAAGGAAAGAGGTTTCTCTTTCTCTTTGGCTGTGTTTTCGGATCCCCACCCTCCCTCCGCTGTTTTTAGGCCTCTATGTTGACATTGCTGTGCCTCTCAAGGGGTTGCCTGTATTCAGGGGCCTGGTAGGAATTTTTCCATTTGGCAGATTGGCTGGTGCCATCAGGTTTTTGCCTACTGCATAGCAAATAAGTCACAACTTGTAAGGTTGGCGGTTAGGCATTGGTTATTGGTTGTATATGGGGTCTGTTGACTTCGTTAGCCCCTTGTGTTAATGCCTGAGTTAGGGGAAATTCTGGTCAGGAATACAGGGGCTCTATGCAGTGTCCATATCCCTGATTAGGGAACCAGCAACATGCAAGAGTCCCCGGGAGCCTGAGGGACCCGACTCCCTGTCTCTCCCTGTAGGGTTTCCCCTTATTAACAAGGTGAGTTTATTTCTGTTCTTAGGTGACAGTTGGAGAACCAATGCCTACGCAACCACTCACTGGTTTGATTTGTATTCAATAAAGTTGTGGCCAAATTCATGCCAAAAAACATTAAACAAAAATTCTGTCTCTGTTGTGAGTTATTTGAGGGGTGGTTTTGGGGACCTCCACACGCAATAAATATTGAAGCTGAAGTTAATTTGTTAAAGTTTCTGAAAAATTAATTAAAAATATAAGAAAGAAAGAAAGAAAGAAAGAAAGAAAGAAAGAAAGAGTTAGATACGGTACTTATTTGACTACATAAGTGATAATAATAATAACAATAATAACAACAACAACAACAACAATAATAATAATAATAATAATACAACTGTCGGAAAGGTGTGCCTAGTTAGGTCACTACTGTTTCTAATTGAATGGAAAAATCCAGAAACCATGAGCAAATACATTTTCTCTCTTTCTCCCTCACATGCACCTACATTTTCCTGATTATCAGGTTAACATTGGGTATTTTCTAAAGTGCTGCCCCCCCCCAACTTAAAGATAATACAATTTCTCAGTATAAGAATGCAAAGAAAGCCTGCTGGATTAGGCCAGTGTCCCATCTTGTTCAGCATCCCGTCCTCACAGTGGCCAACCAGATACTTATGTGAAACTCACAAGCAGGACGCCCGCAGTTTTCAGCAACTGTTTTTCAGAAGGATTGGATATGTATTTAGTATTTATTTAGTATTTCCATTTTTGTCTTGCCCCTCATGGAATTCAATACACACACCTCAGCACACAGTAACTTAGGTCATACTCAGGGTATACCCATTGAAACCAATGAACTGAAAAGAGTTCTTTGAGTTGATTTCAGTGTTGCTGCTCTGAGTATGACTTGCCCTATTTTTTGCATGTAGAATATCCCCACCCCACCCAATATGTATAAGATGATTCCTATTTTTGGGAGCCAAAAATTTAGAAATCAATACTTTTTTGTTGTTGAGCTTTCTTTGGGAAATCACCCAAAAAGTTGATGAACTTTCTTTGGAGCATCACAAAATATCCTCTGATTGATCCACCACCCTGGTTGACAGAAGTGGTATCATATTTCAGCGTCTGGTTTCCTGCAAGAGCCGATGGCACTGCAGCCAAGCTGCCTCCTCGACTATGTGGTGCTTTGCACCAGAGTTACCATATAAGGCGACCCCCCCCCTCAATTAGGAGGAATACAATTCTGCCGGGGGGGGGGGGGAATCGTATTATACACAGAAAAATATGGTAATTGGAAACAAGCTCCAATGACTTTCCTTTTTTCAGGACAGTTTAATAGTGGGGGAATCTTGGATTAAAAACCCCAAAGCAAAATCAGGTTCCTTAATTGTGCTATGGAGCATAGCTGCCAAGTTTTCACTTTTCTCGCGAGGAAGCCTATTCAGCATAAGGGAAAATCCCTGTAAAAAAGGGATAACTTGGCAGCTATGCTATGGAGGCTCCATGAGTACAGCAGGCACCACACTGCCTTCCAACATGTATAGGGAACTTGGATGAGGATGAAATCAGGGGCAGATGTACCTGTTGTATCCCTGCTTTCCCTTCACACCATTGTAATTATGTGGGGAGGAGAACACCTGTGAACACCTTCAGCTGAACCCAGAAAGCCACATTCCCCATGTTCTTCTTAGCCATGCTCTCTTGATGTCTCAGAATGTGAAACCATCTCCTGGAATGTCTGATACTGTCCCCTGTTCAGATGTCAAGCTGATCCATGAACAATTATTGCCAGTTCTATTCAAGATATCACCTTTGACAGTCTACTAATAGTTGGTGGTGAAAGAATGCACTCCAAGTCAATGAAGCTAGCTGCTATGTTTCTGCTGCAATTAGTGTTATGACCTCAGGAATTGGACACCTTATGCTGCCTTCCTTTCTACACATGCCCTATTCCTGACATGTAGATTAGGAGCACAGTAGCAACTATTGTGGTCATCTGCATGAGATTTATTTCCCCCCCATGCTTTCTGCAATGTGATAAAGGGGTTCTTCATAACACAGCAGCGCTGACTCCCACTGCAGTGGCAGATCGCAATGGAACATTAATTAATAGAAAGAGGGTCAAAAGGTTGCAGATTTCTGGGTCGTATCACTATGTGCAATGGAACCATAGCTTTTAGCCTCATTAACTTGGAGGGCATTCAAGTACCTTTCACCAACCATAAGCGAGTTGGTGGTTACTAATTAAACATGTCTACTACTTCACAACATTCTTAATTTAATGAGCCCTCTACATCTTTGACCCTAAGGGGCAGGAAATTAATATTTGGAGGAACATGTATCAAAGAGTCAATAACATTATCATCATCATCATCACCATCATTATTAAAATTAAGGACTAAATCTTTGAACCCACATGCAAACTAGTTCCCCAAAGAAAAGTGAACAACAATTTCAGGGGTAAATCCAATTGGAGTGGTAGCTTTAGACTAACCAATTAATTCATGATGAGTTTGACAGGCATATAAACTCTCTGGGTATTCTGTATATAAGTGAACCTGTGTTAGGGGAGGCGGCGGGTGTGTGTGTGTTCCACCTCCATCTTTCTTGTTCCAGTCACCCTCCACAAGTAGGGGGTCAGGGCTTATCTCCTTGTGAAGGCCTCCCTACCTTTTAACATTCAGGGAAATCAAAGGCTGCTTTGCAGGTGCGAGTCAATTAAAGAAAAAACTGCATAGTCCTCCAAATATCTCTTGCAAATTCCGGAATCAATTACAATCTCATACTATTGACCTATTTACATCTTGAGTTTTTTCATCTAGTGTAATGAGTTTATTAAATGTTAGTAAAAAACCAGTAAATTGTCAGCTTACAGTCTTATGCAAGAATCATAAAAAGAAAACATTCTTCCTTCAGAAGTGTATACTGATTAGGGCTGAGCTGAATATCCTGTCATTCTGACTTTCATTTCAACCCACCACTTAATCTTGCTCATCATTTGCATTGTGGTTGTACTGTTCATTTTGCTTCCACTGATGCTGCTTTTTCATAGCACCGTTTCCCTCATTATCCTTTCACTCTTTGCCTTTGGCCTCATTGGTCAAACTACAGTTTAATCCATTTGGCACTGGTGGTGGCTGACATGACTTTGTCAGCAACTTTACAGAGGCTTGCAAACAAATCAAACAAGCACACATGCCAACAGGTAGGGATGGAGGATAAATTTGATTTGGTATACAATCTATCAAATTCATACTTTCCCAAGCAATATGTGAACTAAAACACTGCTATCCTTCAAAATGTGCACTTTCCTGAATTTTGTGAGGCAGTTCTCTAATCAAACAATGGTCACAAAAATACATGCATTAGGGGAAAGTGTGCATAAAAATGAATATTAGTAAAAAAGAAAAAGAAAAAAAGAAAACCATACAAAACTGCATTGTATATGGGGAAAGAGCTCACAAAACTGTGTATGTTAGTCAAAACTGCATGACAAAATTCCAGCAAAATTTGAAGAACTGAAATTGGTTTTGGGGAGTCAGGAGAACCCCCAGAGCAGCACGAAGGGAGAGAAGGGGAGGGGTTGTTCTCCCTGGGACGAAAATGCTTGCATTGATGGAACGATTGCCTCAGCGTGATGCTGAATTCCTCCCAAGGTAACAATGTACTTTCTGATGAAGGTCTGTAGTACTGTTGAGTTTACTATAGTTGTATAAACACTCTGCCACCGGAACTCCAAAGGGCATGGTGCACTTCAGCTTTTCCTTTGTAACTAATGGAATCTTGCATGATAATCACTTAATCTATCTCAAACTCTCGTGGATTGCAGCACAGGTTTATCTAATCTATAGAACTGTCATGACTTTAATTGACTAATGGTTAATAAGGATTTCTAAACAGTTTAAATTAATGGCATTAAGCAAAAAGACAGCTTTCTAATGAGAGCCATTGATTTGGTGGCGGATTTTGTTTGTCTTACAGTTGTGGTCTGTGCAGGAAGCACATTCCAAAAATCAATAAGAATTTACTTACAGAGGGGCACTGTCACCTCAACCATGCACATCTCAACCAAGTGGGTGTTGTGAGTGGTATACCTTAAGCTGTGCAGCAGGTTGTTAAGCAAGGGCAAAGAGTCTTTGAGAAGATCAGTCAGTGCGTGACCAAATATATACTCAGTGTGAGGAGGCCAGTAGTTTTATAGAAGGTGACAACATATTGGTTCTTTGTCTCTGATCGTAGAATCAGAGAATTGTAGAGTGGAAGGGATCCCAAACATCGTCTAGTCCAACCCCCTGAAAGGCAGGAATCTCGGTTAAAGCATCCATGACAAATGGCCATCCAACCCCTGCTTAAGAACCTCTCCAGTGAAGGAGAGTCTACAACCCCTCAAGGGAGACCGTTCTGTTTTATTGTTTCATCACTTGTTGTTTGCCAGCCTACAACTGGCAAGGGTGGGATATAAAGTTCATAAAAAAACTAAATTTAATAAATATCCCAAATTCCTCAGACATCCCTACTTGTGTGAACAAGGCTGGGGAGGAAAAATAAGTTTGAAATAAAGTGTTTAGTTTACATAAAGGCTTCTGCAACTTTAGCTTTTTACATTCCAGATACTTATATTTATTTTTTTATGCTTCCGTTTCACTTCTCTTCCATGGAACTCAGATGAGCTCATGCCACCAATTTCTTCCTTGAAGTCTGGTAAATAAAGGAGTGGTACACAAGGAGAGGGCAAGAAAAAGGTGTAATGAATGGCAAAATCATCTGTTTGAAGGGGCCATAAGTGGATGTACTCAGCTTGCACAACTTCAGCGCTGATCTTTTTTGCTCAAGGAAACTAACAGTAAAGCTAATAAAAATAAGTGAAAAGTCATACGCAGATACACACAAAATAAGTTTTGATATATTTTCATATCCCTTGAAATTGTATGTTCGTTGCCTTTGAAAGTTGCTGTGATCACTGTTTTCTGTTTGCAGATACTGAACTTTTTCAGGGTTGCAGTAGCTAAGAGAAGCCTATTGGTTTCTGATTTATAAAGCTATCAAAATCCTTTATTTGACTTTCATGCATTTCATATGTAGTGAAAACATGGCTGAGTACCCTGCATGGATGAAATCCAATTAAAGTGAACGCAATTTGGATAGACCTCCTCTGCATGGCTTGTACCTGGGTGACGGCTCATAATAAATTGATGGAACATTGTTTAATGTGTTTATTGTCTATTCTCTGTCATTTAGAACTGAAGCGAAAAGAAAGTCAACTAAATAGCAAGCCAAGACAGACAAACAGATGCAGAGGAGTTCCCATCACATATTATGATTTAAAAATGCAAAGGATAATCTCTGCACATATATTCCATTAAAGATTAAAATTCTATCACCAGCTTCATTCAACAAAAGATTGGGGTTTTTGCTGTTGTTTGGTTGGTGTCATTGAGCTCCCTTAATACAGCACCCTCGATTTTCTCTCTAATCATTTTCTCTGGGTTTTAATTTTTCTAAAACTTTTAAAAATGATTTACAACACAGAATTTTTTAAAACAAATCCTGTACTCCAGAAGGGTTTAAAAGAAAGTCTGACTGGACTTTCACATTGCATTCTGCTTCAAGCACTGACTTCCACGTTGTGTTTCAGGTATAGGGCTCCTTCCAAAAATTCCTCTGAGAAAATTTGCATGAGATTCTGGAGTTTGAAATGACTTGGAATCCAAGGCAATGCACAAATAGCATTAGCAAGACTAACTCTGCTCAGTAGTATTTTCCCCCAAGTACAGTATTGGTGCCAGATTTTAGAAGGTCATTACTAACTTATATTGAGTCAGTCCATTGCTCTATCTAGTATTGTCTGCACTGCACGGCAGTGATTCTACAGCAGGGGTCAGCAACCTTTTTCAGCCGTGGGCCAGTCCATCATCCCTCAGACCATGTGGTGGGTCGGACAATTTTTTTTTGGGGGGGGGGATGAACAAATTCCTTTTTTAAAATATATATTTTATTGATTTTATATTATAAAAAGAACAAACATAAAAATACATAGCATATTTCCCACTGACTTCTGTCCACCTTCCCAGAACCCTCTCCTCCCACCAGAGGGTCCCCCGAAAGGCGGGCAGTCGGCAGTGTTTCATTTTATGATTGAATTTCTCCCCACCCCTCCCTTCCACCCCCGATGCCCCCCTGCCACCAAGAGGCTCCAAGGGAGGAAACGAGGGGGTGTGTCCATCCAACCATTTATCCAAACAAAAAGAAAAAAAACAAGGAAAAAAAAACCCTAAAAAAGAGAAGAAAAAAGGAGAAAAAGAGAGAAAAAGAAAAAACATCATTATTATTTCTATTTCTATAATCATTGTGTGGGCCTCCCCAACCTCCCCCCTGCCCCGATTTCCATTTTCAATTCTTATTTAACAGTATTCTTATTCTTATTCCCATTCTAATTGCCAAAAAAATTAACCTTATATTATAAAAACTATCCCAATTTTTAAATCCTCTTTGCACATTCTAGATTTAATATTTCCGAATCCTTTCATAATTAACTCTAATCAATCTTACTTTTCTTGACCTGCCTATTTTTTATCCTCCAAAGAACCAACCTTCATATTTTTATAACCTCTTTTTTTTTACATTAACAAATTTTAAATATCATGATTTTCCCCTCCCTCCCCCGATCTCGGCCTTTCCCTTCCAGTCCAGTAAGTTCCAAAGTCATCAGTCCAGTTTTCAGTCCTTTTTATCTATCCTAAATGATTAAATATTCAATCCTCCTTCATCCCTTCCTAACCTGTTTCAAAATCCAAACTCCTCTGTCTCCCCCTCCCCAATATTCTTTTCTTCTTTGCTGTCCATTTTTCTTATGGGTGTTCTGTCTCTCCTGTAGTTCTTGCATTTCCCCCTCTTTCAAAGAGGTATTCCAAATCTGATGCTGTTCTTTATCCACTTCTGACTCCTGTAGTCCATCTTTGTTTTCTTGGCTTTCAATTTTACCATGGTTCAGTTCATGTGATCTTTTATCGTCTTGCACCCTTTCTTTGGACAAAACCCTTTCCTGTAATTCTTGTGTTCTTTCTTTAGACAAGTCCTCTTTTTGCAAATCTTGCGCCTTTTGGGATGAACGAATTCCTATGCCCCACATATAACCCAGAGATGCATTTTAAATAAAAGAACACATTCTACTCATGTAAAAACACGCTGTTTCCCGAACTGTCTGTGGGCCAGATTGAGAAGGCGATTGGGTCACATCTGGCCCATGGACCTTAGGTTGCCTACCCCTGCTCTACAGGGTTTCAGACAAGGGTCTCTCTCAGTTCTACCTGGATATGTTGTGGGGTTGAACTTGAGATCTTTTGCATACCAACCATGTTCTCTGCCACTGAGTTATGGATGCTCCCAATGAACACAGGAAGCTGCCTTATGCTGAGTTAAACTAATGATCCACCTAGCTCAGCATTGTCCATGCGGAATTGCCCTCCAGACAAGGGTCATGCCCTAGCAGGGATTAAGCCTGGGACATTCTGCAGGGCAGAGGTTGAATACCAACCTCCTCTGCCCATTTTGCTTTTTATTGCTGCCCAGAACATAGGAGATATCATCTTCTGGAGATCATAAAGGAAATGTGTCTCCCATTTCCTGCACTTTCAGGGAACAGTATGCTGATTATATTAATTTTTAATGAAATTATAACAATTGATAAGTGTTTTAAGGATTGATGTTGGTAGGGATGCAGGAAAGAGCCTTCTCTGTGCCTGTTTCCAGACTATAGAACTCCCTCCATATAGATGCCATACTAGTGCCCTCCTTTTTGTGCTTCAGCCAGCAAGTAAAAACTTTATTCTTTCAACAAGCTTTTCAAAACAAGCAATGGGAGGTCCTCTGTGTGGAGAAGACAGAGAAATGCTATTAGGTGAAAGAGAGAAAGCAGAACATCTAACTGGTCTCTGTCTTCACCCAAAAGGAAAGTGATACACAACCTGGTGATAACAGAATAAATGATGTAAAGAAGGAGCAACAGCCTGAGATTGGAAAAGAGGTGGTAAGGGAACACCTAGCTACTTTAAATGAATTCAAACCACCAGGGCCTGATGAGCTGCATTCAAGGTAATCAAGAGACTGTAAACAAAGCTTTATGAGGAATGGTTGAGGAAAAGAGGAGAGTATGAGGAGATATGATAGCCATCTTCAAATATCTGAAAGGCTTTCATATGGAAGATTGAGCAAGCTTCCCCCCGCCCTGATCCAGAGGGCTGGGACCTGAACTAATGGCTTCAAGTTACCAGCAAGGAAATTCCAACTAAACATCAGGAATAACTTTCTGAAGAGAATAGATGTTCAACAGTGGAATGGACTCCCATGGGAGGCAGTGGACTCTCCTTCATTGGAGGTTTTTTAAGTAGAAGTTGGATGGCCATCTGTCACAGATGCTTTAGCTGAGATTCCTGCATTGCAGGGGATTTGACTAGATGACCCTTTGGGTCCCTTGCAATTGTACAATTCAGTGATTCTTTTTTTCTACTTATTGCAATAAGTCCACTTTTTTAAGGAAGTTGGTTTGTTGTATATGGTCACTAATTAATTTTAATTGTGCAACCTGAACTTGCAGGTATTCAGTTAAGAATGTAGGAGATCCCTGCTGGATTAGGCCAGAGGCCCAACAAGTCTAGCATTTTGTTCTCAGAGTGGCCAAACCGATGTTTATGGAAACCCTACAAGCAGGATCTGAGCACACCAGCACTTTCTCCACCCGCAGTTCACAGCAACTGGCATGAAAAGCTGTATGAAATTAGGCAGAGGGCCTGAGGTTGCCCACCCATGTCCTTAATGGAAAGGATAATTGTGGATATCATCATAAGAACACTATGTGAAAATAACAGGTTTATTTCAAACTTCCCAGAAACAAATAGCATATGAGAGATTATGAGCAAAATGGGGTGGTTAATGTCCAGAAACCACTTGAGAAACAGGAGGAAACAAGTATGGAGGTCATCAACAGAGGGCAGGAAATAGGCTGAGGTGATGATGAATAACATTGTTCTGTTTCAGTAAACCGAGGGCTCTTGATGCTTCTGCTGTTGGCCCATCCACACTTAAAAGCAGAGCAATCAAATCTGAAGCACACTTGGGAGTACTCAGATTTGAATGTAACTCTATCCATGTCTTTTTGCACCATCGTGCTAATGCAGAATTTGAGCAATATCAGGCAATGCCACAGTGTTGCAAATGCTTAAGTGAGGCAATGGGATATTTTGTCATGCATCATCATAAAGAGAAACTTTGATGAAGCTTTGTGATGCTGTGTTGGGACATCAAGCATTTTCTGCTTCCCTTTTGGATTGGCCAGTGTGAGAACAAGATACTGGACTAGATGCGCTATTGGCCCGATTCATCAGGCTATTCTTCTGCTTCACAGAGGTCCTTTCCTGTCCTGCTATGTGAGGACCTTTAACTGTGTCTATCATGGATGAAGACTGATGAAGATGTTGTCCCAGTGTGCGGCAGCTGTATAAAAGGCCAATTCCATTTCAGGGATTGTTAGGAAAGGAGTTGAAAATAAAACTGCCAATATCACAATGCCTTTATACAAATCTACTGTAAGCTCGCACTTGGAACAACTCTGGCCACCTCACCTCAAAATGTATATTGTAGAGCTGGATAACGTTGTAGGCAAAATGGTGAAAGGGCTAGAGCAATTCTCCCACAAGGGAGAAAATTTACAACACGGGGGTGGGGGGGTGGGGAGACAAGTAAAAAAAGGGACATGGCAGCGATGTTTAAGTGTGATGGAGAGAAGTTGATGGAGAGAAGTCAATATACTAGAACTCGGGGCTCCTGAATGAAGTTGAATGTTGGAAAATTCAGTACAAGCAAAAAATAAAATGCATCTTCACTAAGTGCATAAACTATGAAATCTGCTCCCAGAAATGAAGTGATGGCCACAGGCTATAAAAGAAGACAAATCCATGAAGAATGGGGATATCAATGGCTACTAGGTATCATGACTACATTCTACCTCCACTAGAGGTGGCCCATCCATTAGGCAAGGTGAGGTGATTGCCTCAGGTGGCAGCAGATCCTGTGGTAGATAATTAGTCCTCTTTTGTTCCTCTCAACCCTTCTTCCCTACTGGTGAGGGGTGTGGGTGTGGGTGTCATTTTGTGGTTTGCCTCAGGTGCAAAAATGTATTGATCCAGTCCTGACCACCATTGCCTGAAGCAGTATACTTCTGCATACTGATTTCTGGGAATCTCAAGTGGGGAGCGTGCTGTTGCACTCGTATCCTGTTTGCACACTTCCCATAGTCATTTGTGTGTCCACTGTGAGTATAGGATGCCTGATGCAGCAGGAGTATTCTTATGTTCTTCTGTATAAAACACATTTCCCTTTATATAATGAATTTCTGTACATTCCTGTAACACACGTACTTACTGCACCTTACTTGATTGGAGAATTGCACTGCAAAATTCCCAGAAGTGTGAATGTCAAAAGGATGGCTGTGTATTGTTTCAGGAAGTGTGACTCTAAAACATTCAAAAAACAATTATGATTGATACAAAGCTAAAAAAAAATAAGAAAAAAGATTCTATGTGATTAGATAGCAGTGTTTTTAGCAGAAAGAGTACAGTAAGGGAGGTTACCTGGTGTCAATAGGCAGGAAGTTCCAAACTATGGCTGCTGCCACACTAAGAGGTTGATTTCTTACCAATGCAAAATGAATATTATGTGGCACCAGTAATAGAGTCACTTACTCAGATTGAAGCTGAGTGGGCATATATTGTTGTTGTTGTTGTTGTTGTTGTTTAGTCGCTTAGTCGTGTCCGACTCCTTGTGACCCCATGGACCAGAGTATGCCAGGCACTCCTGTCTTGCACTGCTTCCCTTAGCTTGGTCAAACTCATGTTGGTAGCTTCGAGAACACTGTCCAACCATCTCGTCCTCTGTCGTCCCCTTCTCCTTGTGCCCTCCATCTTTCCCAACATCAGGGTCTTTTCCAGGGAGTCTTCTCTTCTCATGAGGTGGCCAAAGTATTGGAGCCTCAGCTTCAGGATCTGACCTTCCAGTGAGCACTCAGGGCTGATTTCCTTAAGAATGGATAGGTTTGATCTTCTTGCAGTCCATGGGACTCTCAAGAGTCTCTTCCAGCACCATATATAGGGTAATGTAATCTCCCAAGTACTGTAAACTGGTCTCATGCTATTAAATCCCCATAAGACCCCTGCTTCAGTTTGCTTCTGTATGAAACTGTGGGCACATTGATACAATTCCATTTCACACCTTTGCCTTGGGGTATGCTAATAAATGGCTGAGCTCAGTAGCCATTTTTCTCTGTTTTTCTCTGGCTCCAATTTAATTGGGAATGTTCTACATAAACCTGCCTCCAGGCCTCTGGAAGCAAAGTCAGTTTATGTAGACCATTCCCAATTAAAGTCGAGCAGGGGAAGATGGAGAAAGATGGCTACTGAGCTAGGCCATTCATTCAGTGGCGGGCGAAGACTTTTCGGAGCCCGGGGCGGCACCGTGGGCGTGCACCCAGGGGCGGGGCATCACCCCACGCAGCACGCATGCGCGTTGTCACCACACACAACGCATGTGCAGGAAGTGTGTGACACATGTGCTGTGCACAGTGGCTCCGTGCATGCGTTCTATTCAGCGGAGCCGCTGGCAAGCCAGCTTCATCCCCGCAGTGGCTGCATCCCCGTACAGTGCTGGGGATGTTTTCTGGCCGTTGTCGGTGGAGGTGGGGATGGGGTGCCGTGCCCCGCAGAGTGGAGCCCGGGGCGCTCCGCCCCATTGCCCCTCCCTTGCTACGCCCCTGCATTCATTAGCATAAGGTCTTTTTTTAAAAGAAAAGAAAGTCCTGCTCCTTCAAGAGTTCTAGCAGTACAAACCTCCATGAATTGCATGTTGCTTGTAAAGTAGAATGACCATGATTTAAATGCACCACTGGATGGACAATCAAACCATGGAGGGCATGTGTTGCGGTGAGATCACCTAAAATGTCCCCTTGTTGTTGGGGCAGGACCGTTCGGATAGCCTCAACTCCTCATTTGTTCCCCCTCGGTTGCTGGGGCAGAATTTGGCTGTTTGGGGACTCTGATTGGCAATTTAAGCTGCTGCATGTTGCTGGGAGTTTTCTCTTTCTTGCGACGTGCAGCGGATCACCCGCCCTCCTCTCCCTATATTTAGGGTTGTTCTTATGGTCTTGCTATGCCTGTCTAGGGGCCGTCTGTTTTTGGAGCAGGGGCCCAGTAGGAATTTTGCCATTTGGCAGATTGGCTGGTGCCACTTGGTTTTTGCCTACCATGTAGCAAACCATCACAACTTTGTAAGGTTGGCATTAAGGCATTGGTTCAATGTTGTGTGGAGGGGAAGTGGTTGGCTTTACCTGCTCCTCCATTGCTGCTGTTAGAGAATTATGTTAAAGGAATCCAGTGGCTCACCTTGCTTTTGTCTGAACCCCATCTTGAGACTAGCGTCACGCCAGAGCCCCTGGGAGCATCTGTGGTGTGCTGTAAGACTGAAACCAGGTTCTCGCTCCCCCAGGATGCTTTCCCTTACTGACCTCTGGTGGTGCCCAGTTGTCAGTCCTGTTCCTGCCACAGTGCAGGTTCAGGTAGTCTGGAACCAGTGAAATGGGAATGTGCCCACCCCCTGCCACTGTTGCCCCCCAATCCTCACTTACTGGTGGTGAGGTTCTGTAAGATCTTGCCGCCGCCACCACCACACTACCTGACAGTGTGCCATGGGATTCCAGCAAACAATTCCTGCTTCAGCCTGCCCTGGTTGGGGGTGGGGCAGCCGTGCTCAGTTCATTACCTGCTTAAATTACCCAGAGTATGAGCTGAAGACAGTTTGGTCACTACATAGATGGGTGATTTCCTGGGAACCACATGTGTATGCTATCTTGGGTTCCATAAGAATATAAGAAGAGCTTGCTGCGTCAGGAAAATGACCCATCTAGTTCAGCATCCTGTTCTCAGAGTGGCTAACCAGATGCCTGTGGGAAACCCAGGCACATAAGCCAGATTCAAGCACATAAGCAGTCTCCCCTCCTGAGGTTTCCAGCAACTGGTATTCAGAAACACCAACTTACTGCCTCTGACTGGAGGCAGAACATAGCCGTCACGACCACCAGAGCTAACAGCCATTCTCTGTGAATTCCATAATGTGGTGGAAGAAAGGTGATATTCACAAGCAAATTTATTGCTGCAGGTGGGGATCTTTCAAGTTTCTTGGTACCTCTTTCTCATCCGGTCCGATGATAAAAACTTAATATACTTACTGAGTAGGTGGTAGGCTTTGGGAAATGTAGTATAGAGCTGGATTTCAGCTCATGTTGGCATGCAGACATTCCCAGGCTCGGTTCCTGATATGTCATATTGCAGGTCATGCAAATATAAATTTACATAAGAAAAGCCCTGGTGCATCAGACCGAATATCTATTTAATAGAGCTGTTCCAAACCCCAATCCCTAGTTTCATGAATACTGTTGTTGCTTACAAAACGTGGGTGCTTTAAATGCCTCTGGATGGGGTGGAGAGTGGGAGAAATTAACATATATTTTTGGAGGGCAGGGTTAGGGAATTGTACTTGAGCAAATTAAATGTTCAAGGTGCGTAGAGATCTTCCTTCCCCTCCCAACTTCAAATTAATCTCATGTGTGACAAACAGAAATTCAATAGGTGACCATTTCTTTGGGCTAAACATGATGGAATATTCAGTGCTAAAATTGCTTAACAGTACTGGAGTCATTTCAGAAATAAAAGGTGTCAGCACTCATTACTGACCACATCAAAGATGCTTATCTCTATTTCAGTGATGGCAGCCTGCTTCAGTCTGCAGTATTTCTATCATTTCTGAGTCTGACCTTAGAAGAAACACAATTTCCGTGAATTCAAGACAGTAACCTTAAATGTCATTTAAGTAAAAGTCAAAGCAATCACATGAGGCACGCAGCAGCTGATTTGACCATTTGATATTTAGAAATAAAAAGTCTTATCTCCACTTCTTTTAAGCAAAGTACATTGGATAATCAATACTCATATAAAAATATTGCTTCAGGTTCCTACACTGTTTATAACTCAGATATTGCTTTGCTACAACCTCCTGTGACTGTTGTGCCAGCAACAAGAGAGGATTTGGGCCTAATATGATCATAAATCTCTCATGTGGCACATGAAAGCTTCCTATGAAAAGACAACACAAATCATCAGTTATATCATCTTAACTTTGTTGTGTGTATATGTGTTTGTGCTGGAAACCCAGGGTGGTAATTGCCATTCACAACTAATGATGTCTTACCTGCATGAGTTGTGTTATCCCACCAAGTTACCGGTAATCCTACCCACCAAAGCATGAGTGCCACCATCACACTAAAGGATCAAATCCTCACTTTGAACAATACTTCCTTTTCATAATTGGTTAGAGTTTGGGGATAGTGTGCTCCCAGGCTTTGAATATTAGTTTTGTTCATAGAATCATAGAGTTGGAAGGGACCATGAGGGTCATCTAGTCCAACTCCCTGCAATGCAGGAATCTTTTGCGCAGCATGGGGCAAAAGTACTGACTGAGCTATCACACATTCTTTCTTCATTATGATTTGCTGAAATATAAGGTAGGTCATGTAAGGTTTGGAATACATTCAAAAGAAAGCCTCAGAATAGGAGAACAGGGAAAACTGACCAAATTGTAATTTTGGGTTACTTGTAAATAAGCTGTGGGGACCTTTGGCCCTCCAGATGTTGCTGAACTACAACACCCATAAGCTTCAGCAAGCATGGTCAATGGCCAGGGATTGTGGGAATTGTAATTGAACAACATCTGTACAGCCAAACAGTCCCGACATCTGACTTCATCCTTGACACTCTCCATATACATTTTATCAAAGGATATCACCAAGCAGAGTTGGGTTTTGTTCAAACAAAATGAAACCCACTAAGACTGCAGTATGATGCACTCTTACCTGGGAGTTGGCCCAATTGAGTATAATGGGTCTTACTTTTAAGTACACATACATTGGATTGCACTGTTAGCTTCTTACTCTAATACCTACTGCTAATCACCTCTTGACCACTTCCTAAGGCTCCTAGCAAGTGGAGGAAAGCTTTGGCAAATTCCTTTTACTGCAGCGAATCTCTTCACAGCTTGACGAGAGGCATACTTTAATTTAAAATGAATGCAGAAAAGAAGGGGGAACTCAGGTTTCAAAATGTATTTGTTCAGTGATGCAGAAGAAAAAGACACTCTGTATGAAATAATAATAATATAATTCTTTTTAAGAGAAACACCCCAAAATAGCCTCCTTAATTTTTAACGTTCCTGTGAGCAGAGGGAGGAAGGTGCGATTCAAGGTTCTGTGCTGAACAATACTTAAAGTAGAAAAGGCTGAAGAGATCAAGGTTCCAGACATAACAATGTTCAAAGTGAGAAGAACAATTAATTAAAATGAAACAGTGCTCTACCCTAGTTTGCTAAAGGAATACATTTACTTGGTATTAATTTTGAAGGTAAACAGAGGGAGACATCAAGCTACATATTTCATATGGCAAACTCTTGTTTCAGAGAAAAAGTTGTTAACAAGAAACCTGTGGAAATGTTTGCAACCATTCTAGAATTTTCTTAAATAACTAGATTTAAACTCGAGTTCCAAAGCGGGGATGGCTTATTCAGTGCCTATTGCCTATTGTTTGCTGGGAAAGAATCCTGGAATTAGGTGACATTGTTCTAATCCAGAAAGGATCTTCTGCAAGAGGTCAAACTCTGAATTACATTACATAGTGTACACCCTTGCATTGCAAATTTAGCATGTTTTCTTGGCCTCATGATAGATTCTAATAAATCTATGCCTTCCTCTCACCCCCAGGACCATCTACCTCTCAGGAAGCAATAGCAGAGTGAAGAAGACAAGTGAAAAAGACATTGGTTCGAGAGTGATTAACCTAGTGCTCTTCAGATGTCGCTGGACGATAACCCTCCTCTTTGACTGCTGCCCATGCTGGTTGAGGCAAATGGGTCAAACAACATCAGGAAAGCCACAGGTTTCCCATTTAGGATTCCAAAGTTAAAAACAGCATTTTACATTAACCCTAGATGTCAAGGATATTCCTGAAATTCTAAATGTTGTTGTCATGTAGCTGCTTCTTCCTTGCAATTTCTCTCCCAGATGAAGCTGCATTGGAGAAAACATCTGCACAGTACAATATGGAAGCTCTGTATGCTCAGTGGTAGCATTCTACTTATCTAAAATATTGATAAGCCATACCTCATCTGTGCAGATACCGGGGCAGAATCCATCAAAGGCAGGTCATTCAATCTGCTTCTGAACACAACTTCCAGCTATCAAATGTATGAACTGGACATTGCTCTACCCAGACACTGAGGTCCAGTGCCAAGGGCCTTCTGGCGGTTCCCTCACTGCGAGAAGCCAAGTTACAGGGAACCAGGCAGAGGGCCTTCTCGGTAGTGGCACCCGCCCTGTGGAACGCCCTCCCACCAGATGTCAAAAAGAAAAACAACTACCAGACTTTTAGAGGACATCTGAAGGCAGCCCTGTTCAGGGAAGCTTTTAATATTTGATGGACTACTGGGGAAGCCCAGCCAGATGTGCGGGGTATAAATAATAAATTATTATTATATGATGATGATGATGATGATCATTTGCCAAGCTGCATCCTACACTTGCAATGTTGCATAGATTAGATGGGTATTCTCACAATTTATACAGCTCATTGTTCCCCAAATGGAAGCAGAAATATTTGGGGACATCTTTCTGCAAGATGCGCTGTTAACGCAATACATTTTTTAATCAGCAATGAGGACAGAATAAGGCAAGAGGTTTTATTCACCTCACAGTAGACAACACCTGCACTGATGTCTCCTTTGACAGAACTAGGAATAGCTCACCAGATGGGGCGGAGGTGCTACATTAGCTTCCCGGCAGCTCAGCAAGTGAGTCACTGTTCCCTACTAGGAGAAGGAGGGGCAAGGTGGCAGGGAGGTCAATGTGATGCAAATCCACTGGCAGGAGTACTGGATTAGTTCTGGCAGCTTCTTTGTATTGTACAGGCCTTGCTGCCACCTTGATTTGCAATTGTGCTTCATTCACACCTCCATATCCTATCTACCCATACCCTGCAACTGCATTTTTGTTTTCTCCACCTCCCTTTTAGACAAAATCTGCAGGAGAAGACTGTTCTGAACTTTTCATCCTGCTCTGGGATCCCTCTAATAGCTGGCCTATGATTAAAGAGAATAGAATCAGGGGAGGACCATACAGGTCAATTATTTTTGCTTTGTTCAAAATGAATGATTTGAACAGTGCAGCAAATATGCCTGGGGAGAAAAGCATATCAATAAAATGTATGTCACTGTGATATTTTGTGGCATTCTCTTTAAGAAAAAACTAAAAAAACTAAAACTATGTCACCACTGTCAGTTTTTCAGGAAACACAAGCCTGTATTGCTCACCAGTTAATAATAGTCTTGGAGTCCACCACCTGCACACACACGCGCGCGCACACACACACACACACACAGAGAGAGAGAGAATCACAGAGAGAGCTCTCTCAGGTGGTAGATGACAGGGGATCACAGCAGTCACCCCCATACACACCCAGATAACACGATGGCACATGCATCACCCGATCACAGTATCCCCAACTATGATGAAATTCGCTGTACAGTATTGTATTAAAATTACTAATTACTACTACTAAATTTGCATCTACCCATATAAACTGGCATCAGGAATTTTTGCACAAATCTGTCATTTTTTATCCTCACCCCCCCCCACACACTTTTAGTAAGGCATAAGTGGCTACCAGAGAGATTACTGAACCTTAACCCAGTCATGCTTACAACAGCTTTGCAAGATAAACCACTCACACCCAGATTGCAGCCAGGATGCTGAGAGAGGCAATTTCCCTAGGATCATCAAGTGTGTATGAGTGAGTTAAAAGAGCAATCAGGATCTGCTTCCTGTAGAGTTCAGTCTCTTATACCAGCTCAACAATTGTGATTACTTCTTTATCAAGTAATATGGAGTTATACTCCCAAGGAATGCTTGCCTCAGTTTCTTGACAGGTATGAGGTGTGTGCTGTAGAGAGAAATGGGGGGGGGGGGCAGATGAGGCTCATCAACCTGGGAAGGTGGAGAATGAAAACTGATCCTAAACCACCATTGCCTTGTGGGATTCCTTCAGGAGAAGAAAAGACTAAGGTGTAAACCCTACACAAATCCAGAGTGGAGTCCATAAGACAGTTGGATGGAGCCTCCTTCTGGCAACTCCTGCTGCCAAGCTGGTGCCACACATATTGCTTTCCTTTCCTTTGGACCATATCAGCAAGACTGAGAGGGGGGTCTTGTCATGAGGGCAGCCCAGGACCTCCATACACACTGCCCAGGCTTGTGGCCCAGGGCTCTCACTTTGGTGTTCCTAATGGAGCAGTTTGACTTCACACCCAGAGGCACGCTCCATTGTCTCTTGGGATAGATGGATGCCAACAATGAGATACAACTGCAGGACTCAACCTTAGTCATGATTGCTGTCTGGCGTTTCATATTCTAGAGAACCTGAGATTAAAGTGCCATATGTAGCCCTCTGGTGCTTTCTGTCTAGCTCTTCGAGCTCTCCCCAGGGCACACCCCTCTTTGATCTGTTCACCACCATACTCCAGTTATTTTGTCCAGCTAAAATGTGACCTAGAACTGCAGTAATGCTCCTTGCCTGCCTGGATGGAAACATGTATGAGTAGGAACCTCTGACAGTTTCATGGCTGCACTACATAAGAGCCACATCAATTTCCCCATCCAGCCCCCTGTGACCCTCTGAAGGTTCTTCACCAGGGAATGTGTTGTTCAATCTGTCAAAGGTTCACCATTTCTGGGTGATATTCCTGACCACAGTCCTCTTGGCCTTACGCTAATGATTTCTAGCAATCATCACGGTCACTAACACTGAGGGGGCAGCAAACTCAGCTCTCCTCCACTGTAGTATTAGCCACAACAGTGCCCAATATTTAGCAGGCAGCAAATGAGGCATCAACCAACAGACAGTTGCTAATGATGATTTATTACTCATGCCTCTTTCCTTCCATCATTGCATAGACAACGCAATTTTCTTTAAAAAAATCAATTTGTCTTGGGGCTGAACTAGGCATGATGGTTGTCACATACCTTGGCCTTACGTTGCTATAGTTAGTGTAATGAATAGCCACCACAGGTGGAGTAGGAAAGACCATGCGACAGGGAAGGGAGGCTTTTACCTTCTCCACCTGCCACAGTCTCACTTGAAATTGAAGCTCCCAAACTGGTGGGAAGAAATTTCCCATTGGGAAAAGCCATCGCTCACTGTTAGAACATCTGTTTTGCATGCTAAAGATCCCAGGTTTGATCTCTGGTGTCTCCAATGAGGGTTGGGAAAGACATCATCTGAAAACCTGGAGAGCCACAGCCTGTCCAGTGGTTCCCAACTGGTGGTCTACAGACTCCAGGGAGTCTACATACCCCACTCAAGGGGGTCCATGGCACCATTCACATGGCAGCAGTTCTGAGGGGTTAAAAAGCAAAGGGTTAAAGCCACCCCACCCTTCAATTCTCTCCTAATCTATCTCATCTCTACTCCTTCCTGGCTCTGGTGCTATTAGTTCAAAGATAAATGTTAACAGGAAACTTTTTCCTATCATTTTCAAAGTATGCATTGAACAACAGATGATTTGAATATCACATTGAGAAGCTGGGGTCAACATTCCCTTGGTGGCCTTTTTGAAGTGAATGTAGATGGGGAAGAGACACTCAACATTTCCTCTAATGTAAATCTCAACTTGTCATTGAAGAATTTTTCTCATCCTGAAATATACTCTTTTAGCTTTTCTTGAAATTCCTCAGATATTTTGCCTAAGAATGAACCTCCAAATGTACCTTTAACTTTGCATTGAACGAAATTAATTGCCAACTGTATGGAAGGCCATTCATTAGAGCTTTCTGCTGGATGACTCTCAAAGCTATAGAACAAATTGTCTCTTCTACAAAGCATACTGTCTGCCCTTGCTTTTTCACATAAAATTTAAATGTGAAGTTGTTATTCTTAGTAATTCATTACCTTCCTAATGACTCAGTAATACTACAAAATAGATCAGGGATATGGAACTGGTAGCCTTCCAGATGTTGCTGAACTCCAACTCCAATCAGCATGGTCTGTGGTCTAGAATGATGGGAGTTGCAGTCCAGGGACATCTGGAGGGCCACATGTTCTCAATCCCTGAAATAGATAAACTTAACAAGATTCATAAGGCTGTAGACACATGGACATTTGCCACTTTGAAGGCCCTTCCTTTTCTCTCTCAGTCTGGCATCTCATGTTCAGGACACTTTTCTACTAGAGCAAGCATGTGCTTTGCAAAATGCAAATCTGAATCCTGCTTGTTGTGTACTGTTAATCACAACAGATCTGCTGATGCCTCCTTCTAAGTAGTATAATGGACATTAAGCACACTTTCTAGGAGGCATAACACATTTGAATGTATTTTTATGATGCATTTTTTAAAAGCCATACTGTGTAGCTCCAGAGAGGGTACCACTATAGCTGCTGAGAGTTCTCTGCGGTGTAACTTCTCAAGGCCATCAACCATAACCAGCCTTACTTCCCAACTGGGGGAAATCATTTAAAACAAGCTGGGAGGCTTTTGCAGAGAAGAGGTAATCCCTACCTTTCCATCTGCCAATGCCTCCTGACCTTGTATTAACATCATGCGGCTATCATGGGTATGTAACCACCAAATGCATTGAGTGCAATACTCACACAGATGATAAACTCTGGCATCTAATATCCAGAAGCACCAGATATTTAATTCTTTGGGTGAAGGACACCATCTAGGCTGCAGAAGAATTCAACTGACTTCTCTAGGAACGATCATGGTGCACCAGGCCCTAGAATGTAATTGTCTCAGATGACAGTGTGAAAACAATTTTCTTTTAGATAGACATTGCCTGACTATGCACCTGCTTGCTTGATAAACTCTTACCTAACTTTGAATATATTACTTTCCCTGACCCAATTGGACTGCCAGTGCTTTCTCCTGCCTTTTGTGCCCAGCCAGTCCTGACACTCAATTGCTTGGGGATTGACACTTGCTTGTATTTGGCACACTGTGTTGTTACGACATAAGACTAAAGGTGAGGAAAGGTTATAACTAAGCAAGCAGAAGACAAAACTGCTCTAACTCCCAAAATCAAACCGAGGTTAAAGTCAGAGGGGCAATTCCTCAGAGGAAGTACTGGATGAAGACATTGATGCAAATGTGCAGAGTAGCCAAAGAAATCAGAGCTTCACCAGCAGGCTAATAACAGAGAGAAATGCTCTTGACTCTTGCTATAATTCCTTAGTTATAAGCAAACAAGTGACTATTTTCAGAAACCGTAAAAAAAATTGAAAAAGGACACTATTACATAAAAAGTCCATGCTTTGAAATATGGAGTTCTTTTAAAATGTCATCAGTGTTGCTAGTCCAAGTGAACCCCCATGGGCTTCTCCCTCCCCCCACCTAAGGGAAGTCATAAAGGTCAACAGCCTTTGAAGTTTCTTGAGGGAAGATCAAATGCATCTGGAATTAAGGCTCTTTTTAATGTGCTGTACTACTTATTAGAACACACTGGGCTGCTCTCAGTAGATGCATAGGACGACCTGCACATACCAAATGGTTCTCTCCAAATCTGGCAGCTGCCCTGAAGTATCCAATGGGGCAAGTCAAAACATTATCCTGGAGAAAATTGAGATTAACCTTGGTGAAACGACTAGATAATAATGAATCAGATATGAGCTGTTAATCAGATTACGGCTCTTTTCATGCAGGCTATAGTTCTGTGACCAGAGTGCATAACTGATATTTGCCCTGGTTCTTAGGAACATACGAATTGACTTGCTGAATGAGGCCAAAGCAAACCTAAGTCGGAATTCTGCATCTGGTGACACTCACTTCAGATTCTTCTCTATGGATATTCTTTGTGGATATCCTGCATCCCATTCCTTTATGGGTTTATTACTCAATTTGCACTGGCTGCCAATAATCCATTGGACCAGTTTTAAGGCCTGGGTATTAACATATAAGCCTTTTTTTGTTATTGCCCTACAATTGGGCATGTCCAACAGGTAGATCACTGGACGTCTGTGGTAGATCACTGGCTCCCCCCAAAGAAGCTCAACAACTTTGGTTCCCCTAAAAAAGCCCTGCAACTTTGACCTGAACCCCCCAAAAGGGGGTAGATCACCGCCAGTTTTTAACTCTGTGACTAGATCACGGTCTCTTGGGAGTTTGCCACCCCTGCCCTACGTGATCATTATGATCAGCTGATAATGCCTTCCTGGTTCATGCTGAAGCCTATGGAGGTACAGTTTGTGGCCATGAGAGAGAGGCTACCTTCTCCATGGTGCTGCACATATTATGGAACCACATTCCCCTGAGGTTAGGAAGCATTCAATTTAATGATGTTCAGTCAACTTTTAAAACCACATCTGTGTTCCCAGTCTCCACAGATGCCTTGGTCTCAGTACTGTACATGATAACTCTGCCCTAATGTGTCAGTTCCATCTTCTTCATGTACTTTAATGTTTTGATAAGTATTGTATATTGTTGCAGTGTTGGGGCTTGACATGGGAGGCTGTACAGGAATGTTTAATTAATTCATTAACAATAATCCCAGAATTAGATCATGCCAAGTTTGCTGCATCTTTCATTTCTTTCAGTTCAACTGCAGCTCTCCCACACACCTGTCAACAATGTGTTTTACATTGCATTGATAAAACACTAAAAAAATAATAATGCAAACTTGATGTGCATCTTACATGCATATTGCAACTGAACTAAAATTTCTTAGAATACCTTTAAGGAGAAAATTTTTCAGTTTTCCCTTTTTACTCACACCCACGGATACTGATGATGTTTGTCAAAAGAGCAAACGAGTAGGCTCTGCCAAAGCTTGCAAGTTCCTGCAGAAACTGATCTTCTGCCTTACATGTGAGACATTGCAAACAGTTTTGATACAAATCTTTTCACAACCCTTCACTGTTCTTGACCTCAGCTCAGTACATAACAACCTCCAAGCTAACTCATAACTCTGCTTGGCTTGCTGTCACTTTTTTTGTGTATTGGAACTGTTTCTGTGCCCTGCGTTGGCATTGCGCAATGATTTTACAGGACTTTTTAAAGGGGGGGGCAGAATCTCTCAACCACTGTGAGTGATCAGCAGCATCCTTTGCCAAAAGCAGAAAAGAGGAATGAAAAAAATATTTGCCTGCATTCAGGAAATCTGTAAAGACTTATTTTTTTAAAGAAAAAAAGATGCAGGCTGTTGGCCAATACTTTTATTAAGTTTCTAAGATGATTGTTTTAACTGTTCTCTGAAATATGTTATGGTGTTGTTTGAAAATGCTGTTAGGTATTGATTATCGTTGTTGTCCTGTGCTCCCGGTGCTCCCTTGGGGTGTGCAGAAAGGAGATTTCTGGGAGTATAAGGAAAGGAGATTTCAGATTTTCAAACTTGCGGAAGTATTTTATTATGATTATTCATCTTATTACTGATTTTTGTAAGGCACACAGGAAGACTTTCTTGGCTGAAAAGTGAGATGAGGATTCAACCAACCCCCACGCCACAGCTCTCGGTTGTATACCATTCAAATTAAAAATATTGCTGCTTCAGGGGAGTGGATCTTGTTTGGGTTCTTGAAGCAATGAGGTATGTTCATAGGTTCACGAAAAAATGGACTCACCAAACCAGAAATAAACCATCTTTTTTTTAGGCATGCTGAATGCAAGAGCAACAGAAGCAAAAGATCTACTTGCTCCAGTGTCCTAGAATCATAGAGTTGGAAGAAACCACAAGGGTCATCCAGTCCAACCCCCTGCCAAGCAGGAAACACCATCAAAGCATTCCTGACATATGGCTGTCAAGCCTCTGCTTAGATTACTACAATCACTGTCCCCCTTTGCTGCCAGTTCATATTTCCTTGTGTGGCAGGCTAACCATTTGCACTGAATGTTCTGTTCCATTTGCACCTAAATTTTAATTTTGGGTTTTTATTTTTTTATTTCTGTGTACATTCACACACATTTCCTCCATATATGTGTGGGTGGGTGGGCAGAGGTCTAAATCAGGTGCTTTTTTCATTTTTCTTTTAAATTGGGTTGTCAACAGAATATTTGCCCCAAGGGGGGTGGGGAGAAAGGAATGAGATTCCCCTTGAGTGGGGGGGGGGGATAGGAATAGGAGATTTAAATAAGAGTTTCAAAGAGGTACAGCAGCTCAGAACGATGGGCACTTCTAAAGAATTCCTATTTCAAAAGTGCCACATTTGAACAAAGTACCTCCACCTGCCTAATTACATTTTCTTTCTTCTTTTGTGATATTTTCCAGATTATATCTAATTGAAAAGAAGCAGTCTAATCATTCCTGAGCTATGCCGCACAGAGCTATATTGATTCCCAATATTCATAGGGTTCATTTATTACGATAAATTTCTAGCTCAGGTGCCAAAATCAAGAAAGCCTCATTCATCTTTTCCTTGCACCAGCTCCATTAAAATCTAGTTGGTGTGATAGTTACATGGAGAAAGCAGCCTGGGGAAGGGGGAGGGGGAATAACCTATTTGGCTTTCTTGAATTAAAATAGAGACATCTTTCTTCATTTCAGTTCCCTGCCTTCACATACCCAAGATTCTTTCACAGCAGAATAAAAGACTCTGGCAATGCAGGACACAGAGAATTCTGGTACTAGGCTGAAGGTTGAGGCTAACCTGACTTTATTGTGCTCAGTTAGAAAGAGGCAGACACTGGATATGTATTTTAACTTGGCTGGCTGGCCAATGGTTAGTAATGATGGAAGTGTGGTCCAGGAGCAAGTGGTGGGCTACAGCCCCCCCCCCCCCCACACACACACTTTAAGATTTTTATGATGGTACCATGTTTCCCTGAAAATAAGACACTGTCTTATATTTTCCCCTCAAGAAGACACACTATGTCATATTTTCAGGGGATGTTTTATTTTTTATTATGCGTCCAGCCTCGCCTCTTCCTTGGCACCCTCCAGAACTGCACCTATCAAAAGAAATGAAAGGCACAAATACAGGATGGGTGACACCTGGCTTGAGAGCAGTACATGTGAAAAGGATCTAGGAGTCTTGGTAGACCACAAATTTGACACGAATCAACAGTGTTAAACAGTGTTAGCAGCAGCTAAAAAGCCAATGCAATTCTGGGCTGCATCAATAGGAATATAGCATCTAGATCAAGTGAAGTAATAGTACCACTGTATTCTGCTCTGGTCAGACCTCACCTGGAGTACTGTGTCCAGTTCTGGGCCCCACAGTTCAAGAAGGATACTGACAAGCTGGAACATGTCCAGAGGAGGGCAACCAAAATGGTCAAAGGCCTAGAAACAATGCCTTATGAGGAACGGCTTAGGGAGCTGGGTATGTTTAGCCTGGAGAAGAGAAGGTTAAGGGGTGATATGATAGCCATGTTCAAATATATAAAAGGATGTCATATAGAGGGGTGTGAAAGGTTGTTTACTGCTGCTCCAGAGAAGCGGACACAGAGCAATGGATTCAAGCTACAAGAAAGAAGATTCCACCTAAACATTAGGAAGAACTTCCTGACAGTAAGAGCTTTTCGACAGTGGAACTTGCTGCCAAGGAGTGTGGTTGTTCTCTCAGTGGCAGAGTTAAGCAGAATAAATCTTCTTTCCTTGTCTGAAGCATGTCCATGACTTAATCCAATCTTTCTCTTCTCATGGAGTCTGTATTCACTCGTAGAAATGGCGTCCGGGGGATCCGAATTCCCACGGGGGCTTTCTACCCAGAGCCCCCCAGCTTCTTCCTTCTTCCAAGGTCGAAGCTGGTAACAGGCCACTGTGGGTGAGACTGCACCCTCCTTTGGGAGGATGCATACTCCCCTCGGCAGCCTCGTAAATCAGCCCATGGGATCGGAGAGATGGAATCTGTCAGCCATTTTCTGCTGTGATCCAAGTGGAAGTCCTAAAACATGGACATCAATGAGAAGCAATCTCATTAGTAGCTGGAAACTTCTCAATAAACTTCTGAGTTATGACACAGTTATAATTTAGATTTCGCCATATTGGACATAAAGCCGGCTACGATATTAATCACCACAGAGGCTTAAATATTTGATTTATTGGGACTGCTTGAAGATGGTGGCTGCTGGCTGTGAGAAGGATTTCTGGATTTCTGGACGAACTTGGCAAGATACCAGGGTGCGAAAAGACAGTGCTAATTTACAGATGAATCATAGGCATAAATTCACACAGAAACATATATGGTTTGGTCAAACTTGCTTGCTCGAATAACTCAGTGGCTTGAAAGAAGATAGAATAATTTTAATAGATTATTGGATAAAATCTTGACTATATTGATTAGAAATGCAGTGACTATAAGACTAGGATTTCTGAGTTTGAAGCATGGGAAGTCAAAATTAAATTTGTATAATTTGGCAGAAGATTTGGATCAATTGTTTAATTGATATTTGTATAATTTGAAAATTGATTAGACATTTAAATTGGAAAATCTAATAAAATGTTTATTAAAAAGAAAGAAAATGCTGGACATGTATATAAAGAGGAAATAAAGATTAGGAGGAGACATGATAGTGTCTTTCAAGCATCTGAAAGGTTGTTAAGAGGATTGAGCAAACTTCATCTCTATTGCTCCAGGGGGTGGGAATAGAACCTTTAGGTTTATTTTATTTTTTGCTACATTAATATCCCACCTTTCCTCCAAGGAACTCACAGTGTTATAGATGGTTCTCCTCCTCTCCATTTTTATCATCATAACAACCCTGTGAAGTTGATTAGGCTGAGAGACTGCAACTGGCCCAAAGTTGCTCATGGCTGGGTGGGGATTAATACTCCCTGCTCCTAGTCCAACTACCAAAGCACTGCACCCCACTGGCCCCCTTCTGGAAAAATGGGACACACAGATAAATTGCAAGGAAGAAAATTTTGGCTAAGCAAAAGACAAAGCATTCTAAAAGTTAGACCTGTTTGACAATGAAATGGACTTCTTCAAGAGGTGGTGAGTGTTCCTTTATTTGGAAGCATTTGCACAGAATATTGGTGGCCATCTGCTAGGAATGCTTCAGCACCTTGTAAACTCTAAATGCCTTCTAACTCTAAGATTCTATAATCAGCAAATGTGGGAGGTTTTTTTTGAAAAATTCACTTCTACCAGGTGTTGCCAATGTGCTTCTGACTTTGCAATACTATCCTATATGATCTGGGCATGTCCTATCATGTTCTCCAGTAATTAGAGGTTAGCTTGGATATTAACTTTTTTTCAGAGATGCCATTGACATTTACAGCTGTCCATTTATTTCTGAACTATATTCATGTGCTCTGGGAACTGTCAGATAGTCATCAAAAATGGTAGGTTTTGAGCACATCTAACGGTTTCAGAAACATTTTTATGTCAACCTTGGAAGCACAAATCTCTGCCATCATTCCTTCAGTAGAACATCATACCACCCTTTCCATATTTTAATATGTCTTTTATCAGCAAAACCCAGACATTTAATTGGACATTTAGAGTGTGAATACTGAGGAATATAATTTAATCGCATTTTTTAATATGATTTGGTTGTTACTATCATATGCTTGGGACCTGGGTGGCGCTGTGGGTTAAAACACTGAGCCTAGGGCTTGCCGATCAGAAGGTCGGCGGTTCGAATCCCTGCGATGAGGGCAGCTCCCGTTGCTCGGTCCCTGCTCCTGCCAACCTAGCAGTTCGAAAGCACGTCAAAGTGCAAGTAAATAAATAGGTACCGCTCTGGTGGGAAGGTAAACGGTGTTTCCGTGCACTGCTCTGGTTTGCCAGAAGCGGCTTAGTCATGCTGGCCACATGACCCGGAAGCTGTACACCGGCTCCCTTGGCCAGTAAAGGGAGATGAGCGCCACAACCCCAGAGTCGTCCAGGACTGGACCTAATAGTCAGGAGTCCCTTTACCTATCAACTGCCTATCAATTGTGTAATTATTGCATCATCAAAGTGAGCTTTTGCTTTTATTTGCTACATCTTTGCAAGAGGCCCAATATTCACTTTTTTTGCTTTAGTTTCTGAGCCGCTCTGTATAAAATTAATCTTGCTGCTCCCCATTCACTCACACAGAGGATCTAAAAATGGCTACAACTCCCACTTCCCTTTTGGTTGAAATTTGTTGCCACATGAGCCCCTCCAGAGTGCATTAATCCTGCCAAATGACAGATTCAGGACCCATAGTAAAGGAAATAAAATGAATTCACTTTGCGCGGTCAGAGTCCCCCAGAACCCCAGGCAGCCCCCGAGCAGAATAACAACACCAGACAACGTTCTATGGGATTAAAATTGGCCACAACTTTATTTAGATTCAGATTTAGGGAGACTTTGGCTCAAGCATTGGGCGTTTATCCTTCCCAGTCCCCAGCCAGGGTTCTGGGTAATTTCAGGGTTATCCAGCATATGTGGGGGGTTGGGCTAGCTCTGGAGAACATATGTTCAAGCAGATAGCCCACCCCCTTTTGTGTGGTCAATGCCTCCCCCCTAGACCCCTTCACAGGAACCCTGGTATTGCTGCCACAATGGGGGTGGGGGTCACCTCCCCCCCACACCCCCCCATTTTGGTAAATGACTAAAGGATTCGCCCAAGGCCTGCAACAGCCACCTGAGGCCGTAAATCAAGATCTCGCCACCAAGATTACCTACACCTGAAAAGACGCTTCACAATCCGCCAACCATTCCAAGATGCCATGCCTAATGTCACTCAGCCAATAATTGTTACCAGTGGCAGTGAGATGCACACCATCGGGCCTGAACAGTTCCTTCCTGTATATTTTGATGCCCGAATATTTCACCACGTGACTCCCAATGCACGTGATTTCTGAGCGCAATGCCCTGTTTATTTTTTCAATAGTGTAATTAAGCCTGATAGGTGTGGAGTTGCCGCACCATTGCAGGTGTGGAAGAAGTTCTGACCAGAATATGGTGATGGTGGGGTACAGGGTATATAAGCTTTCCAAGTCTGTGATTGCCGTCTTTATCAGCACAATGCTCTTACGCATGACTAGGTCGTTCTCGCCAAGGTGGAAGACAAGGTGGGGGACGGAACGCAAGCTCATGACGCAACCAGGGCATGAGCGCATCCCAGCTCATTCCACAATGCCCGAACCAAGAGATGTTGATCTTCGGCTGAAGACCCAGATGTTCATCAGCTAAACCCATGGTGCCATGGACCGCTGCCCAATGTACTATGTTGTGGCTCTGGAGCCGTCGGCTGCTTCCCAGGTATGTCTCTCCTTCTGCTGTGTGCACTGTATGGTTACCTCCTCCTACCTGGCCAACCCCCCCCCCCCGGCAACACCTCCCCCAGCTGGATTGGATGGCTGGCTGGGTGGGCGGAAACCACAGGTATCCAGCCTGGGAATGGGAAGGTGGTGCCAGCTTCCGAACTGCTGAGTGCTGTCCCAGGGATCCCAGGGGGCTGCACGCGACCACGCAAAATGGGCACCTCTTTTATATGGGGAACAGTCATTCCCCCATATTCTATATCTGGGCATAACCATTATTAGGCATGCTAAACGCTAAAGTTTATATTAGTTTCCTATGTCCGAGGAAGTGGGATTGCCTCTTGCACCTTCTTGCATTCAAATAATTAAGAGGTGTCCAAATGGTGTCTATTCTTGCTTTTACTTTTTAAAAACATTGAAAGTTCCATATGAACTCCCTTAGCTCTTCTGGTGCTTGTGTGTGCTGAGAGCTGGGGGCATCCTTTATAGTCATTATAAGGTCAGACTGTCCTTAATGCTGCCTGTGGAAGATTTTTTTGGGATGCTTTATTGATATTGTGGTTTGACTTGGGTAGGGGTGAAATCACCCTGAATTGCCTCCCATTTAGCTAATGTTGTGTTCTTTGTACATCAATTTCCTACCATATTCCCTGTCCCCTTGTTTTTGTTTGGTCTTGATAATATAAAATTCAGAATAAATATAATGATATTAAAAGAAACTCAAAATGGTGTCAGGAACACTTCTCATTTTAAGCCTCTTTCATTCAAAGTCATTAGCTATAATCTATAATAGTTCCAAAGATTTTCATCAGGCATTTTAAGCTGTATGTACCCATTTCAGGAGCTGCAGATTACTTTTCCATGTGAAAACAGAAATGCATCCAAACCAACTGTTATTAAAGTAGCACTGATCAATTGACACTTACAGGTAGGGAAAAATTTCCCTTGGAGGTACCACTGCTTCCAAAGACATTGCCTCAGGTTTCCAACTGCCTGAATGAAGGAACTCTAGGAGGGTGTTTTTGATTCTTCCCCCATGCAATGGGGAGATGATTAAAATCTCTTATGCTTATGATATGCCAGCCCAGTTTTAATTTACTTTCATATTAATTCAGTTTAATGATCAATACATGGCATTTTTGGCCATAACATGCTCCTCTTGGGCAAAATGCAAAAGTTCATCTCTAAAATTATTTCTACCTTGGGAGCAGTTATTATTCATCATTCTGTATTAACTGGTCCCCATTAAGTTAACAAAGCAAGCTGGCAGCTTGATCATACAATATTCCAGTGTGTATTTTTTTTATCAGGTGCTCTCCCTGTGCCCCCACAGCAGAAAGAAGACTAAGACCCTCCAAGTGTCCCTATTTTCCAGGGACATCCCTGATTTGTGTTTTTAGACCTTTGAACCTCCCCTTAAATGAACTCAGACAAGACTCAAATTTTGGTTTGGTTTTTTGGCAGAAGTTAGGCCACAGCTCTATTGATTACAGCAAGTGAGTGGTTGCATAGGCTCTGGTTCGACTAGCTCCCTGCACTGTTGCAGGTAGGGCTGACCCAGGGCACCACCATAGGTCAACTTAGGGTGAACACCTGGAATGGTGGAACACCAGGAACATGCTATGTCCACCACCCAGATGTCCCCCTGGACTTGGGCACGGGTACAACCCTCAGGGTTGACCAAACCATAGAGTCCCTGGATTCCTTTAATGGAATACCCTTCACATAGGGATGGTGACAGTGCTCCCCCATCCCTAACCTGAACCAGAGCCTATCCACAACCTTACAAGTTGTGACGATTTGCTACACAGCAGGCGAAACCCAAGTGGCACCAGCCAATCAGCCAAGTGGGGAAAATTCCTGCCGTGCCCCTGTCCCAACAACAGGCAACACACGACAGCATAGCATGGTCAAGCGCACAAGCCCTAAAA
The DNA here is from genome assembly GCF_963506605.1 of Zootoca vivipara. Classification (NCBI taxonomy): domain Eukaryota; kingdom Metazoa; phylum Chordata; class Lepidosauria; order Squamata; family Lacertidae; genus Zootoca; species Zootoca vivipara. The sequence continues at coordinate 42,189,532 of NC_083294.1, read as the reverse complement.
TTAGGGAGAGGTGGGTGGGTGTTCCGATGCACTGACCAAAAGAGGAAGCTCTGGGTCACATGCATGGGCATATATAGGTCCCTTGATCGGTTTGGCTATCGTCCCATTGGCCTGATTCAACCCAGTATCAAGGGACCTACCAATAGGGTGTTGTGGCTATCCAATCATACCCACCCACAACACAGGGTTCAGTTGCCAGGTCACACCACAACACATGCCCTCTTTGAGGGAGGACACAATTTAATGGAACTGTCCCAGTTTCTGATTTGAATATCCCACTTTTCCTTAGGATGTCCCTATTTCCACTGGAGAAATGTTGGAGGGTATGGAGTTATCCAACCCCTGAGCAGGCTGAAGGCAATCCTGTGTAGGGATTTTTTTTTTTAAAAAAAAAATGTTTACTGTTTTGTTATGTTTTATATAAGTTGGAAGCCGCCCAGAGTGGTTGGGGCAACTCAGAAAGATGTGTGAGGCATGCATAGTAAAATTATCATTGTAGAATGGGATGTCCCTATTTTCATCAGAGAAATGTTGGAGGGTATGCAGAGACATAACCAGAATCAATGTTGTATTTGTTAAAATATAACAACTGGTGGAACCGCAGACAAAACTTAAAAGAAAGTAACCAATTTCAAAGAAGACAGGTGAGGCCTCTTTCTAGGTCTGGCTGGGAAAACTCCCTCCAGACATCTGGGCTTGAAATGCAGCTGAAAGCTGGGCTTCCCAGCTAAGGATGGGGAGAAAATAACTCCCTTTTTGAGTAAGCCTTGGATATGACCTGGAAAAGCACACCCTGATTGGAATGTCAAGCTGTCCACTGCAGTGTGCATGTCAGGGCCGCAAATGGTCCACTTTAATCCACCTGGCCCTCTCCTTACCCTTGGTGTCCTTTCAATATTGACCTGGCTTTGCCATTCATCTCACCTAGTAGCCACCATTCCACACAGTGTGCAGTACTCATCAAATCCGTTAACTGTATATTGTATAATGCAAGGGTGGGGAACTTTTGACCTTTCAGATGTTATGGGACTTCAACTATCAACAGCTCCAGCCAGCATGGCAAGCGGTTAGGGTTGATGGGAGTTATAGTCAAACATTTGGAGGGCTACAGATTCCCCATCTTTGATATAATGAAACACTTTGTTGTTGTTTTTCTGTGCCTGTTGCAAATCAGCAGCATTATAGGGTGACCCTGAATTCTAGCGGAAATAAAGAAGAAAGTTATATTGATGTTGCCTTGTACCTTGGTTTCTTTTAATATAGTAGAGATAGACATAAAGAAAAATACCATGTATGATAACTAGGCAAAAGGAGAGAGAGAGAAAAAAAAATCACATTTGGATACAGCCAGCAGGCACAAGATAAAAGCTGATAAAAATAGGTCACACCTATCAGCTTAATGATTCTCAACAGCTATTGCATATAGAACCTTGTTTGTAACAGTGAGAAAAAGCAAAGCAAGAAGCTCATGTTAAGAATTATACTAGCAAAATTCTCACTGTTATGATGGGCAATATGCCTGTGTTAGGCAGGCTTGTACAGTATCACACTTCCCTTGTAGGACCATTGCCAGTCCACTCCAAGCTTGCCTTTACTGCAGCAATATCCTTATAGTTATGCAAGTAAACAAGCATAGCAATATATGAATAAGTCTCAGACCTCCCATCCCAATCGCCTTTGACCAGATTTGGTTGTACAGCTTAGCATCTCCTGTAAAGGTCACACCTGCTCCCCGGAATGCTTTGAAAAAGGAAAGGAAAGAAGGAAAATAGAGATGCTCAAGGATTTTGTTCAATCTGCAGTCTTAAGCAAAACAGCCCAATTTACTATTCTCAGACATGCTCAGAGATTGGAATGCAGCTATTCTTCAGTTTTCACAATTTGTTGGTACAGTTCCAGCTCAAAAAAAAAAAAATACAGGGTAAAAGATGCAAACCATAAATGTGAATTTCACTGTGTGTGTGGGGGGGGGGGGCTTCTTTTGTTTTAAAGGAAAAGGATGCTGGAAAAAGATGAAAACAGGCTGATGAATGAAGACATTGGAAAGTGACATAGACTAGAACTAAACTGACCTGCCTATCCATGTTTTAAATTGGGGGGGGGGGGTGAACTGTGTACATTGGGACCTTCTCCAAGGAAAGCAGGCTTTCTTCCACTGAGCTATGGCTCCTCTGTTATGAAGCATCTGCATACATATGAGAAACTGTAAGGATATATTGGAAGATGGCATTTTATTCATTTACTTTTATTTCACAAGTTTGGTAACATTTCACTTGATTGTAATAAAGCATCAAAATGGTTTAAACAATAAAATTATCAGTTTAAAAAATTTAAACAATAAAATAAAAATTATAGAGTTAAAACAATAAAATTATCAGTTTTAAAAAATCAGCCAAAAACACTATTGAAAACACTAAAAAATGATTAAAATCAACAGTATCCTATAAACTGGACTAAACTCACATAACAAGATTCTACATGTCAGGAAAGGCTTGCCTGAACAAATAAATTTTTAGCAGGCACCAAAAAGAGTACAGTACATGAAGGTGTCTGCCTGATGACAATAGGCAGGGAGCGCATGCAAAAAGGAACTAGGAGGTGGACTACAAACTTAATATGTGTCAGCAGTGTGATGCAGCAGCAAAAAAGACTAATGCTATTCTAGGCTGCATCAACAGAAGTATAGTGTCCCAATCAGGGGAAATAATGGTTCTGCTCTATTCTGCCATAGTCAGGCCACACCAATGACTTCTGTCCAATTTGGCCTGTGCCCAATTTGGAGAACTACAGTTTATGAAGGATGTTGACAATCTGGCATGTGTGCGGAGGAGGGCAACCAAGATGATCAAAGGTCTGGAAATGAAGCCTTTTGAGGAACAGTTGAAGGAGTCGGGTATGTTTAGCCTGGAAAAGAGGAGACTGAGAGAAGATACAATAGCCATCTATAAAAGGGGTTCTCCCTGCAGGGGAACCATCATCATATATAGCCAACATGCTTTAGTGCATGGAGTAAGCTGTCCTACCAAGCTTAGCTATGGCAGTTCCCCTTACCTTGAGTAACCAAGCTTTTGTTCCTGTCCTAGTCTACCTTTGAACTAAACGTGTGACAGTCTGAGCTAGTTGCTCCAGCTTAGCCACGTGGCTTTCACAAGTCTCCTTTGTGTTCCTGTATCAATAGTTTAGAAACTTTCACCACCTTATAACTAAGCTATGTCTTATGCCTGTGCAAATTTTCTACATGAATCTGACCTTTGGAGAATTTATAAGTAACTTGTTGCTGTCTTTGTAGGTAGGATCATACACACATACCCAGACAGTGCAGGACAAAAAAGTCTGGTGGGTGACCTCGCCCTGCCTCCTCTTTAAAAACTTGGTGAGATGGGTTTGCCAATTGGTAAGATAGATCTGTAGCTTCTGTTCAGTTACAAAACTCATACCTTGCTCATGTACCTTGGAGTCTTCACCTTGTGCTTGCTGCTGTCCCTGTACCACTGTCAGTCTGAACCAATATCTTACAAAAGTCGGTTGCTCTCATCTTCCCTTCCAGTGTTCATGAACAAATCTCTCCATTTCCGTTTCTTTCACTTTCTCTCTCTTTCTTCATCTTATATTGAGCCTTCCACATTTCCACGTATTTCTCCTACTATAAGCATTTTTGAATGAAATTTTGCCCAATTTTTGACACATTTTGCAAAGCAGTTTTTCTGAATTATTTTCACATATATGCATTTATTAATTTATTTTGCAAACTTTTGCCTAGTATATGGGTTTTTTTATCATTACTTGGGGGAAGAACTGCAACTAGACTGGAGAACTGCATTGCAAAATACAGAGAGGAGCAAATCTTGAAGGGTGTGTTTTGATGTATGTATTGTTTCAGAAAGTGCTAATTAAGTAAATGCGAACTGAATTGAGCTCCCCCTCATCTTTACATTCTCACATGGTGGACTGCTGCGCTGATTGCTTTTTTGAACAGCACTGTAATGTGTCCTAGAACATTAGGTACGGTGGTACCTCAAGTTACAAGCGCCTCAGGTTACAAACACTTCAGGTTACAAACTCTGCTAACCAGGAAGAGTTCCCTGAAGTTGAGAACTTTGCCCCAGGATGAGAACGGAAATAGTTTGTTGGCAGCGCAGTGGCAGCAAGAGGCCCCCATTAGCGAAAGCACGCCTCTAGTTAAGAACAGTTTCAGGTTAAGAACGGACCTCCGGAACGAATTAAGTTCGTAACTAGAGGTACCACTGTACTGAATGCAAAGGGTCCACTGCAGACGCTCTTTTGTAGGAAAGAGAATGTGCAAAATGTTCTCTAAAGGGAGAAAGGTGGACATCAGACTGCTGGTCTAGATAAAGATGGTTGTGTTGTTGTTTTTTTGGTTGTTGTTGTTTTTCATTTCCTTGGCTTGCTTCATTGAATATGCAGGGGTGGGGTGGGGGTATTATCCCAAATCTAGCATCCTATCCAATTTGAGTGTTCTGGGTCACCTAGCTTGCCTTAGGTGCACATTCTGAAGGAATTTTCTTTGCAATCAGCATAATTACTTCCACATGTAAAATGAATAATCATATATTCAAGTGCATAATTAGATCAGTAAAATGCTGGCACTATCCTGACACAAATAGGTCTTTCTGTCTTATAACACCTTGAAGTATGCTGGGCTAAAATGCCATCAATTTGATTTGGCTCCAAAACATTAACTAGGCTATCTTTGAATTAATAAAGAGGAAAAACTGAGCTGTGATAGTGCATAGCTAAATTTTATTTCTGAGAGTTCAGAAAACCTCCCAAGAGCTTTAGGGAAGCATTCCACAGAAGGTATATATCTGATTGACAGATGATAATGAGGTATCCCATTCTGTTTTAAAATCCCTGCTAATTAAAATGTGCTAATCAATATAGGTCTTTATCACAGGATTAGCAAAGGTTAGGACCAACGTCTGATTTGGTTCTAGAAAAATGAACAGCATTTGCTGTATAAAACCAAAGCGTCAAAATATAGTGCCCTTAAATAGAGCAAAGATAAAACTACAGACATATTTTTGCATCGGAAGTAGGGATGAGGAAAAGTTTTGTATGGTTCACATGTTACTGTTAACCTACCTAATTATTATTTCCTTTACCAATACATAGCTAGAATTTTTAGGACTTTGTGGTGCAGTTTCTCTACTCAGTAAATGTGTGCAAATGTGTGCAAAAATGCAAGAACAGATCAAAGTAGCCATTGTGGCTAGTAGCCTCATCTAACTTGTCAAATCCTCTTTTAAAGCCCTCCAAGTAGCTGGTCATTGCTTTCTCTTGTAGGACCAGATTCTGGTATGTGTGGAAATGCACAAATGCAATGTGCTGTGTATTTTAAGAAAATCCTCATATTAGAGGAAATTGCTAAGACTTTTTGCATTCTTGATTCTCCTGAAGTGGTACGTCTTATGCTTCTGAGCATCGCCAGGCACCATTAACTTCAATGGATTTTTAAGCATGATCACTTCAGTTAGGTTGCATAAGGAAATGAGCAGGGGGGCTTGAATCCTATTTTTTGAAAGTAAACCTCATGTTCTTGTACCATAGTCTTTATTTTATTCTATTGTTTTTAAAACAGCAACCACACCCAGTTGTTTAAGTATTGGAGTGACTGGCATTGACCAGCTATAGTTATGGCAACAGAGAAACTGGGGGAATATAAGCAATTAGTCATTCCACTGGTGGGTACTTCTTATTTTGAAGTTTCATTTTACATTAAATTGATCACAAACTTTCTTTAAAAAAGAAGAAAACCCCCCTCTATGAAGTGATATTATATACCAGACATGTATATGTAATAAACCAGAAGCAAAAAAAATCAGTATGGGTGATTATATAATAAAGTTTTGTTTCCACCTCTCATTATAATGGAGGAGCTCTCTTTAAAAAAATACCAGTCTTAAAGGATGCCCAATTTCTACAATTATAGTAATTATATACTAAATATGTATACATGCTGGAGTGTGGGAGTTAAATACAAGGAGTACTCATATCACATTCACAAATAATAATTAAGGATGGGACAGACTCTCCATTTTAGTTTTCCATGTGCCCACAAATTACCTCTCCCCCACCCCAACAAAATTATACGATTATATGTCAGAGCCAAATGGGGTGATGGAGGGAGATATTTATGAATAGTGTAATCAGGGTTTAAAATAACCCTCCTTTTGCTAATGGTGTTTGTGTGCGTGATTGCTTCTAAAGGGCTTTGGATTCTCCATCAATTCATGAAGCGCTGCCCACGCTTCTGATGGGCCTTGTTCCCTCTCAGATATGTCAGCATGCAGATACATCTGATTGGCTCTGTACGAAAAATAAGGGCCAAAATCCTTCCTGTTTGGTATGTTTTTATTGATTAAATTAATAATGCAGAACATAACCAAACCCCTTCTGGGCCTACAAATAGGCACAGAGCTTTACAAACTAAGGTTTGGCAGAAATGCAGGGTAATGTTGCTTCTGTATTTTTAGACTTGCTATAATTTTTATTGTAGCAAAAGTCTGAGGTGTATTATTGATGTCTCCACCCCCACCCCCCGTTTTAGCTCTGCTTCAATATTTCATACCTGTTTTCTGTGTGGATTATGTTTTAGCCTTAATTTTGCATTTGAATAATAATAAAAGAGGACTGCACCAGTTCATGGAGGATAATGCTATCCATGGCTGATGGCCATTATCATTATGTGCTACCTCCATAGTTGAAGGCAGTATGCCTCTGAACACCAGTTGCTGGGAAACAAGTGGGGAACCTGCTTGCCAGCTTCATGGGGACATCTGATTGGCTAGCATTAGAACAGGATATTGAACTAGATGGGACTTGGCCCAATCCAGCAAGGTGCTTCTCATTCATTCCTTCATATTCCCGTGCCACTTTTTACTCACACGAGTAACAAAGTGGCTTACAAACAATGAATAACAATAACATAATAGAGCAGGCATCCCCAAACTTCGGCCCTCCAGTTTTTTTGGACTACAATTCCCATCATCCCTGACTACTGGTCCTGTTAGCTAGGGATCATGGGAGTTGTAGGCCTAAACATCTGGAGGGCCGCAGTTTGGGGATGCCTGTAATAGAGCATCACAATTACAACATGAATCATGCAGAATAATTAAGAAATCACTAGTAAAGCAATCTTGCTCTTATAACTCATGCTAGAGGAGCTTTCATGAGTACTGGAGGGAATGACTGAAAAAATATGTGTTTGAATCCAACACTGGGATGTTTATGTATTCTTACTTGTGGTTGCTATAAATTCATTGTCACAACACAATGACACAAAATTGGGAATGCAAAACAGTTATTTCATTTCATCTTTGTCTCAGAAGTTTTACTCAGATCAGTTACAATCCTCCGTTTATGTGCTTTCTTCCTTGTTTTTTCTTCTGACTTTCACCTGTAAGGCTCAGTCTTCTAAATGCCACCCATTTCAGGGGAAATTTGCATCTTGCCTTTTATACTGGAAGGGACATGTAATGCACCCTCCAAATAACAAAATTCTGTGCAGCCAGAAAATGTCAGGCACACTATTCCCAGTATATCTGTTTCTCATTCACCCAAATTGGTAAGCATGAGCAATACGAAAAGGCTTCTCAAACTGATTCAGCATAAGAACACTGGGAAGAATGGGGACAGTGTGCCCTTTCTTTGTGAAGCTTCTCACTAGATCAATAGTTTCTGAAGTACATGCTGAGATACACTATTATACCATGAAAGAGGATTGCACTTGAGTATTAATTGCATAAAGGTTCTTGTGAGTGCCAAGTGCACCCACCCACAAATAAGAGTGAATGCTGTATCTCGGTGTGAGTACCTGCCATGATATTGCTTCTCCCATACCTCTGTGTTTGTCATTATTGGATCATCCATTCTCTCCTGATGCCAAGATGCAGCAGAAGCACTGTATCTTTCCGTGTATAAGACTATATTTCCCCCCAATTTTTTAAAGTTTAAAATTGGGGGACGTCTTATACATGGAATGTTGCAATTATTTATTAAATTTGGGCTCAAAAAATAGGGGTCGTCTTATACATGAGGACATCTTATACACGGGACTCAATGAGTCTTCCCATTGCTTCAGTAAACCAGAGAAAACTGATACCAGACAGCATTAGATGTTTTACTTAGTTCATAACGCATGTAAAGCAGTACTTGCTTGTACCACTTCTGTCACATTTCCTTTTATGAGCTTTGCACATAAAATTAACCTTATATCCCACCGATATGTTTCCACTATAAATTTTAGTTGAAACTCTTCTCTTCTACTTTACTCTGCACAGTTTAGTACTGTGCTGAAAAGGTCTCCTGCATTTTTAATCATTCTGCAACAATTAATGAGAAAAGAAATAAAATTACTGACATTTTTGGGTGAAATGTCTAAAGGGGTTTCAAAAGGAGGATGGAGCAAGGATTTTCTCCTGTTCCAGAGACTAGGACCCATACCAATGGATTCAAGTTACAAGAAAGGAGATTCCGATTTCTGAAAGTAAGAGCTGTTTGACTGTGGAACAGACTTCCTTGAGAGCTAGTGGACTCTCCTTACTTGGAGGCGTTTAATCAGAGGCTGGGCAGCCATCAGTCATGTAGGATCTACCGTACTTGAGATTCCTGCATTGCAGGGTGGTGGACTAGATGAAGCTTGGAGTCCATTCCAACTCTACAATTCTATTATTGTATTATTCACATGGGTGGGGTTCAGGGGGACTTTGTTGTGCTTGCTTTACATTTGATGTGGTCATGAAGTGGTTGTGAGTGGCCTTTCTTTCATTCTACAAATAATCTCACCAGTGTCTTCACTCTGCACCCTCCCCAGGTGCCCACATCTGGAAAGTGCAGGCAACCAGGGAGGCTTCAGTCTGCTGGAAAAAGTGTTTATTGAAAAGTAAAACAGATGCACCACCCTTGACCACTCCTTACATCAATTCAAACCTCACATCCAAACTCTTTTTTAAAAAAATCTCTCCTTTTTTTAACAAAAACCTCTCTCTCTCTCTCTCTCTCTCTCTCTCTCTCTCTCTCTCTCTCTCTCTCTCTCTAAAAATAAATAAATAAATAAATAAATAATCAACTGGCATGAGAATGAAGCCAAAAAATTGAAGTCAATTTCACAGAAGAAGAAAACTTTTGAGAAACTGAAGGAAAGATTTTGGTACATTACTAAAAACCGTCTATCTCCCCAGTTGTTGCAATTAGATTGCTGTTATGAAGTTTTTGTTTAATGATTGTCATTGTGTAGGATTAGAAAAACATGCACATATTCACAGAATATAAGGCTGATAAATCATGCTTAGATTTACTCAGATAGAAAGAAGGGTGATATAAGGACTAACACAAAATTATTGCTGGATGCAGCTAGAATTCATGAGTGTAATAAGTGGTGTTTGACACATATTGAGAAAAAACATGATCGAGCAGTTTATTTAAATAAAGAGTTGATGAAAATGGGTTTGCAGGAGCAAATACACTTTAGTCGGGATTTTAGGAAGATAATTAGCTGCCTTATGTTGAATCAGACCATTGGTCCTAGCCTAGGACTTTCCATGCTGACTGGAAAGTGGCTCTCTGGGGTTTCAAGCAGAATTCTCTCCCAGCCCTGGCCATAGATGTCAAGGATTGAACTGGTGACCTTCTGCATGCAAAGCAGGTGCTCAGCCACTGAAATAACAAAACGATCTAGTGAATGTCAAAATTAAAGAAAGAAGATGTAGTAGGGTCTGCATGTTGTACTTTGTTGAAGGGAAGATAATGTAATATGCTCTTGGCTGGAACAGATAGACAAGGAACTGGGTTTTCACCATGGAAAATAGAATATTCTGGGGAGCCAATAAGAAAACAGGCACCTCAGTTTGAATGGGGATAGTCAAAAGGTGTAAAGGTCTGAGTGGAAAAGAGAGTCATTAAGTACGTGCAAGAAGGAAGAAGCAGAAGGACAAACTAGTCCCAGGGCTAGTTGTGTACCTAGACCACCTGTATCCAGAACACTTGGAGCAACCAGTATTTACCCAGACTTTCATGCTTACGTGTGTGTGTGGTGGGCGGCTTAATAAATCTTCAAAACCACCTGAATGTGTCTGACCTTTCAGTGCCTGGTTCAAATGGTAGGACTACTGCTATTGGCTCCAGAATTGCATGTTTTCTCAGTGTGGTTGGGTCCCTGTTGAGGAGCGTTGGGGGTACTATTTAAAATATCTCGCCACAAAAATCCCTGCAATTGTTCTAAACGATAGTTGTTCTCATTTAGTTACTATAAGCCACTTGGCGAGGACACACCATAAAGGAATGCTGGATGTAAATCACATGTACATAAAATTATAAATATGTCAATAAATCAATATGGCAAATTCTCAGTTTCATACCTTGCACTTGTCAGGACCACAACTTGGTGGTAAAGCACAGATGGTTCCCTGGTTCAATCCCAAGCAACTGCAGCCCAAAAGATATCAGGGAGAAGAGACTTGAAATACCCCTTTCTGTGACTCTGGCAAGCTGCTCCCAGCCATAGTATTTACTTATTCATTGTTTTCTTACCCTACTCTTTAGCTCAGCCATTCCCAGCCATAGCTTCCCAGATATTGTTGGACTACAACTGTCATTATCCTTAGCTGGCAGGTCCAGTGGTCCGGGATGATGGAGTTGTAGTACAGCAACATTCAGGGTCCCAAGGTTGAGAAAGGCTGCTTCCAACAGAGTCCCAGAGCGCCTTATATACAATTGGTTAAAAACAAGATCATCGTTGTTGTTTGCAGGCTTACAAACTAAAAATAAAAATAAAAAATCACAGAAGGAAATATGGTTTATTTACACATATATGCAACCTGAGCCTATGATAGAGGCTGCAGCCTTGGATTCAAACAGAAATCAAGCATTGCTCTCAAATGTCGCTCTGACCCAGTCTCCAGCTTGCTACTTTACTTCTAGGTCACATCACTGAAACTCTACTCTAAACTTTGCTTCATCTTCTAACTCACTGGGAGCTGGGAATTGGCCATCTCACACAGAACCCCTTTCCTTTGTTTCCTTTAATGACCCATCACACAGGCTGTCACCTCCACACAGGAAGCTAGCATGGCTTATATTTTAACCCTTGCTGGATCCAGGGGTTAGAAGGGTCTCACATATGTTATAGGAAAAAACCTGCCCCTTTCCCCTTATGGGATATCCAAGAGCCTGTATAGAGTCCTTAAGTAGGTCCCCTATTGGTAGGTCCTGTGTGTGGTGAGTGAGCACCCTGTTGCAACGGTTTAATAAAGGTCAGGCTTACTAGCTGCTTTGCTTCTCACTATTCTCTGGTTGGCCTCTGTTATTTTCTCCTACTGATAGGGAACCTATTTAAGGACTCTATACAGGCTCTTGGATACCCCATAAGGAAAAAGGAGCAGGTTTTTAGTTACAACGTATACAACCCACTCACCCACCAGATTCATAACACTGTTATTAACAACACAACAACAAACTGATGTAGAACACTGAACTCCAAATTGGTAAAATGAGAAACTGGGGAAAACCACAATTAACAGATTCGTCCATTGCACAACAAGAAATGCTACTGGGAAACGAAAACCATGCCCATGACAAGTTCTTCATATTCAGAGGGATTAATCGCATTGAGCCCTTTCATTGTGTTGAGGGTTTCTGAGCACATGCAACAAAGAACCTGCCTTATACCAGGTGACACCATATACCCATGTTGTCCAGAACATCTACTGTGGCCTGCAGTGCCTCGCCAGGGTGTGTTCAAATGAATGGTCAAATAAGGCAAAGTTTGCTGGGGTTGTTTGATGTTGTACTCTAACCCACCCTGACACTATGGCACAAGGTGAGAAGGAAATCAAGACAAATTAATAAATACCTTTCAAAATATTTCATTTGCATGCCAACTCCAGAATGATTTAAATGATTTCATCTCTAGAACATCTTGGCAGTTCCATATTATTTTCCCTTGCCCTCTCCATCTGGGAACATTTGCATACGCCTGCCCCTCCCTCCCTCTCTCAACATGATCCCCATGTGGAAAACAGACCCACTTTGAGTCATAAGTGGAATTTAAAAGACTCGTTTCTTCCTACACTCCTGCCATTTGAAAGGAAAGCGTTGCTCATTAGTGAAACTACTTCCCACCTGATGACAAATACAAAGGTTAATGGTATTTTTAGCTTAGACCCAGAAGGGCCCTTTTCATTGGTCACTCATTAACACTGCAACATTGTATGCCTGACTGATTGCCTCCCATATATATCTACCTTGGCCCTTAGCTCACCTTCTGGGTGCCCCCACCAAATGAGATAGGGAAAGTGGCCATTTAAGAACTGGCTCTTTTATTTATTTACTTGTTCATTTATTTTCATTTCAAGCTTGTTTATTTACATTTATCATTATTTATTCATCAACACTTTTATATCCCACCTTTCCTCCAAATAATTTTTGGTGCCCCCTCAAAATTCCCCAGTGATGCATGCACTCTGCATACACACACTGTGCAACATGCTCACATCACACATGCAAGCCGCACGGAGTGCACATGACATGTCAGCACGTCACACAGTGTACGTGAGTGATGCCAGCATGTCACATGATGTGTGCACGTTGTGTGACGCCAGCCCCCCTCAATCACAGCGACAAGCTGGTGCAGCTGCCAAACAGGAATGTCTACTTTCTATTGGGGAGATGCAACTGCTCAGGAAAGCCCCCTTTTCTGGGCGTGTCCACATTACCTCTTGTGGCATGCTAGGATGCATGGGTCTCAATGGTTTTCTGCTTGTTTCATGCTTTCTAGTGATGGGTCTGAGCAGTTTTGCATGTGCCCCTATGCTTTCCCCTGGAAAACACACTCTTTACTGCTGAATCAGGACAAACAGCAATCTACAGGACACCTGATTGCCATTGGTTTCGATTCAGCATCAAAATGCAGGTTTTACCAGGGGAAAGCAGAGAGAGTGACAAATGGAAATGTGGATAAGTCCTTACGCTCAGACTTTCTACATTTTTTTTCTCTATCTGAGGCCAGCCTCACCTTTCTATGTGACACTTCACCCTCCGACATCTCCAGATTGCTTGAACTATAGCCATTCTAGGCTTGCTCAACCTGCCTCAGGTGATGCACTTTCCCTTTCCCCTCTGAATCAACCTAATTCACCTCAGGCCTCAACTGAGTCTTGCAGCTGCAGCAAATATGTATTCTCTTAGACCTAGACTTTTTGAAATAAATTGTATTGGTGCTTTGTAGATCCTTGAACTGCCCTTGACCTCTGCTGTTGGCTTTACTTTGTTTTTATTCTTGGACCAACTTCAATTCATTTTAGATTGCACATTAAGTATTATTCCTGTATTTTTAACGTTTAACCTGTTTTCTTTTTACTAATCAACATTCTAGCTTCAGTTAAAGAACCACAAAGCCTAGATCAGAAGGTCAGCGGTTCGAATCCCTGCGACGGGGTGAGCGCCCGTTGCTCGGTCATTGCTCCTGCCAACCTAGCAGTTCGAAAGCACGTTAAAGTGCAAGTAGATAAATAGGTACCGCTGCAGCAGGAAGGTAAACACCGTTTCCATGTGCTGCCCTGGTTCACCAGAAGCGGCTTTGTCATGCTGGCCACATGACCTGGAAGCTGTACGCCGGCTCCCTCGGCCAATAATGCGAGATGAGCGCCGCAACCCCAGAGTCGGTCACGACTGGACCTAATGGTCAGGGGTCCCTTTACCTTTACCTTCATGTACCTGTACGTTCCCCTCCCCCAATAGGTAATACCAGTAATGATTATTTTTTCACCAGTCACAGATGCACCTCAAGCAAACACCATACCCTGCATTTGTAGGAGAGATGAAAGATGAATGCTGACCTTTTCTTAGATGTAACAAGTACAAGGGGAATACAAATTATTCATGAAGACAGCAGTTAGTTCTTCATTAGGAGTTTGATTATGAAACGGTGACTCTTTGTCTCTCAGTGGGAGGGTTTTCAATGGAAAAACAGATGAAAAACCATTGATCACACCATTCAGATATACTTTCATTCTGCAAAACTGTTTCTAATATTGTTTTTCCCCAGGGTCCGATTAAAGTCAGCAGAAGATCCTAGGGTAGTAGGGGCTACTCAGCCTCAGACTGCAGAGATGGCAGGGACTGGTACAAATATTATTTTTAAAAAATATATAGATGGAAGATTGGTTTTATTGCTAGTAATGTCAAGAGCCTACTAACTCCCCAACAAAAATAAATAAAAATAACCCAAACTTTCCTACACCTACTCAAGTGAGCTTCAAGTGAGAATTTGAATTTGGGTGTCCCTGGTCCTAGTCTCAACCCTACACCACATTGGCTCACGTTCTACATGGTTGCTGGCCTTGAGCCAGACATCCTGGAGAGTGAAGTCAAATGGGCCTTAGAACTAGCGCTGCTAATAACAAGACCAGTGGAAGTGATGATATTCCAGCTGAACTATTTAAATTTTAAAAGATGACGCTGTTAAGGTGCTACACTCATTATGCCAGCAAGTTTGCAAAACTCAGCAGTGGCCAAAGGATTGGAGAAGATCAGTCTACATCCCAATCCCAAAGAAGGGCAGTGCCAAAGAATGCTCCAACTACCGCACAATTGCGCTCATTTCACATGCTAGCAAGGTTATGCTTAAAATTCTACAAGGCAGGCTTCAGCAGTATGTGGACCGAGAACTCCCAGAAGTGCAAGCTGGATTTTGAAGGGGCAGAGGAACCAGAGACCAAATTGCAAACATGTGCTGGAATATGGAGAAAGCTAGAGAGTTCCAGAAAAACATCTACGGTACTTCTGCTTCATTGACTACTCAAAAGCATTTGACTGTGTCAACCACAGCAAACTATGGCATGAATATGGCAAGAATTACAGAAATGGGAGTGCCTGATCATCTCATCTGTCTCCTGAGAAATCTCTATTTGGGACAAGAAGCTACAATTAGAACTGGACATGGAACAACTGATTGGTTCAAAATTGGGAAAGGAGTATGACAAGGCTGTATATTGTCTCCCTGCTTATTTAACTTATATGCAGAATTCATTACGAGAAAGGCTGGACTGGATGAATCCCAACCTGGAATTAAGATTGCCGGAAGAAATATCAACAACCTCAGATATGCAGATGACACAACCTTGATGGCAGAAAGTGAGGAGGAATTAAAGAACCTTTTAATGAGGGTGAAAGAGGAGAGTGCAAAATATGTTCTGGAGCTCAACATCAAAAAACCTAAGATCATGGCCACTGGTCCCATCACCTCTTGGCAAATAGAAGGGGAAGAAATGGAGACAGCGAGAGTTTTTGCTTTCTTGGGTTCCATGATCACTGCAGATTGTGACAGCAGTCACGAAATTAAAAGACGCCTGCTTCTTGGGAGAAAAGCAATGACAAACCTAGACAGCATCTTAAAAAGCAGAGACATCACCTTGCCGACAAAGTCCGTATAGTTAAAGCTATGGTTTTCCCAGTAGTGATGTATGGAAGTGAGAGCTGGACCATCAAGAAGGCTGATCACCGAAGAATTGATGCTTTTGAATTATGGTGCTGGAGGAGACTCTAGAGAGTCCCATGGACTGCAAGAAGATCAAACCTACCAATTCTTAAGGAAATCAGCCCCGAGTGCTCACTGGAAGGACAGATCCTGAAGCTGAGGCTCCAATACTCTGGCCACCTCATGAGAAGAGAAGACTCCCTGGAAAAGACCCTGATGTTGGGAAAGATGGAGGGCACAAGGAGAAGGGAATGACAGAGGATGAGATGGTTGGACAGTGTTCTCTAAGCCACCAACATGAGTCTGACCAAACTGCGGGAGGGAGAGGAAGACAGGAGTGCCTGGTGTGCTCTGGTCCATGGGGTCACAAAGACTCGGACATGACTAAACGACTAAACAACAACAACACACCCATGTGTGTAGAACAGCACAATGAAAATGTTCTGGAATGCCTTTAAATGCCATCTTTGTAGTCAAGATAACCCCATGACGAATTGTTTATCTGCACAACACTACTTGGCAGCCCTGCTGACCTTGAGTCTCATACTTTGTAAACCTGGAAATGTTGTTGTTGTTGAAATTTAGCTTGTTTACCTTTTGATATAATTGCTCAGTTGTTTCCTGTTGCTATGATTTTGTAATTTATGTATATTGTTTTACCCTGTTTATTTTTTATTATTTTGTCCCCCACTCTGAGATTGAAGAGCAGGCTATTGGTACTGCAAGCAAGCAAGCAACAAACCATGATGACTATGTTCTGCCTCCGCGGTCAGAGGCAATGATGGTCCTGACTGCCAGTTGCTGGAAACTGTAGGTGGGGCAAGTGCTCTTGTTGCTCAGGTCCTCCCACCAAAGATGAGCATAAGTGCTCCACTTACCGCAGCCTCTCTAAGATCATGGAGATCACCAAGAGGAGTGCTGCTATTTGTTCTCTATGTTACAGGGTTCCAAATGGCCTCAACTAGAATTCAGGCATTTGGTGTCACTGGTCCCATTCTGTAGAAGTTTCTCCCTTCAAAGATTCTGCAGGCCCTCTCACTTTTGACTTTCAGGATTTATTGAAGACCCTTTTATGTTGGCAGGCCTTTGCAGCTATTTAATGATTATCAGTATCGATTTTAAAGGTGTTTTATTGCCATACACTGCTCTGATACATTATGATATGGTGGTCTAGAGATAGAGATACAGGGAGAAAGAATTTGAGGACATTGTATATAGAATGCATGTCAACTTCCAGTTACCCCACCTGCATTGTTATTAAGTGCCTCAAATCATTTGCATGCTATCTTGCCTTCTGAAATCTTCAAGTAGCAAGCTTAATCTGTACCAGAAAAAAAATGGCTTGTCTTGTAAATTGAAAAGGAGGGGGCCAATCAAAGTAGCACCTCTATTTGGCTCCACTCCATTATTTTTAAGAAAGTCATCAGTGTCACCCAAACATATGCATCTATCTATAGAATGTGTTTTTGTGACTTAACTGTTTGTACTTTCCTTATGGCTCTTTGCGCATTTCTCCTGGTGCATCTGCAGTACTGCCAGCCTGAAATAGGTGTTAAGAGGCAGCAACGCTGGAGAAAGTAATTTCAGAGAGAGCAAAATAAAGGAAATGGAGCTAGAGTTAGGGATGGGGTGGACTCCCTCGGTCTGATTCACAACTGGGATTGGGAAACCGAACAACACTTCTCCCAACATCTGGGGAAACAGCTTGTTTTATTTTAAGTCCTATTCTGAACTAGATTAAAACTCATCACACACGCCACTTTCATAAGGAATGCAATGTGATCTGATCCATCCCACAATCCCTTTCTGCTCACTTCCATCCCCTTCAAGCTCACCTACCTACATACGTACCTCCTCCATGTCTACTTGTTCTGACCCATGTACTTGCCTGCTGCCTCTTTACCTCCCTTCAGTTTCCCCTTTCAAATCAACCTCTTGCACTCCTCCCAGGCTCCCACACTACTATAGCTATTAGGTGCACTGGGGAAATTAAACTTCCCAGTGCGCCTTTTAGCAATATTATTTTTATTATTAATTAAATGTGTGTACATCCCTTCATCCGTAATTCTCAGGGTGAATATAAAAAACACAAAATACATAATTAAAATAAGAACAAATGTAAACCAAAAATCTCCCTCTGCTGGTACTCCAGTATGTTGATTTAGTTTTAGATTCTCACTCTGGTCTGTTCTAGTTCATTGGCCTTTATCTGTCTTGGAAGACAACAGAGGAGTGCACCTTTGGGGGAGAAGTCAAACTGTGGGAAGGTTACAGCACGTGCTGTGGCTGTAGAGACCAGTATGGGAGAGGCATGTTTTGTTGCAGCTGGGGCAGATAAAGGTGTCTGGTTGTGCTGCTGCAGATACACCATGGCATTTCTTCTCTCCGGGCTCCTCCCAGTGGTCATTCCTCCTCTTGTCACTGCTATGGATCCATGACCTGCCTGCCTGTCTCCAGGTATTGTGGTAGGGTTGATGTTGCCAGAGTTTGTCTGCCAATGGGCCTGGTGCTGGATGCCGATGGAAATCTGATGCTTATAAAAATTATGTGAGAAAATGTTGTTAATTTTGGTTCTTGTTGCCTGTTTGATTCTTCAGGTTTAGCGGAAGTGCGCATCTGGATTGTGGGGCACAGCATTGTCCATTGGGCTTGCATCAGAGCAGGCGAGCCTGGACTCGGCCTTTGTCTTGGCCTTCCCCAGCATGTGCAGGTGTCCTGGATGGGCAGACATGGAATGCAGTGGGGGGGGGAACTCCTCCCATTGATTCAGAAACAGGTGTCCTTTGAGGGTCACCCCACAGCAGTGGTGCTGCAGCTGGGGGGAAATTATTTGCCATCCATGGACTGTTTTACTTTACATTCCACAATCCAGAAAGATTTGGGGGAGTTAGTGTCCTTGTTGTCTGAAGTAAATATTTTTTGGTCCCAATTATTGCAAAGGCATGTGTGCCCTTTACTGGGATGATGGGGTGCATCTGTCGTCACTGGGGAGTGACACATGGTTGAAGGCAATTGCTGAGGGTTTGAAGGAGTGGCTGGGATGGTGAGTGGTGAGTGGTTGGCGGCGAGCTAAGGAGCTCAAACTCATGTTCGTAGCTTCGAGAACACTGTCCAACCATCTCATCCTCTGTCGTCCCCTTCTCCTAGTGCCCTCAGTCTTTTCCAACATCAGGGTCTTCTCTTCTCATGAGGTGGCCAAAGTATTAGTGGTTAGGCGTTGGTTAAAAATTTGGTTGGTGGAGGGGTATGGAAAGGCTGGGCCTACCCCTCAAAATTTCTGCTGCTTATAGAGGTATTCCGTTAAAGGAATCCTGGGGCTCAACGGGCTCTTGTCCGTACCCCTGCAAGGGGCTAGGGCCATACAAGAGCAAGAGCCTCGGGGAACATTCGGGGAGAGGTGAGGGCCTGTCACACAGCTCCATCCTCTCTCATGGGGTGTTTACCTACTGACTTCCCTAGATGGCTAGGGATGTCAAATCTGTCCCAGGGTGGGGGACAGATAGTTGAACCAATGCCTAAGCAATCACTCACATTTGGTTGTATTTTAAATAAAGTTGTGGCCAAAATAATGCCAAAAACCTTAAACTTAAATTGCTGTGTGTTGTGTGAATTATTGGGGGATGTCTTGTGACCTCGACACACAAACAATTGTCAGGATTCATTCCCAACCAGAACTTGAACCCATAGCTGTGAAATTTCGGATTTGAAAATAAGGGATCAGCAGCCTCACCTGTCCTGGGGACAGTCTACGGTATATCTAACAATCCAAGATAGCAGTGGGAAACGGCGCTGGAATAAGGGAATTTCCAGCAAAAAAAATGAGGAAAAGTTGACAGCTGTGTCTTAGATTAAGGGAGTTTCCCGCAAAAAAAGGGAGGGTTGGCACCATGCTTGAACCTGAAGAATAAGAGGAAGCAGGATTCATGACCAGTGGTCTGCATAGCAGAACAAAAGGCTACTTGGGAGGATTATAACTTGCTATTACTTTTTTTGGTAATAGTCCCCCCCATGTGCTTTTTTCAAAATAATAAAATAAAATAGTACTGAGATTTTAAATTGCCGAAATCCACCCTGAGTGATGCATAGGCAATGGAAAGATGGCGAAGAAATCATTCATATAAATGTCA
Source organism: Zootoca vivipara (assembly GCF_963506605.1). NCBI lineage: Eukaryota > Metazoa > Chordata > Lepidosauria > Squamata > Lacertidae > Zootoca > Zootoca vivipara. The sequence goes on along the minus strand of NC_083294.1, from coordinate 42,169,912 downwards.
GCCAGAATCTTCTCCAGCATTCTGGAGTTGTGCAGCAGAGACAGGGGTTGTTTGGTGGACAGACCAATGTGAAATGGGATCCACAAAGGTTGAAAGTTTGAATGCAACTCTATAACACTATTCCAATCATGAAGCCTTTCTGAATTGAAGCAATATGGCACAGTTGTCTTCTTCAGAAGTGCTTTCCTTCACATGCAACATTAAGTACAAATCTCATTTTCTCTCTTTCACGACACTGTTAACCTCTTAAACAAGGTAATATCCACAGTTCTATGAGCAACTTTTCCTCTGTCAAATAAAGCACTGAAAATTAAATCGATGCAATTCATAGCTGCATACCAAATCTGGTGAAATAACTGCAAGCCATCATCATTATGCCAGGAGATTATACTTTTATTACTGGGAGCATTCTTGGAATACAGCTTAATACGAGTCAATAAATCTCTCATTAAGTAGAATAGCAATGGTGCTGGAACATCAATAAGCATTTTCTTTTAATTAATTAGCATCTGTGTCTTATGTTTGCAAAACTCCAGGAGGAGCTGTTAAACCAAAAAGAAGAACAACAATACCCTCATTCCACTTTCTTTATTTCCCCCTTTCTCTATTCTTACGATCTGATCTTCAGAAAGATACGGTCACATTCACACCATATATTTAAAGCACATTTAAAACAAATGGCTTCCCCTCAAAGAATCCTGAAAACTGTAGTTTGTTATGGGTGCTGTGAACTGTAGAACTGTTGGGGGTGAACTAGAGTTTTTAATGCATGGTATCGATGTGATCATTCACTAACTGATCTACGGTGAGCAAGAGTGTCAAAGGTGACACAATATTCTATTCTGATTGTGTTAGTTGCACTTTATATAATAATAATAATAATAATAATAATAATAATAATAATAATAATAATAATAATATATTATTTATACCCCACCCATCTGGCCGGGTTTCCCCAGCCACTCTGGGCGGCTTCCAACCGAATATTAAAACAGTACAGCATTAAACATTAAAAACTTCCCTAAACAGGGCCGCCTTCAGTTGTCTTCTAAAAGTAAAATAGTTACTTATTGCCTTGACATCTGCTGGGAGGGCGTTCCACAGGACGGGTGCCACTACCGAGAAGGCCCTAATGTCGTTCACATTAATTCCAGTAGGATATAACTACAACTAACTTAGGATATGGTGATGCTTTCAATTCTTACCCATTCCAGCATAAGCTAACTTTAATAACGGTGTAAAACAAATTAACAGCCACATGACAGAGGCAGATTTAGGGAAGCACAGGAGGGGCACTGAGCTAAGGCCGCTGCAGCGGTAACCACAACAATGATTTAGAATAGGAGGCTAGAGGTTGGAGAAGGGATTTTGGAGACACACAGGGTGCTGCTGAAATTTGAAAGTCTAAAGTGCATGGAAAGAATGGTGTTTGTGTGTAAGATAAGGCTAAAGAGGTACGTTTTCAGCATACAGCAGAAACTACCTAATGAAGGTGCCAGATGCACCAATGTGGGATAGAAATTCCACAATTTAGGGGCTGTCAGTCCACCAAGCTTATGCACTGGAACTACTGAGGGTAGGGTCCCTCCGCTGACCTCAACACCCCCAGAGGGTCTGTAGGGAAGGAGACATTTCTTTAGACTTAAGCCTATCTGTTTCAATGAGTCTATTCAAACTTTAACTCAGTTGAATATCACCTTTAGTCTATGTAGAATATGGCCAAATCAGAGCAGCATTATTTTACCCATTTACTGGGAGAAAGGCCCATTGGAGTTGATGAGTTTACTTCTGAGTGGACATGTATAAAAAGGTGTTTTTAACCTGGCATTTAAAATTTACTTCAAAAGTGCTAATCTGATTGGGGAAATGATGCCACATTTTGCATCACTTCTCTTATCAAATTAGCTGTTTTGAAGTATAGAAAGGATGCCAGGATGTTCAACATTTACTCATTTCCCAAACATTGCATCTGTTTTGGCCCAAAACCTCAGTTTAGGTATACTTGCATAGCAGAAGGGCCAAAGCTCAGAGGCAAAGCATCTGCTTTGAATGTGGAAGGTCACAAGTTCTATCCCAGTCATCTCCAACTAGGGCAGGGAATATCCCATGTCTGAAATGCCAAAGAGTGTAGACAGTGTAGACAGTTCTGAGCTACATATACAAATGGTCTGATTCAGTATAAGGCAACTTCATATGTTCTACCGGTTATTACAAAAAGAAGTAAAGAGGATTTTAACTGCCATCATTTTTCTATTAAACTAAAACATTAAATAAATGTCTGTAACGTTCTAACAATTTATTTTGTATAGGCCAGGATCTACCAGGATTTGAAACTAATTCAGTGTGTAACATAGTCATAAAGCAAAATAAATATTATACATCTATTTACTGAAGTGAACTGGATTGCCTCATGATAAAGATATCAAATCCATATGGATAGATGAAGCTGTTTTATACTGAAGCAGAGTGCTGGTCTACCTATCCCAGTCTTGTCTGATCTCCATAGCATAGTGTGTTATGCTATGGAGATAAGACAAGACTGGGATATGACATAATAAGAAGCCATAAACAGCAAATGTGTGAAGGGCAATGGGTTTGTGCCTGCTGCTCCCTGTGCACAATTTCTGCATGTTGAACAGCTCAGTGTATGGAGACTTCACTTTGTGTATGCATGGTCTGGGGTCTGGATGTGCTCTGCATGCAAAGCTAATATTCGATCACTGAGCATCAGCCTGTGGTAAGAATTTACTTCTACACCACCTTCTTCTTATCCAGGCAAAGATCACCTTTTAAATAAAACATGGGACCAAACAAATACTGGTAACTCATATCCAGTGCCTAGTTAGGGACCTACCATTGGATCAGCAGATGTGATGTGATAGAATCCTGGGTGTGGTATCTGCCACAGCTTAAACTCAAAACTGTTGTAATGTACAGTTATTGACTCACACTTGTGTGCACGGACAGGTTAGCCTAAGCCCTGAGCTCAAGTAACCAGTGGGCGGGATGAAGCAGGTTCCCAGCAGCCTTTCTTCCCTCCCTCCCCACTCTCATTCTGACTTCACTGATGCTGGGAGTCAAGCAATAGCTCCCAGTTGAAGAAAAACCATGTGAATAAAAACTATATCTAAATAGGATTTTCCAGCCTACATCTTTGATAACTGCATGATTTTCTTTATTTTCTTTTAAAGAATCATTTAACCTTCTTATTCTTTTGCTGCTAAGGGATGGAGACTTGTTTTCTGTAACATCGGAAACCCTGTGGGCAAAATCTACACTTATTTGCAAAGGTGTCTGTGATTTATTCTAGTCTAAGTATTTTCATGAGGAACATTTGTTTAGAACATTTCTTTTAGTCCAAGGAAAATGAACCCTGGGCAAGCACCTGGAACCCCCGCAATCTCACACCGCTTGGAGATTGGAGCGGCATGCAACAATATAAAGCATGTGCTCCAACACTGAACTATGGTACAGTACTTCTAGACACAATCCAACTTTTATAGGGAGTCAGAAAAGAATGCACCAGGATGACCCCTTACGGATTGAATACTTTCTGCATTTTTAGACCATGCATAGCAAAACATGAAAGCTGGAAATCTAGGATGCCAACATGGTACCATCCTATCCCTTTTGTTCTGGACTTCTGAGGTAACAAAATCCTGTAAGTATGCTTATGCTGCCAGTTTAATAAGAATAACACAATGTATCAGGGCATGTGGAGAAGTTCATATGCATGAAGACATACGGGTTAGTTAGAGGCTGTGCAGAGATGCTGATAATCATCCCTAAAAGGGTTTTTAAGGACTTTATCAAGAAATCCATTTCTTCATTTAATAGAGATTTATGCCCCACTATCCTTGACCTGTACTCAAATGTGACATCTGAATGACAGGATAGAACACCTGAGCATCCAACTCACATGTTTCACATTAGAGCCTTGTACTGTACCTGTTAGCTCGCTGAGGTATACTGCCCCATCTTTAATCAACAGAGGGAATTCACCAGATTATCTGCAAAATAGAAGAAAAGCTTTTGCGTTGTGTGTGCTACACACACACACACACACACACAAATTTAAAAATGAAACAACCCCAGTAGTTCTTGATCCTACCCCATAGTGTATAGTAATCTCATCACCATAGAGACGGCAGCATGGATTCTTGTTCCTCAACAAAGCTACCCAAATAAAGCATGCCAGCAACTTTCACACATGACCTCGGAAGATGTGATCTTGTTTGTTAGTTTTCAAAATGTATATTTTTGAGCCTGATGATTAAGTCCAATCCATTGAGAGTAGCTGCTTTCCTTCAGTGTGTTCACTTCTGAAAGCATAAGAGCTCAGTGTATCTACCTCCACCTACATTCTGTTTGGCTGTTTATTTCTGAGATGGAACAGTTAATGTTGAAGCTCAACTCTTTGGTATGCTGCTGAATTTGGGGTCAAGGAACAGGTCACCAATAGAGCAGTATACTAAAGAGCTACTGATAACTCATTAACAGAAACGTTTGCAATCATGGCAGAACCATTCAGTATGCCATATGAGCCAGGGCAGGAAATATATCCATTCTGAATATATTTCATCATGCATAGGCTGATGATCAACAATGGATTTTCACCCAAGGTTATACTTTCAACTGAGCAATGATTCAAGAGCCTGCAACAATGCCTACAGATTTGCCTCATTCATGGCTTGTGAGGAATGAAGTGTTGAGATCAAAGTGATCTGTGGTGGCAGCAGGAATTACGGAGGTGTTCAATGGAATGTCCTAGGTTATAGCTGTACATTTTTAACAAAATGGAAAGGTGGTACAGAGGAGTGTGGGCACTGGGCAGCCCCAGAGCACTTCAGAAGAAAGTGGAGGATGGCACAATATCAGTCAAATAATTATAACTACTGGATGTCAGTGGTGAAATTAAGAAGATGAAGAAGGGGTTAATTGGTTGGATTGCTTTCCGCCTTCACCGCCTTTCACAAAAGAGGCAACAGCTTCCACTTTAAGACCCCTGGATCCAAGCCCAAGCTCAAATTCAAATCTAGCATCTCCTCTGTCATAGAACACACACACCACACACACACACATTTGTAAGCCACCTTGAGGCCCATCAGGAAAAAAGATGGAGTGTATAATAATGATAACAGTGATACACATGCTAAGAAACAAGCAACGGGTTCTTGATCCTACTCTTTCCTTACACACTAGGAGCACAGTAAGAGATCATTTATCAGAAGTGACATTTTAGATGAACCTTCCCAATTTGGTGCAATCAAGATGGTGTTGGATGAAAACTCTCATCATTCCTGATCATTGCCTATGCCAGCTTAGACTGATGGGATTTGGGCTTGCCGATTGGAAGGTTGGCGGTTCAAATCCCCGTGACGGGGTGAGCTCCTGTTGCTCGGTCCCAGCTCCTGCCAACCTAGCAGTTCGAAAGCACATTAAAGTGCAAGTAGATAATAGGTACTGCTCCGGTGGGAAGGTAAACAGTGTTTCCGTGTGCTGCTCTGGTTCTCCAGAAGCGGCTTAGTCATGCTGGCCACATGACCCAGAAAACCTGTCTGCGGGCAAAAATTGGCTCCCTGGGCCAGTAAAACGAGATGAGCACTGCAACCCCAGAGTCATTCACAACTGGACTTAACGGTTAGGGGTCCTTTACCTTTACCTTTTTTTAAGGCTACCAATGGGCAGATGGACAGCTACATTGCCTGTCTTAGGAGACTAGAAAAGAATAGGGGAGAAGGTCGCTGGAGATAAGGATCCTTCCAGTTTACACCAAATACCCCATTTTCTATTATAATGAAACAGATGAATATCACAAGCAAGGAATAAAAGTAATTTGCTACCACTGCTCTCTGTCCAGAGTTTTATTTATGATAGTGTTTCACTTAATTGTTCAATACTTGGTGGTAGTTTTTTAAATGTGAATATTTATCTATTGATGGCTGCATCATTGTAGGTTGACTTGCATATGTGAAGGTGACTTCCCAGCTTATTAACACTGCAAAATTAACTTGTAGCAACATCTCGAATGTGGTCAGTTCACATATTCAGCTGCTAGGTGAGCAGCTATCTGCTGACATCTCTGAACCTATCTATGATTCTGTTGCATTTCCACTGCTCAGAAACTGCAACCAACCATATAAATTCCAATTTGACTTAGGCAAGAATTAAAATTCCCTGCATTACACCACTGTTCTGTCTTTTGCAGTGTGTCAAGATTAAGAACATAAAGCTTCAGTCCACTGTTCTATGAAAATGCCTTATTATTATTTTTGCAAAAGCAAGCATGGAAGAGGTGAATTCTTTAGCTGCAAGATATTGGAAAATAGAAGTGAAACCTTTATTGTGAGTGGTGCAACTCTCCCTAGCGTCAAAAAGATTACCCCATTGTATTCTCTCTTTTGACTTTATGAGGCTGAGAATAGGGTTCCACTAGATAAGAAGATTGGAATATCATAAAGGTTACTGTCAGCTCAGTCCCAGCTTTTAGTCGCTCAATATGAATTTATGAACATTTTCTGTCTCTTCTTTAACTTATACATTACATGAGTTGGGGTTCATAAACAGTATGGCTATTGCTCCAGTTCCCCTTCCTGCTGTAACCACCAGTATCCAACTGAAAGTTCCTTCCTATCCAGTGCCGGATTTACGTATAAGCTAAACAAGCTATAGCTTAGGGCCCCACTCTCCCCCCCCCCCAAAAAATCACGATTAATATACTGTACTTCTTCATTGTATTTCAGTTCAACAATTACTTTGATAAAATACATATTTTGCTATGTGCAAATGGCTTTAGATATGTATTAGGTCCATAAATTACCATATAGCATATATTCAACAGGAAAAAAACCACAATGATAATTTGTTGCTGGCAAAGGACAGCTGAACATTATAAATGGCCCCATTACCTTCAGTAGCTTAGGGCCTCATCAAACCTAAATCCAGCCCTGCTCCCATCCCATTGTGGTTCTGCTTGGGCAAAATTAAAAATGAACAAGCAGGTGGGGGTGGGGGTGGGGTGGGGGTGAAACATTGCCTAAATTAAAAGCAGCTATACTACTTTGCCTAAAACAAATCTGGAAGTTAATTTTGAAGTTCCTGTAAGGCAGGTTTCTCTGTTCCTCAGGACCCTTCCCAAGTCACACCCCTTCCTCAATCTCAACCCTCTCTCCATCCTCCAGAACACGTGATTAATGAGGATTTAACCCCCTAATTAAACATATAATTTAAGACTACAAAGAGAGGAATTCAGAAGACAGAAATAGGGCTGTGCTTCACATTGCAGGTTTTATGTACCTGTGCCTACAAGGGATGGGGGGGGGGTGGTGCATTTCTTTTCCTCCTAAGGTCCACATCCTTTCCTGAAGAAATAGTGGCTCCTTGAGGATGCTGACCAGCTCCACCATGGTGGGCATGTTATCAATTGGTTCTGAGAAGTGATTAGGTCCTCAGTTAGTGCCTGAGTCTGTTCCTGACAAATTCAGTGCTACGTATGAGACTTCCAGGCTTCCCTGACTCATTTCTTCTGAATCAGTGCCCTGGTTCCTCCTTGAAGCCCAAATGCATCATGTTCAAGTACTACTTTCTACTAAAAAGAAAGAAAGAAAGAAAAGCAATTTACAGCCAGGTAATAAAATCGCACGAGCATATTAAAAATAGGTTTTACACTGCAATCATATCATTTGTGTTTCTCAAATGTCTGAGAAATGTCTCAAATGGCCAGAAGAAAGGAAAGTAAGCAGCTTTGTTCTTAATTTGGAAACAAAAATTCCCAGCATACAGTGATAATGGAGGGTGTTCTGTGTCTTCTAAGCTGGTTCAGAGTTTCATCTGCCATGAAATTTCAAGAGAAATTTAAAATACCCATATATGGGGAAACGCCAGGAATTTTGAACAGAATTTACTATATGGCATTGCAGTCCATGCACTGAAAAGAAGAGGCTGGAACAATGCCGAAATTTCCCATCATTTCCATGCCAGCAGATCAAGGGTTCATGTCAAGAGGCAATAAGCCATAATTGGGAGAACCGGATTGTTTGTTGCTTAGATTGGTTGTGTCCAGTTCAGAACTAAGTAGGCTAAGTTATTAAATTCTAATCACTTGGTTGAACAAAGGCTTCCTTCATAAATCATTCCTTAATAGCCTGTCCAAGATTTCTTAAAGGTGCTGTAGCTGCACTGCAGGGTTGTTTAGCCAGTCAGATTTTAATTATTGAAATGATGCAGCTCAAAGTTAGTTCAGGAAATAAATCCATCCTGGGTGTGGCAATGCTATGTTACTTAGAGATTGACTGATCAACCGCTTGCTGTGGTTCATTACCACCGATACAGACAGCATTACGCTTCCAGCTCAGGGATCTGCCAGATATCTTTCTGGTTCAATGTAGGGGGCAGATGAATGGATTGGTTGAAATATTTATATCATCTTGTTTGATCTATACCATCCACAATGTAAATAACAAACTTCTTAAGACTTCCGAGAGATCAAATTTAGGGATTTTAAGTAGAACCTGCTGAATTGTCATGTCCAGAAGCAACATACAAACTGAAACACAGCTATCCAATATCTGATTTTTGTGATACAGTATTCAAGCAACAACAAAAAGGCATACAAAGAAACATATATCAGGGAAAGTGAGCACAAAAATCCCTATATTATTATTTACATTCATAAAAGGAACCTGCATTATTATTATTTTTTCCAAATATATTTATTGATTTTATTAAACTGAAAAAACATATAAAACACGAAAATACAACAATACAAAAAAAATCACATATAACACAAAAATACAAAAAGAAAAAAGAAAAACAACCATATTTATCATTCATGTGTCCTGACATTGTTGACTTCCTCATGTCCCTCTTAACTGTGTTTCATTGTATATCGTTGTTGTTGTTGTTGTTGTTGTTGTTGTTGTTGTTGTTGTTGTTGTTGTTGTTGTAATTTCTATATCATCCTTCAACTCATCTTATTTTTACCTTAACTAACATATTTCACCTCTTATTACATCCTCAACAAACATTTCAATTCTTATTTAACACTTATATCTAAATCTTAGTATACTATAATGCCTCTATAAATCCTCCTCTACAACCTCCATGTGCTTCCAAATCTTATATTAAACATTTCCAATACTGCAATTATTTCTTAAACATCTTTTGAATTTCTTCCAATCTTCTTCCACCGACTCTTCCCTGTGGTCACGAAGTCTCCCGGTCAGTTTGGCCAGTTCCATAAATTCAATCATCTTCATCTGCCATTCATCCACTGTAGTTAGGTAGATCTTCACTCCTCCAATTCTTAGCCAGTAAAATTCTCGCTGCTTTTATGGCATACAGAAAAAACGTAGTATCTTTTTTAGGTATTTCCTCTCTAACTATCCTAAGTAAAAAAGCTTCTGGTTTCTTAACAAAGGTGTTTTTCAACACTTTTTTCATTTCATTATAAATCTTTTCCCAGAAGTTAGGAACCTGCATTATTATTTTTGGGGGAAATTACTTTAAAAATGTGTTGATTAAGCAAAATTACATACAAAAGGCATATATTAAGAGCAATCCAAATGAACCTCTCTGCAGACCTTTCTTCTTCTTTTAAGTAAACTGATGTGAACATGAGAGGAATTAAATAAAGATAGGGAAAACTGACAGAATCCAAGATTGATGGATATCTCCCCAGTTTCCACTCCATACATTCTATTTGATGCATATTTGTTTGGCTGCTATTACATTGCCACCCCACCCCCTCAGCATAGTGATTTCAGCCAATCTAAGAGGCTATGTAGTATTATGATGTCATGATGCTACAGTGTTAGCACCAATAAGAGCAATTGGAGCCAGTTCAGAGTGAGAGTAATGACCGCTTCCGACCTCAAATGGGGAACACTTTTTGTGGGGTTGCATGCAGCCCCTTGATCCTACATGATCCTTGGCAATGTGGTCTGTCTTTACTTCCCCAAGCTGGATAGTTAGCCAACCCCAGCTGGGGAGGTATTGCCAGGGAAGTTGACCAGGTAGGGTTAGGACCTCCCTGCACACACAATAGGGAGTGGAACTTACCTGGGAGTCCTCAATCGGCTCCAGAGCTTCTCCCACCCTGCCCTGTCTCAGTTTACACCTTTCTTTTGCAGGTTAACCTCTTCTTTACAGGTATGCGGGTGCTGCTACGGTCATTGATGGTTGCTGTTGAAGCACTGGGAAGGAATTTTCCTGCATTGGCAGGTTTTGCCTTCCCCGTAGCAAAATGCCACAACTATGGCAGTTTCAGGCCTTGGGCGGGAATCCTTTAGTCTATCTTCCCTAAATGGGAGGGTGTGTGTGTGAAGCAGTGACACATTTTCCCCCTACAGCAGCGATCCCAGGGTTCCCTGTTAAAGGGGTTGTGTGGAAGGGAGTCACTGGCCATATGCCATTAGGTTGTCAGTGCTCTCCCCTGAGTTGCAGTGAAATAGGGAATGGGGTGGGCTCTCTGCTTAAACATATGTTTTCCAGAGCCAGCCCAATCCCCACACAGTTTGGATAAGCCTGATGTTCCCCAGATCCCTGGCAAGGGACTGGGAGGGATACACGCCCAATGCCTAAGCCAAGGTCTTCCTACATCTGAAAGTTTAATAAAGTTGTGGCCAATTTTAATCTCACAACACATTGTCATGAGTCATTATTCCTTAACAGGGGTCGCCTGGGGTCGGGGGGGGGGGTCTCCGCCTGGCCACACAATGCTTCATCTGTAGCACTGACCTCACTCTGAATGTGCAAGCAATTTTGTCTCATTCCAGTTATATACATGCTATCATTTCAATACCAAATCTAGTGTCCAAAGAATTACTTGAGAAGCCACCCACAGGCTTACATGCACTTTGAACAGTGGATTGTCACTACCTTCATGCCATATAACAAACTGCTTTCAAAACTCTACTCAAAAGAACTTTGCCCTGTGGCCATCATTCAGGAATCACTTAAATCTGGGGGGGGGGGGTTGCCACTAAACTAATTTTAGAGGTTTGTTTTCCCTGCTAAAATATCTACAAAACAAAAGAAGAAACGGTGTATTTATCTGAAATTGCAGCAGCATGAGTAATGGCCCTCAAACTTCTTTGCAATTTGGCAATGGCCTGGGGGAGGGGAGGACCATTGGCCACACCCATTTGGTGGGTCACCAAAGCCAGCTTTTTGCATATCTTTGTACAGTGGATATGGGCTACGGACAACATGGCTCTACTAAGGGGAATAAAGTGTGAAATAAATGAGTAGTTGGTTTGAAAGAGGGCAGTAGAGTGGGTGTGGGGTCATCAAAAATACAGCAAATTGTGGCACTTCCTAGTATTATGGTGAAAGTGTAAATCAGATCCTGATTTTACTTGTATCATGGTTTTGGGGTCGTTCCATAGGTCTTCCTGTTGCGTTGGTTCCATGATAAATTATACATCTTTATTATTAATGTATGAGACAGTAGTGATGGAAATTTGTAGCTCTAAAGTTTCTGTCAGAAAAGGTTCCCATCCCTTCATTTGACTTGTCTAGCTTTTTTTTTTATTTCCTTTTTGCATATTTAAATCAGAGCTGAAATGAGTAGGGGGAGGGGGGGTGGTTGGTGAAATGTGCTTTGGGGATGTTCTCTCCCCCAGCCCCAGTCTTCTCTCTCTTTTCCAGGAATATAGAAAAGTTCAGAACTGGTTTTCAGTGTTATATTCTATTAGAGCAGAGTAGCTTATGCTGCCTTTGTTAAAAAACTGCTTATGCATTTAAATGTAGAGGAGGGGTCGTTTAGAAGTTACACTCAGCATTATCAGTGAGAAGGGCCTTCTCCACACATGCATATAGTTTGTGCAACTCTTGAGATTAATTCCATTGCCAAAACTCATAACTAAGTCTGAGCCAAATGTTCTAATTTGAAAACTTTCTGCTGAAGTTTTGGTTCCAATTTTGGATGGCAGGGTGAAAAAAATGTCCTATAACCACACCATTCCTTCTTACTCCCCCTTCTCCCCAAGGTGGTGAACTCCATCCCATGTCAGGATTCAGCCATGCTCATGCCTGAGGTATCATTGGAGGAGGGTGAACATTGCCCTCATGAGGATTTCTGCACCTCTAGCTACTCTGAGGAGATGGTGGATGGAGACAAATGCATGTTGCTCCTGGATTGCTCACCAGCGCTTATATACTTGTGGGTTGTTGTGGTTAGAGTGCTGGACTCTCACCTGGGAGACCAGGGTGTGAATCCCTGCTCATCCCATGAAGCTCACTGGGTGGCTTGGGGCCATTCATTAGCTTTCAGTTTCATTTACCTCATAGGGTTTGTTGTGAGGGTGAAATGGGGAAGAGGAGAACCATGCATACTGCCTTGAGACCATCGGAAGAAAAAGGTGGTGTATCAATGTATTTGTCCTGCACATCCCAGCCAAGTTAATTCTTTATTGAGAAAAGCACACACTTATCACAGCTTTTAAGGTGCACTTTGGGCACCCACACCCACACACTTCCAGCATCTACATAACTGTTTTCCCGATTTGTGCCTGGTGGAACAGTTGAAGTAACAGTGGGACCATAACTCCCAGGACTATGTACCCTCATCTGATGGACTGTGCACATGCAACTAGAGACATTGACTGATCAGACCTTTCCCCTTCCCCACACCCTGGCTCCTGCCTCGTGGGTGGCATCAAAACTCATAAATCACTGGCCCCCCTCTCCCAGGTCCACCTTCGGCCCCCTGCCTCTGTCGCCCTGCTAGTCCCTGACAGTAATAAGTAGCCATACTTATAGCTCCTACCCTTTAGAATTCCCTCCAATTACATATTAGTCAATCTTTTTCTTTTTCTTTCCGGCACCTACTGAAAACCTTCCTCTTTCAGCAAACTTTTTAGGTGGAGTTCTTCATCTCAGTCTATACCTGTATTGGAACTATTTGCTAACTGTAATATGCAGAATTGTTTTTTTTAAAAAATTGTTTTTATACATGAAAGTATTTAAATTGCTTTATCTGCAGAATTGTTTTTCATTGTTTTTATACATTCTTTCATATAACCTGCCCTGGGACCTCTTGATGCAGCAAAAACATCCAGATCAGAGGAAATGAGACCTAACATCAACCAAGGCTAGATCTATACAGATATCTTTTAAAATGCTATTAAAAATCGCTATGGGGGAAAAGAGCTCCCAAGGCAATCTGTCATTGACTTTGGATTCTGCTCTACAGTGCCATTTAGTGCCATATTTTATAACACATTTTTAACGTTAAAAGTTTACCTGTGTAGCTGAGTCCCAAGTTCCCTGTCTCTGCTGCAGTCTTAAGAGAGAGGAACAGGGAATCTGTGATGTTGCTGGACTCCAACTCCCATAAGCCCTAGTCAGCAATAAGCCCTAGTCAGCATGGTCACTATTAAAAGGATGATAGAAATAAGAGATCAACAACACCTGAAGAGCCACAGGTTACTCATCTCTGCTATTAAAAAAAACCCTGTCCAAGCATGAGTAGGACTGTGGAGAAACTGGATGCTGCAAGTTGCAATAGATTTTAAGTCTATTTATCTTGCTTGGTACTTTTTACAGAACTGCCAGCTGGTAATATTTCTTTCCAGATGTTGTGACTGTGGGATAGATATTTCTGGGAATAGAGTACCAAAAACAAGAATTTTTAAGCATGTTGAAATCTCTCCGGGGAGACAAATATTCCTAGTTCAGGTAACTACACATGCCAATATTATAGAAAGAACCTTCTATTTAATGACTTTAATGAAATAAACCATCTGATTCTAGATAGAAAGTGAGAGTCTATTAAAACCTTTTGGGGAAACTTGGGAGTGAAAAGGCTGAATAAACTCATCATAGAAACTTCTGATAAACTGCCACTTGGAATTGTAAATCTATTTGTCAAAATACCTTAGAGACACACACTGTGTTTTATCTTGCTATATAGATTGCTAGGCTATTTTCCCCACAAGCACTATTACCCTTTGAACAGAGCTGTATTATATATTTATACTTGCTAAGCTTAAGCCAAGTTAGAAGAGAGTCACTATAGTCTCAAAAGATTTTGAATAGCATTTGTGTGTGTGTTGGGTTTTGTTTGTTTTTTTGGTATGCAAGGAAAACAGTATCCCTGGAATAGACTTACTTTGGTCATGGGCACTTTCTGTGCCCTTAAAACCCAAGCAGAACATGAGCCAGATCCAGGTCATATTCATACTACAGTATATATTTTAAACACAGAACAGTCATGGCTTCCCCCAAATTGTTATGGGAGCTGTAGTTTGATCAGGGTGCTCAGAATTGTTAGGTGACTCCTACTCAGGGCCGTCTTAAGCAGGTTGGGCGCCTGGGTGCCGTGGTGCGTGGATCGCTCCGGCACCCGGGCGCCCCGCCCCGTTTCTTCCCGCGGCTGATGGACGGGCGCATCGCGCAGCGTAGTTTCTGCGCAGCTTTGCCGTGCAGCGGCGCCCGGGCGCCCCGCACCACCCAGCCTACCCCTAGAGCCGGCCCTGCTCCTACTACTCACAAAGCACTACAATTCGGAGTGTTTTAACAACCAATCTCTCTTCCCAGGGAACTCTGGGAACGCCCATCAAGTTTTGTTGTCTTTGTCCTTCAATCCGGCTAAATACAGTGCTTTTGCTCTAATACAAGAAGTCAATTCTGGACATGGAAAAGGAAGGGGCTGGAAACTGAGACAGTGGTAGCCAGGGAAAGAGTATGCATTCATTTTCATTGCATACACTCCTAGATTGGTTGCACTGGAGTATGGCTACAAAGTAGTTCTGTCAAAGGCTTCATGGGGGCAGGGGAATAGGTTTGGAGATGTGATTTGAAGGAAGAGGGGTAGCATCATGTTGTGGGAGGCAGAGGATAGCCCAATATTATTATTTTTCATGCCTGAAGCAAAGGACATTGTGTTGTCTCTGCCTGCTACCATTCCATGTGAAGAAGCTGACATGCTTAAACACTGTTGATGGTGGAGCACTCTCCACTGCACTTGGAAGCAGCAACCTCACAAAGTCCTGTCCTCCAGCATAGACTGCCATCTAATTGACTAGTGTAATGCACTGTGTGTGGAGCTGCCCTTGGATATGGTCCAGAGACTGCAGCTAGTGCAGAATGAATCTACTACCCTGGTATATGGTGCAAGCTTATAGGGACATGTGCAATTGGTCCTGAAATTGGTGCACTGAGCTTCTCACCCACAGCATTAGAACCTCACTTGGTCACTGCACAGGTTGAAAGGGCTGGGAAGAATTTTTTCCTCCTAACCTTAATTAGTCCCTTGATGGTGGTGGTGGTTTTGCCTTTTATTTTATCCCCTATGCATAGGTGGCTACAAAGACAGATCATACCTAGTTTTGCTTTGTAATCATTAAGGACAATCACTGATTGAATGTAAAAATTATAAAATGACATTCCAGGTGTCATTAATTAAAGGTGCAATTCATCATAGCCATTCCTACTCATGCTTTGTTGGGCAATACAACACTCTCCCTTGGCTGGATTTCTGGATTGCAATAGATAAAGTTGAGCCACTTCTCCTGCTCTCTTAAACAAAAAAATAAAAAAATGTGTGTGTGCGTGCGCACACACACATATGCATATTGCATAATTGCATCGTGATTCTGCAGTAGATTCAGCATGGCACATTGCTGCTATATAGCGGCCCATTATAGATGGAAACAAAAAACCAAATAAGTGTAAAAGTGAGGGGAGGCATTGATTGTTAATTCTCAGAAGGTATTTTGTGAACAGTTCCCCATTTTTGCTTTTGGTATGCTTGACTTCCACTACAATTTCTTCTTGAAAAGAAGAGGGGAACTTTATATCTCTCTGCTGTGCACAGCAAAATCTGGTATTCTATTACTATAACTCAGAAAAAGTGTGAAGGACTTAGATAGGAAATACACTCAGCTGTTTCAGAGGAGAAGTGGAAGCAGAAGTATTTTTCAGTGCTTCCTCCTGTTTGTTTAACAAGGCTACACTTGTGTACCCCACACTCCACATTTAGTTTCACATGAGTCTATTAGTTTCATTTGGCATGGCTAAGTCCACATTCACACCCTACAATTAAAGCACCATGATGCCAAGATAAACAGTCATGGCTTCTACCAAAGAATTCTGGGAGCTAGGAGTTGTTAAGTGTACTGTAGCTCTGTGAGGGTAATAAGGACCTCCCAACAATTTTCAGTGCTCTTAACAAACTACTGCTCCCAGGATTCTTTGTTTGTTGGGTGGAGTGGGGAAGTCATTATTATTTCCACTGGTATCATAGTGATTTAATTGTATTATGTGACTGTGGCCTTCATCATACTCAAAGCAGGCTAAATGAAATTAATAGACATGGCTTACTTAAATCCCTTAATTACAGTGGGTCTTCTCTGGATAGAAGTGAGTTGGAGACAACCCATGCATTGCATGTGCATTTTAAAAGTATTTCATTCACTGTGGTATTTCTCAGCCTTCATTTACTATAAGGCCTGGGGTAGGGTATAACAATATACCGTAGTTGTGCAATTAAAAATAAAATAAAATAATTTCAATAAGAAAGTAATACACCTCAAACAGGAAGCCAATATAAGTTGCTGTTTAATGTTTCTTGTAAGCCACTTTGGGAAGATTTGTAACTTGAAAGGCAAGGTAAAAATAATGGCAATGGATGGATGAAACTGCTATGTGAACAAGATACTGTGAAGATGTTGCAGCCATCAGATACTTCCCCTGTTTGCAATATATCATGCAAGCGCGGGGCGGGGGAGAGGTTTTTCCTTCTCTTGTCAGCAGATGAAGGGGCTTATTCCCTCTTTGTCTCTTTCCATGCTCAAAATCTAAACCTTTTAAAATAATGTTTTTGCTATGGTTTTCATTTTGCAAAAATATTTCAAGCTGAACTTCACTTGAACCTCTGGTGCACTGTGACTGAAGCCTTGTGAAATTGAATCTGATGTCTAATTCAGTTTTATTTTAACTGGTTTATCCCTTCAAAGGATCTCTGAATTAGAGTAACAGAACTGACACATGTTATCTTCCAACTCAGTAGCTTTCTGCTTGTAATTTTGCACATTGGTTAGAACTGCATGCAAGACACAAAAGCAAGGGCACAGTTGTTTCCTTGAAAGTAAAAACTAGTGTTCATATTGCCGAGAGTGCAGTAGGACCTAATATTTGTGGTTGTTTTTAATGAAACCAGCCTGGATAGTTCAGTTGGTTAGAGCATGGTGCTAATGACCCAAAGTTGCAGATTAAATCCCTGTATGGGCCAACTGCATATTCCTGCATTGCAGGCAGTTGGGCTAAATGATCCTTAGGGTCCCTTCCAACTCTATTATTCCACGATTTCCTCCCAGCTTCACCTTCTGCTTTGTAAGCTTATGCTGGAGAGCCTGTTTATAGCCTGAGGTCCACATTTCCTCATGGGTAATTTTCCAGTGGCTGTTGGTGGGGGTGAGGACTAGTGGCAAAAGTTGGTGGGACAACAGGTGTGATTTTTACCTTTACACAGTAAAAGACAGAGATTTCTACTTATGGTCACATGTCACCAACTGTCATGGGCTGCTTGGCCACAGAGGAATGGTGGGAGGAACCAGCTAGGAAACCCTGAAGGGAAGATGTTTCAGAACCTGAGGATTGGTGAGATGATGATGAGTGTTCAGAGGGAGAAGAGGGAGGAGAATGGGATGAGGAGGTGTCAGAAGTGGTAACAGTGGTGAGCAGGGGGAGTCTGTGACAGGGAGAAGTCCAGATTCGAAAGCTGAAGCTGAAGCAGAAGAGGAGGAGTCCAAGAGGTAGAGAAGTGCCCAGTTGGTGAAGAGGCACAACTGTCTCCCCCTTCTGCAGCAATGAGCTATCTTCCCCCCTGGGCTTCCAGAACCAGGAGAGGCATGAAGGGGGTGGAGGAGAAGTTTGTTTCACACAGCCACAGTCTCAGATTGCTTGGGATAAACCTTGGGAAGGAAGTGAATTAAACAGGTGTGTAGAGGCAGGAACCTTCTGTCTTAGCTTCTGTTTCATGGGGACAAGACCTGCTAGAGATGAGTTGCAGTGATCATGAGGCCTGGCCCTCCTGTGCAGTTTCTGTTTTTGCTAATAAATTCCAACTTTACTGCAACTTACCCAGTGTGATTTACTGCTCACTCACTCCTGTCACTCATCTCTATTTATCCTCCATTCAAAAAGCAAGAGGCATTATCACACTTGCAGTCAGGCAAAAAATCTAAAAGAGGATGCAGGGGGATTTGTATGGGAATATGGGGTGGGGTGGGGTGTAGAGATGTTGTTTGCAGATGACATAGACCTTCTGAGGATGCTTTACAGAGACTCATAAACCATTTTGCCTAAGTCTGCATGGAGTTCTGCACAAAGGCAGTTGCCTGCAAATGTGACGTGAAGGTTGGCAATATTAACCCCACCATATGGGAAGCCCTTGCAGGTGATTGCAGTGCCTGGAGACAGACAGCCAGGTCATGTATCCACAACAGTGACCAGAAGAGGAATGACAGCTGGGAGGAGCACAGAGAGAAGAAATGCCATGGTACATCTGTAGCAACTGGACACAAACATCTGCTCCAACTTCAATAAATCAGCACCAGTCGGCAGAAGGCCCCCAGTCAGCACACCCATTCAACAGGGACAAATGTAAGGTCCTGCACTTAGTCAGGAAGAACCAGCTGAACAAATATCAAATGAAAGACAGCTGGATTGCCAGTAGTACATGTGAAAATGATCTGGGGGCCTTAGAAGACCACAAACTTAACACACAACAGTGTGATGTGGCAGCAAAAAAGAAATAAAGGCTAATGCTATTCTAGACTGCATCAATGTTAGAATACTGTTCCAATCAAGGGAAGTAATAGTACTGCTTTGGTACTATTCTGCCTTAGTCAAACCACACCTAGAATACTGTGTCCAGTTTGGGGCACCACAATTTAAGAAGGAGGTAAGGTTGTCATATGTCCTCTATTCCAGGATACACCCTCTTTTTCATCGGTAAAGTCTTCATAGCAATCCATGGCTAAAAGTAGAAGTCAGCAAATGTGTCCTCCTTTTTCCTCTTCAAAATATGGCAACCCAGAGGAGGGCAACAAAGATGATAATAGTTCTGGAAACCAAGCCTTATGAGGAATGACTGAGGGAGTTGGGTATGTGTAGCCTGAAAAAGAGGAGCCTGAGAGGAGATATGATAGCCATCTAGAACTATATAAAGAGTATGTGACAACATGGAGGGTGGAGCAAGCTTGTTTTCTCCTGCTCTGGAGGTTAGGGCCTGAACCAATGGCTTCAAGTTACAAGAAATGAGATTCCAGGTAAACATCAGGAAGAATTCTGATTGTAAGAGCTGTTTGATAATTTGAAAGGGCTCCCTTGGAAGGTGGTGGACTCTCCTTGGAGGCTTTTATGTAGAGGTTGGATGGCCATCTGTCATTGATTCATTTGTTGAGATTCCTGTATTGCAGGAAGTTGGACTAGATATGACTCTGGGGTCCCATCGAACTCCACAGTTCTGTGAGGCAGGTGGAACCATCCATCTCATGATGAAAAACAGTGACTCTTGGGATTTTCTTTTACTTAAAAATTGCTTTGCAGAATGTTTGTGGTCTTTCAAATGAAGCAATTGCTGCAGATGGGGAACCAGTGGTCACATGATTCAATTTGTGGGATTGCAGCTGGTAAATATTAAAGGTCATAATGGATATAAATTTTGATTATGCTTTGCAGAATCTAGTGAGGACACACTCATTTAAGCCAAGATTATATTGCCTTTTGCAGGCAGCCAGTGTTATGATGGTTTATTGTGGATTTCTTGCTTCTGCTTCTTTCATAAATTAAAAAGAGCACACAAGGAATTAACAGTGGGACTGTGGGATAGGAAATTAACCTTGTGCCCTCGGTAAAGCTTTACTAGACTAGCTTTAGCACATTGGCTAATTAAAGGTAGGCATTTAAAATACCCCCCCCCCCAAAAGGCCTGACAATAATCCTAGCCTCCCATAATTATTAGTTCAGAGTTGGGAAAGAATCAGAAAGCTCTATGAATATAGCAGTGACAACAACAACAAAAAGTAATTCCCTTATACAATACTAGCTGGCCCTGCCACGCGTTGCTGTGGGTTTTTTGTGTTAAGTGGACCTTTTTCTGTTAAATGGACCTTCAGAGTCCCCTCACCTGCCCTGTCCCAACCCTGCCCCCCCTACTGTAAGTTTCAAAAATAAGATTCTCCCACCCACACGTGTTCCTGAAAATGTCCCCCCCCCCTTTGGCTGACTCAGGATTCTACCTCCCCCCCCATGGCTATGGGGTTTCCCCCTCCCTTTGTTGTGCCTCATCCCTGTGATTCCCCCACCCTGTGAAAGACCCATATTCTGTTTGTTTTTGCCTGTGGCCTACTGGGCAATGGTGAGGCCTATTCAGTTTTCACTGCTTGGCAATGCTGTGGACTATTGATAAAGCTGGGCCTTGTTGCTGCAAAAGGACTGTTTTCAGTTGGTTGCTGTGGAATTTTGTGATGTCATCTGGCGGCTCAGCTTTGGAGGTGGCAGCGTGAGATCTGCCTTTCTATTGGATGCTGCTGGAGTCTTCGGAGCTTCTGGTGCTGACGTCTGATTTGGGCACCACTTTTTGTGTTTAATCATTATTTTAGGTGTGAAAAGTGTGGGGTTTTTTTTGGGGGGGGAATATGCCCGATCCCTCCCTGATGGGCATGGAACATTGTGGCCAAATTTGTTACATTATGGTTCAGCAGTTACGGAGAAAAGCTGTGACCTCTGCACGTGTAATGTCTACATTTATATATATATATATATATATATATATATATATATATAGATAATGGGCATTACTGAAACATGGTAGGATAGGACTCATGGCTAGAATGAAGCAACTGAGGTATATAAATCTATTCAAAGGGAATAGGCTGAACAGGAAGGGAAGAGGATTGAATTTATATGTAAAGTGATGTGTACACCTGTGAGAAGGAAACAATGTATTTACTGTAGGAGTCTGCGATAAACTTCAAAGCCAGACATGGATGATGCCTGCCTAGAGCAGGCCTAGAGCATTTAAAAAGGGAGAGCATAGTAGTCATGGGAGACTTCAGCTATCTTATGTGTTAGAATTCAAACTCTGCCAACAATGTATGGCCCAACAAATTCCCCAGTGCGTTGCAGAAATTTTATTTCCCTGAAGGTAGAAGAAACAACCAGGAGATCAACTATCTTGGATATGATCCTCAGCAACAGGGAGGCAATTTCCAATTAGGTGGAAGTTGTGGGAACCTTGGGAGAAAGTGACCATGCCCTACTGGGATTTATTTTACAGAGGAAAGTGGAAGCTGAGTGTAGCCAGGTGTGCACTCTGGATCTTAAGAAAGCTGATTTCAAAAAGCATAAGGAACTACTGGGTGTGATCCCATGGTCAGAAATGTACAAAGAGAAGGGAGTTCATGATAGATGTGGGTTTATTAAATGCACAATTGCAAACTACCAGCAAGAAAGAAAGGTAGGAAACATAAAATGATTGCATAAGAAGCTTTCGGGTGAGCTGAGATTTAAAAGGGGCATGCAATGATGGAAGAGTATAAATAAGTAGCCAATAGTTAAAAGGTGGGGACCCAGGTGGCACTGTGGTTAAACCACTGAGCCTAGGGCTTTGCCGATCAGAAGGTCGGCGGTTCGAATCCCTGTGATGGGGTGAGCTCCTGTTGCTTGGTCCCAGCTCCTGCCAACCTAGCAGTTCGAAAGCATGTCAAAATGCAAGTAGATTAATAGGAACCGCTACAGCGGGAAGGTAAACGGCGTTTCCATGTGCTGCTCTGGTTTGCCAGAAGCGGCTTTGTCATGCTGGCCACATGACCTGGAAGCTATACGCCGGCTCCCTCGGCCAATAATGCGAGATGAGCGTGCAACCCCAGAGTCGGTCACAACTGGACCTAATGGTCAGGGGTCCCTTTACCTTTACCTAGTTAAAAGTGGTTTAACCCACAGCGCCACCTGGGTCCCTAGTTAGGGCAGGCTAAAGTTCAGAACGAGCAAACTCAATTAATTTCAGTTGTATCTTCCTTGCTGAATTCTGCAAATGAAGACTGCCAGCCTCCTCCTCCTTATTCACAGACAGTGCCCCCCCCCCGGGCTGACTGTAATTAAGAATGCAGGGTAGATAAGGGCTGGATGAAAGCTGACTGAAGTTGGTGGGGCAGGGTCCCATTCACCCTTATAGAACAGCATTGACTGGTCCATCTTCTACTCATGGAAACCACATTGGGTAGGGCAACGTGTCACTTGCATGAAACAAACAGAGATGCTTTTCAAATACCCTGAGGGCCCCCCTTCCAAATTCACAATCTCATCATAATGATTGGCATTTCACTAGTTACTAATAACGTACCCTTCTGTTTACAAGAACTGAAGAAAAGATATTGGCATTTTTGAAGAATGTCAATATTTCCTATGCTTGTGTGCCTATTTAATTAAAATCTTCTAGGCCTTTAAACTGTATTCAGAAAAAAGTGCTCTATCAACAATTTATTCAAATATATATCCAAAAACTTAATTACAGTGTCTACCAAGGTGAAGCTTAGCTTAAGAACAAGCTGCATAAACAAACAAACTGGGACCCCAGCATTAAGAAGATTTGTCATTACATTGTTTGCTTTAAGGAGACAAAACAAAACAATGCTGGTACTTTGGAACAATTTGAGAAGCGCACAGACATAAACAAATGTTTCTAGCTGCTCTCCTCCAAACACAGTAGCAGAATGTTGCATCCCTTTCTGTGGGGGATGCAAGGCAGACTTGCTCCAATGTCTATTATACAAAGGAAGTAATAGACCTGCTGTGAGCACAGATGGGCACCTTGTGTCAGGCTCAGAGAATGATAGAAGAAAGCAGATATATGACATTGCAGATCTCCAAAGTAGCTTCAGCAAACTTAGAATGAGAGGGCTAAGGCTGATTGCTATATCATAACATACAGTAGCTGGTATTGCAACAGTATTGCAACAGTGGTATTGCAACAGTGAAGCTTAGATTGAGATATAGATATACCATAGGAGCAGTGATTCTGTTCAAATTGTAAGCTCCACTTTCACTAATAGGTGCCTCTTCAGTTCAAGAGGCCTACACCGCTACACTGAGTACCCAGGTGGGTACAACTGGGTGAGACTGATGTCATGCTTCTGACTCATGCAAGTCTCAGTGATACAGACCAAGTTGGTTTCCTCTTCCATAATCAGATGATGGATGAGCTGACCCGGCATTCAGCAACTGCCCATGCCATGTGGCCCTTAGCTGGCTGCAAGCCTCACATCATACCTCCCTGTGGCGTTCACACAGAGCCCCCGGTCGCCCCTGTGCCACCATGTCTATTCTCTTCCACTATACCACCAACCAGGTTTCCCCAGTAATATATTCAGACTCAGTCAGGTTGTAACGTATTAACAAAGATTCCAGTTTATTATGAATGCAAACAAGTTTTAAATACTTTGAAACACTGCAATCTGATTCACTCTCTCTCTGTCTCTAACCCACTCTGACTACTAAGCCTCCTACCCACAACAAACCAACTGAACTATCTCTCTACTTCCAACTGTCTTCCCAACTGTCTAAACCTCTGGCTAAGCCTTTTAAAAGCAGGTAGGCTCCGCCTCTGGGCTTTTCTATTGGTCTACCTATTAACTCTTCCTCTCCCCCGTACAGACATTTCCAAAAGAACGGGCAAACGCCAAACTCCCCTTGCCCAGAACTGCAATTGGGGCCACCCCTGCTCTCCCCAGCTCCTCTCAACCCCAGGCACATCATGTCCCTAAATAGATTTTTTTTTAAAAAAAAATAAAACCCTTTAAAAAAGTTTAAAAGCAGTTTAAAAGCTTTCAAACATTTTAAACAATCAGGGCAATAATAACAGAGCTCTCCCCACAAAACCACACAACCCAAGAATCTGTTCAGCCACCTCAGCTTTTGCAGCTAGTGTCAGTCTGGTTCCTGCCCTCCCAGGCCCGGTGGAAAATGCCTGCAAGGCAGGAGGCAGGTCTAGGATTTGTAGCTGAAATGTACTCGGAGTCGAGAGTGAATTTCATGCTCTTTATTCAGCTCATAGTCATCAAGGAGAAGAGGAGAAGAAGAATGCCTCTTTTCCCAAAACCATCTGCTTATATACATTATTTACACAATGGGCCTTGCGTGATTGGCTACTTCAGGGCTACACCTGTGGGCCAATTATATTGTGGATTGACTTCTGCCTGCAGCCTGATTGGCTGCTCCTACAGGCCAATCAGGTAGCAGATTCACTTCTGCCCGCCGCCTGATTGGCTGCTCCAGCAGGCCAATCAGGTTGCGGATTCACTTCCACCTGGAGTTGGATTGGGTAGCTCCCGCTGTTTCTGAATCCTATTGTTCTAGGATTCAGCTCAGTACATAACAGTAGCCAAGAGAGACCCTGGCCTTTTCAGCAGCCTTAGTCAGTCAGGGCCCTGCCCTACCAGGCCAAGTGGAAATTTTCTATATCAACACTGGTTAAAGGTCGTACCCATGGACTGTGCCAGAGGCCAGGCAAGAAATGTTTGCCTTTCATCGCCAGAACTTAATAGATCCTTGCTGTGGATTGTATGCATACAATAACAAAGGGTAAAGGGAGGTCATCTCATGGATTTAAAAAACCCACAAACTTGTAGCAATTCTCCACATTGTCTTTAAAATTTACTGCTTATGTTACACCTCTCCTTATTCTGTTGTAACATCTTTCCAACCCAGAGATACTAGCCTTGTTAGTTTGTTGCAGGCAGAGGAGCGGTGTGTGTGTGTGTGTGTGTGTGTGTGTGTGTGTGTGTGTGTGTGTGTAGAGCAAATAGATTTGAGATTGTAGTCCACTAAACTGTACACAGTGTGGACCCACTGAAATAAATTTGTCATTAGTTCATCAGCTGCCCTTATTTTCTTACCCTTTTAGTCTTTTTGTTGTCCTTATTTTCTCACTGTGTGTTTTAAAACTAATTCCACATCTATCTGTTGGTTGGGATGCCAGCCAAGGTGGCTTTTTGGTCGGACCCAGCAGGGTTCTTCTCATGGCCTTACATCACTTTATGGTTCATGGGTTTCTCATCCTTGCTTTTGCCCTTTTAGAAAATTCCACACATCTAATAGATTCTATTTCATTCATTTCCTATCTGGATGGGTCCAGCTTCTGACTTTAATTTTTAATTCTCAGTCTCAGCATACATTTCTTATGTTGTTCCTAGGGAACCAATTACAGCCTCCCTAACATCTTTTTTTCCTGCTTTTTTATCATTATGAGTCAAAAATGGTTGAAATATAGATGGCTGGGGGACTCTAGCTTTGGACTGGCTACACAAATGTCAGAAGTATTTGTGTGTATGTGCTGAAATCCTGCCCTTCAGACAATATTCCACCATTTTTCTGGATGTTGTCTGCCTGTCTGACCTTCCAGTAACCTCTCCCTTACCCTTTATTTCTATAGCTATGGCATTCAATATCTGCTTCTCTAGTTCCTTAAATAGCCTGAGATAGAGATTATCAGCATCTGCTTTGAATATTATAAATGATGCACTTTTTTTTGCTATTTTGTTGAATGCAGATTTACCACCCCAAGTCTGTGTGGGAATATTAGGGATGTGGATTAGGATATATTATTAGATAGATCCTATCCAAGCTTGTGTTATCAAGCTTCCAATATCAGCAGAGTGACATTCCCCTTTTGTGCGCAGCAAAGTTCAGGTTTGTTAAAAACCTATACAACAATATTATACTTCCTAGCAAATCCCCTTTGTCCCTCTTAAAAGAAATACACAACACAATAGTCTTAAAATAAGATAAGAGTTTACTCACATGACATCCTGAGTCGACAGCATAATCTCAGAAAGGCAGGCTCACGTAGAAAAGTTACAAATATGTACATCTGGAGTCTACTTAGTAGAGTAAGGCTCCATCTGGTCTCTCTCTTGGCAGCAGGCCGAGAGGGGGAACCACCCTAACTGGAGATTCTCTGGAGATGTGTTCCCATGGAAGAAGAGATGGTTAAGAGAGAGAATGGCTGCTAGCTAGGGGCTTTTATCTGCCAGCTAATCCATCTCATCTGCATGTCTGGAGGAACAGGAAACTGAGCCTTGGTCAGGTGTTCCTCCAGGTGAGTTTCTCTTAGTGGACACTCTAGGAACTGTTGTGACTTATCTGCCCCAGTGTTCCATCCCACAGTCTGCATTCATGTGATGGAGGGGGTGGGGGGAGATCCTAGGCACCGTATGTTTAAAGCATTATTACACTACTTTAAATAGTCATTGTAAGCATTCTAAGCATGTAATGCTTAGGTGATTCCCAAGGTGCCCTGCTCATGGTCATGTCGGGACAGGACAGGTGTTTCTATATAGCCATCTTCATGCAACAACATTACTAGACCATGAAAAAATAGTGTGTGGTCCTACATGAGACACCTAGCATGACCATTGGATGCATGTAAATAACAACTGCGCCAAAACGTTACCAGTATAATGAAGGATTGTCTGCACCATAAATAAAAGACTGAATCATTCTCGGTCTCTCTCTCTCTCTCTCTCTCTCTCTCTCTCTCTCTCTCTCTATATATATATATATATATATAATCAATTTTCAGTTACAGGTGAATTAGATATAAAAACAGAGAGAAAAGGGATAATAATATCAACAATAACAACAACAAAAAATGGAGTAAAGAGCCATCACAAAAAAGGAAAAATAAAACAGATGCTATCCCAGTTGTGGTTCATTGGATGTGGTTCATTGGATTGTCAGAGGCAAGTGTCATTCCACTATGTTCCGTGTGATGCTGGCATCTGGGAGCTATGCTTATTAGTTTGTGCATATTCAACAAAATATACCATGTGGCAAAAAAAGATTTTCTTTTTCTTTGCAGTACAGTGCTCTCACAGTGAGGCTGCATGTTTGTCTCTAAGTATAGAGCCTAATAATAATAATAATAATAATAATAATAATAATAATAATAATAATAATATATTACTTATACCCTGCCCATCTGGCTGGGTTTCCCCAGCCAGTCTGGGTGGCTTCCAACAGTAGATTAAAAATACATTAAAACATCAGTCATTAAAAACTTCCCTTCAGATGTCTTCTAAATGTCAGATGGTTGTTTATTTCTGTGACATCTGATGGGAGGGCGTTCCACAGGGTGGGTGCCACTACCAAGAAGGTTTTCTGCTTGGTTCCCTGTAGCTTGGCTTCTCACAATGAGGGAATCGCCAGAAGGCCCTTGGTGTTGGACCTCAGTGTCCAGGCAGAACGATGGAGGTGGAGATGCTCCTTCAGGTATACTAGCCCATTAATTAATTTATTATATTTCTTCCATGACAAAACTCCATCTGGTGTGCTAAGTAGCTGTGTCCTGCGCCTTTGACTGATGGGACTCCAAAACAGTTTAAGTAAATAACTGCAAAGTAGAACAGAGAGGGTTTATCCTCCTACACATGCATACAGACAGTGCATTGAAACTGAGCAAAGACATTTTAATAAATAAAGGTAATAGAAGTATTGACTTTGCATAGTGGAACCTGTTGGAATTATCCTGTTGTCCCATATCAAGTTTGCTCTCTCAAACAAAGTCCCCTTACAATGACAGCATGCACATTTCTCCCATTTTGATTAGTGTTACCTTCTGAAAGAGGCTCATAAAAATTGCAGTCATGGAAATTCTCCATTGCATCATATAGGTCATGCAATAATAAGGAACTTTCAAAAGCAGATGTCAAACCAACAAATAACAGAGAGGGATAATAGAGAAGGATATTTTATACAACAAGTCGATTTTATACCACAACAAAGGAACAAGTATATAATCTGGAGCCCTGAAATATATATATATATATAACAACAACAGAAAATCATCACCTTTAATGAAAGCAGTGCAAAGGCTTAATTGATCTGGCCAGTCAGAATTACTACATTCAGTAGAAAAATCTTCCCCTTTGTTCCTGTATAAATAATAAGTAATTTAAAAACTAACAGTCTAGACATAGAAGGGTCAGTGCATAAATATGCTAATGGACTGACAGAACAGAAAAATTGCGTGGTTCAGGCCAAAGCTCCACTGTTTCCCATACTGACCAGTCATATGCTTTCATGAAGTCCTCAGACAGGCTGTCAGTAAGTTCTAGTCAGAAGGACTGGTTCCCACATGTATTCACACAACTTAATTTCTCTGCCCTTGATAAATGGAAGCTAAATTGGAAACTATCTGTGTGAACTGAAAAGGCTTGGAAAAACATTGAGTTTGACATGATATGAAATGTACAGGAGTTCCATCTATCCTATTATACTCACTTCCATTTGCATGCCATTACAGAATCATATAATTTTAGAGTTGGAAGGGACTCCAAGGGCCATCTAGTCCAATCCCTTTGAATGGAGGAGTACATACTTGCTAATGTACTCATCAGGCGATGAACATGCATGTGTGGAAAAGCTCAGTGTTGTCTACTAATACATCCCATTGATTTCAACAGAATATATGTATAGACTTGCCCAGCTCTTGATTTGGAAAAGACTTAGAAATTCCTAGAGGAGTCTTAGAACTACTTCTCACACACATCTGCATAAGTAAATTGCTACCCATGGTGATTTTAATCATTTTGGATTTCTTCAGAAAATAATGGTTGAAGCAAAACAAAAGGAAGATCTGAGTTATGGAGCTATAGTGTGAGAGTCAAAAGTAGCACTTTGCACCAGAGGTGGGGAACACCACTAGGCATCTCTGTCCGGTCATGGGAACTCTTTCCATGCCAGACCCTTCACTGGCCTGCCTTATACTCTGAGTCTTTCTTGACTCAGAATGTGTACTTGATCTCAGGCCATGCTTCTTGCTTGTCTGGATGGAGGGTAAAGAGATAAATATGTATGTATGCAGAAACTTGCCTATGGTACAAAGGCTGCTGTGCTGGTGATTGTTGTTGTCATCGTCATCAACCTCATCATTTTGTTTGTTTATTTCACTTATGAATTACTTCCCTGAGGTAACCCAAAGTTCTCTTGCATCTGTTGCTCTACCACCCTGACCACTATTGCCATGTGGTACCTGGAAGGTTGTCCAGAACATAACGTGTTCCTTGGGGTGAACAAGGTTCCCAACTATTATACTCCGTTTCTGCCAACCTAGCTACTTTTCCTGCTGTTGACAGGAAATGCACCCCACAAAAAAGGGAAGAAGCTATGCTATATTACAATACTAGCAATAATTATATAAAGTTCCTGCAAGCACACTTACATGAAGTAATTCAGCTTGTCATTGATATATCTCTTAACAGAACAGCAAAGCAGAATTTAGAGCAAACAGATATTCATGAAGCATTGAATCTATTTTAAATCAATTTACACATTAATGCACTGCTAAATATAAAACAATTCTTTAAAGCCTGAAATAACTCCAATTTAGGAATAATGTTGTTGGGGGTTTTTTATTAAAAAAAAACCCAAACCCTAATATAGCCACTACTGACATATGCACCGGATTTGCCAATATGGTAACTGCAGGGTTAATCCAGTGGAATTCATCATAAATTTGCTTGGTAAAATTGTCTTTTCATGAATGCTGATTAAAATGGGATTATGCCATGCAAGATAAAATTTATTGCTAGTATAATAAAAGTCTAAAAATGGCATGACAAGAAAGCCATGTCCTGAAGTGCACAATAGAGCTATTTCAAAATACAATGGCACATTTCATTTTATGACATGTATATCCTGCCTTTTCTCCAAGGAGTTCAAGGTGTGGGTGCCCCCTTTCCATTTCATCCTCCTAAGAATAATTGTGTGGGTGAGGGCAGGCTGAGAGGTGTGATTGACCCTGTGGGATTCATGGCTGAGTAGGGATGGAGGAGAAATTCAATTCACATTCAATGGTGCCTTTTGTGAATTTTTCACTGTCTGAAACAATCTGATTATGGAAATACAGCCAACCTTCAAAATCCAGACTAACACAACTTTTGCAATGCATTTCTCCAACCTACCTACCTACCTACCTACCTACCTACCTACCTATAATGCATAAATTGGTGTGAAAGTGAGTACAAAAATTAACATATTCATGAAGATAAAATAAAAAAATGCATCATATTAATAATACTTGCTTTTAAAATTGTACATTAATTAATACTGTATACAAAACATGTGATTATCAGTAGAAATTTGCAACAAAATGCTAATGAATTTTCATTTTTAAAAATACAACTTGCTGCTGAAATCTGGAGAATGGAGTTTTAGACTGTAAAATCCTTAACTGAAATTGATAGATCCTTCCATTTCTATGACTAAGTGAGGATTTGAACTCGGGTCTCTAGAGATAACAATGAGGGTTTTTTTAGTTATTGATTATTAGGGATGGACAAGTCAATCATTTCCATATTTTCTTAATTCTCTTTTTTGCAACCTTAAGTTTGATTTCTCAAATTTTCATGTACATTTGCAAAATAAATAAAAGTCCACATGAAAATGTGTAAACAATTGTTTATGGGAGGATGAAATGGAGAATGGGCATACACACCACAAACTCTTTGGGGAAAGGCAAGATATGCATGTTGTGAAATGAAATGTAGAGTTACATTTACACTTCAGATTTCTTGCCAAACTGTTCTTAGAGTTTTATTAAATGAGCCATGAAATTCCATTGGCATTTCTTCAAATATGCACATTCTGCATGTAACTTTGGCAGGGAGAAGGGTTGTGGTTCTGTGGTGGAGCATTTGCTCTACTTGCAGAAGGTAGTCAAGTTCATGCCCAACCTTCTTCAGTTGTTGTTGTTGAGTCGTTTAGTCGTGTCCGATTCTTTGTGACCCCATGGACCAAAGCACGCCAGGCACTCCTGTCTTCTACTGCCTCCCACAGTTTTGTCAAACTCATGTTGGTAGCTTCAAGAACACTGTCCAACCATCTCGTCCTTTGTTGTCCACTTCTCCTTGTGTCCTCCATCTTTCCCAACATCAGGGTCTTTTCCAGGGAGTCTTCTCTTCTCATGAGGTGGCCAAAGTATTGGAGCCTCAGCTTCAGGATCTGTCCTTCCAGTGAGCACTCGAGGCTGATTTCCTTAAGAATGGGTAGGTTTGATCTTCTTGCAGTCCATGGGACTCTCAAGAGTCTCCTCCAGCAACATAATTCAAAAGCTTCAATACACAGAGGAATTCTACCAGAAAGATATGGAGGTCTCATACACCCCAGGTAGTGTGGTTGCTGACCTTGAGCCAGACATCAGAGGGGTGCAATGTTGACTTTCGAGGGACACTGTTTTATATGGATTCGTTTTTGTTACATCTTATAAATTTCTGGTAATATTTTACTTTTATGTTCCTGATAATATTTTACTTGTATATTTTGAAGAATTTTTGAAGTAATTCATACATTAGAAATGCTTTAATGTATATATGAAATAGATCATAGAGCTGATTGGAGGTTATGTAATATTTATCTATCTACACCAAGGGTAGTCAACCTTTCTATACTTACTGTCCACTAATGCATCTTTCTTGATGGTAAAATTTCCTTACCACCCACCGGTGCTCGATGGAAGGAGGATTCAGCTTGTGCCGTAGAACCCCCTATCGCCCAACTAGAATCCTGAAATGCCCACTAGTGGGTGGTAGGGATCTTCCAGTGACATTTTAATCTTATTTAGAAAAGGTATTCTAGTGAGCTATGGCTAATCAAAAAGGACCATCTGGAGCTCACTGTTGCAAACAAAAGGCAGAAGAAGCTAAGGAGCAGGCCAAGGAAGTGGTTTTCTTCCTGAAATAGTTTTGTACACAGAAACACTGAAGAACAAGAATATGATTATGCTCTTGTTGAAACTAGCAATGAGGGAGTTGGATGTCACACTCCTACTACAAATAGTATAAACTTGAAGACCAAAGTTTTGCAAATTGGAGATATTTCTGGAAAGCTCACAGAGGGAAAAAAATATGACAAGAAAAGTGAAAGTACTCTAAAGTCTAAAAAAGAACACAGTATTGTGCCTGACTTGAATTACAGTGACCCTGCTAACTGGTCTAACTTGTGCTATTATAATTTGTGACAGCTTGTCTGCAGCAGGTTGCATTTCCCATAGATTCAAAAAACATTAAATATTTTCCTATCTACTATAAGAGGAGACTAGCAAATGATGAAGAAGTATGCTGTCAATGGTTTATATATTCAACCTCAGAAGATGTGTCTTTTTAAAAAATGTGTCTTTTTAAAAAATGTAATTGATATAAGTTGATGTAAGGTATCTCAACCCTGCAAAAAAACAGGTAAAAAACAACAGGAAGAACATTGGAAAATTCTGTCTTCATTTGAGAGGAATACCGACCATCAGGGCCATCTTTAGCATATGCAGCGCCAGGGTGCAAAGATCTGCCTAGCACCCCCAAATTTCATTTTTAGGGGGCCTCCCCAAAGTTCTTAAGCTTTTTAGGGGGCTTCCCAATATTTTGTGAACTTTTTTTAGGGGGCCTCCACAAAGCCATTACAAAGCCATTTTCTTAAGGGGAGACAGATCGGCAATAAATGACAAATAATATCTTCACTGGAACTAGCACGCAACACCAAAAACAGCTTTCATCAGCAAAAGCGCAAAAAAATACAGGAGAAGGGACCCCCCCCCAAAAAAAAACCACCAAACGGCTGTTACAACCAATTAGTAACAGCCTCTGATGCAGTCAATTGAAAAAGGGACCAATCACAATAGACAATCTCCGGCTGGCAGGAAAAAACAACACCCTTTCTAGATTAAAGCAGTGAGGCACACATGCAGTGGCAGGGGGGGGGGGGAGAGGCTACAAGGTGGGACTTCAGGGATAGATTTCAAGGCTGTTGCTGCAAGATCATTGAGCCTAAATTACCAAACTGTATCACAGCTGCCAACTTTGAAAGCAACACCCTATCCCTACCTACTTTTAAAAATAGTTTAATCTGCTGTGGTTAGAAGTGGGAGGGCAGATGCAAAATGAGACAGGCATAGCTGCCAAGTTATCCCTTTTTTAAAGGGATTTTCCCTTATGCTGAATAGGCTTCCTCACGAGAAAAGGGAAAACTTGGCAGCTATGGACAGGGCTCTTGCACCTTTAATAGGTGTCAAAATGCAGGGAGTTCCACAGGCAAACCTTTGGGTAAGGGTCGTAGCTCAGTGGCGGAGCATCACCTTTGCCTGTAGGGGGGTCCCCAACACTTCCAGATAGTACTGGAAATGTTCCCTGTCTAAATCTTGTAGAACCAATGTCAGCTGGTGTACTGAGGTGTGTGGACCAATGATCTGACTTGGAAATAAGGCTAGCTTGCTCTGTCATGCAAATGACCCCTGCTAACAGCTGCTCTTCACCTACGAGACGTGTAGGAGCTCTAACCACCTTTATGTAAATCATAGAATTATAGAGCTGGAAGAGATCCCAAGGGTCATCTAGTCCAACCCTCTGCAATGCAGGAGTCTTTTCCCAGGGCCCCCAAACCCCTGCCACCTATGGTTAAGATGGCCCTGCTGACCATTTAGAAAACTATCAGGTATGGAGAAAAATTGAATTGTGCTTATCTGAAGAAAAACCAATTGGTGATATTATCCACCATAAAAGTAGGCATGGCTAGAAATCTTGGAACACTTGATTGCTTTTGTCATAGTTCTTGGCATGCAAAACTTGGCATTCCATAGTACAGCTAAAAAGCTGTACAGTGATAGCAAAGAATTTTTTTATTTTACATTTGTAGAATATCTAGCACTTTTCAATCCTATCATGAATGAACAATTGTGCAGAATTAAATATTAAGAAACAATGGTTCATTACCTAGGGAAAGATACCCAAAATGAGCTTATCCAGTTTCCAGCAGGTACTGTAAAGCAGAACATTTTCATGCAAACTCAACCAAATGCTACTCAGCTATTCAGGACTGCAAACCTGATGAAAGTCATATTGAACAAATGACCACAATGGTACGTTACGTCGATGTAATCAAACTATCACACAATGAGATGTCTGAGCCTGAAATGCCAATAAGAGAATATTTATCGGGATTTGTTCCACTAAAGGAGACTATAGATGCTTTTATGTTAGAAACTCTTCTTGGGCAGGTTGAGCAAATAGGACTACCAATTGAGAATATCCCTGGTCAAGATTATGATAATGGGAGTAACATGAAAGGCAAGAAAACGCTTCAGAGGATAGGAAGGAACAGAGGCCAAGTAGGAAGGAGAAGATGCATATGCCTGGCAGCTTCTTCCTTTTTGCAGTTTCTCTTTCTTCTTGCTCATACCTGCCCCTCTTTGTTGCCTGTGACAGTTTCAAGCCAACTTTAATGAAACCCAGATTCCTCTGAATAAACCTAATTTGGTCTAGGATTTAGACATCAGTCAAATCCAGTAGACAGCCCTACTGTATATAGCTGAGGAGACCCACAATGGTCATCAATGGATGCATCTACCAAAGAGTAGGGTAACTCTTTTAAATAATTTCAGAATGAAAAGCAATCAGTTTGGGACATGAGTCATAAAAAGCAAATCTTGTTAGTAATGTCTACCATTTGCTCATTGACTTTTTAAATAATAATAATAATAATAATAATTAATGCATGCATTCTTTTGGTCCTGAATCTACTGCCAATCAACTTGATTGATAAGCTGCCCCGATCTCCAATATATTCAGTGCCACAAGCTCACATGGGCACCTTCATAAATTCAAATCAGAATCCTGAGCTGCATTATCAACCCATTGCATGCTTACATGGATTACTTTGGATGATTATCAGCACTGACTCATGAAAACCACTTCTGTATAATTGATTCTACTATTGTAACAGGAAATGTTCTACTTTACAATTCAGAATGCAACATTACCTTGAACTGGAAACTACAGTATGCACAACACCAACAAATAAACACACATTGTCTTGCTATTTTTTATTTTTTAAAAATGGGCCTCATTCTGAATACTTAGAGCTGGTAAAGGTAAAGGGACCCCTGAACTTTGTCCAGTCACGGACGACTCTGGGGTTGTGGCGCTCATCTCGCTTAACTGGCCGAGGGAGCCAGCGTTTGTCCGCAGACAGCTGGTCATGTGGCCAGCATAACTAAGCTGCTTCTGGCAAACCAGTATCTATTTATCTACTTGCACTTTGACGTGCTTTCGAACTGCTAGCTTGGCAGGAGCAGGAACCGAGCAACGGGAGCTGACCCCATCACGGGGATTTGAACCACCAAGCTTCCAATCGGCAAGCCCTAGGCTCTGTGGTTTAGACCACAGTGCCACACATGTCCCATTTAGATCTGGTTACAGTGAAAGGTTACAAATATAAATCAAAATAAAATCAGTTGCATTAATCAGTAGCCCCACCAGTTATCACATTGTAATCTGTTTGTATCCTTGAATCCCTTGCTCCCACTGAAACCAGAGAGGATTGGGTTCTGGATGGTTAGGGAACCAGTTGCTACTGCTTCACAGGTGGTTTCCCTTGCATGCAGGGAAGCCACTCATGAAGGAGCAGCACCACTAAAATGGAGTTTTAAAATTATTTAAATACCCTTAACGCCATCCCTGATTTCCTTTGGGATGGATTGGAGGCAGAGGGTAGACCTAGAGATGGCACGGGGCGATTCAGCCCAATATGAAGGCCACAGACTGAGGCCAGAGGGAGGCACTATGCACAGCTGTAATGCACAGTCTATCCCTGAGTTCCCCAACTTGGTGACCTTCTGATATTTCGAACTACCATTCCCATCAGCCACAGAGAGCAGGGGTGATTGGATTTGGGGTCCAAAACATACAGAATGCACCAGGTTGGGGACAGCTACTACGTATAAACTGTACAATGGTACCTTGGTTTACAAACACAATTGGTTCCAGAAGTCTGTACTTAACCTGAAGCATACTTAACCTGAAGCAAACTTTCCCAGTGAAAGTAATGGAAAGTGGATTAATCCGTTCCAGACCAGTCCGCGGAGTGCTTAAACTGAAAATACTCAAACCGAGGCGTACTTAAACTGTGGTATGACTGTACATAAACTGGTCATGTGTGGATGCCTGATGATCGTCTGCCAATCAACTACTCTATTTCAAACTTAAAAATGGAAAGTGTAATGCTGTTGGTCAACAAAAGAGGTTTAAAGACAGGGGCGTAGCCAGGATGAAAATCAGGGGGGGCAAGGGGCGGGGAGCAAGGGGCGGGGAGCAAGGGGCGGGGCCAAGGGGCGGGGGCGGGGCCACATCGGAGCAGCCCGAAATCGGGCTGCTCCGACTCCCTCCTCCCCCTCCGCGATAGGAAGGGACGAGGGGGAGCCAGGATCAGCCCGAAATCGGGCTGCTCCGACTCCCTCCTCCCCCTCCGCGATAGGAAGGGACGAGGGGGAGCCAGGATCAGCCCGAAATCGGGCTGCTCCGACTCCCTCCTCCCCCTCCGTGATCGGAAGGGACGAGGGGGAGCCAGGATCAGCCCGAAATCGGGCTGCTCCGACTCCCTCCTCCCCCTCCACGATCGGAAGGGACGAGGGGGAGCCAGGATCAGCCCGAAATCGGGCTGCTCCGATCCCCTCCTCCCCCTCTGCAATCGCTGGGGCAGGTGGAGGGAAAGCCCCAGAGCCGCGCAAAGCGGTTGCCTGGCTTTCCCTCCGCCCGCCCCACAGCCAGCCGGCTAGAAGGGACGTATCCCTTCTCCCTTGCTGGCTGTGGGGCGGAGGGAGGGAAAGCCAGCCAAACGCTTTGCGCGGCTCTGGTGCTTTCCCGCCGCCCGCCCCACAGCCAGCCAGGGAGAAGGGAGACGGCACCGGGCGGGCAGTGGGGCAGGCTGGCCAGTGGCCCTGCTTCTAGGGGGGCAATTGCCCCCTCCTGCCCCCCTGCCTACGCCCATGTTTAAAGACTGGCTCAAGGCGTCTTGTCTACTGCCATTACAGATCGGCGGGGAAATCTCGAGCTCCGAGATTCCCCGCACAGTGAAGGAGGGGGGAGCTGTGAGAGCAACGCGGTCCCCCGCAAAAGAGCCCCAGATCGAGCGTTTTGGGGACGTGGTTTTCAGCGGAGCCCAGGAACGTTTCCTTGCCCCCCAGTAAGCCCCCTTTCGGGGGTGACGAGAGCGGGCAAAGTGGAAGACATGGGCTCTTGAAAGACTCTTGGACTACTGCAATGCGCTCTACATGGGGCTACCTTTGAAGGTGACCCGGAAACTACAACTAATCCAAAATGCAGCAGCTAGAGTGGTGACTGGGAGCGGCCGCCGAGACCACATAACACCGGTCTTGAAAGATCTACATTGGCTCCCAGTACGTTTCCAAGCACAGTTCAAAGTGTTGGTGCTGACCTTTAAAGACCTAAACGGCCTCGGTCCAGTATACCTGAAGGAGCATCTCCACCCCAATCGTTCTGCCTGGACACTGAGGTCAGGCTCCGAGGGCCTTCTGGCGGTTCCCTCATTGCGAGAAGCCAAGTTGCAGGGAACCAGGCAGAGGGCCTTCTCGGTGGTGGCACCTGCCCTGTGGAACACCCTCCCAACAGATGTCAAAGAGGAAAACAGCTACCAGACTTTTAGAAGACATCTGAAGGCAGCCCTGTTTAGGGAGGCTTTTAATGTTTAAGAAATTAGTGTATTTTAATGTTTCTGTTGGAGGCCGCTTACGGACTCACTGTTAAAACCGTGTTTATGGAAGACAATCTTACTTGACTACGAGTGAGAAAGAAGAAAGAAGCCAAAGAAGAAAAAAGAACAAAGAAATTACTTCACTTTTTGTTTGGACACATACCTTCCAGCTCAGCTGGGTAAGCATTCATCTGGGCTAATCCAGAAGCAGAGCCACTGGCTAGCCCTAACCAACATGGCTTCCATCATCGCACTTCCTTTTCCCAGTCCTAAGCTTCCATTGGTGCTCTGCTGAAGTATTGCAATGTCAGGAAGCCTGTTGCACATTCCAAACAAGTTGTTTATCAATTGCACAATAGCAAATAAAATTTTTATAAGACAATTTTGATAGTGCTGTTAAACACATTATAAAAGAGGTGGTATCTCTTGCAAAAAAAAAACAGGAGATGCATGTGAAATCTGTATGTGCTTGGGGAGAGACTTCAGGCACCTGCTTAATTCATCATGTTCTTTTTTATGATGTTCTACAGAGTTTCTTCTGCCCTGTTGTTTGTTTATAGATCTTGATGGTTGTAACTGTAAAACAAATAACCCAGTTCTCATTCATTTCCAGTATATGAGCTCATTAATGTGAATGAGTTAACCTACCAAGAGCATACTTCAGCTCTCTTTGTTCAACAAAAGTGATACCTAAGGCCTCTTCTGATGGCTAAAATAAAGTTTTCTTCAGAGATCTCTTATATGATCTACACTGGGTTTTTAGTTTACATATATTTAGTTTACATATATTTTGTTATTTATTTCATGTACAGCAATCCAGGTGTTGGTCAACCCCAACTCCCATCGCTCTAGCCATCACAGCCAGTGGTTGAAGATGATGGGATTTATAGCCCAGCAACAGCTGAACAGCCAAAGGTTGCCTATCCTTGATTTACCTGCTCATTTTATATATTCTTTCCCCAGCTTGAAGCCTGCTAGGAATGGTCAAACATCAACCTGCTTGGCCCCCAAACCTGACTGTGCCCATCAAGCACTGACAAAAAAGATCTTAATGAATATTGTGGGTATTGATGGGAGTGACTTCATCAGGCAAGGCTTTGTTCCACCTGCCTTGCCCCACCCTCCAGTCTTTGCTTCTCAATTTGTATCATATTATTTTATGCACTGTGACTTGCAGTTGTTTTTATTGATTAGAAATTATTTATTATAATTATTAAGAGGGGATTTCTGTTTAATTTTTATATGCTGTTATTTAATATTATTCTATACTATTTTAAAGGGACCCAGGTGGTGCTGTGGTTAAACCACTGAGCCTAGGGCTTGCTGATCAGAAGGTCGGTGGTTCGAATCCCTGTGACAGGGTGAGCTCCCGTTGCTTGGTCCGAGCTCCTGCCAACCTAGCAGTTTGAAAGCACGTCAAAATGCAAGTAGATTAATAGGAACCACTACAGCGGGAAGGTAAACGGCGTTTCCATGTGCTGCTCTGGTTTGCCAGAAGCGGCTTTGTCATGCTGGCCACATGACCAGGAAGCTATACGCCGGCTCCCTCGGCCAATAATGCAAGATGAGCGTGCAACCCCAGAGTCGGTCACGACTGGACCTAATGGTCAGGGGTCCCTTTACCTTATACTATTTTAATGGATTGAATATTACTTTATTTGATATAAATTGCTTATTTTAAAGTCATGTTTTATTATTGCATTTTTGTATTGGATTCGATTGTTATAAGGTGTACATTCTTTGTTTCTTCAGGTTGTGAACAGCCTTGGGTATTGTAAAATAGAAAGACAGTATACAAATTAAAAGTGAAATGAAATGAAATTAAGTGATCACAAAATCTGATCCTCTTGAAAGTAAGGAGGTAACAGACTTGTGAAAGCTAGGGCTGCACCCCTACCACTAGGGTTTATCCACTACTGGACAAGTGAGTTTTAACACTGGGCTGCAGAGGAATCCAACACAACATTGCACTAGCAGAAGCTTGTTGTGTAACAGGTTGCACAATCTATTGTGCAACAAAGTTTTCAGCATTCTCTTGTGCAACAACATTGCAATGGTGCAAAACATTTCACCAGCAGAACCAATATACTGCTAAGTGACTTTAACTTGGCACCACATTGGATAAAACCAAAAAGCTGTCATCATTTAAAACAAAAACAAGAAAACAGCCTACAACAACAACATGATGATGATGATGATGAAGAACAGGCTAGTAATAAAATATCTGGAGATCTTGGGTGAATAAGCAGGTCTTTGTGAGAGACTGGAATGATGACACATATGCTAGTCATCTAAACCTAATGGGGAAGTGATTCCAGAAGCACTGTACCACTGCAGAAAAGGCCCACTCCATGGTTGCAACCAGGTTTAGCTGCAAAAGTGATGGTTGCAATCATGGAGTGGGCAACCAGCACAACATCATCAGTAAAGCTGTAACATGCTCACAGTAGGTTGTCCCCATCAGCAATGAGGTTTGGGCCAGGTGATGTTTCCAGACCAGCCTATAACATGCATTGTCATAATATAGTGTTGATGAGGCACACCTTCACATATCCCACATTCAGAAAATCCTGCAGCACTGTGTGAGATTGTGAAGGCTCCCTTGAGTACCTACAACTGCTCAGCAAAAGGTTTAGTCATGTATCACAGTGTAAATGGCCCTTCTATCTAATATGGTAGACCCTCTCCTTTGCGAGAATGCTTCTGATGCCTGTTTCTGTAACCTTGTGTTGAACAAGTTTTTTAAGCAATGTAAGGAGCTGGGAAAGGAGAGCAAAGAGATATAAATTTGGTCAATATATTATCTATTAAAAATGAACCCTTTTCCATGCATGTCTTTTGTAGAAATTCAATTTGAGGCCTGTAGCTGTCACCCATGCCTGCATTTTAAACATTCATTAATTTAATACAATTACTCTTTCCGCCATGCAATGATTACATCTCATTCTAACAGATGTTAGAGGAGCAGTCTCTTAAATATACTTTACAGTGTTTTATGTAAACCCACCTTCTTTTCTAAGGGCTTCTCTGATAATGATAATTCAGTTCAGGCTTGATTGCTGTTCCTTTTATATTAATCATAAATGCATGGATGTCATGGGAAGGTGGGTGGGCAATGTGAAATCAAAAAGATAGAATTAATGTCAATCCCAAAGCATGAAAGGATAAAAGAATGGGGGAAAAGGAACTTTAAATCTTTCCAGTAACATATTGCAAACAAAATCTTACCATCCAGGTAATTTAATATCTGGTGGTTCTCAATTGCTGACTTAACTAAACAATTTCAAACTTATCTCTGTTACATTAGCCACTTATTTGCACACACCAGTTCCCAGTCTTCCAACATTTCATCAGCCACTGATGTCACTGTGCTGGCTTCCTGGTTCACAACACAGAAGAGGGCTGCTTCTGTGGGCTGACATATCTGGCATCATTCAAGCCTCCTGTGCCCCCTTTCTCTTGATTTTCTTAGGATGTGTTTGAAGTCAAGTTGTTCCCCTTGGAGCAGCTTTAACCCAACTGTAGGCATCCAGATATGGCTGAACTCTAACTCCCTTCAGCCCTGGGAGGCATGGCAATAGTCTGGAATGAGGGAAATTAGAATCTAGAAGGTGCCATGTTGGCTGCCCCAATGATCTAGATCAGGCATCCCCAAACTTTGGCCCTCCGGATGTTTTGGACTACAATTCCCACCATCCCTGACCACTGGTCCTGTTAGCTAGGGATCATGGGAGTTGTAGGCCAAAACATCTGGAGGGCCGCAGTTTGGGGATGCCTAATCTAGATCAGGGGTAGTCAACCATTTTATACCTACCACCCACTAATGCATCTTTCTTGATGGTAAAATTTCCTTACCGCCGACCAGTGCTGTAGCAACATTTGCCATAGAACCCGCTAACACCCACCTGGAATCTTGAAACACCCAGTAGTGGGCAGTAGGGACCAGGTTCACTACTCCTGATGATGTCATCAGCTGACAGTGGTCACTATTATATACATCCCAGTGCTTTTCCTATGATGCTACTCACCAGTATATAGTACCACCATCTTTTCTTTGCTGCCTTTTGTGTTGGTACCTATAGCACTATTTTGAGTACCAGAACCAGAAGCTACTCTGCACAGTAATGTGGAATTTACAGTGCTTACTTTGACCCTTGGGGGTACCCTCCCAGAGACTGCACAATTGCAGTCCCCAGAGGTAAATAACTAACAAAGCAATCCTAATATGGAAAGTTGGTATAAGTTATCCCACTTTCCAAAGTCCATTCCAAACTCGCACTCCACCTTTTGCCAGCCAAGTTCCACTGGGTTGCTATGTCATATGACCAAGCTGAAAGGAGTTTGGAGCAGGTCTATGTATCTCCTTGCCCCATCCTGCCCCTACCATAGCCACTTTGAAGGACTTAGGCTGGCATAAGTAGGTAGTCCCAAATACACATGAATTCAAAGTTTCTCATCCCAGTTGGTCTTGGCTTTGGATTGTGCTGTAAATAAATAAGGCTGGAATCCTAACTCCACTTAATTCCACCAGACTTACTTCTAAGTATATATGGCTAGGATTGCACTGTAAGTTACTGACTACATTTATATTCCAACTTTCCACTACAATGGAACTCAAGTAGCGTAGAAATACTTCCCCTGTAGTGTTCCAGGCATTTGCCTGACAGAGTCCTTTTAAGCTATAGCAATATTGCTACATCATGTGCCCTCAGACATGCCCCTGTGTATTAATGTGTTAATAGCGACATGTATGGAAGCCTGCTTCCATTTGTGGAGCTCCCACATTCAATCAGAGTCGCTGCATTTTACAGCTGAATAAGTTTTGACATTAGGGCTCTCACCCTGCTGTGAAATAAGAATCCTTGTTATTCTATTCAACAATTCTTCTTGTTGTTCATTGTACAGAAGCAAAATAAAGCTCACCTACAAATGGAGTGGCTATGGCACAGTACTAATAATTAATGGGATGGTAGCAGTCGCCTACTCCAGATTCATGAACTCATTACAAATTCAGAGGAATGAGGCTGAATACTAAACATTCCATGACCAAGAATGGTTCTGGCTGAAGGAGAAATGCCGAACTCCATAGAGTTCAAAGCAGCTGTTTTCTTGTTTCTTT
Organism: Zootoca vivipara; assembly: GCF_963506605.1. NCBI lineage: Eukaryota > Metazoa > Chordata > Lepidosauria > Squamata > Lacertidae > Zootoca > Zootoca vivipara. The sequence goes on along the minus strand of NC_083294.1, from coordinate 42,127,251 downwards.
TCTTTTAATTTGGTTTTATAGCATTCATGAAACTAGTGGAAGAAAGTTGTTTCTTTTCTATGAGTTGAAATGTTTTAATAACATTATTTACACATCTGATTTGGGGATAGCAGGCTTTAAGCAGTGCTGTCTCTCACTTCTTCCCATCCCCCCCCCAAAACACACAAAAAACCCAACCATCACTCCCTGCAAAAGAGGTGTTCTGATGTTGATATGCTGATATGATGATATAGTTGATATACAATTAATCCAGAATGTGGCAGCTAGACTGGTGACTGGGAGCGGCCACTGAGACCACATAACTCCGGTCTTGAAAGACCTACATTGGCTCCCAGTACGTTTCCGAGCACGATTCAAAGTGTTGGTGCTGACCTTTAAAGCCCTAAATGGCCTCGGTCCAGTATACCTGAAGGAGCGTCTCCACCCCCATCATTCTGCCCAGACACTGAGGTCCAGTGCTGAGGGCCTTCTGGTGGTTCCCTCTCTGTGAGAAGCCAAGTTGCAGGGAACCAGGCAGAGGGCCTTCTCGGTAGTGGCACCCGCCCTGTGGAACGCCCTCCCATCAGATGTCAAAGAGAAAAACAACCACCAGACTTTTAGAAGACATCTGAAGGCAGCCCTGTTTAGGGAGGCTTTTAATGTTTAATAGATTACTGTATTTTATTTTTCTGTTGGAAGCCGCCCAGAGTGGCTGGGGAAACCCAGCCATATGGGCGGGGTATAAATAATAAGTTGTTGTTGTTGTTGTTGTTGTTGTTGTTGTTCTTGTTGTTGTTATACTCTCATTATATTGTTTGATTTGTATATAACATTGTGTTTTAAGTTCTATGTATATCTATTAAGTTGTAACTTAACTAAAATATTGTGATCTTGTATTATAAGCATTTCTTTATTCTGACATAGATGTGTAGTTATTCTGATAGAGCTATGTGATTAGCATATTGTTTTATGAGTATACTCCAATCAGAAATCATAGAATCATAGATTTGGAAAGGAACATAGAGCCATCAAATTTTAAAAAAACAACAACCTGGGGGGGGGGACCTGGAGAGTCCATTTACTTGTTACGGATAATAGCTATTCATTTACCCTCCATGACTTTGTCTAATTCCCTAGCCAGGACTATCAAAGTCAGTGGCCATTATCATATATAGTGACAACAAGATCTGCATAAGAATGCACCCTGCCTTTCCACACTTTGCCAGCAAAGACACATGTGCATTTTTGTGGTTATTTATCCAATCTAAGCCCTAGTAAGAATATTTGAAATAAGAAAATAAACACATAAGAAGAGCCTACTGGATCAGGTCAATAGATCATCTAGTCCAGCATCTTGTTCTCACAGAAACCAACAAGACACAGGGATGTAATGACAGTTGTAATGTGGAATTAACTGTGGTAACTATGGATATACAACAGGTGTATAATGGTAAAAGATGCAGAATACTTTACTTTAAATATGGAACCCCTGGAGGGAGGGAAGGAGGTCCGAAAGTTTGATAGAACCTTTTATTTTAATGTTTGAAATTGTTAAAGTTAAAACGTATAAAATCATGTAAAACCAATTAAAAAATTATAAAGAAGAAGAAGAAGAAGAAGAAGAAGAAGAAGAAGAAGAAGAAGAAGAAGAAGAAGAAGAAGAAGAAGAAGAAGAAGCCAGATGCTTCTGGGAAACCCTCAAGCAGGACCCAAGCACAAGAGCACTCTTCCCTCCTGTGGTTTTCCAGCAGCAAGTATTCAGAAGCACCACTGTTTCTTACCATGGCGGCAGAACACAGTGCAGTATTACAAAGCAGCAACTAAAAAAATAAGCTAAGCATCACAATTATAGCTAAGTCATATTATACGATTAACAAATTAATAGAGCATTTATAATTCATAAAATAATATTAACAACATTAGCAAAATAGCAACTAAGAAGAATAAAAGAACAAGCTAAGCACTGTTAAGTTCATAATGTACACTTTCTATGCCCCCATGACTTATAATCTTTGATTTGCTTTTATCTTTCTGAGTGTCCCAACACTCAATTTCATCAGATGTCCATGAGTTCTGAAAGTGAGAGAAAACTTCTCTCTATCCCTATTTGCCATACTATGCATAATTTGAAAACTTATGTCACCTCTTGATTGCATTTTCTCTAAACTAGAAAGTCCCAAATTCTGCAGCTTTTCCTCACTCCACCCCTTTCATCAATTTGGTTGTCCTTTTCTCTGAATATTTTCCTGCACTACAACAACCTTTTTGAGGTAAGGCATTTGACCTCATTATGTGTGCATTTTGATGCCAACACATATGTACATCCACATCTGGAGGGCCAGCTGTAATGCATGGACTGCTGCAACAATATAATCTAACAGGAAAAGTCTGGTCAAAATTCTGAGCTGTGGTGCCCAAAAGTTGATACTCTTTGTCAACTAGAATCAAGCAAAATGAAACAGTTTTAATCTGCTTTAAATGTGTGAAAATCCTTGAGAAATGACAGCACATTTTAATCCACTTGCTTAGGTGGATTTTTAGACCAAATTTGACAGATTCATATAGGAGAAGTCTATCAATGGCTACTAACTATGATAGCTCAATGTATTAGCAATATTCAGAGAGTTAACATGTCAGTGTCAGTTGCCTAGGAAAGAGAATAGATCAAAATCCTCATCATGTCCTGTTTGGCACATCTGGCTAAGCAAGATGCAAGGGATCAATGCATGCTCAGTGGTTGAGCAAATGATTTTCATGCACAAGGTTCAATCCCTGATATTTTCAAGAAAGATACTTGAAAGATACAAGACCTCATTCATCATCCCAACTCTTTATCAAGTGAGCTACATAACATTATATTAAGAAGGCACAAACCATGGTGTTCCAGGTACTACAGTTTAAGAAGAATCTCAACAAACTGGAATGTTCAGAGGCGGCTGACAAGATAGTGAGGGGTCTACAGGGAAATTTGAAGAAGGTGGGTATCTTTAGTCTGAAGAAGAGAGAATTTAGAGGCAGTGGTGTCTGGTGCCCATTGGGACTGGTGGGGCAGAGGGCATGGAGCCCAAAAGTAGGTGGAGCCAGAGGTAATGACAAGCAGAGCTGATTAATTTCTCCATATCTCCCTCACAGCTGAGCTTTATAAGGCCAACACTGATGCTAAAGAGGATAAAGCTGATAGCCAGGGCAAACCCATGAGTGGTTGTAAAATACCCCTAAACTGCCTCATATAAATCAGGACATCCAATTTTAGGGTGCTGGGAGTTCTTCTGTAGGAGCATGTCCTGGAAGACACACATCCCATTTTTCTATGGCAACATGTTGGAGGGTATGTTATAAGAAGGTAGGCAGAATGCAACCAAACACTGGTGCGGGCTCATCATTGAGCCTGCCAACTGACAGTGGGGGCAGCAAAGCAGGCATACTTTGCTGCCTCAATTGCATCCTCATTATGTCATCCAGGAGAGCTCTTCTGGGTGCTGTGGGGTTGTTATGTATTGGGTTTAACACATTTTTTTTGTTGCCAGGGCACATTCCAACCAATTGTATAAGTGTTGGCAGGCGAATGTTCAAATGGCAAGTAAGCACAGGCACTGTCAACTGCCAGTTCTTGCTGGGGCTTTTAGTGTGTGCTTCCTGTGAGCTCTGTTCTTGTTTTCCTATGAGTGAGCTGTTGTCACTGACAAATGTTGAATAAACATAGTTGAGGAACTTATATTAGAACACTGTCTAGTCCTGCTGAGTTGGATGAATTTCAGTTAGTAAGGTTTGAGGATGTGGGATAGTGCCTTATGTGCCCTAACGGAACAGCCTTTAATCTTAAGAGGTGATACAGGTTCAAGACAAAAAAAAATCAGAAAAGAACTTTGTTTGAGAAAGGGGAGGATGGAATAGAAGAACTTCATTCTGACACATTCCTACAAAGAGAGGTGCAAAGATTCATTATAACATATAATCAATATGTAATTGTGCAGAAGGACTATCCAGAGACCTCCAGGGGGTATTTCCTATACTTTTGTGTTTGGAATGATCTCCAGGGCAAGGAAGCAGATCACCACTAAAAGTCATACTGTCTGTTCTATTGTATGTATGTATGTATGTATGTATGTATGTGTGTGTGTGTGTGTGTATGTATATATATATATATATATATATATATATATATATATATATACACACACACACACACACACACACACACACACACACACACAAACATACATACATACATACATACATACAATAGAACAGACAGTATGACTTTTAGTGGTGATCTGCTTCCTTGCCCTGGAGATCATTCCAAACACAAAAGTATAGGAAATACCCCCTGGAGGTCTCTGGATAGTCCTTCTGCACAATTACATATTGATTATATGTTATAATGAATCTTTGCACCTCTCTTTGTAGGAATGTGTCAGAATGAAGTTCTTCTATTCCATCCTCCCCTTTCTCAAATCACAGCATTGAAAAGTGGGAGCTGATTTCCCCTTTGTTGTTTTCTGCTTTATTTACTTTCATTACATGTTTCCTTAGAGTACTTTCCCTCCCTCTGATCGGTTCCTTTCAGTCTTTTCGTGTGTATGCATTTGTCATGTAGCAGAGGACAGCTCTGGATGACACAGGAGATTAATGTACAGTGCTATTTCATCTGTGATTGCATATCAAAAGACTTCTTTGCTATTCTTTCATCACTAATTCCAATGCAAAAGAAGAGCCTCACACTTGAGTTGTTTTAATCCAGCTACAAATGCTTTGGGATGCAGGTGGCGCTGTGAGTTAAACCACTGAGCCTAGGGCTTGCCAATCAGAAGGTTGGCGGTTCGAATCCCTATGACGGGGTGAGCTCCCGTTGCTCGGTTCCAGCTCCTGCCAATCTAGCAGTTCGAAAGCACGTCAAAGTGCAAGTAGATAAATAGGTACCACTACAGCAGGAAGGTAAACAGCATTTCCGTGTGCTGCTCTGGTTCGCCAGAAGCGGCTTTGTCATGCTGGCCACATGACCTGGAAGCTGTATGCCAGCTCCCTCGGCCAATAATGCGAGATGAGCGCCACAACCCCAGAGTCGGTCACGACTGGACCTAATGGTCAGGGGTCCCTTTACAAATGCTTTATATTCCTCCCCTTCCGAAGACCAATCACAGCATGTTTTGACACATGCTAGCAAGTTTTATCTACCCAAGCTCTTTTCATTTTGAGGTTTCCACATCTGGTCACATCTAAACTTCTCTAAGCATTAACATCTTCATCTGGGGCCACTCTGTGCTTTCCCCTAGCTACAAAAGTGAAGTTAATGCTTCCAGGAATGGAATTCCACTCAAATTGGTGTAGGCTTTACTACTCCTTAGACTTTTCTACTCCTGAAGATATCCTACAAGGCAGGAGAGGTATATAATCAAAGTTTTCCTTCTCCTAGATGGGCTACCTTCCTAGGTTGGTGAGCCCAATCATATAACATGTAAAATAAAAGAGCACAAGGGGGGAAGTATACCTTAAAAACATACAAAAACAAAGAACACAAAGTCACCAAGAAGCAAAATTACTATAAGGATGCCAGCAATTAATGCTAGTGGGACAGCAAAGGGGGTGGCGGCATTTGAACGGCACGAGAAGGAGACAAAGGGTAAATAATTTCAATCCTTCTTCCAAATAAAATCATATTTGACTGGAACAAGTGGAATATGAGTATCCATATAAGTCAAAAAAGGGCCCCATATATCTTCATTTTTGTGTGTGTGGAGCAGCACAACCCTTGGTGGCTTTAATATCAGGTGTTAGCTTCTCCAAGGAAACAATAAATTTAAGTCTTCTGCAACTGGATTTTTTATGGACAGTGCCAATCCTCAATGTATTGGACTTGTGACCATTATGCTCATTTGCCTTCAGTAGTAGTGAAGCTCTGCTGGTCTATATTTTGGGAATCCTACAACGTGTTTAAGTTTTTACTCTGCTAACTATACATCAGAGTTCTGTTCTGGATCAATATTGAGCAGAATTCCAGCGACATTTCTATCCCTAGGTGGGATATAATCCAAGGTTTGAACAATAGGGTGTTATTGTCCCCCTCAGCTATTGAGGGCAGGAATGAGGGCATCATTAACCACCCATTCATCAGTTATGGGTGTAATTTTCCCCAGCACTCAATGCTGAAAAACAGAAATAAAGCTATCCCAAACCATGTGCCAGCCAGTAAGTGTTCTTATCTGGACAGCTCCACCAAAAGCTACTAGATCCCAGTTCTATGATATAGGCAAACCTGGCTGGCATGTGGAACCACCAGTGCACCACTGAGAGAGTTCTCCTGTACAGTGGTACCTTGCGTTGCGGACCCGATCCATTCTGGGGTGCTGTTCGCATCCCGAAAAGTCCGCAACCCAAGTGGCGCTTTTTGCAATAGAGCGCTTCTGCACATGCACAAAGTGCGCAGAACACTTCTGCGCATGCGCAAAGCACGCAGAATGCTTCTGCACATGCACGAAGCGTTCAGAACACTTCTGCACATGCACAAAGTGTGCAGAATGCTTCTGCGCATGCGCATGCGGTGGAACCCAGAAAACACTTCCTGGTCTGCCACGTTCGTATCCTGAAAAAATGCAACCTGCAACGGATGCAACCGAGGCAAGATTCCCTCCACTAAAACTGGTGTAGAGTTTCCTCCAGGTGTCCCTCAAATGCCACATTCAAACTGTTAAAAGAGGGGGAATTGGCTTCTCAAAAGAAATTAGTATAAAACAGATGCCCTTTATTATGATTTCTCCATGCATAAGCTATTTTTTATGGTGGAGTTTGATAGCTAATGGTTCATGGGAAAGGATTAATGAAAAGAGAGAAAGAGGGCATCCCTGTCAGGTACCACGTAAAAAAGAAAAGGGGCCGAGTCCATGTTATTCACCGAGATAACCATCCTGGTTGGGCTATGATTACATATCTCAGCTTCTGCCCAATTCCAACTCACCTCTACAAAGCTTGCAGATAAAGCCATTCAAGGCAGTCAAAGGCCTTACAGTATAGGCTTCAAAATATTCAAAGGGCAAGAGGATTGTTATAGAGATTGACTTGTCTAACAATGTTTAGAACCCTCCAGATGGGTTCTGAAATCTATCTACCCAGGACAAATACAGTCTGGTGTGGATGGATATATTAAAAGATGCATCTGTTAAACCACATTGCAAGGAGAGCCATGAATAATAGAATCATAAAATACCGGTATTAGAATTGGAAGGTACCTCAAGGGTCATGTAGTCCAACCCCCTGCAATGCAGGAATCTCAACTAAAGCATCTATGACAAATGGCCATCCAACCTCTGTTTAAAAACTTTGATGAAAGGAGAGTCTACCACCACTTGTGGGAGTCTGTTCCACTGGTGAACAGTTCTGACTGTCAGAATGTTTTTCCAAATGTTTAGTCAGAATCTCCTTTCTTGCAACTTGAAGCCATTGGTTCGAGTCCTACCTTCCAGAGCAGGAGAAAACAAGCAAGCTCCCTCCTCCATGTGACAGCCCTTAAGATATTTGAAGATGGCTATCATATCTCCTCTCAGTCTCTGCTTTTTCAGGCTAAACATACCCAGCTCCTTTCAAAGCTCCTCATAAGGCTTAGTTTCCAAAATTTCTGTTTTTGGTTAAGGGGACATAGGATTTCACTAATTTTGGGTCCTTCCTTTGTTCCCAACTAGAACTCAGGAATAGGATCACCACCTAGTATTTTATTACATAGGACCACAGAGGGTACAGCAAGTCAGGCTTGAAGTACTTACCGTATTTTTCCATCTATAAGACTCCCCATATATAAGACTATTTGGGGGGGACTCAGATTTAAGAAAATGGGGGAGATATATCCATGTATAAGACTCCCCCTAATTTTTGACATTATTTTTAGGGGGGGGGACCTAGTCTTATACATGGGAAAATACGGTATATAGATCACTTCACATTCCATCTGGGTTGGTGGCTTAATTTTAAATACCTCATTAGAATCCAGCAGTCTCAAGTAATTTTCAAAGAAGGGATGGATACCAGCCAATGATGAAAATTGTTCTAGAGCTATCTGAGTTCATAGAAGTGTACTGAAAGAAGGAGAATCTAGAAAACTCAGGTGCTATTACCTCAGGCTCTACAATTCCTGAAACATCACATCAGCGTAGATAAAATATAGTATGTTTTAACTTGTTTCAGTTCAACAGCATTAGCAAGAAGCCTGGAATTCTTAATGCCACAATTGCAATATTTTTTTCCTGCAAAATACCAAAGATTTAGAAATATTCTCAATTTCCAGAACACTTCCAGAAGTTTTCACTTTGCCTCCAAAGATCTGTAGAATTTTACAAAGGTGCCCTGCCTGTATGTGGTTTCGACTATCTCAACTTCTGCATTTGTTTACATGTCCAGGGCAGCAGCCCGGTGCCTCAGTTTAATTGATTCACTAGTGGCTGCCCACCCCCACCCCCGCCCTATCAGAGATTTTACATGGACCCACGTAAATGTCCATGCATTGAATCCTCAAAATTATTATTAGTCTGTGAGAGGGACCCATGCTGAGAGGAACAAAAGGTAAATTGTGGGTCAATGGGGTGCAAATCTTACCCTGTTGATTAGGAGACCTATGTACTCTTCACAGAGTTATATTTCCCATGGTTCCCCAAGAAGAGAATAGTGAGGAAAATAGGAGACCCCTATTATCCCAACACCCCAAAGAAACTCCCATTTCTAGAAATCTTTGGGGGGAAATCCATGGCTGTTCAAAGTGGTATGATCCTGCTTTAAATATATAGTGCAGATGGAAACTCAGAATGTTCCCTCCCCCCCAAAAAAAACAATAATCAGAGAAAGACTTATTTAAGATATAGTAAAAACTTATTTTATTGTAATATTACCAATTATTATAATGATCTATAATATATCAGTCATGCCAAACAGCAGTAGTTAAAATGATATTTCCATGTATGATTAAAATGAGTATTTCTAGTGAAAACTAATGTTTATAGAACTATTCATCATGATTCATTTTCATTTTGGTTTGACATTTCTTGTCCTGACCTCATTTGTGCAAGAGTGCAGGAATTCCTGCTAAGCAAACCCAGAATTAAATCAATAATAGGACATGGAGGGTGTCCAGTGTTATCAAATTTCATCAAGGCATGGGCTTCTCAAGTGGTTGATATTTCATGATCAATCTCCATTTTTGTCAACATAACCCAAATAATTTAATGACAAAAACACCTGCCATGCTGCAGCTTCAAATATCTACTCATTTTAAAGCAATAGGTCAGAAGAATCGCTTCCTGAGTAATGATTTCCCATCACAGGTTGATGAAATGTGATGTATATTTCATTGTAGCAACATATTTCAAAACTGAAACAATCTGCTCTTTCTTAAACCATATTTTCTTTAATTGTTGGCCCATTCTTTCTTTCCCTTCGATTCACTGACATGTTTAAATTAGTTAAATTATTGTGAAGATTAGATAACTTCATAAAGACAATTCATTCATTGCTGAATTTAGGTTACTGCTCGACTGCATCCTTTAGGAATGGAGGGGGGGGGGTGAAGGGAAATTTGCCTAATTCACATGTTCTGAAACAATATGCAAACAAAAATACAGCCACCCTTAAAAATCTGCATTTCGCCAAATTTTGAAATCCAGTTCTCCAGCCAAGTAATGTGTACAAAGTTGTATATACTAAGGAGATGTGTTCTTAAAATGCATATATTGGCAAAAATGGCATACAAAAATGCATTATATTCATGAAAATATAAATATTAATGGAAATCCGTTTTGCCAATATGCTCATGGGGGAATCTCTGTAAAATGCTGATGAGTTTTCATTAGGATTTTTATTTTTAATCACAAGCCAATGTGGAAATATGGAAAACTGAAATGAAGACTGGAAACGTAAGAAAACTGGAAGTAAAAGATACTTTCATTGCTAGATGGAGGAGAATTTTGCCTAGTACACATTTTAAAGGAAACTCTCCTAATTCCCACCACTCACAATAATACATGGGCAGGAACACAATTATCCTTCAGGTTGCTTCCCCCATCATTGAGTGAGGGGTAAATTAGCCATATCCTGCCTCCCCTGGAAAAGAAAACTCTATTGTCTTACCTTGGGGAGGAGCTGAGACAGGCATCTGAGGAACGATTGGCCAATCAGCAACCATGGGGATCATGGTTTATCAGCCTGTTTTGTCTCAATCTCTTCCTCTCTTTGTCACTGAAGTGACCTAGTCCCTTGTTTGGAGACTGAGTAGCCTGCTTCTCACAGTTGGGAGATCTTTTGGAGGGTATCCCACCCCTCTCTGATTCGGGTTAACTGGCTTTTAGTGCTTCAAACTAGGCACTATTGGGTTAAGAGAACACTTTCATAAACTTTCACTGCCTTGGCTTTGGGGTGCACTTCAAGTTTGGTATGTGCACCAAGGTGAACGCTAGCCAGCAGGGCCTCAGTGCACTTGTCAGGTTCACGGAGGAGGAATTTCCTCCTAGTCCCTTTGCTGTGGGAAACAGGTGGTACCTGTAAACACACCCAGAATATAGGAGATGATAGATAAAGTGAGAAATTCTTGCCCAGACTATATTTTGATTCAATTTAATCTGGTTAATTTGGTGTGGTTTGCAGGTCTTCTAAGGCATATTTGAATAAATCAGGGGAGTCTTAGCCATAGAGGCTAGTAGCGCGGGGAACCACGGCACCAAGTTCTGGAGGGCCGCCCTGCTGCGCTGCGCCCGGAGCGTCAGTCCTGCTGGAGAAGCCGCCCTCCAGCTGCTGCCCACCCGGAGGGTTGCCTCTCACCTTTCCCATTGGCCCCTCAGCGAAGGGGCCCTCAGGGCACGGCAGCGGGAGTTGCCGAAGCGCCAAGGTGCACCACGACGCACGTGCTTCTCCAGACCCTCACAGTGCACGAGGGAGGGAGATGGCCATCCGCCAAGGGCAAGCCCCGGAGCTGCCGCCTCTTCCTCACTGCCAAGAGCCTGCGTCTATCCTGAGTGCAGCAGCGCCGAGGAAGGGAAGCACGGTGCGGGCTCCTCCTGGGCACCGCCCGTGGCTGCTCCTCCATGCACTCCCCGACGGTTTCAAGGTCCACGAGCAGAAGCAGAAGCTGTCGCGCCCCAGAAGCCCAGCTGTCGCGCCCGCGATGGGGAAGCCGCACGCTTAAGAACCGCCCAGCCTCACGGCGGTCGCGGCTCTTTCCCGAAGGCCTCGCCTCCCAGCTTCTTCATCCCCACCAGCCCTTCCACTTTTAAAAAAGAGGACTCTCTCTCTCTCTGCTGCCCGCCCAGAGAGAAACATGGGGTGGGGGCGCGGGCGCAGCAGGGGTGGGACCCTTCCTACTCTATAATCCTTGTGGGACCCTTCCTACTCTATAATTCTTCCTACTCTATAATTCTAAGATTCTTTGAAGTATACCAATTGTAATTAATGGGTCTAAGTTGAAAATATCTGTTAATTTCAATGGTTCTACTCTGATGTTGGGTTCAACCCTAAAAATTGTAAGTCCTCAGTTCAAAAAATGTACAAAAATGCATAAAAATATTTATTAGAGGTAAAATATATTTTGAAATGAGTATACAGTGATAGCATGCATATTTAAATACATATTTAGTTTTGAAGTGTGTATTCAAATATATAGGAAACTTCCCAGAACTCTCTTTACTGTTTAGGTTTTGGTGTCAGGTGTTTGAATATCCTCCAGTAGACAACTATTTAGAGAAAACATTCCCTGAAACTAAAAATGGAAAAAAAATTGTTCCAATGCACCTCTTTCCAGTCTAGCTGCTGGGGACCTTCAGGTTCCATGATTCCTGTCATTGGACCATGGCCATGTAGATGTATTCCAAAGCATCCACAGAGTACCCAGTTAGAGAAGGCTCTTCTAAGGGGAACATTTTGACTTAGGTAAGGCAAATGAAGGGAGAAGATATTTTCTTCCAAATATATTGATTTTTTTATTTGGAATGAGTTTAGATAAGGTCTTTTTGAAATAAAAGTGTACATGGGCTATCTATTTTTCTATTTTGGTTCAGTTTTCTGGGCACAACAAATACATCTTCAGTATTCACTGGAGATTATCCCATCATTCTTAAGTAGTCAATGTATTTTAGAAACCGTGTAAAAGTCTCACTACTCTATCTTTCCATCTTCCCAACTCCTAACTGGACCATACTTTAAAGGCCCCACATGCATGCTTGACCTAGTTCCAAATTAGAACCTTCATTAGTCTTTTGAAATTTTCACCCCTTAAGCTCCTAGCTAATTAATTTATCTGTAGGCACCAAGCTATGTGGTCTCTCCTAACTTCAAAGGCTCTGAGATGCAAACAGAGACCCTTTAAAGAAGGTTATGGCTGAGCAATTATACATATTATCACATCAAGACTTTCTTCTACCAATTATATCTTACATCCTATAATATATAAATGGGATTGCTCTAAAATTATTTTATAAGCGTGTTCTGCCATTCTTTGTTTCGGGCAATGCAAACCTGTGCTAGTTTATTGAAATACCACAGTGTTTGAGGTAAGTTAGCAGGAGGCTGCACCATAAAACTGAACAACACAGAGAATCAGAAATGTGGGAAACACAGGAAACTATCTCATCCTAAGTCAGACCATTGATTCATCTTGCCTGGTATTGCCCAGACTGACTGGCAGTGGCTACAGGATTTTGGACAAGATTCTTCCCCCAGGCTTAACTGAAGATGCCAGGATTGAATTTAGGACATTCTGCATGCAAACAGATGATCTACCACTAAGCTATAACCCTTCCACATTAAAATTGGTGTGTGTGAAATTGATAAAGGATATATAAAACTCAACAACTTTGGGGTAAAATCATAAAAAGGTCAACAACTTTGGTTAGCCCTCACACATGTTCACTTCATCAAATCTGGGCCTCTTTGAAAAAGGTTTGGGCACCCCTGTATAAGCTGTGTCACGCCACTTTAAAGAGTCATGGCTTTTCTCAAAGAGTGCAAGGTCCCTGCAATGAGCTTCAAATTCAAATAGTGGTTTAAGAATTTATCCTTCTTCCCAGAGACATCTGGGAGTTGTAGCTCTGTGAGGGGAAAATGAGTCTCTTAAACCCCTCATTGCCTAACTATAACTGTCAAGTTTCATTGGGAGAAGCCACAACCCTTTAAAGTAGTATCATACCACTGTATAGTGCAGATGGAACTGGGGAAAGAGGTTTTGGAAATTCAGATACTGCTGTGTAAAAGTTAAACTGCCTCGCTGAGAATTGTGAGCTTGCCTGCAACATAAACTCCATTGTCCCTGGTTTCGGGGATGTATTGTATTTCAGTCAAATTTTCAGGCTGAAATTCATCCACACTAGTTAATTTAACCACCCCGATGGGTCTAGGCAGCCCCTCCCCATCATGCAGTCACTCATCTGCTATTTTTCTTTTTCATTTTAAAAAGTGAGCTCAATTTCTTTTTAAAAATGAGAATAAAGGATAAATGTCTGGGGGTGGGGAGGAAAACAAGTTCTCTTTACATTTCAGGCTGGTTTATTTTTATGTCTGAAATGCTTCAATGCTCATATCTCTTTGGGATTAGTGATCTTCTATCGAAAACTGAAGGAATGTTTATCTTTCCCAGCTCAGCAGTTTAAGAAGATTGAGATAGAAAGAGCAGTTTGGGTGTTTTTGTGTTGATTATGGTCTTGAATAATGTAGACCCATCTTTCATCTCACTCAAGCCACCTTGTTTGAGGCAGTGGGGGGCCTTATAGGTTTCAGAACTCTGCACACACTGATATTATCATTGGGGTTCTCTGTATGCATCTGGAGGGGAAGTTCTACATGAAAATGGGTCCTGGGTTAAGATGCCTTTCAAAATGATTACACAAATGCTGCTACCTGCACAGGAGCGATATTTCCACCTAAAGAATTTGCATCGGGGGCAGGAGAAATTGAGCCACATGTGAAAAATGCAGCTCTGGAGACACAAAATTTATCCTCCATTTTGTCTGATGACACTGTCTCATTCAGACATGGAGAATATTGCACTAGTTTTCCTAATAATAATGCTAGTTCTTCTGTCCCTTTTTCTAATGTGCCTTTCACACCACAGTAACCTGTTGGGTGTTGGAACCATGGGTTTTGATTGATATACCAACATACCATGCTAGATTTCATTCATCATGGTGAGTATTGTTTGACACAACAATGACCATCATTGAACAGCATCACTACTCCCCCATATTTTATGCATATCTATGTTTCTCTTCCCCATTTTCCATCCATTTCCCTTCCACACCCCCAGGGGGAGGAATACACTAAACTTGGAGGTGATGTGCTTCTTTCTCTATCACTCCCTATCCTCCAAATGGTCCAATATAAAGAGGAACCATTTTTGTTGTTGTTGTTCCACCTCTCTCCCTTAAACTCACTGGATTCCTCTGCTAAGGTGGTTTTATTTCATTGTCTTTATGAATTTGCTGTAGATTCTTTGAGGGAGAGCATGACAAAAGTGGTGGGCTAGGAACCCTATAAAATGGCTAGATGGGGGGAGGGGACAGAAAAATTCTGGAAGAAACCCTGATGCATCTTATCCCATCCCATACACATATCCAATCCTTCATGGGATTTGAGGGGTGTGACCAGTGCTTCCAAAAACAATGATCATGTGTTTGCATTTGATGCTTGATGATAGGACAATACACTTTAGTCCCCAGAACCATATATCAATCAACTTTAGTCCCCAGAACCATATATCAATCAGCTAGGTGCACCACACAAACACATGCAAATGAATATTCATGGGGGAAGGCCTCTTTCCCAATATCCATCATTTCCACACTGTGATAGAAAATGTTCTGGAGCCTGCTTTATGTAATGAGAGTGCCTGTCTTATCAACTAGGAAACAACTGGCGTGGAAATGAAAGAGAATTGTACAGAAATGCAAAGTCAGAGAGCACACTGATGTCATTACACCCTGCTGCGATAATTTTAGAGAAAATTGACCCCAAATGCTCTGTAAGTCAAGCTCTCAGGCTTTCTAAATGTTGAGATTTAACTGTTTTAATTGGCTGCTTAATTGCTGGCCCTATTGTTCCCATGATATTTGATTTTGTTCCAGTCTCTCATTGATTTTGCTCTTGTTTTACAGTGTTGTGAACTTCACCCAAGGTGAAGGGTGTATATGAGTGTATGAAGCAAACAAAAAGACAAGCCAGGTGCAGACACAACCAAATATGATCAGTTAACCACAGGTAAAACTCAAGGAGGGAAAGATAATGTTCTCTCTCCACAGTGAATTTCTCCTTCCCATCTCAACATTGACATTAACTAGATCTCTGTCATAGGGGTTTATTTGGAATTGTTTTAAATTCATTAGCTGCTGTTTGCTGTGTTGTTTTAACTGGATTTTAGTTGTTTTTGTACATTGCCTTGATACATTTTTGGAAGGCAATTAAGTAGTAGTAGTAGTAGTAGTAATCATCATTATCATCATCATTATCATCAACCTACTGTTCTTAGCTTTGATTCCTCAGTACAGCCATACCTTTGTTTAAGTATGCCTCGGTTTGAGTATTTACAGTTTAAGTGCTCCACGAACCTGTCTGGAACAGATTAATCCACTTTCCATTACTTACAATGGGAAAGTTTGCTTCAGGTTAAGTACGCTTCAGGTTAAGTACGGAGTTCCGTAACCAATTACACTCATACCTCGGGTTAAGTACGCTTCAGGTTGAGTACTCCGTGGACCCGTCTGGAACGGATCAATCCACTTTCCATTACTTTCAATGGGAAAGTTCGCTTCAGGTTAAGTACGCTTCAGGTTAAGTACAGACTTCCGGAACCAATTGTGTTTGTGAACCCAGGTACCACTGTATAGGGAATAGAGTAAATATTTAGTTCAGGTTGCTTTTTAAGGCAAAACCACTTAATTAGCAGTTCTTGAAGCAATATGTAAACCAAAACATAGCTATCCTTCAAAAGTTTCACTTTTCCAAAATTCAAAATGCAGTTCCCTAACCAAATAAGGTTTATATTGCAAAAAGGGTGCAGAAAATTGCAATTATTAATGAAGGCAACATGCATAAAGCATTATATTAGGAATAATTACTTGAAAAAATTGCATGCTAGGCAAAATGGCATATAACATGCGTATATTAGGGAACCCCACACTAAAATGGTAATGAATTCCTCATGGGAAAATGCAGAGAAGAAGAATGGAAAATGAGAAAATGAAACTGACCTATTTTCCAATCCCTAAGTGTTATAAGTTATAAACTATGTGATCTTGAAGAACAGCTGAATGTCTCAATGACTCTGCTTAAATTTTCAAGAAAAGGAAAGAAGGCAGCTGCTGCTAATGATCTCAAATAAACAGAACACTGTAATTCTGCCTTTTGCAACACTGCCATAAAGCAACTGGATTAAACACAACTTTATTTGGAAGCCACACATTACCAAAAAGCCAGGAGGCATAGAAGAGGGAAACCACACATTCCAGGGCATCCAGTTTTTTTCAGAAAGAACAACATCAGGATGAGACCAGAGCCACCCCACAATCTATATGTCATGTAATGAAGAATCTTGTAAACACAATGGAAAGAGAAGTAGGAACTCAGATGGAAAATACCTTAGTTTCCAGAATAAAAGTATAAGAATTCCAGAAGGACACAGAGCCATTCTTTGAGCAAGACCTTTTCACCCCAGGAGCAGTGTGGAACTTTCATCACAGCCTGGCTCCATCTGTCTGCCATTCTGTGCTACTAAATGAGACATCTAGCCAGGCAGATCACTTGTTCTTGGTCCAACATGCATGGATGTGTGTGAGACAGGTAGAAATAGGTCTTTCAATGTTTTGAATCACATAATTAAAAATGCAGTATCTTGCTGTGTCCCTCATATAAAAGTCTCACTAAGTTCTTTAAGATTGGACTTTATACATAAAATTCCCTACATAGAGGACTCTCTTTCCCTGAGTATAGGTTTTGTTGTTGTGGGGATGCAACCTTGGAGAGCCACTGGGTCACTTTTCAAGAATGCATCCAGGGAAACTATTGCAGTAATACCAGGATAATTGACCTGTACTGTCTTGGGTGAAAGAACTCTGGTTCCTTCTGGAGTGGCAGGAGTGGCAGGTGTAGGCCGTGCTAGACTGCAGAGGGCAGTGCTTGGCTGCAGCAGGGCATGGAGGTGGCTTCAGAGGTGGCGGCAAGAGGTAGTGGGGGGCAGAGATTGGACCCCCAAGAGCACCCACAGCAAAAATTTGCTTCTGACCCCCTGGAGATGGTGCCAGTGGCCACGGCCACCATTATCACTCCGAACAAGCACCGGCTCCGTCAGCTCCCCCTCCATGAGCTTGGTGGTGGCAGCACTGATGGGCGAAATAGGACATTCGAGAATCAAATTGGAATTCTGGGCGGTCCCTGGAAAACTGGGACCCTGGGAGGGTATGTTTCTGAGAATGAGATAGAATAATTGAATTCTAAGTGGGAAGGAGGAAACCTTTGAGAAACCAGAGGACATATTTTGGCACAACACTAAAATTTATATGAATAGATATTGCTGATAAAGCAGATTATTATGTGTCTATATATTTATGATATATATAAAGGGGGTATCATACCAACATACCAATATCATTAAACAGTCACGTTTCCCTTCATAAAAATCTGGGATCAGTTGTTTGTAAATAAATGTGTAGAGAGTTGTTAGGAGACTCCTTATTCCCCTCACAGGCATACAATTTATAGAGCAACTGAAGCCCTATGACAGGAATAGGTGTCTCCTAGCAACTCTCTGCACAAACTACATTTCCCAGGATTCTTTGGGGAAAGGCATGACTGTTTAAAGTGTGTAATGCTTTAAGCATTTAAAGGGACACAGGTGGCGCTGTGGGTTAAACCACAGAGCCTAGGGCTTGCTGATCAGAAGGTTGGCAGTTCGAATCCGTGCAACGGGGTGAACTCGGTCCCAGCTGCTGCCAACCTAGCAGTTCAAAAGCACGTCAAAGTGCAAGTAGATAAATAGGTACCGCTCCAGCGGGAAGGTAAACGGTGTTTCGGTGCGCTGCTCTGGTTTGCCAGAAGCGGCTTCGTCATGCTGGCCACATGACCTGGAAGCTGTATGCCGGCTCCCTCGGCCAATAATGCAAGATGAGCGCGCAACCCCAGAGTCGGTCACGACTGGACCTAATGGTCAGGGGTCCCTTTACCTTTACCTTTAATGCTGCTTTAAATGTAAAGTGCAGATGTGGCTTCTATATTGATCTATCAAACACATGCATACATATCAGGAATTTTCACACCACACTAAATGTAACCGGCTGATTATCACAATACTAATATATCCAGGGCCGTCTTAAGCATATCTG
The DNA here is from genome assembly GCF_963506605.1 of Zootoca vivipara. NCBI lineage: Eukaryota > Metazoa > Chordata > Lepidosauria > Squamata > Lacertidae > Zootoca > Zootoca vivipara. The sequence goes on along the minus strand of NC_083294.1, from coordinate 42,108,943 downwards.
GCGTCCTGGCACTGTGGTGCGAAGATCCCTCCGGCTCCCCCCCCCCCGTTTCTCAGCGCAGCATGCAGCGCGGCTGCCGCAGGCGAAGCTGCCCAGCGCCACCCTAGCGCCCTGCGCCACCCAGCCTTGCTGTAGGGCCGGCCCTGAATATATCATATTCTGTAATCACCTTAACATGAGTCACACATAACACCCAAATCAGTAACATAATATAAAAGTCTTATAAAGTTTTTAAAAGTCCAAACCATATATATTGAATATTAGGCCCAAAATTAATGCGTAGACAATGGTATAGCCAAACGCAAAAGTCCATAGTACATGTACAGTGGTACCTCGGTTTATGAACACAATTGGTTCCGGAAGTCTGTTCATAAACTGAAACGTTCATAAACTGAATCAAACTTTCCCATTGAAAGTAATGGAAAGTGGATTAATCCGTTCCAGACGGGTCCGCAGAGTACTCAACCTGAAGCGTACTTAACCCAAAGCATGGGTGTAATTGGTTCCGGAAGTCTGTTCATAAACTGAAGCGTTCATAAACTGAAGCAAACTTTCCTATTGAAAGTAATGGAAAGTGAATTAATCCATTCCAAATGGGTCTGCGGCGTTCGTAAACCGAAAAATCATAAACCGAGGTGTTCATAAACTGAGGTTCCACTGTAAGGTTCACATGAAGGTTCATGGAGTCCAGTACCATCCAAACATAGGATATGACAATTCCATGAGGTAACAAATCGTAGTAGACTGTTGATATTACATGGATATGATATTACATACCAGGAATGGCAACTATGCTATTTACCTTCCTGTTGCATTGCCTGGTGACAATGCAATGTTCTATGTAAAGAACTTTTATGCAGCAGCAGAGATAAAGATTATTCTAGCAGACATTCAAATTCACTTGAGGATTCTGCACTCAAGACCTCTGGGTTAATAATCTATAAAGGGAGCCCTGATGTCATATGCTTTTAGTATAAGTCACCACTGATGTACATTTTCCTGTTAAAATAAACACGTTTGTGCTCTGCTTGAAAGTTTCCAGCGATTACTGATATGCTGATCTGATTTAAATTCACAGAGCTTCTGAAGAACTTGGCAGGGTGAAAAGCCCTAAGATCTACTAAAGCAGCATATATGATGTCTTTGGGGACATCTAAAAAGAACAGTCTTCTTCACTATGGGTATGCTCTATCAGAAAGAAAAAGGTGAGTACAAGATCACCCAGTCATCTGAAATTAGCTTCTTCCAAAGTCTTCAAAATGTACTAGGAAAACCAATGGACCAATTTGAAAAAATGGACAATAGATCATTCTGAGCCCTGCAGATGTAGCATAGATGCAAAATGTGGGGTGGGCCAAGTGGCTTCACTTTATGGATTAGTGGTGTGCTAAACATTTCTTTCTTTCTTCACAATATCCCACCAAGTAATGAGAAATGCATTGCATTTAAATATATCAAAAGGGTCAGCAAATTTAAGTGAAAATCTCATCGTTATGTTGTTCTAATATTTTGTTTTGTTTACCTTACTTTCAATGGACTGTGTATGTTTTGTAGGTGTCCTTTAATTCTACAAAGCTTTCTGATAATCCTCACACTTGATCTAGATAGGGATCTGTGGAAATGGAGAGTATTTTTCCATTCAAACTGGCTGAGTTGCATTCAACTGAACAGCCTATTCAAACCTTTAATTGAATGCACTGATATCAAGGGCAGAATGAGGCAAAACCCTGATCTCACTTCCATACATTCTGTGAATGTATGAAAATAGTTACCAGAAGGTGGTCCTTCTGTTGTTTAGTCATTTAGTCGTAGCCAACTGTTTGTGAACCCATGGACCAGAGCACGCCAGGCACTCCTGTCTTCCACTGCCTCCTGCAGTTTGGTCAGACTCAAGTTGGTAGCTTTGAGAACACTATCCAACCATCTTGTCCTCTGTCGTCCCCTTCTCCTTGTGCCCTCAATCTTTCCCAACATCAGGTTCCCCCCCCCCCAGGGAGACTTCTCTTCTCATGAGGTGGCCAGAGTATTGGAGCCTCAGCTTCAGGATCTGTCCTTCCAGTGAGCACTCAGGGCTGATTTCCTTCAGAATGGATAGGTTTGATCTTCTTGCAGTCCATGGGACTCTCAAGAGTCTCAAGTCCAGCACCATAATTCAAAAGCATCAATTCTTCAGTGATCAGCCTTCTTTATGGTCCAGCTCTCACTTCCATACATCACTACTGGGAAAACCATAGCTTTAACTATACGGACCTTTGTAGGCAAGGTGATGTCTCTGCTTTTTAAGATGCTGTCTAGGTTTGTTATTGCTTTTCTCCCAAGAAGCAGGGATCTTTTAATTTTGTGACTGTTGCCACCATCTGCAGTGATCTTCCGGCAATCTTAATTCTGGCTTGGGATTCATCCAGTCCAGCCTTTCGCAGGATGAATTCTGCATATAAGTCAAATAAGCAGGGAGACAATATACAGCCTTGTCGTACTCCTTTCCCAATTTTGAACCAATCAGTTATTCCATATCCAGTTCTAACTGTAGCTTCTTGTCCCACATAGAGATGTCTCAGGAGACAGATAAGGCGATCAGGCACTCCCATTTCTTTAAGAGCTTGCCATAGTTTGTGGTTGACACAGTCAAATGCTTTTGCATAGTCAATGAAGCAGAAGTAGATGTTTTTCTGGAACTCTCTAGCTTTCTCCATAATCCAGCGCATGTTTGCAGTTCCTCTGCCCCTTCGAAATCCAGCTTGCACTTCTGCGAGTTCTCGGTTCACATACTGCTTAAGCCTGCCTTGTAAAAATTTAAGCATAACCTTACTAGCGTGTGAAATGAGCACAATTGTGCGGTAGTTGGAGCATTCTTTGGCACTGCCCTTCTTTGGGATTGGGATGTAGACTGATCTTCTCCAACCCTCTGGCCATTGCTGAGTTTTCCAAACTTGCTGGCATATTGCGTGTAGCACCTAAACAGCATCAACTTTCAAAAAATTTAATAGTTCAGCTGGAATATACTCTGACGTCACTCTCCAGGATGTCTGGCTGTAGGTCAGCAACCACACATTGGACAGCCACTTTGCTTTCTTGCATTTCCTTTTCATTGGGATGGTTTTCGTTGCTGCCTCCTGTATAATGTTATGAGCCTCCATCCGTAGTTCTTCAATCACTCTGTCCACCAAATCTAATTCCTTAAACCTTTTCCACACTTTCATCGTGTATTCATAAGCGATTTGATTTAGATTGTATCTTACTGGCTCAGTGGTTTTTCCTACTTTCTTCAGTTTAAACTGGAATTTTGCTATAAGAAGCTGATGATCTGAGCCACAGTCAGCTCCAGGGCTTTTTTTCTTCTGACTGTATAGAGCTTCTTCATCTTTGACTGCAGAGAATATAATCAATCTGATTTCGATGCTGCCCATCTGGTGACGTCCATGTGTAGAGTCGTCTCTTGTGTTGTTGGAAAAGAGTGTTTGTGATGACCAGTTTGTTCTCTTCACAGAACTCTATTAGCCTTTGCCCTGCTTTGTTTTGAACTCCAAGGCCAAACTTGCCAGTTGTCCCTTCTATGTCTTGATTCCCTACTTTAGCATTCCAATCCCCTATAATGAGAAGAACATCCTTCTTTGTGTCATTTCTAGAAGGTGTTGTAAGTCTTCATAGAACTGGTCAATTTCACTTTCTTCAGCACCGGTAGTTGGTGCATAAACTTGGATTACTGTGATGTTAAAAGGTCTGCCTTGGATTTGCATCGAGATCATTCTATCATTTTTGAGATTGCATCCCAGTACAGCTTTTGCCACTCTTTTGTTGACTATGAGGGCCACTCCATTTCTTTTACGGGATTCTTGCCCATAGTAGTAGATATGATGGTCATCCGAACTGAATTCGCCCATTCCCATCCATTTTAGTTCATTGATGCCCAGGATGTCAATATTTATTCTTGCCATCTTATTTTTGACCACATCCAGCTTACCAAGGTTCATAGTTCTTACATTCCAGGTTTCTATGTAATTCCCCCCCCCCAGCTTTGGACTTTCCTTTCGCTTCCAGGCATATTTGCAACTGACTGACCTTTCGGCCTTGGCCCAGCCACCTCCGCTCTTCCTCAGTAGCATGTTGGATGCCTTCCGACCCGAGGGGCTCATCTTCCAGCGTCATAACTTTTATATGCCTGTTGTCTTTGTCCATGGAGTTTTCTTGGCAGGGATACTGGAGTGGCTTCCTGGTGGATCACATTTAGTAAAAATTTTCTACTATGAACTGTCCATCTTGGGTGGCCCTGCACAGCATAGCTCATAGCTTCTCTGAGTTATTCAAGCCCCTTTGCCATGACAAGGCAGTGACCCATGAAGGAGGTGGTTCTTCTACACTCATGCAAAGTCATGGGACCCCAGTTGCTCTCATTATTGTACAAATTTATTTAAAATTCATGGCAGGCATTGACAGCCAACATCAGAAGTAACCTAGAGCTAAAGTTACTGTATGGATATTCTCTCTCTCTCTCTCTCTCTCTCTCTCTCTCTCTCTCTCTCTCTCTCTCATTTAATAACCAGACTCAATAGCCTTTGCAAGACAGTTACTTGAGATTTATCATGGGGTTTTTTTTGTTGCTGCCGCTGTCGTGTGAGTTTTTATGATGTTGTTGTTTGCCTCTTTTGTTCAAACACCTGCCTGTGAACCAACAGGGCCTGGTTGACTTCTGACTGAAAATGGGTATCAATTTAAAACCTTTTCATATTTTCTCAGCTTACATTATTCCATAATTGCAGCAAAAAACAGGCAGGTGTGACCATTAACAAGATTTTTCAATAGCATTACACTTTCTGAACAAGAGCATCAAAGGAAAAACAAAGGAGATAGATCCAACTTTCCACAGCATAAGATGTTCTGCCAAAAACCTTGGCATAAATGCAATCAATTTCCTTTGCATAGAACTGTGACTACAAATTAAGGCTCACTAGTATGTTCACCTGTAGGTGGTCCAGCTAAAGGAAACTGGAAGAATCACAGCGGAGATGGAACTGTTAAAAGGTCTACACCCAGTTCTTGGTGCCACAATTTACGAAGGACTATCAGCCTTGTACCCAGCATTACTTGGGAATTCGAAGAGGAGGAGGAGGAGGAGGAAGAAGAAGAAGAAGAAGAAGAAGAAGAAGAAGAAGAAGAAGAAGACAATCAGTGAATTTTTGTGAGATCAGTGGTTAAAATCTGTGTAGCTTTAAAAAGTTTAGTCTGCCATCATGATCCAAATTTGTGTCCAGTTGAAACTGAACATAGATGAAAACCTGCTCCTTGATTTCAGAGTCCCTCATGCAAAATTTGGTTATAGTGTTGTAAGAAGTGCTGAAATAAATAATGGAAAGACAAACAACTTTCCAAATACATAGTAGAGGAAGATATAGAGGAATTGGAATAGGTTCAGAGGAGGGCAACAAAGACACTCAGTGGTATGGAAGAAACTTATGTCCTATGACATAAGTTGAAGGAGCAGTTTGTGTAGCCTGGATAAAAGCAGATTGAAGTGGGATATGACAACGCTCTTCAAATATTTTGCTGTCATGCAGAAGACAGACTTCTTGTCTGCTGCTCCAGAGGGCAAGACTAAATCTAACAGACTTAAGTTACCCCCCCCCCCCAAAAAAAAAAGTTTGAAAAGTTGTTGATCTGATCTGGAGAAACGTGATGTAATTTACATTTTAAAAGAAATCTGCTAAATTCACATTTTCCCAAATTATATAAAAAACTGAAAGAGTTTCACATTTTACATTTCTCTGAAGTCTGCAATGCAGTTCTCTAGCCAAGAAATGTGTACAAAAATGCACATATGACAGTAAAGTGTAAGTTAAAATACATATATTAGTGAAAAGCCTATTAAAATGTATTATATTTGGGAACACCGGTTTGCAAGAATGTGCACATTAGGCAAAATTGCAAACAAAAAATGTGTATATCAAGAGAAATTCACACTAAAATACTAATGAATTTTTCTTTTGCAATAAAAAGCAAGTGGCATTGCCACCCTCCCATGGCTAAAGCAGCCATCTGTGAGAGGGCAGGGGAGTAATGGCAAAGCCAAGCTGGGCCAGTGAAGGGACCTTTTGAGCTCTTGGGGACCTCAGCCACTGCTGGTTCCCTGATATGATAAAGCAGGGAACGTCTTGACCTAGTTCTCAGTGAGGTGTGGCAACCACATTTCATTGTTGCATTTTATTATTTTATGTTCTGAGCCATCCAAGTAACAAAGTAAATGGTGGGGGAGGTGGCGGGGGAAAAAACCAAACCTTTCTCTGCACTGTGCAGGTGTGCATGAATATGACTGAGTATCCCCCACCCCTGCATACCCCCAAAATGGCATGCACACATGGGAGAAGTGTATAGTAGATCTCTTCTCCCCAACATCTAGTTTTCTGTGTGAAGAAAATGCTTCTGCACATATATTCAGTTCTATGGGACTTGAACTGCACTCTGAAGTGATTCTACCCCACAGTCCAAAGCAGTTCAGCCCAGGCACAGATTCACCAGCTCAGTAAGAACTAGTCTCTAACAGTCTCTCTCTAAGAGAGAACAGAGGAAATGAATGGATACTTTCAATGATCACAATCATCCTAACAGTTTACCAGTGAAACTTCTTCCATCTGTTTACTTATTGGATCTTCTCCAGAGTTCTCCCTTCACTAAAGCAAATCAAATCAAATAAATGTGGGGAAATGGAAACAAGTGCTAAAAACATAGTATTAAACTCTCCACTAATCCTTGTCAATGGTTGAGTTGCAAAAGAATGAAGTACAGGATCACAGAAAGCTGCCTTAGACAAAGTCAAAACATTAGCTCAGTGTTGTCTGCACAGGGGATGGCCAACACCTGGTCTGTAGACCTGATTCAAACCACTAGCAAGGCTTTCTGATCCCCTGCCTCAACTGATATTATTTTTATATTTTATATTTTTATATTTTATATATTGACAGCAAAAAGTACCAAGAAAGTAGACATTATGCTGGAGTAGTCTGAGCCCTGTGCTCTGATGGAGATCATCAGAGATCAAACTGATCATTTGAGGAGTAGAGAGGGAATGATAATGCCCCTCTTCAGCTGTTATGCATAGATCAGCAGAAGGCTAAGCAGGGTCGTATGTTTCTGCTTGCCTCCTTTTTTTGTTGGTTGTGGATGCCAGAGTGTGTGGTCATTACATTTACTTTTGGGAAATCTCACTGTAGGCTCTGCTCACAAGTCTACCAGAAGGTTGGCCAAGTATGAATGCAGCAATTGGGCCAAAAGTAATGTTAGCCACCCAGTTTAAACTGACTGAAAACAGCTCTCCAGCTTCAGAAAATGTTCTTTCAGAGTCGTTTCTAGAGACACTGGGATTGAACCAGGGACTGCTGCTGCATGAAAAGCAGATGCTCTATCTCTGAGCTACAGTCCTTTCCCAAAGCTTGCAGCCTCTGACTTGGCAAGCATCAGCAAACAGAGTTTGACAGTGCAACTGCCAAAACTCCAGAGCATGCACTCTTTGCTAAAACTTTTGATTGTTGCTGTTGTTTCATGAATAATTTAGAGCAAGATGTCCCATGAGCTGGAGAATGGGACTGTCAAGTGGCAGGAAATTAAAAGGTCTTATTTTTCGTTAATGTTCAGTTTTCATTATGGTCTTGGTACACTGCATGCTTGCCAGAGCCTCTTTTGTTCTTGCAAAAGGAAAAAAGAAGAAAACAAAAAGATGGTACAGTATGATGCAAAAGGGATACAGCATGGGTCCCTTGGCCTCTACTTCTGTGCACTTGCCTAAAACATCTGCCTATGGTCTTGACACTTTCCCTAATGATGAACGGATATGTCAAGAGTATATTTTTCTGTCCAGTTTTTCATACCTGAGACAAGTGCTATGATACTTTTCAAGGGCACAGTTTACTGTTTTAATCTGGAAATAATAATAATTACAATACAAAAAAACTTTGTATTTGTTTAATAATAATAATAATAATAATAATAATAATAATAATAATAATAATATTGTTCCAGTACAAACTAACTTGATCCACATATCCCAAACTAATGGAACATAATTATCCTTCAGATCTCACACTTTCTGGAATTTCACAACACTGTTCTTGGCTCAAAAATTTACCAAAATAGTTGGATTTTGGGGCACTCCCACCACATGTGGAAATATGTGTCTGTTGAGGTGCACCCTCTCCAGCATTTTGGTGAGGTTCCTGGGCATGTTTAGTGCTAGTTTTCTTGGTGTTAGGTACCACCTGTAGATGAGGTATGAGAGAAATATGTCAAATAACCAAGCAAACATTAGAAATAACCCCAGAATTGGCCTTGGTAAACATCTTCCAAGACAATAATGCCCACCTACATTACAAAAAACTCATAACCCACTTACTCTCAGCAACTAGAAACACCATAAGCAGACACTGGAGAGACCGGTCAGGAGTAAGCATGGACCAATGGTACTAAATAGTATGGGAAACAGCCTTACTAGAAAAAATTAACCAATAAGTTGAAACTGACATGGGGACAAATAGAAGACGCCTTCACCCCGGTATGGCTCCCCTTTATCACATACACAGCCCAACAAGACAATGACAAAAATCCACCAACAGCATACAAATCAATATGGCTAACCTGATCCAAAACACTCACCCACCCCACTCACACACAATACAAAGACTACCACAGCCAACCACAAATGAACAACCATATCCCAGGCCAACCTCAACATCTCTCACCACCAAAGGAACACAAGCAAACAGCAGAGAACCTACACAAGTGACACTGACAAAAAAAAACCCACATAGCAAAATAGATATGTATATCACTCCTCCCCCACCACCCCTCCCCCATCTACCTCTTTCCCCCTTTTCTTCCCAATGTCTCAACAAATGAAATTGATTTGCAAAAATGTTATGAGAGATATTGCACATATTTCTGTAAATCAATAAAATCTTTAATAAAAAACAAAAAAAAATTTACCAAAATCTCATTCTTATAGATTTAGATTAAATACATTTTGAAATGCATACACTGAGACAAATGCATTTTGTGGTAACATATATTTTTAAAAATACACTTCAATATGAATTTCCATATAATTTTTTTTCTTTAAAAAAATTAGATATAGGTGAAACAGATATATGAATGAACAATATGGAATTGACCCACAGACTGGAAATTGACTGATACATCCATTAAAGCTACATGGGTTAAGAGTTAAATGGTTGCACGTAATGCAAGCTTTTCTTTCTTTTATCAACAGATGCTTCAAGTCCTTTAGCTCCTGTTATTTGCAGAGCAGCACAATGTAATATTCATTTCCCTGATTCAGAACATCTGCTACAAGTTCATTAGTTTACACAGAACTGCAACATCTTCTAACTGTAGGTTCAGAAGGGACGTTTGGGAGAGAGGTAGTGGGTGGGAACTAGTGCTTCTGCAGTCTTCTAAAGTAAGCAGTTCTGAAGGTAGAAAAATGCTAAAAGCATTTCTAGAAAGCCAGCAATGCCTAGCCTGGGGTCCCCACTTACCTGGTAGTGCCATTTGCTTCCGCTGTGTAGAGGGTGGAATGGACCAGGTCACATTCCTCTCTCTCTCAGCCACATCCCCTCACCTGCCTCACACCTCAATGATCTTACAGTACTTATACCCTCCTTTGCTCAAGTGGAATGTGTCATTGAACTCTCTCTTTTTAACTGGATGGAGGATAGAGAGCAGTGTTTGCATGGCTGCAATAATCTAAATTTCTGTACAAAAGCAAATTTTGCATCCATTGCTGTTCAATATTGCCTCTTACCTCACCCCACTCCCCATTGACATAGTTGCTAAGAAGGGAATGTGTGTCTCAGGCTGAAAACAGTTTCGCAGTGTTGTACTAGAACATTTAAAAAAATGGCTTCTTACACCCCTAATCGTAAAGCAATATCTACAGGGTGAAAGCTAAATGAGAACCAGAGCTTCCAACACATGCTTCTGCTTTGATCTTTCTTCTTCCTGTTGTTTTTGTTGCTGCTGTTGCATTTATACCCCACTTTTTTCTCTGGGGGGACTCAAGATAGCTTACAGATTATATATATATATATATATATATATATATATATATATATATATATATATATATATATATCTGTAAGCTATCTTGAGTCCCCCCAGAGAAAAAAGTGGGGTATAAATGCAACATATATATATATATATATATATATATATATATATATATATATATATAACTATATAACCATATATATATATATAACCAAATCACTAAAATCATTAAAATCATTAAAAACAATTACTGTAAACATTAGTAAAAGTAAAATGATATACATATTTTTTCCTCATGGAACATGCTGCAAAGGATTCAGGCACGTGTACTGGGTGTTTAGTTGGTTCATGCCTCCACTCCAACCAATTCTTATAATCGTCAACATCTCAAGCTGGGGCTGACAGGAGCTATTCTTGAACATCTGGAGGAACACAGGTTCCCCAATCCTGGCCTACAGAGAATAATTTTGTTGTCATCTTCATGTCTCAGGAGGAAACAGATTGTGCCTCCATGGGTAAAGTCAAACTCCCAGAGAATCACAGCACCTGTTGTGGATGCAGATATCAGTAATTCATAACTGCTGCCTCCCGCGTTGTTTTTGCTGTGTAAGACTGGGCAGTGTGTATGGAGGTCCCAGGCTGCCCAGAGCACAAGAACCCACTCTTGGTCTTGCTGATGTGGTCCAAAGGAAAGCAGAACAATACATTTGACACTAACTGGACTGCAAGAGTCACTAGAAGGAGGAGTACAAGCCACCATCCAACTGCCTTAGGGACTCCCCTCTGGATCTGTGCAGGATGTACTCCTAGCCCTTTTGTCTCCCGATGATGTCCCATGAGGCTTAAAGATTAGAAGTCCTAATTGTGCTATTTGCGAATTAACAACATCCACACCAAAACTGCTTGGTGTTTTAAATAGACATATCCCTTTTCTTTATTTCCTTTTTTAGTCTTAAGGGTAACCAGTTGCTTTGTGAGGCACCTGATGTGAAACCACAAAGCTTGTAGAAAGCACAGATGTATACTCATTCCTGTGAAGCTGAGTCTTCCAAAGAGAGTTGTGCCTTTAAAAACAACAACCAAAAAAAGCCCTGTTCCCTTGGGTTAAATGAGCTTAATTTCCCTATCTTTATTTTGATTTGTATCCAGCTAAATTTGTACATCTGTGACTGGCTACATTAGCCATTCAAGTGTATCTGAGCAGGGACCAAAAACATCTCCATAGCAACTTCCCCTGGCTGCTCCTCCTTAGTAACCAATTTAACATAATTATTTATGATAGGAGCCTGTATTATGGCTCTAGGGCAGAATATCTTAAAAAGTCTATTGCTCTCGATTGTAAAACAAGCAGATGACCCAATGAATATGCACATAATTCATTGCTCAATCTAATATCAAAGAGGCTCCTCTGTCCCCATCTACAATTAAGCCACCATTCCAACGATTATACAGCTCCTAATAAGTCTGTACGCATTGCCTCAAGATGTACCAGAGGATAGTTTGTGGGGGAAAGGAAGGGCGGAGAGGAAAAGAAGGAATTCAGCTTAATTATGGGGAAAGCTTTATTTTAAAGGAAACATAAAGTATTGCTGCATTTGCATCAAACTTACTTTGGAGGACATTTCAAAGCCACAGAAGAGCTTCAAGGAGTCAAGTAGGACATTAAGGTTTTTGAATCAATGGAACCTGGGTGCCTTAGAAATATAGTAAGCTGCCATAAAGGTCCCAAGGCAGACTGATGTTCCTCTGCTAATGGCTGTGCAACCTGAATGCCCCCTTGCAATAATACATCAGACCGCAGCCCAAGCCCTTCCTTGAATGCTTAACACACCCCATTGCACCACCTAAGCCTCATCAGTGAAGACAGCAACAGACCATGTGCAAAGCCCTGACTTGCCGTAGGAGTACTGGCTTCCTTAGCAGTGGTCTCCTTGGAAGTAGGGGTCTGACTAGAAGATCCAGCTGAAAACAATGACCAAGTAGATGACAGAAAAAAGAAGAAGTGTCAGAACATCTGTGGCCCTCCTAATTTTGTTGAATTACTACTCCTAGAACTTCAGTTGCCCCCAAATGGAAAACCTTACACTTGAGGCTTTCAGCTTGATATAAAATTATGTGGAGTTTAGCATTACTTGAAAAAAATAACTCATAAATTACATGCTACCAAAGGCATGGAAGACCCTGAAGTATTATGCTGCTTGGTGGTATTTAATCATATATACAACAAATACAGATACATAGGACTCCCTCTCCACTGTACCATCTTCCACCATTGAGCTTCATAGTTTCCTCATTCCTGATTTATACAATGAGCTGCAGCTAGTATGTGTAACATTCCTCTGTTGGGGTGGTTTTGCTAAACATGGTGATATTATTATTATTATTATTATTATTATTATTATTATTATTTATCTGAGAACAGGTAAGCCACCAGATGTACTCCAATGATAGAGTGACCTCAGCTGACTCTTGATGTTTCTTCTGCTCCCTTAAATTTGAGCTTTAAATATGGTATGAAGGCTGTAGGGGGGGGGGAGACACGCACAGCTAAATATAAAACAGATGCAAAAGTTCTTCTTTGCTTTAATAAATTATGTGACTAAAAAAGCAATTACATGTGTTGACAATATGTCCAGGAGACAGGAGGGGAATGGCTATGGTGCTGGTGGTGATGAATTGAATACAGAGAGAAGAGAATGTCTAAACAATGGATGATCAAGAAAGGTGTGCTTCTTCCCTTGTTTTATTCCCCCTATCCCCAAATATATCTCCTGTTCCCCAGTTAAATTGTCAACAGGGGCTTTAATAATAATAAAAAACACCTTATGCTTTTTATTTGCACACTGAATATTACACTCAAACACAGGAGCTCAGCAGTGGCTGTTTTCGGCCTGGATGGTGAGAGCTACTTCTAGTGGAGATGATTAGCATGCTATGCCACTCTTCCTTAAATACTAAATATAGAAGATTTAGGATTCAGTTTCCAATATTTGAATCTCTGTGTGAACTTTCCAAGCCTCTAGGATCATGTGTTAGAGAATAGAAACATTTCAATTGATTTACATCTATATTTCCACCTTTATGCATCTTGGCATTACGTGCACAGAATACTTATCCACCAAGGTAGTGGTGCCATTTTTTAAAATTAAAAAAAAATCCTCAGTGCACTTGTGAATGGATAGATCAGTCTAGTTCCTGTCTGTGTCAGTTCCACATGTTCTATTTGGCTAGTTGCAGTCTCTGAGAGCTTGTGACCAGGACTTGTAAACAGTGGCATTTGCAATGTGGTTTTGAGGGGGGAGGTCTGGAGTGCTGGAGATGGCAAGGGAACAGCTGCACAAACCTGCAATACCTGTGCCATGTTGTTTTCCTACCTGAGAATGTGCAAAACTACACCTGCAGCTAGTAAAAGTTGGTTGCCTTGCTAGAAGAGAAGGTACAGCAACTTGATGTATCAGGAACACTTTCTGATGATACGAGTTGTTTGACAGTGGAATGGATTTCCTTGGTGGACTTGCCTTCCTTGGAGGTTTTTAAGCATTGGAGGTTGGGTGGGCATCTGTGAGGGATGCTTTAGTTGAGATTCCTGCATTGCAGAGGGTTGGACTAGATGATCCTCAGAGTCCCTTTTAGCTCAACAATTCTATGTGTTTATTCAAAAGACCACTGTGTCCCACTTCCACATTAGTCTGTATTTTTTAATGAAACAGCAAAACCAATATGATGTTCACATTTCTTCCTGCTATTTCAACACACACACACACACACACACACACACACACACACACACACTTGTTGAAACCAAAGACCCTCATAGCACTTTATTAAAACAAACTCTCTGTGCTTGGACCATGGCTTGTTTGGACTTTGTTGCTTCTGCAACTCTGCCTACATTGGTGAGTGCTTTAGTAAATGTTTATATATTCTGCTATTGGAACCGTAGCTCCTGAAGTCATTTGCTGGAGCTCCATAGTGAACATATACTTTGGATGGCATAAAAAAATCAGACTTTGTGAATTGTTAATGTGAAGATTAATTTCAACTTTTAAGGATAGTGATCATATCAGTGATATATGCAGTCTTTCCTTTCCTTTCTTGTCATCTTCTTGCTGTCTCCCCCACTGATACACAGATGCAAACACACACACACAATCAATGCTGAAATCAGTTATTCAATCAGTTGGATGACCATTCAAATAAGGGTAGTTCGGAGGAAAAATAGCTTGCCATCTCTTCACTTCACTTTAGCTCATACTAATGACAAAGAGTTCTGCCAGGGAAATGGTTTTGTAACAATTTAGTTATCTGGGCAAACAGATGTTTGGTGCTTCAGTAGAACATAGCCCACTGAATCCAATGAGTTATGAAGCAAAGACAGAAATCTGTTTGTCCTGTTTGATCCCAGGGAATTAGAAAAAGAATGACACTATACTTTGTCAGGAAAGGAGATTCATATATGTTTGTGGATGGGGATGCTGAAGAATTGAGGCACATATGCATAAAGCCCAGCTGTAGCAATTTATCTTCATGGTTTTTTGTATGTGGAACAGCATTACTCATCCAAAGCACCAGAGTCTGAGCCGTCAAATATTTAGCTTTACGTTGTTACTTACACAATCATTTGGGTATCATTCCACATTGTGAGGGACAGGATGCTGGATTAGAGAGGCCTTTAGCTTGTAACTGTAGGGCTCTACCTATGCTGCTGTGTTCAAATAAATGCAGAGGGGAAACCAGGGAACAAATTCACACCCTGAAAGTCAAACTCAGAGTTTGATGGTCCTCATGCTCATCAACTGGTGACATGGCCTTATACTTGAATTTTTGATAGAATAGATATTGTTGAAGGGCCGGGAGCGGGAGCCTCACTCAAAAAGATCCCCATAAATACAATATGTGCTGGAGATTCCCATGGGGGGGGGGGACCTACAGAAACCAGCAATGCCAGAATCTTTTTCGTTTGCCTAGTTTTTCTAATTCTGAGGGTGACTTCTCCCCAGAACCTTCCGTAAGGTATAAGGACATCCTGCTTCTGTCCTTCTGTCCTAGAGAAAGCAAAGGGGCTCATCACCCAACCAGAATCAATACTTCAGAAATAGGGCATACCCTTATAAGTGCAATACCTTCCCTCTGAAGTTTTCTGCGAGAGACAGCAGCTTGGCTGAAGGACACTCATTAAAGCTTACTTCTAGAGCAACATCATTGACTACTGCTCTGACTGCCTTACATCCAACCTCTAATATCTGCTCCACAGGGAGCCAATCAGGACTCTTAACTCCTGCCAAGTCTCATGAGTACGCCATGTAGTTCCAGCCTGGAAATGAACATCAGCTGGTGACGTTCAAGTGTTATCTGCAATGGTCCCATTACACTGATGGGTCTAAGTTAGTGATGTCTTAATTTCAGTGCGCTTATTCTGAGTATGACTAACAATAGGTTGTATCTCATGTAGCACTTGTTAAAGTCACATAACAGTATAGTTCTGCTGGTGAAATGCTTTGTGCAAGCAGAATGTCATTGAGCAAGAGAATGCCTAAGCATGTCACTGTTGAAAGAGAGGTTATGCAATTTGCTGTGCAACAAGTTTCTGCTAGAGTAACTGTTGTTAGATTCCTTTCTCGTGGAACACTAAAATGTACACTGGTAGACAGAAAACATTAGATATAGCTAGTATATTGGAATAGATTTTGCATACAGTGGGAAGGTTCACATATGCATCACCACCAATTGATTCTTCCAGCTTTGGTGATATGCAACATTTGTGAACAGCTTTACTTGGAGAGCATTGGGTGTGAAATTATGCAAATTTTCATTAGAAAGTTATGTATGGGTGATGCATCATGCAATGCATTGTGGCAAGGATGAATGTGGGAATGGGCCCTCACCTGCCCACTTTCAGGTCAATGCATTAACTCCTTCCATAAAAGCACCATATTTGATTGGACATATAGAGCAGGCATCCCCAAACTTCAGCCCTCCAGATGTTTTGGACTACAATTCCCATCATCCCTGACAACTGGTCCTGTTAGCTAGGGATCATGGGAGTTGTAGGCCAAAACATCTGGAGGGCTGCAGTTTGGGGATGCCTGATCTAGAGACACAAATTTCTATCTGCACTGTTATCTCTGGGATTATTCATTCACACATGCAAGTTCCCATCTGATTTTGCAGTCATCAAGCAGGAGGGGAGCCAATTTGAATAAAATATTTTGTGAGGGCACATAAGCCCCTCTCTGCATAATCAATCACATAATGTGGCACACCTCACCATCTGAATGGCAATACGTATCAACTTTGGGGGTCCCTAAATTGCAGTAGAGTCACATGTTGGTTGACCACATACAAAGGATGGCTTAAAAGAGGATTAGACAAATTCATGGAGGATAACCACAATACAATGACAATGTTCTTTCCCCACTGTCATAGGTAGCACCCTTTTGAACACCAGCTGCTGGGAATCACATGTGAGGAGAGTGGTGTACTCAAGCCTGGCTTGCAGGTTTCCCATGGGCATCTGATTGGGCACTGTGAGAACAGAATGATGGACCAGATTGGCCTTTGGCCTGATCAAGCAGCATTCTTCTCATGTTCCTAAAGGCTATATGATTTCTGTACCTTTAACACTGGCAGAGATGATTGAATTTTGAGAGGTATACTTTGGGAACATGGACCAGTTTCCTCTTCTCCATATCAGTTTAAATGTACTGTATAGGGACCCAATCACCTCTCTTTGAAGCTCATCTCTCTATGTCTAATAATAAACAAAACAAAACTGTGCCAAAAATGGAACATATCCTTCAGGGTTACAATTCCCAACCAAATGAATAGAAAGTTTTCCACAGCAACATTCCCAGTCTCTGTAAGCAACATTGGTAGAAGTTGGGGAAAATATTCTAATGAGGTGCTGTGTGCACAAATCTTCACATTTCCATTATGTCAAAATAAAAATATAAAAAACTATGTTCTTGAATAGCATTTATCCTTCAAGTCTAGAAGTCCCTAGGAAGTTTGGTGACTTCCTTTCCATTTAAATGTGAATGAAATAAAATTATCATTGTAAATTACTTGCTGACCATTGGCACATGAGTTATCTCACAGGAACTGCAGAAAATATTTTTTTTTTCCCAATGAATGTTTCCATATTTCCTGCTGGAGAGGAATAATGAGAAACTGTGGCTGACACCTTGTCAAGATAAGTGGTATCAAGCCAACACATCTCTCATAAGGAGCTGGCAAGTAAAGAAAGGTTAAAGAATGCTTGTGGGTTTTCTAATTTTTATTTCCCCAGCTATGATTTGTTGGGTCTTTGGAAGTGTTTTTCTTTCTGCACTCATTCCAGACCCTCTGTGTCTCGTTTAATGTTCTGGCACATGCTCTAATGGAATCTGCCTCCTGCCAACACTCAATATTTACCAATTGAAGCAAGTGGCTTCTGATATCGGACTTTGTGAACCTACCAGGTGTGATGTGGTAGGGCTAATCCCACAGGACCTGTGGCTGCAAATTTGTTAATTCAATCTCACAAGAGTCCAAGAGGTGAGAATTGAAAAGAGGAGGAAAATGGTTGGGCATTTATCAATGGGATTTTTCAGTTGGAGACCACAATAGAAGTGAGTCTATTTTGGCTTGGGGCACACGCTTGACTTCTGTCCATAAACAGTGTCCCAGGAAGGAGACACATTTTGAAGCATTTGGATGAATCTCTTCAGTTGAATTAAGAAAACAAAGAATTAACCTGGTGGTCTCTTGGTGTCAAACTGAGTCATAGGCAGCTGTTGAGGAGAATTGAACAACTATGCCAGAGGTGAGAACTAAAGAGTTTGAAAACAACCAAACCTATACAATATTATATTCCCTGACTAATCACATATTTCTATGACATAAATATAAAGAGATTTAAAAACTTTACAAAGAATAAGTCTATGGCCAATGGAATATTCAATAATGCCAACCAAACAATATTATGTAGTTTCACAACACGGAAATGCTAACACTATGCATACATAATACCACATTGAAGCATTCTGAAATATTTGTGTAGCTGTGTATATCTTTCAAATGCTGACTGCACCACAGCAATGCAGTTCAAAATCTTGGGTGCTCCAAACCATGATATTGTGAATATGAAGACATTCTAAACACAGGTGTGTTTCAGAAAGCCTCCTGGATGTGTTTTGACTACTAAAGCTCCTCCCTGAATATTCAGCAAAGACAGTGAACAGCCTAGCTAGGTGGACCCAGTTCAATCTGTGAAGTGTGGCAGGGCCTGCTTGGCACCTGTATCCTGGTAAAAAAATGCTCTTAGCAAATACACAGTTGTCTCCCACAACCTTTTCATTCAGGTCACCTCTTTTTTTATTCAAGATTTTGGCACATAGCTGGAGGGGAGTTTTATAGTTCATCCATTGACTGCCTACTGAATTGTACTTTATTGCTGCATTGTCACTGTCTATTTATTTTGTTTGTTATTATTACTATTGGCTTTAACAAGTTTTTTTTTATTCATTGGATCATTGTTCGCTGTCCCAGACTCCTTAAAATTAATAAGTGCAGGTTTGTCTTATTCCTTAAGTTTAATGGGTCTGCCCTGAGTAGGAATAATGTTGGATACATCCCCATTATCATAAACACTACTACTGGTTGTTCAGCACATGGAAGAGCTCTCCACAATTCCTCATTCTAGTCCTGTTAGCTCTCAACACTCTGGGATTCATATATTTATATGCATAAGCTTTTGGGCTTCATCTCTGACCTATGAGAATTCTCCAGATGCTATCTCCACTATTTTGGGTTTTTCCCTGGCAACCAGTTAAGGAGTGCATTATTTTTCAAATGAAAGATTGAAAGATGAAAGATAGAGGCTGTGCTAGCCACCCTCAGTACTCAACATGCATCATTTTCCAAACCTCACGCATGTCCTCCTTAAAAGAAGATCACTCTGCCTGTTTCAGCCTGAGCATTATGGGTGGGTGGCTGGAACAAAAATGTGATAAATAAGTAAATAAAAGAGTACAGGAACAAAATTAAGTATCTCATGTGAAAGCATTTTCTGATTCATGGGGTGCATCCTCTTTACAATGTCATCCATGAACCAGCTTCAAGAATGTGAAATCAAAAGATAAGAGGCAAAGGGATCAGAACTGACATTTTGAAAAACTAGCAACATATATCAAAGTCGACCGAGCAGGAGAGGAGAATGCAATATATAAAGTACAGTGCCGATGTGTATGCTAAGATAATGCAAAGCTGAAACAAAGTGGGTTACTTATAACACACACACTACATTACCTCTATTCACAAACCACCCTTTCCTTAAAAGGGTACTGTATTGCAACTAATGCTGTGTTTCTAGGCACGGGGCTGCACTTTAAAGCATCGTATCTGAGTGCTCTCCCACCAGCAGCAGCACTTTCCTCATAAAAACTTGCTTGTTACCACTGAATCAGAGCAAACAGCAATCTACAGAAACCCACAAAAAACTTTAATTCAGCATTAAAGAGCAGGTTTTCACAGGGAAAGCAAGTTGACGTTTAAACGGAAAAATCCTTTAAAAAATGATGTAGATATTCACACCCCTGTGTTCCTGATGTAGAGTTTCATTCCCCTTCTCTTCCAGGCATAACAGATTTAGGCACATGAGAGAGGATGAGAAGTTTTCTGCACATGGCCTAATTTCTCATGTGCAGTTTTAAAAGTTAGAAGTTTTAATTAGCTCTTGAGTTCTAATGTTTCTTAAATGCTTAAGCTGGAGTTAGTAACGTGGCCAGAGTTCACCCATAACCTGTGTCTTGCCTGTTTATTTTCAATCTTCTAATACAAATATATATGTTTAGGTACAGAATGTGCAGAAAATTCAGGTACAGGTGAAAATAGAATACACAAAAAATGTACTGGGAAAAGATGTTTTGCAAAGAGATGCATGTTCAGCAAAAATTGCACACAAAACTGTTTATGTTAGGATAAATTTGTACTAAAATGCTGATGAATTTTTATGAGGACTTTAAAAAAGATCTCAATTGCATGCAGGAATGTGAAGAACTGAATGTAAGGATGGAGAAATGAGAGACTGAGAGAATGCCATAATCAAGTATGTGTGTGGGGTGTGTGTGTGAATTTAGTAATGGTTTTTGGCCTTCTAGGGAGACAGTGGACATGATTTTCACAGCTCAAAAGCTTCAAGAAAAATGCAAAGAGAAAAACCAACCCCTGTATCTGGTGTTTATTGACCTGACTAAGGCTTTCAACACAGCAAATCGCAATGCCCTGTGGACTGTCCTGAAAAATGGCTGCCCAGCTAAATTTGT
Organism: Zootoca vivipara; assembly: GCF_963506605.1. Lineage (NCBI taxonomy): Eukaryota > Metazoa > Chordata > Lepidosauria > Squamata > Lacertidae > Zootoca > Zootoca vivipara. The sequence goes on along the minus strand of NC_083294.1, from coordinate 42,088,610 downwards.
AAACATCATTTGGCTCCTCCATGATAATGTGGCAGCAACAATCTCAGATAACAATGGCTCTCAAACTGACCTATTCACAGTGGGATCAGGTGTTAAACAGGGTTGTGTTATTGCCCCAACTCTATTCATTATTTTCATTGCCATGATCCTACACTTTGTCAATGGGAAACTCCCCACCGGAGTAGAAATCATATATCGAACAGATGGAAAGCTCTTCAATCTGAGCAGGCTGAAAGCAAAAAGTAAGGTTACCGTAACTTCCGTCATAGAGCTTCAATATGCTGAAGACAATGTAGTGTGCACACGCTCGGAGGATGACCTCCAAACCATCCTAAATACCCTATCTTTGCAGAGGCTTACAAAAAGCTTGGCCTATCACTCAACAACCAAGAATCCAAAGTGCTGCACCAACAAGTACAAAATAACCCCTCTGCAGCACCACAGCACCGTTGGAAAATATTGATCACTTCTCCTACCTTTCCACAAGGGCCAACATTGATGCCGAAATCCAGCATCGCCTGAGCTCTGCGAGTGCGGCCTTCTCCGGATTGAAGTGCAGAGTGTTTGAGGACCAGGACGTTTGCAGGGAAACCAAAACGCTTGTTTACAAAGCTATTGTACTACCAACCATACTACCGTATATGCTTGTGAAACATGGGCCACTTAAAAACGCCACCACCAACTCCTCAAAAGATTACATCAACGGTGTCTCCCCAAAAAATTACACATCACTTGGGAAAACAGGTGAACTAATATCGGTGTACTGGAAGAAGCAAAGATCACCAGAGTTGAAGCAATGATTCTTTAACATTAACTTAGTTGGACTGGTCATGTTGTGTGGATGCCTGATTATCATCTTCCAAAGCAACTACTCTATTCCGAACTTAAAAATGGAAAGCATAATGCTGGTGGTCAGCAAAAGAAGTTTAAAGACTGTCTCAAGACAAATCTAAAAAAATGTAGTATAAACACGGACAACTGGGAAACACTTGCCTGCGAGCGCTCCAGTTGGAGAACAGCCTTTACCAAAGGTGTCATGGGCTTTGAAGACACTCGAACTCAGGATGCAAGGGAGAAATGTCTAAGAGGAAGGCATGCTTGGCAAATCCACACCGTGATCAACTCCCATCCAGAAACCAATGTCCCTAACTGTGGAAGGACGTGTGGGTCCAGAATTGGCCTCCATACCAAAATAAAAACTTAGTTGGTCTTTAAGGTGCTACTGAAGGAATTTTTTTTATTTTACTTCGACCCAGACCAACACGGCTACCTACCTGTAACCAGAACTATGGTAGTGCAAGGGGAATTTTGGGGAAGGATTAAACCTTGGTTCTTGCCCTGCATAGCTTGATGGGGGGGTGTAGAATCCTAGTATGCAGAGAATGGAATGTGGGGTTGATTCTTCTTTAAAGAGAAATGTTCCCCTTTGGGTTTCCTTAATTGCTGGGAGGTGATTTACTGCCCTGCCTGCAATATATCTGCAACTGAGCGACCTTTCGGCTTTGGCCCATCCACTTCATCAGCTTTGAATCTACTTGTACTTGTCCTCCGCTCTTCCTCAGTAGCATGTTGGATGCCTTCTGACCTGAGAGGCTCATCTTCCAGCGTCATAACTTTTATATGCCTGTTGTCTTTGTCCATGGAGTTTTCTTGGCAGGGATACTGGAGTGGCTTGCCAGTTCCTGCTCCAGGTGGATCACGTTTGGTCAAAACTCTCCACTATGACCTGTCTATCTTGGGTGGTCCTGCACGGTATAGTTCATAGCTTCTCCGAGTTATTCAAACCCCTTCGCCATGACAAGGCAGTGATCCATGAAGGAGGCATTTCCATTACTGCCACCCATTTTGGTCCATTATGGCTGCTTTGAGGTTTGCTGAATTATATAGTTCCTTGGTCATAGCTTCATTTGAACCTGGCACCATCTGTAATGCATGAGCTATGGCACAACTGACTCTCCTTGTTTCATCACTACACTTCTCCAAGCTCCATATCATGTCTAGTAGCCCCATTCGCCACAAATTTGTCTAAATCCTTTTAAAAGCCATCCAAAGTGGTTACCTTAATAGCTTTAGTGGAGAAATAGCCAGTTCAAGAAGAGGAGTAGGGTGTAGGCAGTCACCCATTGCTGGTATTTTAAGGGGATCACTCCCATGGAATTGTTAAATCACTGACAAGCAGCAATTCTCATAATTATTTTGGGAAAGTAATGGCAGTTATATAGGTATAAAATTAATGTAAATTTGCCATCATGTGCTAAGAATTGCTTTTGCATCATTTTAGGATTTGCATTTGAAAAGCAGGGAAATCCCAGAAACTTCAGATTTCTCTTTTTATTCCAACCTTGACCATTAAATCATCCTGAATTTTTCACTGAATGATTTTTTTTGTATGATGAAAATGTTCAGGGAAAGACAGAGAACAAGGCTTATCACATGTGTGTGTGTGTGTGTGTGTGTGTGTGTGTGTGTGTGTGTGTGTCAGTTCTGCTCAGGGTAGAACCATTGACATTTGTGAACAGAAGCTAAAGCGTCCATGAACTTCAATGGGTCTACTCAGAGTAAGACTCACATTGGATACAACCCTTGGTATCCAGCTTCCTTATTTAATTTAGCTTACAGGTGCACGAATAGTCAAACTTGACATTTTACTCTTTTCAAAAAATAAATAAATAGTTATTTCCAAGCAATGCCTGTGTGGGAGAGAGCTAAGGCTATGTTGGATTTTGCTTTCATTCATATGTATAAAATCTCCAAGGCAATGCTTCCAAAAAGCAATAATAACTAGGGACCATCTGACATTACTATTATTTATGATGTTGACATTTACAAAGACTTGATGACCAAAATAACAAAGTAAAATGCATGACAGGGATGTAGAAAATAAGGCACATATTAAAAAGAATCCTCAGTACATTTTATCTATTTTTTGAAGTCATTTCTGCTTGGGGTATCAAGCAGCAGGGAAAGTATGGTAAAAACAGGCAACTGGGCAGGTTCCATGCTGTGCCACAAACAGGCCTAGTAAATTAATATTTCAACATTGCTGCACTTTGGGGTATGCATCTGTATTAGTGTTTATGCAGCTTTCACAATGGGAACAGAATATTGGTACTTCCGTTGCATAAGGCAAACCTTATATGGCATATAGGAAGTAGATTTATATTCAAACAATCTATTGGCCCAAGTTGCTCTATTTTGAATGAAAGAAACTCCCCATTCTTCCAAGCGTAGTGCACACAAATTTTTGAGGACGCCACAACCAGATGCCCCCACAGCAGGCTCCCTCATTGAGGCAGGAACTATGGGAAGGCAATCCCACCCGGGCTGGGCCTTTGTGACCTGGGCAGTGGTGCTTCCTCCTCCTCCTCCTCTTCCTCCTCATGGTTAGCGAAGAGACATCTCTGTGTGCCCTGCCTCTGGGCCAACTGAGTGGGAGGGAGGAAGAGAAAGGCGGGAAAGCACTGCTGGAGCCACATGCATTGGCCAGAGTGCCTTGCTGCAAGGACAGAAAGGTGAGGTGACACAGCAGCACTCCTGACTTCTTGTTTCTCTGCCTTATTTCTGCTCACTGACCGGGGTTAGTTTGCAAGGAGGGACTTCCTTGATTAGATGCTGGCCAGTGAAGGGACTGAACACTGCCCAGTCCACCAAGGTGGCAAAGCACTTGCTCTGCCCCAGGGTGCCAGCAACCCATGCTATGTGACTGGGCAGGATTCCTTCCCATTGTCAAGCATTGCATGTAGGATATTTTCCATGTTAAACATGTGCTGTGCCAGTGGGCTATGGTTAGCCAGTGGGTGAGCTGCCTTGGTTATTATTAAATAGCCACAGATTTTCATTTTTGTTTTTTTGTTTGCTTACTAAATTTGTATTTCATCCATAGGTCTCAGGGCTGTTCATGGCATTGAATAAAATCCATTGTCAGAGGTCAGTTCATGAATGCCAGTTGTTGGGAAGCACTGAATAACAACAGGATAGGAAGGTTCTGACCTTACTGGAGGCATCTGATTTGTCACAATGGAAAACAGGGTTCTGGTCTAGATGGACAAAAGAAAGGTCTATCTAGCTCTGCACTCTATTTTCACAGTGGCCAACCAGATGCCTATGAGAAGCCCACAAGCAACAGAACCCTCTCCACCTGTGATTCCCAGAAACTATCTCTTGCTGGAGAAAATTCCACAGCATGATGAGGACAAGTTGTTTTGTCTTAAACTGAATCTTCCAACATTCAGTTTAATTGGATGTCCCTAATTTCTAGTATTACGAGAAAGGAAGGAAAAACTTTCTCTAGCTACTTTCTACACACCACTCATAATTTCATTCACCTCTTATCATGTCCGCTCTTATTCTGTAAATTAAGAAGCACCCAAATGTTGTTGCTTTTCCTTTAGAGTGATCCAGGAGGCCTCGTTTTATATTCCTAGAATTTCATTCCACTGTGCCAAAAGTATTTGATTAGATTTGGGCATTCTGCTATCATTGCATGGATGTCCCTGAAACACTCCAGTAATGAGCACTGTGGCTGGATTTGTGCAAGTGAGTTAGACCAATTTTTTTCTTAAGTATTAGGGAAGATTGAAGTGAGAAAAAAATTATTTTGGTGCTTTTTGGTGCCATCTACTGCTTCCCTTTTGAGATACAGTAATATACCAATTCATGTGTGTTGACTTTTGCTTTATTTTGGAAGGCATGAAAATACCCTAGTCTGAAGGGCAAAGGAGGTAATGTATGATGTTGTTAATTACAAAATGTAACACACATTATAGTCAAATCAATAGCTGCATGGATTAGACAACATTAATCCAGCAAATTCATCATCACCCTTGGATAAGACACGACTGCTTTATTTTATTCATATTTATTGTCTTTTCCAGCTCAATGTTATATTTCTTAGATTTTTATTCACTTATGAATGCACTTTCTGTTAAACTGCCTGTTGATACCAAACCTTGCAAGATGAGAAAAGTCATCCTAAATAGAATTTCCATAGAAAACAAACAGATATAGTTTACAGATAAAATAGCAAATCTAAACACATACTGTACTTAAATGTAGGCAATTAAAATGTACAGTGTTAAGGATGTGCCGTTTCTTTGGCTATGGCTCTGTGATAAAGCTCACCCAGGGACTACTTGGGGCAGTGTGAGGATATATCTATCTATCCAGTACTAGTCCTACTCAGAGTAAACACATTGAAGTTAATGGTCATGAATAACTTGGTTCATTGATTTCAATGGGTCTACTCTGAGTTGGCTTATTTGAATACAACCCAGAGATGCTGACTGTTTTGTATACCAAAACAAAACAAAACTGGTAGTTAGGAGAATATTGATGTTTATTCCTACATTCCAGGGTAAAATACTGATGATCATTTATCAAGTGAACAGTTATCAAGGGCCATAATTTGGGGGCAGATCATCTGCTTTGTATGAAGGAGGTCTCAGGTTCAATCTGCAGCATCTCCAGTTAGGGCTGGGGAAAAATCTCATTTATTTCTGAAACCCTAGAAATCTGCAGCCAGTCACTGCCCTCAGATCTAGATGGATCAGTCACTTGACTCAGCAGAAGGCAGCTTCCTGTGTTCCCAAGTGGTACAGCGACATTGAAAATGTAGCATAATGATTCTGACAACTGTACAGACAATTACAGTCAAATGGCTTATGAAACAGACACATGCACAACCTCTTAAGTTACAACTTCATAAATCTCCAATGATGTTCACTTAGGGCCAAAATATATTGGGAGAGCTATGACTGGATAGTCTGTTTAAAAAATGAAATGAAATAATTGTTATGGGGGAAAGGGAACTTTATTGGGACTACCTTGGGAAACAGGGTAACCTAACCATTATACTTATTTACTTTTTCTAGTTTAAATTTCTAGCACACTTCTATTTGTCCATCAAGTATTGTCAGGATCTGTGGATCACTGCTCTTCATGGTGAGCCACTTAACAGTAGATGGCAGCTTCTCTGGGAAGTACCTTCAAGCCACTTTGAGCAAGGAATAAAGTATAGTGGTGCCTCGCTAGACGAATTTAATTCATTCCACGGGTCTTTTCTTATAACGAAAAATTCGTCTAGCGAAACCCATAGGAATGCATTTAATTTATTTTTATTTTTTTTTGCCCATAGGAACACATTAATTGAATTTCAATGCATTCCTATGGGAAACCGTGATTCACTAGATGAATTTTTCGTAAAATGAATTCGTCTAGCGAGGCAACCTCCACTCGAAAAATCCTTTCGTTAAGCGGAAATTTTGTTAAGCAGGGCATTCGTTAAGCGAAGCACCACTGTATTCTAGAGCCCTTGTGTGTACCTGTAACCTTAGTTCTGATTACTGACTTGGTCCTTGAACCTTCTGGTTTCTACCTCCTGTGTTACCCCAGATTCAAGCACATTCCTGACAATACCCCTTAATGGAAACACTCATGCGTCCAGTGGAGGTTGGTATGTTAGAGAAAATGGGGCACTGCCCCACCAACCTCAGTCTGCCCTTAGCCAGCCCTCACCTGCCTGCATTCTTACTTGCATCCAGACCAGGGGGTGGCCTTGGTTGCCAGCTTCTTCCACTTTACTCCTGGTGTTGCTATTACAGATCTTGGTAGGGGGGCAAAATTAAAATTACTTGAATCTGCTTTCCCCAACATTCCCAATGGGTACCGGCCATCACGACATGTACCATCACGACATTTTCCCCAAGGGAAAACACAGAAGTGTGTGTATGAGAGAGATTTAGACTGGAAAGACATCACGGAAAAAAGGGATAAGGCCAAGTCCTATATCCTATATCCACAAGAGTGTTGTTGAGCTCCTGTCTTACTAGTTGGTTCCCCATTGGGGCATCTGGCCAGCTACTATGAGCAGAGAAGGGTGGACATAATAATAATAATAATAATAATAATAATAATAATAATAATAGGAATAAAATTTTATTTATACCCTGCCCTCCCCAGTCAAAACCGGGCTCAGGGCGGCTAACACCAGTACAAATACAATAAGACATAAAAGAAAAGAAAACAATTAATTAAAATACAGATTGAAATACAATATTAAAATTTAAAATGCAGCCTCATTTTAAGTAGTCCATAAATCAAAACCATGAGGGAGGAAAACACAGGCATCAGACTGAATCCAACCCAAAGGCCAGGCGGAACAGCTCTGTCTTGCAGGCCCTGCGGCAAGATGACAAATCCTGCAGGGCCCTGGTCTCCTGTGAAAGAGCGTTCCACCAAGTCGGGGCCAGTACTGAAAAGGCCCTGGCCCTATTCGAGACCAATCTAACCACCTTATGGCTCGGAATCTCCAGAATGTTGTTATTTGTGGACCTTAAGGTCCACAGGGCATACCAGGAGAGGTGGTCCCATGGGTACGAGGGTCCTAAGCCGCATAGGGCTTTAAAGGTCAAAACCAGCACCTTAAACCTGATCCTGTACTCCACCAGGAGCCAGTGCAGCTGGTAAAACACTGGATGAATGTGATCCCGCGGCAAGGACCCCGTGAGGAGCCTCGCTGCGGCATTCTGCACCCGCTGGATTTTCTGGGTCAGCTTCAAGGGCAGCCCCGTGTAGAGTGAGTTACAATAATCAAGCCTGGAGGTGACTGTCACATGGATCACTATGGCCAGATCAGGGCGAGAGAGGTAAGGGACCAACTGCTTAATATTGCGGAGATGGAATAATGCCACCTTAGCTGTGACTGCAACCTGCACCTCCATGGAAAGGGAGGCATCGAAAGTTACACCCAAACTCTTGACAGAAGGCGCTGGCACTAATTGAGCCCCCGCTAGAGATGGGAGTTGGCCCCCCAACCCCATGTCGTCCTGACCCAGCCAGAGGACCTCTGTCTTCAAAGAATTTAGCTTCAACCGGCTCCCACGTAGCCATCCAGCCACAGCTTCCAAGCACTTGGTCATTGTGTCCGGGGCTGAGGCAGGGCGGCCGTCCATCAACAGATAGATCTGGGTGTCATCAGCATATTGATGACAACCCAGCCCAAAATTCCAGACAATCTGGGCAAGGGGGCACATAAAGATATTAAAAAGCATCGGGGAAAGGATTGTGCCTTGCGGGACTCCACACACCAAGGAGTGCCGCGGCGACAACTCCCTCCCTAGTGCCACCCTCTGTCCCCGACCTGAGATAAAGGAACGCAGCCATTGTTGGACTGTGCCCTGAATCCCCACCTCGGCAAGGAGGTGGTCTAAAAGTTCGTGATCAACCATATCGAAGGCTGCTGACAAATCTAAATGAATCAGCAGTCCCAACCCACCTCGATCCAGCTGTCTACAGAGATCATCTGTTAAGGCGACCAGAGCTGTCTTGGTCCCATGACCAGGGCGAAAGCCGGACGGAAATGGATCTAGAGCTGATGTTTCATCCAGAAACCTACCAAGCTGTTTGGCAACCACTCTCTCAATTATCTTACCCAGGTATGGAAGATTCGAAACCGGGCGATAACTGGATAGATCTAAATGGACCTTTGGCCCGATTCCGCATGGCCCTCCTTATGCCGGGCCGCCAGGGGGGCGCCGCACGGCTGTGCCCGCCAGACAGCCACAGTGAGAAACGGGGCGGAGGGGTAGGCGCCGGAGCGATCATCGCACCACGGCGCCAGGGCGTCCAATATGCTTAAGACGGCCCTGTCTATACTTGCCCTGTGCCTAAAAAAGCATGGTCTGAGTAGTTTTCCACTTCTCCTGCCTTTTATAGGCATGGAGTGTTTTTGTCTTTGCCCTGCTGCTTTCCACCAGAAAACCCACTCTCCAGCACTAAAGCTGAACAAATAGAAATCTGCAGAAAACCTGACTCTGATTTGTTCCTTTTCAGTGCTAAAGACGACTGGGTTTCCTGGGGGGAAACAGGAGGGCAAATGGAGGTGTTGGCAAGCCCTCACTCTTGGAAGTGATATGCTTCTAAATACCAGTTGCTGGGAATCACAAGTGGGGAGAGTGATGTTGGTCATTGTGAGAACAAAATGCTGGGCTAGGTAGGCCACTGGCCTGATCCAACAGGATGTGGATCCTCCATGTGCCTACATTCTTCCAGATGTTCTAGGTGGGGGGGGGTTAGAGGGGAGGGGAGAGTCTGCTTTTTAAACAAACTAAAAGAGGGAGGGTATGTAGTCATGGATCTCCTGTGTTTCATGAAATTTGGCTCTCAGGCTTCTACTGGATTGTAATTTGGTTATGCTTGTAAAATGACATTTATAAATTGCTAGCAATTTACTCTGAACGTGGTATTTCCCTTCACCTCTGTAGTTGGAAGCAAAGATTAAAAAAACAACAACCAGTGCACATGGTGACGTCAGTATCTTTCCACCCACACCAAACCTTGGCATCTCTGAGCACTTCTATTTATGAATTTTCTTATTGCCAAAGCATAAATGATTAAATGAATTATTATAATGTCAGGCTGGGTGCATTCATATATTTAATGTATGCATTACTTTTTATAGTTTTCTCCTTTTTTATTTATGAATGACATTCCTGAATGTCTGGGTAGGAAATATAAAGCAAATGAATATAAAGTAAGTTGCCTCAATAGGCACCGAAGTCATTTCAAACTTTATTATGTTCTATCCGAAACTTGCAATTTTGAACTTTTAACTTTTGCTAGAGGTCTAAAAGCATTTCATGGCAGATTGATGTGCATAATCTGGATTGTCTGTTGTCTCTACACATGGAGGTTTAGAAAATTGCTTCTCTTATATTTGCCTGATTTAAAACAAAGTCTTTCTCTCATTTAACAGCTTTCCGTAAAACCTAGTGACGTCAGAGCTCATTCTTCTGTAATGCACTTAGATTGGGAAGTTGTGGCCTTCTGCACAGGTTTATGAGCTTCTGGTGGCACAGCTCCTACTATAGATGCTCTCCTTGCTTTAGCCATCTTGAACAAATCTGGGGATCATGCACATCCCACATGCTGCTTTTGGGTCAAGTCTGCAGCCTTTCACTGTTCATGCTCAGCATAGCTTGTTAGTCAGAAGTGCTGAACAAGTTGGAGGCAGCAACATTCTACAATTTCCTGGATAAAGAAACAAAGGATGGTGGTTCAAAAGAAGTTCTGGAAGTCTGAATATATTAATAGATTCACTGTCTCAATTCAGACATAATACTAAGCTGTAGGGTTTCTTTAACCATGGCTTGTCAAACATGCTAGATCTTACTGTGTGCCCTCTTTAGTTCACTTACATGAGCATAACACTTTCCCCACTTCTGCGTTCTAGCAATTTGTGTTCAGAGGTTCACCTCCTCTGATATTGGCAGCAATGCACATCATGGCTAGTAGCCATTAGTAGTCTTATCCTTCTCAGGCTCAGCTCTACTCTGCATCCCAAAGTGCCTTTGCCTGCCTTTAATTGAATTGTGACCATGTCTCTTGTTTGCTGGAGACGTGTGTGCACTCTGACTTTTATATGGCTAGGATTTAGACTCCTGTACAAAGAGACATATATGTTGCTTTGCCCAGTTGCCTCTGTCCCCACCCTACACCACATTGCAGCTCTTATAATAATGCAGCCTGTTGGCTGAAAAGGATACCCCATCCCTGAATTAGATAATCACCAGACTCACTCCTCTAGGTGCCCATGCATCACAAGAGGCAAGTGAAGAAATGCCTCTTTGTTGAAGCCCACACCTGGAGCAAAGAGGCAAGATGCATATGTGGGAAAACAAAAGCTCAGGGCACAACTTTAAAAATAAAAACAAAAACACCACAATGAGTTGTGCAATGCAGGCACCACATGACCTCCTAAAATAAAGGGTGGAATTAGCATTGAATTACTGACTAATATCCATAACAACTCATGACAACTTTTTAAAAACTGCTGCATAAATGTCTCAAAATGAATATAAGATTGGAAAAATGAAAAGCTGAGAGAAACCAAAATTGACAGGGAGCCCGTGTGGCATAATGTTTAGAGTGTCGGACTACGACCTGGGAGATTTGGGCTTTCTATGAATCTCACTTTGCCATGAAGCTCACCTCTCTCTCTCTCTCTCTCCTTTTGCACACGCCAACTTGAATAAAATGTATTTGGGGGGGGGGGGGAGGTAATCACCTCCCTGTAAAATTGACCACAAGACCACACACTATTTAAATGGTAATGCCAATTAACCGGGGAGGAGAATCTCATCAAATGTTTTAGGTGTGTGTGTGTGTGAAGGAACCTTGGCCCCAAGGGGTAGGCTCCCATGCCCTTCTCCCTATTAAAGTGGGGTGCTCCCCACTTTGTCTGATTTCACTTATGCAGGCAAGGGCCTGGAACATAGTAACGCAGTGGTAAATTAATCAACGCAGTCTTTTTCATATACAGAATAAAACTTTGCTGAAGAAAATAAACTTGTTCAGAAACAGCATAGTTAAGAAGCTTACAAAGAGTGCTCATGGCCCCTATCTGACTCTTCACAGAGGCACAGTCTTAGTTACTGATTTACACTAGAGTCCTGGAGCCACTCTGTCTGCAACAACACACACATTGGCTGAGACACACACAGAGTCTGGCTGCTTTTATAGCTGTTAACAGTTAGCAGGCTTAGGCTTGAATTATTGTGTAGGCCTTACTGCTTCTGCTCTCATGACACTAAACACGTGCGTAAGTGGGGAGATGCCTATATACCATCATCTAGGTCAACCTTCCTCATCTTGGTGTCCTGCTTCAATCAGAATTCATTACAAAAAAGAATCCATTATAAGGTGAAAGTGTGTGAGGAATTGAATGGGTGTAGGGGGTGGGTTGGAGGAGAGGCAGAAAGAAGAGCTAATTTGAGGCTAGGGGGTGCAATCTGGACAGTTCTGCCAGGGGTGCAAGATCACCTAGCTACGGCTCTGTAGGTCAGAAGCATAATGCCTCTGACAGTGGAAGTAGAAAATAGACTCACATATTTTTATTTGCCCTTTTATAGGTTCGTTGATGCCCCAACCTGGCCATGCAGCCCAGAAGACATCATCCTGTAAAAACAAATTTATGGGAGAAATCTTCACCTCTGAAAAGAGGAGGGCAAGATAACCTACATTTAAAGAACAGGTGAGTATCATTCGAAAAGCATGAAAGATCTCTCCAAGGTCTTAGGCAGAGGACTTTCACACCATCTGCTAACTGATCCTTTTCACTGGAGATACTTGGGGACGTTAAGCATGCAAAGCATGTTCAGAGCCTCATTGATCTGGTTCCTACACACGGGTGCTCCTTCTCATGCCCCTCCTCCACCAAAAGCATTTGCAGTGCTGACATCACTTTCTTGTTGCTCAACTTCCTGCTTTCCCTCTTACTTCTGTGTAGGTCATGCATTGCTTCATTAATTTGCTGTACTGTTCTGTTGAATCTGCATGAAACAAACAACAAAAAAGGACAAGTACTGCAGTTTCCCTTCTTTTTTCTATGCCTTTGCCTCTGCTCCACTCATGCGTGCCAAAATTGTTGTTGTTGTTGCTGTTGCTGTTGTTGTTAAATAGATTAAAAGGCCAAGTATCAGAGAACACTAGCCCAGGCAGTGTTAACTTCCTGTGACTGGAAATTACACAGAGGGCAATCCATCCAAACAGTGTCTTAACCTGGCTGAAGACTTCAGTGAGGAAAATGCTATTATTCAGAGTAATTATGTTTGTTCAGGACCATTCATGGGCATTTATTTGGTCTACTTATGTTGGTAGGGTCTTCCAAAGACATCCTGCTGTGTTACATCCTGCTACAACTCTATGGTTCATCCTGGAACTACCATAGCTATCTGCCATTTTCTCCTCAGAACAGCACTTAGCCTAAATTGACAAGTTGCACTGGTCAGAGCGAAGTGGTGTGAAACCGAAACCTCTTGAAAGTCCACCAACTCCCATCCTCTCCAGAGAGAAAGTGGTATGATGCTTTTAACAGATTCTACAAAGAATGGAAATACTGAGGATTCCAGTATGGATCTTTTACAAATGTATTTTTGTGGCAGAATAAAAGGCAGAGTAGTTTATTCCAGAATAGCAGTAGAATATGATAACGTTGTGTGAAAAGATGCCAAAACAATTCATAATCAATAGCAACTATGTCACTGTAAAAGGTAAGAGCTGAGAGGTCCTAAGTGAAGTTGTTTAGCAAAATGGGGTAGGAAACAGAGAGACAGAGACAGGGAGACAGAGAAGGGAGTAAGGCAGTGTAATGATGCTGGTTGCTTCCTCACGAGTAAGGCGCTCCAAACTCTGTGACTGGTTTTTACAGAGTTTCATTATATACATATTTACAAAACAGAGCATCAAAATCCATGACTGTAATAGTCCGATTCAGAATCTGGAAGCACAGCCCGTTGGGACCTTGAATCTCCTCTCCTCGCGATGCTCCCCCCCCTTCACTGTTGGGGGGCTGGGGCTGGTGGAGCACCCTCTCCTCCTGAGCTACTCAGCTGTGACACCTGTGCTGTCTCCTCTGGAGCGTCCCCCTCCTGCATGCTCTGGTCCGACCCTTCAAACCTTCCCCCCGGGAACCTTGCGCTCTCAGCATCCCCAAGGCTATGTGCCGCTTCCTGAGCCTCAGCATCGCCTTCCAAGAGATGTTACAAGACACTAACATCCCGGGCTCCGTCTCCATCAGAGAGCCCTGGTTCCAATTTCCTGGGCTCTCTGCTGCTCCCTGGTTGTCCCCTGACAGGCAGTCTGTTGGACACCACCAGCTGGCCACCTCTGTGCCAAAGAATACCCCCTCTCTCACACACACAACTTCCCTTGAATTTATTGAAAGAACTGAAAAATGGCTAGATCTTGACCAGGTGCCTTAGCAGGAGGAAAGGGGACCAGAGTGTGCCTTCAATTTTGCTATAATTCCTCAGCCCAAGAGACTTGTCAGGGGATTGATTGCAAGGTGAGCTTGGCTTCAGCTTATTGTCTGGCTCCCTGCATGGAACATTTGATCATTTATCATGCCATCGATCCAATAAACAACACCCCACTGTCATCTGTTATTTTTGTTCTGAGCCTTCCTGGTTTGCAGGGTAAGCATGAGTATAAGAAGGAGAAAACATATTTTATATAGAGAGAAGATGCTCAACTTTTCAAAAAGAGACAGCATTGTATGCTGCTAGACAGCTTTTTAGTTAAGGCCAGCTTTGTCAGCTTTCCTCTTCTTCTTCTTCTTCTTCTTCTTCTTCTTCTTCTTCTTCTTCTTCTTCTTCTTCTTCTTCTTCTTCTTCTTCTCTCTCTCTCTCTCTCTCTCTCTCTCTCTCTCTCTCTCTCTCTCTCTCTGTCTCTCTCTCTCTCTCTCTTCCTTCCACCATGCCCTCCAAGAAGACTACAGCTTCTTAAAATGTTTCCTATTGTCCATAACTCCGTCAGAGCTCAAAGGCAATGGCAACAAGTGCTCTGTGAGTTGTACTCTGCTAGGCTTGCAACTTTTAAAACTCTGGATAAGGGGCATATAGCTCAGTGGTAAAGCAATCTGCTTTGTATGCAGAAGGTTCCAGATTAAATTCCCAACATCTCTGTAACATAGGATTGCCAAATATCCAGAATTTCCCAGACGTACCCGGAATACTGCAATTGAAAGCACTGTCTGGATGAAAATTGGAAAAAGGGTCCAGGAGAATCTGGACGTATAGCAACCCATATCGGCAGAGTCATTTTTGTCAATTTTCCTTAAAAATATCTCAGAAACGTCAACAAGGAAAAGCTCAACAACTTTGGCAGGAAAGGAATAGGAAAGGAAAGGAAAGGAAAGGTCAACAAGTCTGGCAAGAAAGTTTTCTGGATTTTTACTTTTTGAAATATGGCAACCCGGCTAAGTTTCTCTCTCTTGACACTCTGGAGAACCACTATCAGATGGCATCAGCATTTTTGAGGGATACTCCAGTTGACCAGTATGTTGAACATTCTTCCTGATTTGAAGTCATAAAATGTATGCGGATGTTAGACTATGTGTAATCTTTATTGAGCTATTCTTTATGGAGCTAGTGATTAGCCCATGTGACATTTATATATTTTCCATTAATCATTTGTTTATTTTCCATTTTCCATTGCATTTCCTCCTCACTTTACCAACCCAAAAATGTTTGTTTCTTAAAAAAAATAGTTTATTTGTTCCACCAGAGTGTCTGAGCACTTTAATCCCCTTCAATCTGACAAACCTAATACAGTATTCAAAAGCATTGATAAGACAGCTTCTTGCCTTCCTATTATATCTATATGCAGTCTGTAAGTGGCAAGGAAAAATAGGTATAAAAGAGAATTCCCTGGATGCTAAGAGTGAGAGAACCCAGCAGACATTTAAAGTCACAAAATAGGCAGCAAAGTGAAACATTTGAAATATAGGCTGTTGGACCTTTAAAATATGCCCCTAAGAGTTCCAAAATGGTCCCCGCTTCCCTTTGCATAGGGTGGGTGGGAGGCATAGGAGTCAGAGTGAGTTAGAGACAGAGGGGAGACAGAGAGAGTGAATCGGATTACAGTGTTTCAAAGTATTTAAAACTGTTTTTGTTCACAATAAACTGGAATCTTTGTTAATACATTACAACCTGACTGAGTCTGAATATATTACTGGGGAAACCTGGTTGGTGGCAGTGGAAGAGATAAGCTGTGGTGGTGTGGGGGCTCTGTGCGAATGCCACACATATGAAAGCCATGTGGCCTGAGCTTGGATCAACCAGCTCAGACTTCACATGTTGAGCTTCTCTGGTGAACTGAGGGGGATGGACCAGGGCAAGAGGGAGTTGCCTGGCAGGAGAGCTAACTTCATGGCATTAACCACTTCATGCATAAATTAGCCTTGAGCATGTTGATTATATTAAACTAGCTATCCCACACATTCATCTATGACCAGCATTGGAGGTTGGCGAGATCCAGCAGTTGCTGTTTTTTCTTTACCATTGTTTATATCCCACTTCTCTGTTAATATTTTTGTGGCAACTAACCCAATCCAAGAATGCATAATAGGCTTACATTAAATCAATACAAAATTTACATGTTGAAGACTTCCCCTTGCTCTGCTATAAATTGAGGGAGCTGAATGGATGTAACAGGGGCACAAAAGGAGGTAGTTGATGGTGGCTGGTAATATCAGAGTCCTTGGCCCCTCCCTCTGCTACTCATAGTTAATGTTCTTTACCAGCTACTGAAAGACTACCATCGGGAAAGAGCAGGTGAAACTCCAGTGAGCTGCTTCCAGACAGTGTAGAAGATTCTGAGCTAGGTGTTGCAGTGCAGAAAGCAGGCCACATCTTCTAACACTTCAAACGTTATGGTAGGGTCTCAGGTTCATTCCCCTGTGCCTCCAGGTAGATCTGGGCGATACTCCTGCCTGAGTTATATACTAAGGAAACCACCCTGAGCCTTGTTAATGTTGTTGCCTCTCCACCCGTCCTCAACAAAGATGCAAACAATATTGAACACCCCTGTGTTGCCTTGCAATTTCCTGCTGAGGTTAGATAGAGAGGTTAGGGGAATGGGCAGAGGCGACAGTGTCAAGGAGAAAGTTGGCCCATTCAGATAGTCCCCCCATGCCCTCCCTCCCCTCTGAAAAGAAAGGCCTGGATCTGCCACTACAAACATCTCTAGCTTACATGTTTGTTTCTACACAGACTCATCTTCTGTATAGATAGCTTGGAAGGCATTAGAATATCTGGCAGCCACACTTCCATTTAAATACAGCTTGTAGTTTGTGCAAATAATACTGTAGCAGAGTTTACATTTATTTCCTAGTTGCTGCTTGTGATATGATATGCAATCATAATCACTGCACGGCTGGTGATCCAGCCATTCTGAGGGAGGAAAAAAAAAACCCCAGTTATTAAGGTGCCATTTCTGGCTAAAAAAAATTATTAATTACATTACCCATGTTCCATGCAAGTAGAAAACTGTTCTAAATGTTAATGAATAAATGTGCTGTGCTGTTTAGAAATTAAGTAAGCATACCAGCCACAAATTAGGATCAAAACAAAAATAAAGTTGTCAGACATATAAACATCTCACTTACAAAATCATGTTCCATTTCCTTTTCAAAGAATTTCACCAAGTGTAACATAGGCTGCATCTAGACATTGCATTCATTTTATCATTTGATGCGGGCAACATCAGGTGGTGAGGTACACATAAGATCAACCCACAACAGATCAAACTCTGGATGCATTTATTTATGTATTTTGGCATCAGCAGCAGAGAGACAATGGATAATGGTGTCAAGGAAAGTAGTTATTTCATTTTCAAATCACTTCCTGTGACCCCCCCCCCCCAAAAGAAACAAAATAACCATAAGGATCTATATAAAAACAAATCCAATACTACCCAGCTGAGCCCCGCAGAGTCCCGTTCGCCGCCTGGAAAGCGCCTTTTGAGGTGCGCCGAGAGAAGGCTGAGCGGGAGACTCTTCCAGGTGGTTCGCAATTTAGTGGAACCACCTGCTCCATTGGGGCCCAGCACGTGCTACATGATCTACTGCAATGATTTTGCTGGGTGTTCATCAGTATGCAGACGATACCCAGCTCTACCTCTCTTTCAAATCATAACCAGTATCTGAAGAAGTGTGCATGCACACGAAAGCTCATACCAAAATAAAAACTTAGTTGGTCTTTAAGGTGCTACTGAAGGAATTTTTTTATTTTATAACCAGTGAAGGCGGTGAAGGTCCTGTGTGAGTGTCTGGAGGAGGTTGGAGATTGGACAGTGGCTAACAGATTGAGGTTGAATCCTGACAAGACAGAAGTACTGTTTGTGGGGAACAGGATGCGGGCAGGTGTGGAGAACTCCCTGGTCCTGAATGGGGTAACTGTGCCCCTGAAGGACCAGGTGCACAGCCTGGGAGTCATTTTGGACTCACAGCTGTCCATGGAGATGCAGGTTAATTCTGTATCCAGGGCAGCTCCATCCGATACACAGCCTGAGACCCTACCTGCTCGTGGACTGTCTCGCCAGAGTAGTGCATGCTCTAGTTATCTCTCACGTGGACTACTGCAATGCACTCTATGTGGTCTATGGGGTCATCTTTGAAGGTGACCCAGAAACTACAATTAATCCAGAATGCGGCAGCTAGACAGGTGACTGGGAGCAGCCACCGAGACCACATAACACCGGTCTTGAAAGACCTACATTGGCTCCCAGTATGTTTCCGAGCACTATTCAAAGTATTGGTGCTGACCTTCAAAGCCCTAAACGGCCTTGGACCAGTATACCTGAAGGAGTGTCTCTACCTCCATCGTTCTGCCCAGACACTGAGGTTCAGTGCCAAGGGCCTTCTGCCGGTTCCCTCGCTACGAGAAGCCAAGTTACAGGGAACCAGGCAGAGGGCCTTCTCGGTAGTGGCACCCACCCTGTGGAACGCCCTCCCACCAGATGTCAAAGAGAAAAACAACTACCAGACATTTAGAGAACATCTGAAGGCAGCCCTGTTTAGGGAAGCTTTTAATGTTTAATAAATTATTGTAATTTAATATTTCTGTTGGAAGCCAAGCTGCCCAGAGTGGCTGGGGAAGTCCAGCCAGATGGGCAGGGTATAAATAATGAATTGTTGTTGTTGTTGGGTGGGTGGGTGGGTGACCTATATACACATATGAATCAGCCTGCAGTAAAGCTCAGGAAGCAGATAGCTGATACGGCCTATTAAACCTTTGTAGACCTATGATGTTGCCTCAGCAGAAACCTGAGATTACAGCATGTCAGGGAGGCCACTAGGCTGACCTGTTGACACAGTAGTTTTGCAGTGTAAAGAAAGGTGAGTATATATGAAAAGTGGAATACCTAAATATATTATTGCCTCCATCTGCAGCCCAAAGTGGTATAGTGCATCCATCGTGCAGCCTCAGAAAGGGCAAATTATACCATCCCCATAGCAATGTAAGAATCCCTTCTCATTATGATCCATGTAAAGACGGTGTCTACCTGCATACCTCCTTCCTTCCAAGTATGACTGGAGAGGTGTGGGGAGGCGCCAGGGAGAAGCCCCCACACCACTGCAGGCAAATAGTCCTGAAGGTGTGTAGTTTGGAGAGAGGCAAAATGGAAATTCATTACCAAGCAGAATTTTGTAATAAGAAACCTTTCGGGCCCCCAATCTATACTAGCTGTGCCAGCTCTTGGAAGAAAACAAAAGAAAATAACCCAGTGCTTGTACACCAGGGGTGGGGAGCCCTTTTCAGTGCCAGGGGGCTACATTTGCTTCTGAGGACCACATGCTGGTAGTGGGTGAGGCCAGAGGCAAAAATGGGCAGAAGAATGATTTAAATGTTGCTTTTCTAAAGTAGGCTGGTTTCTACACATGCTCACACATCCCTCTCTGTCTTCCATTCAGGCAAGCAAGAAGCGTGATCAGAGTTCAAGGGCACATTCCAGAAAGAAACACTCAAGGAGGATGTGCAATGAGACTGTTGAAGCCTGGGGAGAGTTCTGAGAATCAGAAGGAGAGGCCTGAAAACCTCCACCCCTGCCATACATGCTTGAATACAAAATATTTAGTCATTTCTTGTACTAATTTGTTTCAAATGACATGTATCCCATAGATTAAAAAATGTGCACAGTGGCAGCTCTTGCATCCTATGGAAGCAGCATGTGCTAAATGCAATTAATTGCACCTGACATTTGTGGAAAGTGTTTTCCGAAAGAGTGAACGTCAGTCATGTGTGACGAGAACAAAGGAGTCATGCTAGGAGATTAAATTAGAATATTATCCTAAATTTCAAACGTTTATGTTTTGCTGCAGAGAACCTCCCAGGAACCTTCATACTAAAGTATGGAAAAATTGATTTTATATTACCAATTTGAGGATACCCAGCAATGGGTAGCTACTGACTCATTCTCTTTGTGAGCTTTTCAAGACATATCAAATCCAATTGCTGTTTTGATAGCAGAGGTCTTTCTCCTTTGGAGCAAACAATAAGAAATATTCTGTCATGCAGTGTGCTATGAATTAAGGAAAACATTTGAATTTTGCCAAGGTTCCCCTTCTCCCTAACTTGCCTTTTTGACCTTTGCCATGATGGGTTGTGCAAAAGCAGGGCCGTCTCAAGCCGGTCGGACGCCCTGGTGCCCTGGCGCGGAGATTGCTCCGACGCCCCTGCCCTGGTGGGCGGGCGCAGTGCGCAGCACGGCTTCCGCGCGGATTTGCCGCGCACCGCCCTCCTGCCGCCCCGGTGCCCTGGCGCCCCGTGCCACCGAGACTACCCCTAGAGCCGGGCCTGTGCAAAAGACATGCTAAGTGCTCTTTACAGTAAAGGTAAAGAGGGACGCAGCAGGGGCGCAGGTAGCGCTGTGGGTTAAACCACAGTACAGTGGCCCCATGACTTACTAATTACTCGACATCTGATGTTTTTGACTTACGAATGGGACAAATGGCCGCACGCTTATGAATTTTTCTACATCTGAACAGAAACCGTTGGCGGTTTTAAATGCAGTTTCCTCGACTTACGAATTTTTCCAAATATTTTTTTTCCTATGGGAAACCACTTTTCGACTTACGACCCTTTCGACCTACAAATGTGTATTCAGAACAGATTAAGTTCGTAAGTCGAGGGACCACTGTAAAGGTAAAGGGGACCCTGACCATTAGGTCCAGTCGCAGACAAGGGAGCTGGCGTACAGCTTCCAGGTCATGTGGCCAGCATGACAAAGCCGCTTCTGGTGAACCAGAGCAGCACACGGCAACACCCGCTCTTTACAGTAGGAATCCTAAAACCTGAAACTCCTTGAAAATGGAAGGACTTTTCCATCACTGAGGCCACCTGAGCATCAAGTGACAGCAGTAAATCTAGAAGCACCCCTAAGCTATATCTGTTTCCGGACACTGTGGTCGTCTGCAAGTAATTCCCACACAGTAGGGTTAATGTTGCCAGCTTTCATGTCATGTTTGCAGACATCTTTTGTGAGCTGAGAGGGTTAATAGCTCAGCAGTCACCCTGCATCATGGGGCCTCTGACGTTTCATTCATCCGGAAATGCTGGGAGCTGTGTGCTGTTGTGATTTTGTGTAACATGAAACGTCTGTATATTTTTCTTCCTGTTCCTGCTTTGTTCTCAGTCAGAATGGGACAAAATACCAGTAGTCCTGGCTGAGGAGCTCTTAATAAATCTTCTGTATTTCAATGAGCAAGGAGTCGCTCTGATTTATCACAGGCACAAGAGGCTGATAACGCTGATCGCTGCTACTCTGTGCTATTTGATCTGAGGAAGGAAAAAAGTTTTTGAGGGACTTCAAAAGCAGAAGACTGGCATAGAGGAAGTGTGCTGGGCATTTTGTGAGGCAGCTGGAATGCGAGTGGGCAGAAAGACTTTCACCTTCTGCCCCAGCTGCTGCATCGATAACTCGCACGTTATCCAACATCTTTGTAATAAAGATTGGTCTGCCAACAGGTCTGGTGCCTGAAGTATGTCCCTCATGGAACACATCCTTGGGGATCCTGCCATAGACGTGGCCAATCCAGTGTAGACATCACTGAGACAGGAGCGAAGCACTGAAGATGGGGGAGGACGAGGACTGAGGGGAACCTAAACTGACAGACTTCCCCATCCCTTCTCATTTTCTTACATTACAAGGTTCCTGGTTCAGGGTGAGTATAAGGTGCAGTGTTAAGCCTGTTCAACCTGGAATTAGCTTCAGATCCTTTGATGTAATTATTGTGAAGCAAGTGGCTTGTGGACTGTAGCCAAGCTCCAGGTCAAATGACATCCATCTCCCAGATACCAGCTCAGGACAAAAGGGAGAGCAACCACACACAAAGCAAATGGAGCAATGCATGGGTTCCCACCTAGATAGCAGAGATAAACTATTCATCAGAAAATTCCTCAGAAAGACAAATCTACAAATTCCAGATCCAAGTTTCATGAAAGGCCTACGGTAATTTCATTTGCGAAGAAAATAGCTAAAATAGCAAGGGGAGGGAGGTCCATTGACAGGTGAGCAGAAAGACTATTTTCAGAGTTAATTTATATCTTTGTGGAAGGGAAGAAAAATGTGAAAAGAGCAAAGCAGATAATAATGTTCCTGGTGACAAAATGTTAACTCTTCTGACATTAAAAAGTAATATGTTTTATTTCACATAAATGTTATCAGAAGTGTGGTGGGGGAATCTTAGTCATATGTCACTGATGTCCCCAGTTCAAATTATTACTCATGCATGAAATGGAATCTTCATATCAAGAGACACAGAAAAAGTATCCAATGTACTGTTTGTATGTGCATCTTTCTCATCATTTTTCCCAGCAAGAAACCTTTCACAGGGGGTCAACAACATAGATTTCAAGATACTGAAAAGGTTGTGGTCTTATCTGACCTTTTAATTTCCAGGTAATTAAAAAAAGCTACCTATGTTTGCAAATTACATTTTAGCTCATGCCTTTTTCATTCCCACAAATACAGTACTGGCTCATTCTGATCAAAGCCAGTTGAGCTCCATAGTATGAGCAGGTTGGGAGGAAGATACATAAAAGGCAAATAAGGGGGGGGGTGAACAGAAATCAAATCTAGAACAGGTAAGAGCTAGGGGTGGGCGATGCATTTGTTCATTTTGCATTTGGGTGAGAATCTATCTAACTCACACTTCCTGAACCAACACACACATAAATGAAAGAATTCTTTGAAATTCACACTTCTCTGAATTTTGCAATGCAGTCACAAAACAACAAAAAAAGTATGTTTTTGCCAACCTGGAGTCTCCCAGATGCTTTGGACTACTACTTCCATCAGTTCCAGCCAGCTATAAGAGTGTGATGCTATAGTAATAATAGTAATAGTAATACTTTTATTATTTATTTATACCCTGCCCATCTGGCTGGGTTGTGCCAGCAGCTTCCAACACATATAAAAACTTAATAAAACATCACATATTCAAAACCTCTCAATATGGGGCTGCCTTCAGATGTCTTCTAGAAGTTGTATAGTTATTTATCTCATTGACATCTGATGGGAGGCACTCCAGAGGGATGGTGTCAGTGCTGAGAAGGTCCTCTTGTGGTTCCCTTCACTTCTTGTAGTGAATCACCAGAAGGTCACCGGAACTGGACCTCATTGTCCAGGCTGAATGATGGTGGTGGAGACACTCCTTCAGGTATACTGGCCCAAGGCCGTTTAGGATGTTAAAGGTCAGTATCGACACTGACTAACTCTAGTCAGCCTTGGCATTATTAAGTTTTGGAACGATGGCCAAAACTCAAACAACCTTAACATTGGTTCCAGGAGGTATTCAGACATTGCATTGAATGAGTGTTGATGTGAGAGTGGGATTGTGCTCTCATGCACATGTTGCACACAGTAGGAAAGACTCTTCTAACCTGGTGCCCTCCAGATGCTTTGGACAACAACTCTAATCACCATAAGCTATTGATCATTTTAGCTGGGGCTGGTGGGACATAGTCTAAAAACACTGGGGGAGCCAAGGGCTGGCAGAGAATGACTTACAACAATACAATATATTAGGGAAAATTGATTGCAAAGCAATATAATTGGGGGGGGGTCTATAAAAATGCTTAGACATTAAGTGGAAAATGTGCTTGAGTTTTTAAAAATGAAATGTGGTGAACTGAAATGAAGCCAACTTTCTGGTGGTGATGGTGCCATATAAACACTTTCTCCCCTAGCAACACCGTTGCATCATCACAGTTCCATCCAGCAGAGTTTTTCGGTGTGGTCTGGGATCCCCTGCAATCTGGAAGCATGCTTGGAAGCCATTGGCATGGCATTGCTTACTCCTGCTAATCAACAGTACTGGTTTTGATCATTTACGTCTCCTCACGGCTTGAGACCAGGATAACTGAGGGGCAACCCCTCCCAACATGTAGCTAAATCAAGATATGCTTTGGAGGCCCTTCTCTGAGTGCCCCCCACCCCACTCAGATAAAAGAGATAAATTCTTTTCGGTGATGGTGCTGAGCTTTGGAATTCTCTCCCCAAATAAGCTTTCCTGGCATCTGCGTTGGTGCCATTTCAGCGCCTGGTGAAGACATATATTAATCATAGCTGTCAAATTCTCCCTTTTTTAAAGGGAAATTCCCTTATGCTGAATAGGCTTCCTCGCGAGAAAAGGGAAAACTTGACAGCTATGCTCTTAATTTGCCAAGGTCTTTAAATTTGCTTCAGATTTTTGTTGCTTTTATTCTGCATGGTGGTTTGTATGCTGTTCAGTTTCCTTATTTTGATCACTATTAAATTTTAATATGTTTTACAGGCTAGTGCAGGGATCTGTCTGCAGCCCATCCCCTGCTCAACACACACACCCACACACCCACACACACACACACACACACCCCTTCCACCCTGGTCACTGTATGCAAGAGAGCTGCAGATGCAGTGGCAGCTCCTTCACTCTGCAAAGGCTTGCTGGGATGGCAGGTGGTTGGTTTGGAATTTCTCCACCCAGGCTTACTTTCCCTTTCCCTTACGCAGCCTAAAAGCAAACCTTTCAGGTGTAAGATGTGAAATACGACTGCAGTTTTAATCCAGCAGGGTGGATGGGTGAATATGTGCAACACCAATTAAAAGTGGGGGAGCTGCCCTAATGACTGTGCAGGAGAAGAGGTGAGACTCTGGCAATGTCACATGGAAATGTGATTTTCCCTAAACAAAACAACCTGCCGATCATTGCGAAAAGACATTGCTAGCATTTGACTTAGCAATGCAAATGTAACCCTGGTAGTGTTGCATGCTGGAAGAATGCATAGAGTGTGAAATACTGGGGAAAGAGCCCAGTAAAAAGCACAGGTATTTGTACCATTATTGCAACAGCCCATATAGGTATGACTTTTTCAGATGATATATAGATGTTCTGTGCTATAAACAACCAACAAGCATGATTAACTTCTCAGTCTGCATAATGTGGATCACGGCTGGTCTCAGCATACCATGCTGGCTAGTGAGTGGGTCCATTTGCTTTTACAATTGGAAACTTTGATGGATGCGTCTGTCTTAAAAAATAACAAATCTAGGAATCTAGTGGCGTGGCTTTCTTGTGCAGACAGTTTATCAGTAGGTTCCAGCAATGAGGGAACTGACAAATGCAGAATTACTTATAAACAAACAAGGAAGAAGAAAATGTGCACATTTGAAAACTGTAGAATCTCTGTTATGTTACTAGTCAGTTTTTGGCATTATTCAGTTTGGGAACTAGTGCCTAGATTCAAAGAACCATACCATCATTCAATCCCAACAACCCTGTGAGATAGGTTAGGCTGAGAGGTACTGACTGGCCCATGGCTACCCAGTGAGCATCATGGCTGAATGGGAATCTCAAACCTCAAACTCCCAGGTTCTAATACAACACTATAACTGCTACACCATGCGGGATGTCATTCATTACATTGAATGGACATTCATCTGCATTTAGCACAACACATGAAATGCTTTAACCCTGCCTCCCCCAACCTGATGTCCTCCAGATGTGTTGATCAAAAATTCCTGTCAACTGTGACTATTGACCATGTTAACAGAGGCTGCTGGCAGTTGTAGTTCAAAACTTCTGGGAGGCACCAGCTTGGGAGAAGACTATTCTAACATTATACATATTTTCTTAACACCCCCTATGCATTACTGGCATAGACTCATCCTGTTGTCATAGAATATACTCACAATTGGAGGCAGTACAGTCATACCTCGGTTTAAGTACTCTTTGGTTTGAGTACTTTCAGTTTAAATACTCTGCGGACTCATCTGGAACGGATTAATCCACTTTCCATTACTTTCGATGGGAAAGTTCGCTTCAGGTTAAGTACACTTCAGGTTAAGTACGGACTTCCAGAACCAATTACACCTCTACTTACGAATAACTCTACTTACGAATGTTTCTACTTACAAATGGAGCTCCGTCTGCCATCTTGGATGCGGTTTAGATAGGATTTTTTCTACTTACGAATTTTTAGATAGGGTTGCTTCTACTTACGAATTTTTTCTCCCAATGCATTCCTATGGGATTCGACTTGCAATTTTTTTCGACTTACAAATGTGTGTTCGGAACGCATTAAATTCGTAAGTAGAGGTACCACTGTACACTCATACTTCGGTGTTTTTTTTTTTTTTTACAGAATTGATTACAAAAACAAACACAACAATACCCAACACAACAAAACAAAATAACACAAAACAAACAAACAAAAATACCAATCTAATATAAATTCATTTTTTATCATTGTTAGGTGGACTTCCCCATATCCCCTCTATCTGATTTCCATTTCCAGAGTGAGGAGTGAGTCCTTTATATCTAGCCTCTCCTCCCTCCCCTCCAACCTAAAGTCCCCCCTGCCACCAGAGACTCCAGGGTGAATGAGACAAACAAGGGCCAGAGGTTTTCTACTAATCCAACAATTCATATTTACTCTAATACAATTTATACCCTATATTCTATATCAATTTCTAAAACACAAAATATTTTCTGCATCAGCAGGAAGGGAAAGTGACATTGCTGTTGGAAAATCTCCATATTTTCCAAAAAGTAATTTCAATTACACAATAATTTTTTAACTAATTTTAATTTTTCCCCACCCCCTCTGCAGCTGCAGATTAAATTTCATCATTTAACAAAAAAACCATAACCTCTTAACCTATCCAGTCCAAGTTCTAACCAAAATTATCAATCCATCCAAAAATACAATTCATTTTTTCACCCCACTCCCCTTCTCCAATGGTTCAATGCCCCCTCCTCAAATTTCTCTCCCTGCCACCTCCAAAACTACCCTCTACTTTTGCCCTCAGGATTGTCCTTTGCCATTTTCAGGTCTTCTTCACTTCTCAGCCAAAATTCATCTTCTCTCCTCTGTTTGAAAACACAGTCTTTCAGTATTTCCTTAATCATTGTGTCCTCCTCTCCAAAATCCATCTCTTTCTCCTTCCCATCATTTTCCCTCTCCTCTTCCAACTCCTCTTCTTCATCATTCTTTTCCTGTAAATCCATAATGCATTCCCTGAATTTCTGTGTTTCATAAAAAGGTGGCCTACACTGACTTGTAGATGCTCTTCAGGGTTATAGGAAGAAGTTGCTAGGACCTTCTGCATGCAACTGAGATGCTCTACCATTGTGCTATGGTCCCTCCTCATATTTCCTTCCCCTCTCCCTTTGACACAAACACAGTTACCCACTGCTTGTGATGTATTTATAGGCATACCCTTTCCTCACCCACCCTTTCTTGCTCCCAGTTTTAAAAACAACAACCCTGGAGAACATGTTTATTTTCCATCTGCCATTTTGGTCAATTGCTTTAAGCATCATTAAGCTATCATGTGAGAGCTTGAAAAGCAGCCACACACCACTGGTTGGGCAGAACCACAAGCAGCAGTGGGTAGAGTAGGAAATGTTAATTTACACACTCATCCCTCTCTAGTTTCCAGCTGGGCAGGCAGGAAACATATAGCAAGTAAACTTTCTAGCCAGGTGATAACATTCAAGGGGGAGTGTCTAGTAGGAGCCACCACCTGTGCCAACCCCCACCCCAGTCCCAGACCACATGGAGGGTGACAGAACAAAGGAATGGAATACAACACAGGGTTTGAGGTTTGGAAACCTCAGACTCAAAGAGAAAATGTGCCCCTTGAAACTCTACCCAGGCAGCACCCTCACTGGCCTTCTTTGCACCCCAACTGGCTGGAATGTGTCCTTAAATTCTGATAACATTTTTTGCTTGTTAGGAAGGAGACCAGAGTGGTAAAGGTGTATAGAAAGCAGTCTACAAATGCACACCTCCCACCTTTGCCTCTGGTCAGGCCCACCTTAGGCATGTGGCCCATGAAAGGTTGCCCAGAAGGGAATATGGCCCCCGAGCTGTAAAGCACTTTGTTGTGAATCATCTCCTCAAGCTGTACCACCCTACTCCTGCTGTAATCACAAGGGGCAAACACTTGACCAGGGCTTCAATTGTACTAGATATATTTCCCTATACATGGTCTTCCATACATTCCTGCATAGCCATTGGAAACCTCATGCCAAGAGTTCTTTACACTGTATATATAAAATATTATCCAGAGCATTTTACTCTTCCCTCTTTAATCTCATTTTCCAGAATTCATTCTGACTTACCTCTTTTATTCTCATGTGTCATTTTAGATTAATTTGTTATGCTAAATACTTGCCAAATAAATAAGGAGCTTTCAAATTAGTCCATATGTATTAAGGCAAGAATTCAATTATTTCTGGATCCATTAAGATTTTACCATGGCATCAAGACCACTTTTTGAAAAGATGATGGACGTGCTGAGATGGGTTTTTTTAATATAAAAAAACCCCTGTATGCTATTTATGAGCTGCTTTCTCTTTCCAGCATGCAGCCCATATACAGACCAAAACACATTCAGCTTTGCAATCCAACTTTCAGTCTTAATTATTTTTAATGAACACTCAACTTCAAATTCATTCCCTTGGAGATCTCTCAATGAATCTCAGGTGACTCCTCATAATTTGCTCAATTTATAATTTGTTAACTAGTGATGTCATATTTGACTATTTCAGAATCCATCAATTCCACATTTGAATAGCTCATGATAATAATGGCTAGGATCCAGAGGACCATTTGTGATGGGAAGTCCTGTCTGCCTGTGCAAGAGGGCTCTGTTTTGCAGTTTTACAAACCTCACTTTGATTGGGAGCCTTGTGTTATCAGGGTATCTGGTCACAAGGAAGTTTAAAAGACCCCTTATTACCTCTTTATTAAATGTAGTAAGGCTGGGGATAAAAAGATGCATTCAACATCTATGTTGGCATTGAATGGATGGCTGGCACTGTGTGCATGTTTGCCTCCCCCATATAAGCCCTTGTACATTCTTTTGAAGGAATGAAAATAACTCTAAAGGGTTCACCAAACGAATACTTAAAGGGATGCAGAGGGTCATATGGTCCAACCCCCTGCAATGCAGGAATCTCAACAAAAGCATCCATGACAGATGGCCACCCAGCCTCTCATTTAAAACCTCCAAGGAAGAAGAGTCCACCACCTTCTGAAGGAGATGGTTCCACTGTTGGACATCTCTTACCATCAGAAAGTGCTTCCTAATGTTTAGTCAGAATTTCCTTTCTTATAACTTGAAGCTGTTGGTTCAGGTCCTAGCCTCTGGAGCAGGAGAAGACAAGTTAGTTCTATCCTCCATGCAACAGCCCTTTAGATATTTGAAGATGGCTATCATATCTCTCCATTCAGCCTCCTCTTTTCCAGGCTAAACATACCCAACTCCTTCAGCCATTCCCCATAAGGTTTGGTTTTGAGATCCTTGATCATCTTGGCTGCCCTCCTCTGCACATGTTCCAGCTTGTCAATATCCTTCACAATATTTCAGGTGTGGTCTGACCAAGGCAGAATAGAGTTGTACTTTCCTTTATCAGAACACTATACTTCTCTTGATGCAACCTAAAATAACATTAGCTTTTTTGTTGCTGACCACACTGTTGACTCATGTTAAGCTTGTGGTCTACTAAGATCGCAAACTCTTTTCACACATACCATTGGCAAATCACGTGTCCACTATCTTATATTTGTGCAACTGGTTATTCCTGCTTAAGTGTAGAACTTGACATTCGTCCCTATTGAAATGCATTTTGTTACTTTCTCTAATCTCAGTTCTCTAATCTCTTAGGGCCATCTTGAATCCCAATTCTGATTTCTGTAGCATTAGCTACCCCCCTACCCCAGTTTGGTGTCATCTGAAAATCTGATGACCATCCCCTCAATTACATCATGCAGTTTGTTTATGAAGATGTTGAACAACAACAGGCCCAAGACAGAACCCTGCGGCACCCCACTTGCCACTTTTTTCAAAGATGAAAAGGAACCATTAGTGAGCACTCTTTGAGTTCATTCAGGCAACCAGCTACAAATCCACCTAACAATTACTTCATCCCATCCACATATTACCAGCTTCTCTTCAAGAATATCATGGGGGACTTTGTCAATAGCCTTACTGAAAGATATGCTATGTCCACAGCATTCCCCTCATCCACCAAGCTTGTAACTCTATCAGAGAATTAAGATATGTCTAGCATGACTTGCTATTAAGAAACCCATGCTGGGATTAGTAATCACAGCATCCTTTTCTAACAGCTCACAGATTGACTATTTCATTATTTGTTTTAGGAACTTTCCTGGTATTGACATCAAGGTGACCTTTTTGGAAGGCAGGGACAATGTTTGCCTGTCTCCATAGGGACCTCATTTGTTCTCCAGGAATTCTAAAAGATTATAGACAGGGGTTCTGAGATAAGATCTACAAGCTCTTTTAGCACACTTGTGTACAGCTCATCAGGCCCTGGAGTTTCAAAATTATTTAAAGTAGCTACCGTAGGTGTTCCCTTATCACCTCCTTCCCTGTCTTGGGCTATAGTTCCTTCCTTGCATCATTTATTCTGTTATCACCAGGTTGAGTGCTGTTTTCCATTTGGCTGAAGACAGAGGCAAAGTAGGTGTTGAGAGCAATGAGTAGTGAATAGGATATTTGAATCTAAGTAAATGGATAGGTTTCCAAGTGGATCTCCAAGTACTCTGTAGTCAAGCCATTTCTGTTTAAACTGGAGAAGTAGCAAGTTTGGTTGAGTTTGGAAGCCACCAGAGAGCTGCTGCAGCTTCATATGTTCTCTGTGCCCACCCTGTGGAATCCCCTCCCATCAGATGTCAAAGAGAAAAACAGCTACCAGATTTTTAGAAGACATCTGAAGGCAGCCCTGTTTAGGGAGGCTTTTAATGTTTAATAGATTATTTTATTTTATTTTTCTGTTGGAAGCCACCCAGAGTGACTGGGGAAACCCAGCCAGATGGGCAGGGTATAAATAAAAAATAAAAAATTATCATCATCATCATCATCATCATCATCATCATCTGTGGCCCATTCTTTTGTGCCAGTTATAGTTTCAAAGAATTCTTCACAGTCAACCACATTACAACAGAAACACAGGGAACTGCCTTATCCTGAGCCAGATCATTAGTCCATCTAGTTCAGTTTTGTCTACATTGATTGGCAGCAGTTCTTCAGGTTTAAGACTGGGCTTTCTCTCCCAGCTCAAGCTAGATATGCTGGGCATTGAACCTGGGACCTTCTGCATGCAAAGCAGATACTCTGTCACTGTGCTGTGGCCCTTCCTGATGTAGTCTGGATGTAACTATGGTGTGACTAATGGTGGGTCCATCTCTCCCTGTTTTTAAGTACTTTCCCATCTCTGGATACTTAGTAGTAGTAGTAGTAGTAGTAGTAGTAGTAGTTAATAATTATAAGGGGATAATAATGTACAAATCATAGAGTGAGCTCAGTTGGTTGAGATGCTTAATATTTGAAATCAGTTTAAAAATCAGTGGGGGAAACATACAGAGATCACCAGCAAGTAAAATAAAACTCAAACACATTGGAAAATGGAGAACATTCTGTATTCCCCCCTGAATGTTTATTTCATTGTTATTTTTGCTGAGAGAACAAAACAAAAACAGAAGAAAAAGAAAAACAAGGGACAGAGTGTTTGAAAAGAGATCAAAGAGCGTATTGTGATTTTATGCATAACGACATGAATAACAGCAAAGATTTGCCCTTATTCTATCAAAATACTTTTTGTTGCTCTCAACATTTAAGAAAAAATATACACAATTTAACTTTGTTTCAGCAACACCTCCATGAACAGTCTGGGACCGCCTGAGGCTGCAGACTTGCTGAAACTAAGCAACAATGATTGGGGATGGAGGGTCTGCTACATTCTCAATCCATGTCAATTTTTTATTCACAAGTCTGCCCTGACCTTTTTAGAGGGACACAGGTGGAAGTGTGGTTTAAACCACTGAGCCTCTTGGGCTTGCCGATCAGAAGGTTGGCGGTTTGATTCCATGAGATGGGGTGAGCTCCCATTGTTCTGTCCCAGCTTCTGCCAACCTAGCAGTTCGAAAGCACTCCAGTGTGAGTAGATAAATAGGTACCGCTGCAGTGGGAAGGTCAATGGCATTTCCATGTGCTCTGGTTTCTGCCATAGCATTTTGTTGTGCCAGAAGCGGTTTAGTCATTCTGGCCACATGACCTGGAAAGCTGGCTGCTGACAAACTCCAGCTCCCTCAGCCTGAAAGCGAGATGAGCATCGCACCCCATAGTCGCCTTTGACTGGACTGAACCATCCAGGGGTCCTTTATGTTTACCTTTTACCTGACCCATTTATGAATTTATCTGTGATTAAAATAAACTGTACAAAAATATTGCATATTTATATATTTTATCACAAAATATATATTTAAGTCCATATTTCATTTCAATGCACACATACATGTTTTAACCCTAAGGTACACACCTCTATGTTTCTTCTCCTTTTTAAATTTATTATCTGAGAGCTGTATTGCAAAATTTGGAGAATTTCAAAATCCAAAAGCTAGTTGTTTACTTATTTTTATTTTCAGTCCAGTGTATGTTACTTGGGGTTGTTTTCTTAAAATTTCCAATTGGCCAAAACTCCTCCATGCTTAGCTTGGAGTCAGATTGGTATTTGAGAATCTCAATGTAACAGCAACAGAATATAGACAATACAGGTAATGATAGCCATACTTAGATTAAAGGCAAAGGGACCCCTGACCATTAGGTCCAGTCGTGACCGACTCTGGGGTTGCGCGCTCATCTCGCATTATTGGCCGAGGGAGCCGGCGTTTGTCTGCAGACAGCTTCCGGGTCATGTGGCCAACATGACTAAGCTGCTTCTGGCGAACCAGAGCAGTGCACGGAAACACCGTTTACCTTCCCGCTAGAGTGGTACCTATTTATCTATTTTCACTTTGTGCTTTCGAACTGCTAGGCCCCGCAGGATGGGCAATTAAACTTCCCCTGAGTACAGTACCAAGAGCAGCAATTGGTTGGTTGGCCCAGTGCCCAGGAGAACACACACCACCCTTTGCTGTCATTGGCCCACTTGATGGCAGGATCTGGCCTGGGATAGGCTGGTTTTCAAGAGAGGCCTGGGGTGCACCTGCAATGCCGCAGGCCCCATAAGGGGGTGAATGGACTTGCCAAACGTCTCATCCTCTTAGCTAGTTTCTCCATCCCTACCTTCATCAATCTATATAGGGAGGACAAAATTTGTGGCAGTTACATCAAGAACACCTACCAAAGAATAATGTTTTAGATTGCATGCTGAAGGATACCTTCCCTCCACAACAAACTACAGAACTGCACCCTGCACCATGTAGTTTTTGTTTTCCACTTTGAGAACGGTGGGATATCAATAATTTAAATAAATAAAATAAACAAAACTATGTTCAAGAGAGAATTCCCCATTAAACTCAGTGTAGATATGGATCTCAGGACTGTTCACAACATAAAATTACAATATAAAAACCCACAACACATTTAATAGGGCATCAGAAATCAACTAGCCAAAGGCCTGGTTGAAGAGATACATTTTCACCAGGTGCCTAAAGATATACAGTATAATGAAGACACCAGCCAAAACTCCTTGGGGAGAGCATTCCACAAAAGGGGAGCCACTGAAGAAAGGCCCACTCTCATGCTGCCACCCTCCAGACCTCTTGTGGAGGAGGCACATGAAGAAGGGCCTCAGATGATGATCTCAGAGACCAGGTTGGTTCACATGGAGAGAGGTCGTTCTTGAGGTCTTGAGATGCTTAAGGCTTTCCCAGAAGCTGGTCATCAAAAGCATACTGTCTCTGACCTAGCTATCATGGCTGGTAGCCATTACTAGCCTTATTCTCCATGAATTTGTCTACTCCTCTTTTAAACCACCCAAGTTGGTGGCCATTGCTAAATCATGTGGGAGCAAAGTTCATAGTTTAATGGTGCACTACAGAAAGAAGTAATCCCTTTTGTTTGTCCTGATTCTTCAAATGTTCAGTCTTATTGGATGGTTCCAAGTATTAATATTATGGGAGGGAGAAAAAATGGGCTTCAACCAAGCAGCTTTTAAAGTAGTCCAGCTTTAAGAAAGAAAGAAAGAAAGAAAGAAAGAAAGAAAGAAAGAAAGAAAGAAAGAAACTTGAGTGCATAAATCTCTCTCTGCTTCCCTAATTCCATTTTCAATCAAAGGTGATTTAATTCTAAGGGAGACCAGAAAACCATGTTTTTCTAATGAAAACAGCATGCATTTAAAATGTGCCCTTGTCCCCAACACACCATTTGTATACCATTTTACTCTGCACTTTTTTTCATTTCCCTGCAACATTTTACCCATAATGTCCCTCCTTGTGTCCATTATGTCTCTGCTCCCATGCTGTACTGCATTTTAATCAATGCTTTGAGTCAAATCTTTTTCAATGCCTCTTTTATGTTTCCTTTTCTGGAAGTTTTAAAGTCATTTTTTCTTACTGAGTACATTTTGACCTGCTTGGAGTTGCCAATTTTCAAGTCACTCTAGTTGGCAACTAGACCCAGCTGGAGACTTTTTGCAAATGGCAAGATGGCACCCTCACTGTTCCACATACAGAAGCCAGCTTGACTGGCAGTCCAGCCTTCAATGCAGGCAATGGGAAATCATGGTACACTGTGACTATTGACAGAAAGGTACTGTACCTTAGTGAGCACTGAGCAGAAGGGATGCAAAGGTTAGCAAAGGTCTGTTCTAACCTGCATACGTCACAGCCAGCACTGTTTCCATTTGGCTGCAATTCAGCTTCCACTCAAAAACTTTTATTCATCTCACTGTCTTGCTGTCAAATATGTGCTTCCACGCCACACATTTCAACACAAAGGAAATGTTGGTCATGAGGGTGGTGGAGTTATCAATTATGTACTGTTTGCAGAATAAAAAATACAACAATAATGCATACTGAATTCACTTGCTTGATTCCTGTTCCAGACCGCAAATGAACATGCAAACTGATGCTGTTCTCCTTCTGTGATTGCTTAGGGTGGATTTCTCTGCCATCCCTACTGAGCTACACTGTACTTCAATCCCTTACCCCTGTACCCTACTCATCAGCATTTGTCACCCAGGGTTTCTTCCTCACTCTGCTGACTGGTAGAAGGTCCCCCGAAGAACCATTGATAAGAAGTAGGTTGCTGGGGGGGCACCCCTTATGCTAGAACCTGGTTAATGCAATGTAAAAAGATAATGTGGTATGTAACACCACCACCACCCCAAGAAACCAAGGAAGGAGAATTTGTATTGGCAGAATGAAGTACTTCAGGTGTACTGGCTGAAATTCCAAAGGTTCCTAATTTTGCTTACAAGAGAAGAATGGGCAGCCCTACAGAATAGTTCTTACTTTGCAACCCTGGATTGAAGATGAGATCACCTGACATAATGTGGCTACGTTCTCCCTTATAGATTCTCCTACAAGTTCCAGCAGTGCACAGAGCACTTCTGAGCATGCGGCGAAATCCGAAAGTATACACTTCTGAGTTGGCCGCGTTCATAACCCGAAAGTTGCGTATCCAGAGCAGTACGTAACTCGAGGGTCCCCTGTAGAAGAAAAGAAGAACAGATGTCATTTCAAAACCTTAACATCAAAATAAGAGTGAGAACAGAAGACAAAGGCAGCCATTAAAAACTCTTTACCACTAATACGTATAACAGGTTAAGCTCCTGATGATTTATGATCAACCATCCATAAAGAAGATGCTCTTTTCTTTTTACTGTGATGAGACTAAACGTGCCCATATGGCTAATGGCATTTTTGTCAGCACGATAGATGTGGCAGAGACAACAATAAGTTGATCTATTGGGCAGGCATCTTCATTGTGAATCCGCCTATAGGAGAATTTTTTATGATCATCACCTGTGAAATGTTGAATACAAAGGAGGAGCTGCCATTTGCCTTAAATCATGCTTTTAAAAAATGGAGGCGGAATGGATGGAATGAAAAGAAGAAACTGCTTTCTACAAAAAACACTGCAGAATTATTAATGACACTTTTAAAATTATGAATACCAAGAGTCCTGAAGATTAAAGGAATTGTATAGAATCATCAACCGAGGTTGTTGCATTTGGGTAGGAGTCTGGCTTCTGGGTTGCCTCTGGGACTTCAGGGAAGTTGCCTGTGGCCTTACACCAGAGACAAGTTAATCAGACTGAAAGCTCTGTGACTAGAAGTATATAAGTCCCAATGTGGCAGGGTATAGTACTTGGGTCACCTGTACCAGGTAGGCTGGTACAGTAGCTTAGATGGTACCATCAAAGCACAGAGCTCATCCTGGCAGATCTTCCAGTGCAGGCAGAAAGCCTGAGACGTAGAACATAACTCAGTGACTTCTGGAAGCCATGGTCCAATAAACATTATACTCAACCAGTGGATAATCTGTATGCTGGTTTACTCAAATAGCTGAGTTGCACACTCAGATGATTATCTGCATGTAATAGCCAATGTGCATTCAGCCTGTGAAACTGTGAACACAGAAGTTGAGCTGTACAAATCAACAAGTATACACTCCTTCATACAAGCATTGTTTCACATGTAGATGAAGCTTATACCTGTTTGCAGGGGTGCCAACTTGAATAAAGCATGGGGGGCAGGCAAGCCCCACCCTGCATAATCGATCACAAGATGTGGCATACACACACCATTTAAATGGCAATGCCCATCAATTTGGGATGCACCCCTCTCAAATATTTTATTGGGGGGTCAAAGGGACTTCGGCCCCTAGGAGTTGGCTCCTATGCTTGTCATCATTGCAATGTGTGAACAAGCTTAATCACACACCTGGATGTCTTACAAGGAAGGTGGTTTTCATATGAAGAAAGTAATATGCTTTGCTTCTGAATAAAGCTGTACTGAATGCCCATAATTCTACTTAAAGGGTGGGGGACTCAAAGGGTTTTTTGTTTTTGTTTAGGAGCTAAATGCCATTCCTCTCAGTCTCCAATTTTAAGCCTGTTCACCAAATCATTATAGATCTCTCCCAAATTAATTTGGCCCTCCTCATTTGTTTAGATTTGGGAAGTCAGCCAAAATGTCCCCACCCCAAATTTGGCAAACCTTTGAAGTGAAAAGAAGCAGAATTAGTCCAAGTTTTTAAAGACATTTTTAAAACTGAAAAGTGCACCAGAGTATTCAGGAAGTGCAAACATTCTGATACCTTTATTATTATTACTGAACTGAACATTTGTTTGGGAGATGTGGATCAGATACATCAACAACTTAATTTTAAAGGAACCCTAATTAAATGTGTCATCATCTTGGATGCCTGCATGTCCCACTGGATGACATCCCAGATGGCGGCTCTCATAGTGTGGAAACTCAAGTGAGCAGCCTAAATTTTCCTGTCCAGAGCATTCTTGGCATGTTTAGAAGGGCTATTGACAAAGTGGCAAAAGACTGATAGCAACTTTTCAAGCAGTGAAAAAGATTCTATCATCTATCTATCTGTTGTGATGTGGGGTTTGTGATTTCAGCTCTCTTGACATAATATGCTGGAGACAGTTCTCTAGTAACAATTCTTTATTAAAGTGAACAAGACTGAGGTCTGAGGAGAGCAAAGCAACATTTATAGGGACAGGGAACTAGCTAGAAAGGGACACATTTTGGAGGGAACAATATCAGGCAATCACAGTGCTGCCTTTTGGAGGAAACCAATAAGACAGAGGATCCAAATACAGCAGCTTAAATGAACCAATAGTAGCTGTACCCTAAGGAACCAAAAGGCAGTTACTTTATCCTAATGCAAATACAGACAATAATAATACAGATATAAAATCCTTTGACTCAGTACACAACACTGTCTATCTATCTATCTATCTATCTATCTATCTATCTATCTATCTATCTATCTATCATCTATCCATCCACCCACCCACCCACCCACCTACCTATACCCTTGTGCAAATTAATTGAAACAAAGCATGTTTTCTATCTTACTCGTAATCCTGTACTCAACACAAACACAAAAAGTCAGTTGATCATTATGGTGTCAGAAGTCTGCAGCCAATAGAAGGAATCATGCACTTGCCACAATATATTGAGGTTCTACAAAAGAGAGTTATTCCAGAGCTGGAAAAGAGGTATCCTGATGGTACTGGGATATTGCAGCAGGACCTAGCCCCCTGTCACACATCGAAAGTGGTGAAGAAATTCATGACAGAGCAGCAAATACATGTACTTGATTGGCCAGGGAATTCCCCAGACGTAAATCCCATTGAGAATTTGTGGGCTATATGCAAAAGTCGCCTCTGTGGTAGATTATACATATAGTCTATATAGAGAAGCTCATTCAGGTGCTGATTCAAGTGTGGTACAGGGATCCGAAAAACAACAGTGACTGTTCAAAACTAGTAGACTCCATGCCAAACCATGTTCAAATGTTGCTTAGAAATAGCGGACTTCATATCTGTTACTAATGTACGTATATGTGAGTTTTGTACATGTATATGTGAGTTTTGTACAATAAACTACTTTGTTTGTTTCAATTAATTTGCACAAGGGTGTACCGATTAGGCTCCAGCTTACTTCTAAGTAAAGCTGTAAATCCAATTAACTTTTCATCCTAACAATACTATTTTAGTTGTTTATCATTCTGTGAAACCAACAAAATTGCTGTGTAATTTTGATAAATTGAGCAATATTTTAATAATATCCCTGTCCCTTTTAACAACTACTCTAATAAATAGGGACTCTGGCGGTGGTGTGTGTGTGTGTGTGTGTGTGTGTGTGTGTGTGTGTATTAATGCAGGTAATATATTTTCAGGAAAACCAGAGTAATTCAAATAAGCACTTTGGCTACTTCAGTTTAATCCAGATTCTAATACTAAAACCATTTTCCCAGTGAAAATCCCAGTTGACCATTCCATTGGCAACACTATGTGAGTTTCATTCCATTTTTGGCTTAAATTCTGCATAATTTGTATAGAAAGGGTTTTTTGTTGTTGTTTCTATTAGAGCATTTAATTAGTGATATTTAAATTTCGAAAGTGGTGTCAAACTAATTGGCTGTTACTTGAGTGGATAATGGGTGCTCTTGCTGTCTGGTGAAATTGTTAGCAACCCAATTAGTCTAGAATTAGTATATACATATGTGGTTCTGGCCAGTACCCAGACAATCAAGGAACAAGACCTGTGGATTTAGTCACACATGTTCCTTTAGGGAGCTTATATTTAACGACAGATTGAAATTATTGCATGCCATCTTTAATATGTGTTCTCTGTCCCAATCTGAGAGACTCAGGGAGGAACAGTGAACTTTAATCAGCCTCAATATAAATAAAAAAAATAAATCCATGTGCAGGTATTCATTCCAGGTAGAGATGGACGCTTGGAGGACAGTGTCAGGATCTTGGACCTTAATAACACAGGAAGAGTCTGATAGATCAGGCTAGTGGCCCGTTTAGTCCAGTATCCTGTTCTCATGGTGGCCAAGCAGATGTCTAGGGGAACCCCACATAAAGGATCCAACATTGGGCAAAATATTTCTGAATTGCAGAGGGTTGAACTAGATGACACTCTCAGCACTTTCCAACTATACAATTCTATGATTATAACTCCTCTGATTTCTTCTGTTTTCTCTTTATTTCTTCAAAATTTCCTCAGAAGTTTCTCTTGAGACTCCCAAACCCCATCTGCACTATATATTTAAAGAACTGTGATACCACTTTAAACAGCCAAGGCTTTCCCCAAAGAAACCTGGGAACCATATTTCATTAAAGGTGCTGAGAGTTTCCTGGGGTTGGAAACCTTGGTGGTTAAACCTTGATGATTGTGACAGGACTAGTGGGGTTTCCTAACAACTGTTAGCACTCTTAATGAACTACAGTTCCCAGGATTCTTTGGGGAAAACCTTGACTGTTAAAATACTGTCTTAGTGCTTTAAACGTCTGGTGTGGATGTAGCCCCAGATTCAGCTTGAAATGAAATCTGGTGCTGAAAGAAGAGTCATTAGGTTGGACCTATATTTTAAAAAAATAACATAAAAATAGTGGGGTCATTCCTGTTCTTTAAGTAGTCCACCAGAAGTCTCTGGGAGGCTCTGGGAGGAGCACAGCAGTATTCCTCTCATTTGTGATGTGCAGCAAGCCTCCTGGGTATCCCAATCCTTTGTGAATTTGTCTATAAGGATAATGAAGTTTACTGCAAAACTCCCATTGAAACCAATGGAACTTAAGTTAGTTGTGACAAATGATTAGCATTGGTTCAATGGGACATCAGTGCAACTAACTCATGCCCTGGGTGAAGGCCATTTCATCTAGTGTTTAAAGGAAATTGATGGCAACTTTCACTTCCTTGTGAGCTCAGCACAGCTTGTTATGCAGTAACCAAGACAACTTGACATTTCCAAGGCAGGAACATGAGAGATAACACCAACTGTTGGTTAAGCCCTTCCAAAAATTTATCTTTGGAACATGTACCAATCATAAGACAATTGTGCCAAGTCCATGGTGCTTCCTTCACCCCTTGTGCCAGCAAAATATAAAGTCCACTCCTTCCTCATAGTTTGGCTACCTGCAAAATAAAAG
This sequence comes from Zootoca vivipara, assembly GCF_963506605.1. Lineage (NCBI taxonomy): Eukaryota > Metazoa > Chordata > Lepidosauria > Squamata > Lacertidae > Zootoca > Zootoca vivipara. Next base: position 42,048,346 of record NC_083294.1, on the reverse strand, counting down.
TTGTGCCTTGATCCAAGGAATAAGAACATAAAGAAGAGGCTCTTGGATCAGCTCAGTGGCCCACCTAGTCCAGCACTCTTGTCTCACAGTGGCCAAACTGATGCCTGTTGGAAATCCTCAAAGCAGGACACAAGCAGAAGAGCACACTTCCGTTCTGAGGTTTCCAGCAACTGGTTTTCAGAAGTGTTTATTACATTACATTACATTATTATTTCATATCAGAAATACCCAAAAACATTATATTGTACTACATTAATACACACTAGAAAATAGAATGCATCCTTTGGTATTTGATGGTTACCAAGTATTTCAAAATGCACCGCAACAGCTACAGAGTGTGAAGTGGCAGCTGATGCATTTCATGATGCCTTAGAGTTTGTTTGTCTTCATTTGCACCTGCATTCACACTGGAGCCAAGGTGCATGTCCACCCCACTCAGAGACTTAACTTCTATGATCCCTGAAGAACGGCACATCTAGCAAGTTACAATAACTTTTAACTAGGCATCTCTCAGATAGGGACAAAATAGGGACAGTGGTTTTTCAGGAACAGGGATCAGAGAATAGAGCTGGGCTGGGGAACCTGTGGCCCTCAAGATGTTACTGTACTAGGGCTTTCAAAATCCCTGTCTATTAGCCATGCTGGATGGTGTTTGTGAGAGAGTTGGATGCCCAAAACAACTAGAGGGTAAGAGTTCTCAAACTCTATATTAACAGCTAGAGATGTAATGTTGGAAAATGTTGATCACTTCTCCTACCTAGGCAGTTACCTTTCCACAAGGGCCAACATTGATGCCAAAATCCAACATCGCCTGAGCTCTGCGAGTGCAGCTTTCTCCCGATTGAAGTGTTTGAGGACCAGGACATTTGCAGGGAAACCAAAGTGCTTGTTTACAAAGCTGTTGTACTACCAACCTTACTATATGCTTGTGAAACATGGACCACTTATAAACACCATCTCCAACTCCTCAAAAGATTCCATCAACGTTGTCTCCGAATTTTTTTACACATCACTTGGGAAGGCAGGCGAACTAATATCAGTGTACTGGAAGAAGCAAGATCACCAGTGTTGAAGCAATGATTCTTCAATATCAACTTCATTGGACTGGTCATGTTGTGCGGATGCCTGATGATCGTCTTCCAAAGCAACTATACTATTCTGAACTTAAAAATGGAAAGCGTAATGCTGGTGGTCAACAAAAGAGGTTTAAAGACTGTACCAAGGCAAATCTTTAAAAATGTAGTATAAACACTGACAACTGGGAAACACTGGCCTGCGAGCGCTCCAAGTGGAGAACAGCCTTTACCAAAGGTGCCATGGGCTTTGAAGACACTCAATCTCAGGATGCAAGGGAGAAACGTGCTAAGAGGAAGGCACGCTTGGCAAATCCACACCATGATCAACTCCTGCCCATGTTTATGGAAGAAGAGTTGAAGAAGAAGAAGAAGAAGAAGAAGAAGAAGAAGAAGAAGAAGAAGAAGAAGAAGAAGAAGAAGAAGAAGAAGAAGAAGAAGAAATGTCACCAGGGGGCAGCCTAGTCGTTCTCTTGGAGCCTTTGCCAGTGGATCATGAAAGTGAGGAACGTTCAAAATCTCTAAATTTCAGAGATCATTACACAACAGGAAATTGGACTCCCATCCTTTCAGCAATTCATCAATAGCTGGCTTGCCTCCCAAGGTCTCCACTCTCCATCTCTTTCCCTAGTTCTATTTTGTTTGACAATGGAGCACATTCCAGGCAAAAATAAAACAGGAAAAGCAATGCAGGCACACCCACAACACAAAAGCTCTGCGCATCAAGCACCTGTGGGTACCAGATAAGAAAATGGGCAGGGAGCCAAAATAGTTAAAAGAGACTGCCTTTATGGGGCAGAGTATCTTTTGGAACTGCATGTTGTCACAGAAAGCAGAATCTCCATAGTTCAAGCCCAGGATGCTAACCACTACAGTTCTGCATGACTTGTGAACCCATCAATCTAAGTGCAGCCTCCTCAGCCTAAATGCAGCCCATTAGCTGTGAACTGTGGGCTACCTGGACATGTACAATCTCCCTTCAAGGCTTGCTGTCTATAAGCCCTCAGAAATGGTCAGGCTCCAGAGAATCCATGTACAAAATGGTGGTGATGGGAAGAGAATGTTCTGACTGCCAGTTCAATTGCATCAGTGTGAACTGCAGCACCCCTGAAATGGGGTCCAGAAGCAGAGCAACTCCGGAAATGAAAACCAAAGACAGATGAAAAAAAAGGGATTGTGATGAATAATAGGCTGGTGAATAAGTTAAGGAAGTTTTAAAAGCCAAGAATGAGCTGGAAAGTGGATGGAGTCATTGGTTGCAGCATATAGGGCAAAGGGAGTGGCAGAGAAGGAGGGTTTGAGAGAGAAGGAGCTATGGCTAACTGACTGAGATGTATGTTAGGGCAGGAGCAGGGAAACTTCTCTACCTGAGGGTTAAAAAAGACTGCTTCATGCCTTCTTGTGAGCCATGTGGCAGTGATGGGTGAGGCCAGAAAAAGTGGGGGTGGATCACTAGATGTGACTTTTACCTTTGTAGAGAGGCTGCTTTTCAACCATTCAAACATCAGAAAAGCCTACACATGCCTAGGCAAGCAAAAGGCATCAGCTCAAGCACACATTCCAGCCAGGTAAAATCGCCCAATGAGGAGTGGGGAGTGCTATGAGGACACAGAGATCTGGAGGTCTTCATTTGCCTGCTCCCCAAATCTGAGATTCCCAAGTCTTATATGCCTGTATTAGGACTATGGACAGCTGAGACCAAGGGCAGAGCTGGAGGCTGAATGGACGGAGGTTGGCAAGGAGGAAGGTGGCATTATTCTCAAAGTTCAGTCTGAAATGCTTGCCTGGTGGCAAATGGGGGGGAAAAGGGAACTGTCAGAATTTGACACCCACATCCGGTGCCCTAGGTGGTTCTAAGGAGATGGACCACAAGTTGCCCAGAAAACATGATCCACTGCACCACACTGTTATAACCAATATATTTGGGGGGTTTTATATTTGTTTTAAGCTAATAGCAAAATCCTAATTCTGCTTCAAGACTTGGTCAAAAAACCCCAAACAAAACCAAACAAAACAACCACCACCAGCAAAAAACCTCTTAGATAATGGATGCAGTCAGCATACATATTGGACAGAATTAGTTTTTATATCTTTCTCCACACAGAGTGCACTTGCTAGCAGAATAAATCACTCTCCCTAGGCTACCATCCAGCAATGTTTTATTTCCAACAGTCAGCTTTTCTCCTTAAACCACTGACCCTCTTTCGAAATGCCTTTTACAAAGCTATATTTCTACATACAGTCATACCTCAGGTTAAGTACGCTTCGGTTTGAGTACTTTCAGTTTAAGTACTCTGCGAACCCATCTGGAACGGATTAATCCACTTTCCATTACTTTCAATGGGAAAGTTCGCTTCAGGTTAAGTACGCTTCAGGTTAAGTACAGACTTCTGGAACCAATTGTGTACTTAAACCGAGGTACCACTGTATTTTGAAACTGGTTGCAGATCCTAACAAAGTGGGCCAGTTTTGAACGTTACTGGATTCATGTAGTTGTCACTACAGGCAGTTTTGGAACACAAAGGGCAGGAAAAACAAAGGGCAGTGCCAATCAGTTAAGATGTTTTGTCAGTGGTGGCCAGCAAACTGGATGGCTTTAAATACTCTCCCCTCCTGCAGTTTCCAGCAGCTGGAGGCTAGTAGCCACCAACAGCTTTCTCCTCCATGAATTTGACCAATCCTCTTTTAAAGCCAACTAAGTTAATGGCCATCACTGCCTCCTTTGGAAGTGAGTTCCATAATTTGACTGTTGAAAAAGAATAGTTGGAAGGTAGTAGATTAGGGTGGGGGAGTTATCCACAGCACTCACTTAAAATGTGCTCATAGGCCTAAAAATACTGGTGACCCACGGACTATAATCTAAAATTGATAGTACAGAACCATGATGGTGGTGATGATTATCTTGATCTTGAGAGTTTTGGGTATTTCCTCTGTCCCTACTAGTACTAGCTACCAGCTCTGCCATCTGGCTCCACTCACTGCCAAGCAAAGCACCACCCCTGAGATTTCAGGCTCCACCTCACCCCCCCCCAACCTTAGGGTCTGACCCTACTGATTACAAAATGATTCTCCTAGAATGGAGATTATTGACCTAAGTGTGCTTGTATAGATTAACATCCTTAGACTCAAAGCACATATTTATCCATCCATATTTAATACATTCCTTTCTGAAAACTTCACACATCATTACAAAGCACGTTCCTTTAAGTTAGATTTTTTAAAGCAAATACAGTATAACTTGGAGCAATATCTGTTTTATTGACACATGTCACTACTTTTTTATATATATGGCAAGAGGTGCGAGCTTTTCTTTAACCTGCTATTGTTTCACAGGTTCAAACTAGTGTTTCTGGATTCAGTTCTGCTGCACAAACACAGCGACTTCCTCTGTTATAGGCTTTGCTTGGGCTAGGGAGGGAATGCATGAAATTCAGTAACTGTTGCAAAGTACTAGAGGTAAAAATTCTGAGCTTTTGAACACATCTTCCATATTTGAATTGTTTGCTTGCCTTCCTCATTTTCAGCCACATTTGCAGGCCATGACTGTGGAAGAGGGGAATCTTGCATATGTCTCCACCAAACAGAAAGAGGCTAAGTAAAAACCTTGCAGAAGGCCTTTGGGGGTAGTGGCACCCTAGTTATGGAACTTAACTTATTAGCTAATTTAATAAGACTAATCTATGCATAATGAAAATGAGTAACCTCATACAATACACTTTGACCCCATTGTTTTTTCAAAGCCTTTCTTCTCTTCCAACAAAGACATCATTCATCTGTGGTCTCGCTTGCTGAGCTCTTGCCATGCAAGTGGGCTATTTTCAGCACTTCCCCTCCAAATAAAGCTTTTACCAAATGAATTGATGGCTGAATATTAGTTGATTCTGTTCACAATGCTGGGATTTATGCAGACCACACCAGAAGGTTAGTGCAGAAAATCACAACATTGGGCACTTAATTGTTTATTTTGCCCTTTTACTGACTCCTTTACATAGGTTAACAAGAACACAACTGGGTGACAGTTTAATTATTTGAGAGTTTAATTATTTGAGCTCTGATATTTGACCAGTTTTTCCCCCTCTTGTTCCCACTCCCACCATATAGGAAAGAATATTCTAGTTCTTTCCACATTTCCAGTATCCCAATGAGTAATTCGTATTAATCCTTTGTATTCCAACAGGTCATGTACCATCTACCCATCAATTTATAACAATTTATTCTGTGAACTGCCCTGAGACCCCCAGGCATAGGGTGGTATATAAATTCAATAAATAATAATAATTTCAGTTTTTAAAAAAATCTGTAGGTTTAGTTCTACTCATAGTAGAGCCAATGAAATTAAGGAATGGAAGTTGGCCATGTCCATCCATTTCAATGGTCTACTCTGAGTAGGACTAACAATGGATACAGCCCATGGGAATTAATGCTCATGGGTAATTTAGGTCCATTAATTTGAGTAGAACCAGTGCTTTTTTTCTTTAAAAATAAGTTTAGGGGAAGTCAGGGGACCTCCCTACAGGGAGCCTCCCCCCATCATCCTGACCAGCACTTTGCCCAGTGAGGGCGGCAGCAGCGGGTCAGGTGGGGGGAATGAGGATGGGAGCAGAATGGAGGAGGCACGGCTCAGCAATGTATCAGAGCCCCTGCACTGCTCAAGCCAACAAGCAGGAGAGGAACCACAGTCACTTCCGGCGCCCGATTTGAGGCCCACACCCAAACGCAAGGTTAGAGGGCGGCGTTTCAGGGTGCCCAAGCTATTATGCTGGCCCCAGAGCAGAAGGGTGCCATTTCCGGATTCTGCGAGTGACTAGGAGGTCATGTTTTCTGCTATCTCTGCACTGTAAATACTATGCACAATAAAACCATTAAAGACAGAATCGACTTGGGTGTATTTACTCTGAAGTAGCTGCAACAAATCCCCTGACAGGGGTACTCTCATTTTCCTACTCATTGAAATACTGCCACTCAATGAGTCCAAACTTAGATTCACAAAATGTTTAGGGGTACGCATACCCCTGCGTCTCCCCAGAAAAAAGCACTGAGTAGAATTGAGTAGAACTGAGTGGAACCTTCACTTTATGCCTGAGTAGAATTTGAAACAGGAATTAGCCTGTTATGTAGCTGACATCAACTGTGCCACCCTGTCTAGAATAAAACATATGTCTACTTATTTATTCTATTCATTTCATAAAATTTCATACAAAGCTTAATTGTGAAAAACCTTGATTCTAAAATGTCTATGACTTTATATCTGTGATGGCACATTCTTGCAAGTGAGTCATCAACTTCCTGCTGTAGGACATAATAGAACAGTGTATAATTATTCCTGGTGTGGATAAGTTGAATAGAAATAACTTTTTCTTCCTCTCTCATAATTCTTAGGCTGGATCAAGACATATCAAAGAAGCGTTCCAGTTAAATGTGTTGTAAATTTAAACAGGGAAAGCAGGTAGAGATAAACAGGACTCCATAGCACTATCTGGTGGCATAATGGTATATCACATATACAACACATATAAATCGTTTTTTTCTTTACCAATCTAGCTGAGTCTCTAGAACCTGAGGTATTCCAATGAACCTTAACAGTTGGAGTTCTGGGACAGACAAAAGTGAGGAAGTCTTCACACAGTGTGTGGTTAAACAACATAACTCACCACTCCATATTTGGTGGTAGCCACCAAGCTGGATGGCTTTAAAAGGTGATTAGACAAACAAGGCTATCAGTGACTATTGGCTCTAGTGGCTGTGTAGCACCTCCAGTACTGAATACCTATTGTTGGGAAGCACAAGTGGGGAGAATACTGTGACCCTGATGTCATACTCCAGGGCTTTCCATAAGAATTTGGTTTCCCACAATGGGAATTGGATGCTGAATTAGATAAACTTTTGGTCTGATCCAACAAGGTGATGGGCATGTGTTCCTATACCAAATTTAATGTGGGTTCACATGGAGTGGATTGTTGGATAGTCAGTGTTTGTGACTGGAAGTAGAACTCTGTTGAGCTGCAGTTCCAGTGCAGCAAATGGCCAGCGGGTGGTATTGAAGCTCTCAGTTCAGCAAGGCTCATGTGACCCAAGAGGACCATAGAGTTTTGCTTGGGCTTATGAAACAACTTATTTTGGCTGGGTTCAGTCTGATGAGCTGCAGGCTGGATGAACCTAGGGAGGAGGAAGACAACTCATTCTGGGAGACAAACTCCCTGGAGGAACATGACACATAGGGACAGAAATGTTAGGAGCTGTATCACTGGAGCTGCAGGATCAATGCTCTCACCTCAGGCACCAATTCTGCATTAGTTTCAGATTTCTCAATTAGAGAGGTCAGCTCCTCAGGACACAATGCATTTCCTGCAGTCTTAATGAAGCAAGCAAGTCAAGCTGGAGCTCTGGGCTTTCATTGCTCTTCTTTTTTAAAGAGCAAAATGATTTTTTTTCCTCCCCTTTAAGTCACTGTGGATTTTTTACTTTCAGTAGCAAGTTGTTGATTTTTTTATTTTTATTTTTGTATTAAATGTTCAATACCTTGTTCTGTGGGAAGGAACACACAGAGCCATATGAGTCTTTTCAACCCCTTGCTAGAGTGGAGAGTGCAGAGTATAGGAAGCCAGCAGAACTTGTTCTTATGCCGCAGTGATTCAGGCCTGGGACTAGTGTAATGCTTCCACTAGGAAGCCTGCTGGGATTTCATTAATATTTGAAAAAGTCACTAATATTGGGAGGAATGCATACTGCTGCTAGGATAAGGCCAAACTAAGAGGTGTGCTATATTGCTGAGAACTAAAATTAAGAAATTCCCTAAGCACCTTTCATTCAGCCCTTCTCTGGCTGCTTTCTATGCTGACAACTGGATTACAGGATCTTTTTTCTACCAGAATCTTTAAGAAGTTCTGGACAACCAGTTACTGTGAATTACTGCTGAGAGTTTATGTGTTCCTTAAGTTCCTACCACACTGGGTTAACCAGGGTGCAAATTTCTCTTTTCTTAAGAACAACTCACAGAAAGCAGTCTGGGGGTGGGGAATCAGTATAAATTTGCACCTTTTTGTGTGAGCGTGTGTGTAGATCCTATTCAGATATGATAACCAAACACGTATATCTGAGGGCAAGCAAGTACAGTGAGAATAGCTGAAAGGCATGGTGCTATTCCACAACCACACCAAGGGAATAAATAAGGAAGCATTTCATCAAGATAAGCCAATATGAAGCTTTATCTGTGTAGGCTTTCAGTTTAATTAAAACTGTGCAAACCTGAGTTTCTATATCATACTCTCCAACATTTCTCCAGAGAAAATAGGAACATTGTTTGCAAATATCATCATCATCATCATCATCACCATCATTATTTCTATGCTGCCCATTAAACATTAAAAAAACTTCTCTATGCATGGCTGCCATCAGATGCCTTCTCCATACCCTCCAACATTTCACCGATGAAAATAAGGATGTCCTAAGGAACAGCAGGACATTCCTGGTTCAAATCAGAAACTGGGACAGCTTCTGTAAATCTGGGAATGTCCCTGGAAAATAGGAACACTTGGAGGTGGGGCTGCTATATGGCTCAAATCTTAGTTCCTTTGTTTATTCTTGGTATTTCTTTGGCTGTTAGCAATGCATGAGAAGCTTTAATCAGAACTGACAGTGTGGTAGAGAGGTAATGTTTCAGGATATCATCCCACAGTATACCCTATGGTAGTCTTTTTATTTTGAGCTGTAGTAAGGAGGGCAAAAAAGTGTGTGTTTGGGGGGGGTAATCAAAGCACTCGGTCCTTGACACAAGTCAGGTGACGTATTTTCTCTAATCCAAAATGAGAAGCCAAACTCAAAAGCAAAATGCTATCTACATGCTAAAATTTATACCGAGTAGAAAAATTCCTCCATATATATTTCCCTTTTCTGATGGTAAGCTACTTGTGTGTTAGGATGCGGTGATGGGAGGGGGAGAGAACAACACATGAATAGAAAATTAAGGTAGAAAACTCTCCCTATGAGGAGAAAGAAATAATGATCTTTTTTTTGATGAGGACAGATAATAAAGTGCAGGGGCTGTAGTTAAACATAAATCAGTACATATAACATCAAATTCATGGTGTACCCTATCCATTCTCAGCCTCGAGTCAGGGACTGAATGTTGAAAGGGTTTCATTCTTCATTAAAGAACAGATCTGTGAGTGAGCAAGAGACTGATAAGTTTGAAACTCTTTTGATGGTGAAGTTGAAATAAAAGGAATGTAAATTGCTGTGAATTATCTAACAGAAAACAGGATGATTCATTTGTGTCCAGGTTCTGGAGCATAAATCCATTTAAAACCATGGATTATAACACAAAGCGGAGTGCAGAAGTGATGGCACAAGAGCGGAATGTGGCTTTCAGGCCTCTTTATCTGGTCCTTGGCTTTCTCCCAAGCCCACAGTTCTTTCACTGGCCATGCACTTCATTGTGATCCATCAAATCCTTTGGACACTTTTGCCTTCATCAAATGCACCTTTGTTGCCTCATGTTTACCTGGTTAGCAAATGGAGGGTGTGTAGGTGTGGATGTGTTTAAAACATCTGACTTTTATATGGCTGGAATATGTAGTCTACTGTACGAAGTGTGGTATCCTTAGCTTTGTTCACTTTTGCCTCTGCTCATATCCATTTTTTCCTCTGCTCCCATCTACACCTGGCATGTGGCCCCTAACATGTTGACGGTTCCCTCGCTACGAGAAGCCAAGCTACAGGGAACCAGGCAGAAGGCCTTCTCAGTAGTGGCGCCCGCCCTGTGGAACGCCCTCCCACCAGATGTCAAAGAGATAAACAACTACCAGACTTTTAGGAGACATCTGAAGGCAGCCCTGTTTAGGGAAGCTTTTAATGTTTAATAGATTATTGTATTTAGAGTCTGTTGGAAGGCGCCCAGAGTGGCTGGGGAAGCCCAGCCAGATGGGCAGGGTATGAATAAATTATTACTATTACTATTATTAACTCCTGGTGTATATTAAACCCACATTGCTTTTGTGATTGGGCAAAATTCCACCATATAGGCTCAGAACTGGGTTCAGCAAACAACAATTGCCCCAAAACTAGGACAAATAGCTCCATTCATTTCGAGCCCTTTTCTGAACCAAATCAAGTCTTATTGTGCATTTGATGAGGTTGCAAAAGTGTGACAGCATCCCCAATATGCCTGACAATCCCTTTTCTCCATTCCACCCCGTTTCTGCCTACATTTCTCCATTTTAAGCACTTTCCATCTAATTTACTCATTTGCCTGGTTCCCTGCCCTGGAAAGGGTAGTGAATAATAATAATAATAATAATAATAATAATAATTATAATAATGGATGTGCCTCTCCCTCAGCACACCCAGTCTGGTACCTGGCACACTTTTGTGCCCGTGAAGCCTGAAGCTGTTGAAAAATTCATTTTCCCAGTGCTGTTGACAGCTATGGGAGAGATGAAATGAGCAAATATGCAACCAGTTGCTCACGTTGGATCAAAATCTGAGCCTGCAAAGAAATGTTGGTGTTGTAATGCTCCCCTCATTCTTGAAGTGAATATTGCAAGCCACAGAGGCTTGTATTTCTGATGCAAAAAGTGCAATATTCAGATATATCTCATTAGATCGATTGCATCATCAGGCAGTCTTTAGTTGGTCACACTTAAAAGCTGCCACTGTCCAGTGCCTAAAACCAGTTCCATGTATTGGTTTATTCAACAAAATTTCCTTTAAGTAAACTCAAAGCAGCTTGTCCACATATACTATTTGAATTTTTCTTTTGCTAGAATGCATGAGAAAAGGAACAGGGCTATGCAGAATCCACGAGTACTTGTTGACGCTAGGATAAATTGTGCTTTGAGATTTTAATTGTTTTGGGGGTAGACACTGGTCTCTTTGCCCTAATAATAACCACTTTATATGGTGATAGTTGTGCTTCTATCATAAGCTTATATCACAAGTAACAAGCATGGCTAGTTGTTCAGGTGTTCCTTGACTGTGGCGGTGGTTAAAGGAACAGGTACAAAATGAACCAGTACACTTTGGGGTTTGGAGTGGACAATGATTGCAAGATGCAGCAGACATTAAAGCTCAGCTAAGCCCACTTAGTTTTAGTTCTGTCCCCCCCCCCCCAACTCCCAGCATTATTGACAATAAAGCTCTCTTGTTTATGATGTTTCAACACACCTTAAGAAACGGTTGTGCCATTATTTGTGTTGCCTTAAATTGCTCTGATTCTCTTGCACAACAGGGAACATAAGAATTTCCTACTGGATCAAGCCAGTGGCCCATCTTCTCCAGCATTCTGTTCTCACAGTGGCCAGTGATGACATCATATCCAAATCTGAATGGCTGTATCATGAAGGGCCCTCTTTCTGTTCATATTATTATTAGGAGTGATCATCTATGTGACTGATCTAAGAAAAACTGTGCTCACACTCTCACTTGTCCTCATATACCCTTTAAGATGTCACACGTACCAATTCTGATTAGCTAGGCAGTGTTATCATGTTCACAGCGTGATCCATGATTGACTGGGATCACTGATGTAACAAGAAACAAAGCAGCAGAATCTAAGGCAGCCTCCTGCAACCTAGTGCTGTCCAGATGTGCAGGTCTACATCTTCCATCATTTCTGACCACTGCCCATTCTGGCAGGGGCTGATGGGAGTTAGAGGAGTCCAACAATATCACCAGGTTATGGATGGCTAATCTAAGCAGCATCAATCAGAAGACACAAAGGCAATGGGCAAAACTCTTTTGGGGAGAATTTAAAAATTGGTATGTTGTTGTTTTTTTAATACAAAGTGGCTTGGGGAAAATATTTCTACCCCAGTGAGATAATATTTCCAACCTAAAAATAAAATCTGAATAATTCAGTGCAGACCTAATTGACACCAACTGAGTATGAATACACAGCAGGTTCATTTGCTGCAGAGTATTAAGATTTCATACCAAATAGTTATATGACTGTACTTTTAGCACAATACTGATGATACACTAAGTACAAGCTGCTAAGTATAGCCTAGTACTCATCATATTGTCCTAGTTCTCTCCCCTCTCTCCTTTATTTGATTTGTGTGCAGATGGTTTGGACCATAATTTAACAAAGACCTCAAACAATAATGAAATTGTATGATTTCTATGAAAAACCTGCCTCTTCCTTTCAGTCTAATTCTCAAATGGTGGTCCATAAGCCAAAACCACAAATATTTTTATTAAATGACAAAGATATTGTATCTAATTTTAGGAGCAGAGAACGAGCAGCTGCAAGGAGCTTAGTTTTCCACATCTCTGCCAGAAAAAAACCACGCAGCTCCAACTGCAAGGTGCCCTGAGACTACAGGACCTAAAGGGAGCACAATCATGGCTCATCTGTCAGCCAGAGGATTGAGTGCTACCCAGTTGTATCACATTACTATCTGTTGCTTGTAAGCTACCCTGAAAGTCATCTGATTGAAAGGTGGGATATTAACATTCAGAATACATGCATCAGGTGTGAACTGTAGTTCAAATGCACCCGTTTAAGTTTCTCCTAAGGCTGCATTCCTCCTAACCAAGTCTCATCCCTCACTAGCTGTGCTTTCAACCCTCCATAAGTGTTTTGGCTGGAAGGAATGTGACCTAGAAATCCTCAGTGATTCTTGCTTGCTTCAGTGGAGGTCAGATTGGAGCCTGTGTGGAAATTATCCAACTTTGCAAAGGTCATTGTTGTATTTATTGATTAGCCCACTTTTGCTATTCACTACAATGTGGTCTCCAGAAGTTTTTCCAGAAGAGATGCAACCCTTGGGCTGAAAAAAAATTCTCAATCTTGGAAAGAAACACATAAATAATAAAGATGTGCACAGCACTACGTAGCCCCAATCTGGGGGGTCCTCAATCAGGTTGACACACCCTGGGCCGAGCAAGGAACCATCTGCCTCATCCGGGATCTGCTCTTGAATTGATTTGGGGACTGTGCTAATATTTAATTATGGATTGATTTTTTTAAAAAATTAAAAAAAATACTAACTTAAACATATATGACCCCCTTGGCCTGAGAGTCTCCAAGCCTGGTGCAAAGTCCCAGGTTCCATCAGAAAGTCAGGAGCCTGGCACTTTCGCAACCATCAGATCCTGCCTACCACAGTTGATTGAAAGCTTCCTGTGATTTTTTGGAAAGTTCATTCTAAAGAAAAACTCAGTTCCAATCTTCAGTTGAAAGTGAATATGCTGCCTTAAAGTCTAGGGCAAAAGAAAATTGGTCATGTGCATTACTATGGGGGTAAGTGCCTGTCAGCTGCTCTTATTGCTTCCAGGGTACTTGTGCATCACTCTCAAAACATAGATGCCCAAGACAGTGTTGGCTACTTAACAGTTGCATTTCATTTGTGTTGTTTCCTTTGAGGCCCATAAGGTGTCCTCTTTCCTTTGAGGCCCATAAGGTGTCCTCTTTATTAGCAGCAGAAACTGAGATGTAGGTGATTAATCCTAAGCAATTAATTCCTAGGGTGAGGAGGGAGGAATCCAGTACTATGGAGAATGTGTTGTCCTTCATCCAGCCAAGAGTAAATCCCTGAGTGCATAGACTATTTTATGAGCCGCAATTCCATTGTTAAATTTAATGCAGGGCATTGGTTAAGTACCCAACATATCAGCCAGCTACATAGCCTCTTTGGTTTTTATAATAGTGATAATGGTCTCTTTGGAAATCTCTCTTCCTTGGTGTTAAACCCAAGGACACCAAAGATGATGGCCTATTATTATTATTAGTAGTAGTATTATTATTATTGATATTTTTTCATTAAGAATGCTTGGAATAAAGTTAGGAATGCAATCTCTCTCTCTCTCTCTCTCTCTCTCTCTCTCTCGTATGTGTTCACTTTAAGTAGTGTGTGTGTGTGCACTTGCATAGCTGCCAAGTTATCCCTTTTTTTAAGGGATTTTCCCTTATGCTGAATAGGCTTCCTCGTAAGAAAAGGGAAAACTTGGAAGCTATGCACTTGGGACTTCCAGTTTTTACCACCACTGCGACGACAGCGCTCTGTGTGAGCTCCACACTGGAGTGATTGTTTGGAGAGGCTTTGGGGGGTTAACGAGGGCTACATGACCCCAAGAAAGGCTGAGGGGGTGACCCTCAGCTGAACGTTTCCAGTGACATTGGATGGGACTCTCAGCATTCACCAGCCGAAGGCAAGAGAGCGGAGAGACCCAGACTCAATAGGAAGCAAACGCCTCCCAGCAAGATGCTCTGAAGTCTGGAACGGCTTGAGAGCGGTAAAATTTTCCAATTAATAACTAACCCAATAAAATACATTTGACACCGAATTGAAGGAAGACTATATAATGGACTAATTAAGTAACTAAAAGGAAAGACAAAAGAGGAACACGCAGTGCCAAAGTAAAAGGAAACAGAGTTAAAATAAAGGGGAGAACGGAAGAGAGAAGGAAATTATCCTCTCTGTAAAAGAGATTTGGCACAAGGAATGAAAAAGGTTCAACAATATTAAGTAATATTAAAGGAACTACTGCAATAGGAGAGCATTAAACACCACTCACAAACGATGGGGAGGAAGGAAAGGAAAGAGTGGTCAAAACAAAAGCCTCTAAAAGTGCTTAACAAAAGAAGCGTTAAAGAAAGAAACTACGGTGGAGGCTTGAAAGAGGAACCCACAAACCACAACAGAAACATTTGATATTTGGAACTACATTTTAAAGCTAAAAGGGACTGATATTTGGAATTGCATTTTAAAGTTAACAGAGACTGTAATGTTACTTGAGACAAAGATGGAGCGGCGTGATGCAGAGAGGGGTTGGGGCTATTAAGACAAGAAGGAAATAACAGGCGGGGGAAAGAGAGTTTAAAGAGGAATCACAAAACCTAAAGAAGCAAGAACAGAGGACAGCGACACCAGAGGCGAAAAGAGGAACTGCAAGAGAAATAAAACCTGTAGGGCAGCGATGGGCAACCTTTTGAGCTTGGTGTGACACAATTCACCTAAAAACCGAGCATAACTCGGGTGGTGTGTCACTTCGAGAAAAAAACCCATAATTTCACAATATTTATAGTTTAAATAACAAAAATGTATAATTGTAATATATAATTGTATTTAATAAACCAAAAACTAATTATTTAACCTAACCTAACCAAAAAAACCCATATTTATCACAAAATGCCCAGAGTTGTTGAGCTTTTGGGGGGGAGCTGCTGACCAAAGTTTTGGAGGTTTTTTTGGGGGGTGCAAACATTGCTTTGCTTTTTTTGGGGGGGGTGCCCCAAAGCTGCTGTGCTTTTGGGAGGGAAAGAGAACAGAAATAAATGACGAATAATACCTTCGCTGGAACTAACATGCAGCACCGACATAGTCTGCCAAAGCGCCAAAAAACCCCAGCACAGAACGGGTTAAAAAATGAACGCTGTTACACCCAATCATTGGCAGACTATGATCGGGTGTAACAGCGTTTGTTTTTTAAGCACCAGAAAAAAACAGCACAGAAAGGGTTAAAAACAACAAAGGAACGGGGTTTTAACAGCGGAGACAAGCTGTAGTGTGAGGAGAAAAACAACAACAGTGAAAATGGGCTGATGGGGTGTGTGCCAGCAGTGAGGGCTCTGCGTGTCACGTCTGACACGCGTGTCATAGGTTCGTCATCACTGCTGTAGGGGAAGGGAACATTAAGACAGCTGAGTATAAGAAAGTGGAATTGCGACACCAGTAGCCAAAGTTGGAACTGCATTGGAAAGAAGGATAAGCTAGAAATGACAAGTAAAAAACTTAACCAGAACACTTTTTTCAACCAGCACGGAAAAAGAAACTCAGGACAAGAAGGGGACATGGAAGTGAAAGAACTGATTCTGAGTTTGAAAGCAGACATTATGGAAATGAGAAAAGAATTTTGCGAATTAAAATGAAAGGTTTAGATGAAAAATTGGACAAAATGAAAGGGAAAATAGAGGAAAATTCAAAATCAATAACAGAAATGGTACTGATGGGAGATTTAAATGGAGTATGTGACCCCAAAATGGATAGAACTGGGAAAGGGAAAGGGAAAAAGAAAGGGAAATTACCACAAACATTTTTCAATATGGTAAAAAAATCTGGATTTAAAGTATGCTTGGAGGTTCAAGAACCAGTTTGAAAAAGAATATACTTATTTCTCTAATTCTAAAAATATGGTGAGTAGAATTGATGCAATCTGGTTGTCGACAGAAGTAATAGGAAGAATACAGGAAATCAAAATATTACCAAGAACATTATCAGACCACAATTCAATACTCCTACATTTGAAACCTGAATGGAAAGTGGGGATGAGAAGGTGGAAGTTAAATGATTCATTACTCTATGATGAAAAATAATAATAGAAGGAGCAACATTAAGAGAATTTTTTGAATTGAATAACAATAAAGAAACAGAAAATAGGATCATCTGGGACACCAGTAAAGCAGTAATTAGGGGTTATTTTATTAAACAAAATGCCATATTGAAAAAAGAGAAAGAAAAAGAAAAGAAGAAAATTAGAGAGGAATTAGAGAAAAAAGAAAAAAAAGATTTGAACCAAAACCCTAAAAATTAAAAAAGGAGATTAATATGTTAAAAACAGAATACAAAATTAAAATTGAGCAAGAAATGGAATGGAAGTTGAGATTATGGCGACAAAATAATTTTGAGTTTGCGAATAAGCCAAGTAAATATCTAGCCTGGCAATTTAAAAAGAGAAAAAGTGAGAAAATGATAACTAAATTAAGAGAAGAAGGGAAAGTAATAGATAACCCTCAGATGATAATGAAAAAATTCATTAAATATTATGGATAATTATATAAGAGAAAAGAGGAAAACAAGGAAGAAATATTTAGAGAAACACCATTTGAAAATAAATATTGAAGAAAAAGCAAGAGAGATAGAAACACCAATTACGATACAAGAGATAAGAAATGTAATGAGAAAAAGCAAGCCAGGAAAATCGCCAGGCCCAGACGGGCTCCCAATAGAATATTACAAAAAATTGGAAAACATACTCCTAAACCATTTAAAAGACATAATGAATCAGACATTAGAAAACAGGTACCATGCCAGAATCATGGAAGGAAGCATATGTTACCCTCCTGCAAAAAGCATACACAGATGTAGAACTAATGTCAAGTTATAGGCCGATATCCCTCCTAAACAGCGACTATAAAATCTTCACTGGGATAATAGCACAGAGATTAAAAAACATACTTAAAGAGGTAATACACCCAAATCAAGCAGGGTTTTTTACCGGGGAGACAGATATCAAATAATATGAGGAATATAATAGATATTTTGGAATACCTGGAATTTAAAATTGGTAAGAAAGCAGCACTATTGCTGCTGGATGGCAAAAAGGCTTTTGATAACGTGTCCTGGGAGTTCAAGAGAAAACAAATAGAAATGATGGGAATAAAAGAGAAGATGAAAAAGGCTATAGGAGCAATTTATGATCAACAAAAGGGCAAGACTAATAATAAACGGAAGTGTGACGTATAGCTTCCTAATAACAAAGGGGACAAGACAAGGCTGCCCACTCTCCCCTCTCCTATTTATTATGGTGCTAGAATTTCTCCTAAACAATATCAGAAATTATGATAATTTAAAGGGAATAATGGTAGGAAAGAGGTCCTATAAAGTTTGAGCCTTCGTGGACGACCTAATAATAACAACACAAGACCCAAAGGAAAATATACCAAGAGCTTTAGAAATTATTAAAGATTATGGGAAAGTGGCAGGTCTGAAAATAAATTATAGGAAAACAATGCTATTAACTAAAAATATGGATAAGAAAGAAAAAGAAGAATTACAACAATTGACAGGTCTAGAAATAAAGAAAAAGGCATCGAAAAGTTTAAATTTATATGAAGATAACTATAAAAAACTTGGAGCGAAATAAAAAAGGAAATGGAACAATGCAGTAAATTACATCTATCGCTCTGGGGTAGAATATCAGTTGTAAAAATGAATATACTCCCTAAGTTAATGTATTTATTCCAAATGATACCAATCTGGGGGGGGGGTGTAAAATGCTTTACCGAATGGAAAAAGTATACCGTGGTACCTCAGTTTATGAGCACAATTGGTTCCGGAAGTCTTTTCATAGACTGAAGGCTTTGCAGTTTCGGACTTAAGAAAATAGTACGAAGCTGAATGTTGGAGCTGGATAAAAGAATGGATGTTTCTTAAAAACAGAGAAATTCTAGACTTGGAAGGATGAGATAAAATATACGGATGGCCTGGTTACTTAATGTATGAGAAAACACGGGTCCACAAAAGATTCACAAACCATTTAGTGAGGAATGCTTTATATGAAGTGTGGGAGAGAACAGAAGAGAAAATTATAGAAAAAACTCGGTGGTGGACCTCTCCATTAGAGGCAAACACCACACTTAAAAATGATGCAAGAAACACTTGGCCAACTTAGAAAGAATTAGTAGAAGAAATGAAAGAAAAACCAAAACTAATAAAATATGATGAATTAAAAAGGAAGGGAATAGGATGGTTGGAATATTTCCAGCTGGAAAGGATTTAAAAGACAGAGGGTTTGAAAATAAAGTATCAAAGTTAGATAAAGAGATTTTACAGAGTAAGCAAAAAATAAAGAGAATTGCATTCTGACTAAAGAGGAATGGTTGAGTAAATTATGTGGATATTTAGATTTAGCTAAGTTGACTGACTGGATAAGACAAAAATCAAAACATATAATTTGGGACCAGTGGAAAGATTTAAATGATTATTTGGGTAGGAAATGATTAAGTGTAATGCATTGGTTGTGTTTAGAAAAGACTTGTGATAATCTCAGAAAATGTATTAGATGGATCGTTTAAAATGAGCCAAAGAAGTGCAGTGAAGCGGTGGAAGTCAATTTTAATAAGGATTTCTTTTTAAGATATATGTAGAATAAATTGGAATAAATAAAACTTCTCTTCTTATTTCTTTCTTTCCTTTTTTTCTTTCTCTCTTTTTCCTTTTCGTCTAATTCTTTCTTTCTTTTCTTATTCTTCTTTCTTATTAAAAAGAAAAATGTGTTTATAAGTAATGAGTTTGTATGCATGCATGTGTTAATTTGTAAGATTTTGTGGAGGTTTTCTGTGTGTGTTTGTAATAATTATGTATAATAAATAATTTTTTTTAAAAAAATCATTTTTGGAGTGGGGGTTATTTCTGAACTTAACTTTGAAAACTTCATTATTTTTCATTTTCAAAATATACTTGTGACAAACACACCCCATATACCCCCACTCCTCAATAGTCTTGAGAGTGACTATGGTAGGCTGACAGCTTCAGCCATCTGAATTCAGGGATGGGGAACAATTTGCATAATTTCCTTTAGGTAGCTGAATCTCCAACATTTTTGGACAGGAATGGTAAAAATGTCATTGGACTCAAACTTTCCTAGTCAGGCAGGGGTGATGGTAGTTGGAATCCAACAACAGGAATTTCACTCATTTGCACCTATGAGATAAGGATTGAGGCAGTCCTTATCAATGAACCATAATCACCCAATTCCCAATTTTCATTTAAAAAAGAAAGAGTGTTTCTAGCATTTGTACAACCTGATTTATGAGGCAAAATGTGCAGGTACTATTCACTTAAAATATTTCATGAGAAAAACTTGCCTGCCCCCACCATTCAGTTGTGTTTGTTTGTTTGTTTGTTTGTTTGTTTGTTTGTTTGTTTGGAGTATTTACTTTGTCTGCCATATATATATATATATATATATATATATATATATATATATATATATATATATATATATATGCATCCTCCATCCCTGTTTTAGATGGCCTCTCCAGCCAACATTTTCCACCAGCCACCAGGCTCCCCCCATCTACTCATTTGTTTAAAGCTCAGAATATACAGAGCTTCTGAGGCAAAACATTTCCACATCCATTCTGCAAGTCTCCTCTCTCCTTTCCCCCCTGCTCTCAATATTTTACAGCTGGTCTGTCATGCTGAGTGTTGGAAAGGGTCAGGCAGTGACTCAGAGTTTTGCTAGGGGCCACTGGAACCATCATAGCTTGTCACTGTAAATGCCACATATATATTTTTCCCCTTGTTGAAAGTTTGTGAAATAAAATTAGGCAGCATTCTATCAGAGACACGTTGCACAACAGGGTCTGGGCAGTAGGAAAGCCAGTCGATACAAAAGCTCAGCAGGTATACACATCCTAGCAACAAAATGGTATATATGTAGTGAATTTCTGGGTAGAATTCTTCACCACATTTTCATGAAAGATCTGTCTTCACAAGCATATCAGCTTGTCAGGTGGAACCATTCCCCTGCACCTCCCCTTGTACTATTTTGGGTTTTCTCCCAACCCATGTGAGACAATTTCAGGGGTACAGGGTACAGGGCACAAACAGGGGAGGTGTGTAGGGGAGCCCCATTGAACAGATGAATCCCACCAATGAGTTACATTAATGTCAAATGCTTGCTTTTAAAACAGCAACATAAAACAGTTGAAATTCCGAGGAAATCCTGCATCAAATGCTTCCAGCCAGCACATTAATTCATTATATAAATGTGTATCCAACCCTTAGGTGACCTTGGGCCAGTCACTATCTCTCAGCTTAACCCATGGGTTCTTGTGAGGTCAAAATGGGAAGAGAGGGAGTCATGTGCACCACCTTGAGCTCCTTGGTGGAAAGATGGCATATAAATGTAATAATAAAATAATAACAAGGAGCCCTGTATGGCAAACAAGTAATAAAACATCCTAGAAACAATTCCAGTGCAGCTGCAGACTGGGAAAGAGGAGGAAACATGGGTTGCATCCAATGGGAGATTTTTGCCCCTGGCTTAGTGGTGCCCTTTGGATCCAGAGCATTCCCCCAGCCGAGTCTTGCGACACAAGAATGTAGTGGTTAAGAGCGGTGGACTCGTAATCTGGTGAACTGGATTCACTTCCACACTCCTCCACATGCAGCTGCTGGGTGACCTTGGGCTAGTCACACTTCTCTGAAGTCTCTCAGCCTCACTCTCACAGAGTGTTTGTTGTGGGGGAGGAAGGGAAAGGAGATTCTTAGCCGCTTTGAGACTCCTTAAGGGAAGTGAAAGGCGGGATATCAAGTCCAAACTCCTCCTCCTCCTCCTCCTCCTCCTCCTCCTCCTCCTCCTCCTCCTCTCTCGCTACCGGTATCAATACTCTGATGCAGGTGAGGCTAGGGCTGCAGAGGATTCCATGATAGTGGGGAGCAGATCAAAGAGGTCAGGATTCTCTCTCAGAGGGGGAAATCTACTCTTTCCCATGGTCTCTGGGAGACTTACTCAAGAGGCATAGGTTTGCAGAGCCTGAATTGTAGTGGTATTGCACCAGGTTTATTGCACCAGCAATAAACAGAACATGCATCATTAGCTAAGATTACTGCAGAGAGAGAGAGAGAGAGAGAGAGAGAGAGAGAGAGAGAGAGAGAGAGAGAGAGAGAGAGAGAGAGAGAGAGAGAGAGAGCAACATCCACTTTGTCCACTGATAGCAGGAGTGAACTTGCCATGCAATAGTGCTGCTAAATTGAATGGACATTTGCTATGGAATATGAGAGGCCTGTATTATGAGCTTGCTGACTATTATAATCAGTGCTGTTTCTACTGAACCTATTGATTTCTGTAGGATTGTTCTCTGGAGTCTCGTAGAAGTTCGTTCAAGGGCAGCAGTGTCAACAGTGATGGGCTACAATGAGCTGCAATTTAATGCATTCCTTTGCTTAAGTCCCAGGGTGCTCTACACTTGAACAGATTTGACAGATTTTCTGGCAACATTTATGTGGATTGAGGATATATTAGATAATATGTAACACTTCAAGCTTCCTTTTGCTGAACTGTTGCCATGGAGACCCAAAGGCATCCACTGGAAATTAAAATATGGGTAAATCTTGGCTTTGTGGGATGGAAGCATTTGACAACGGCAGTTGGGAATACATTCCATGAGAATTCATGACTCCTATTAATTGAATCAATTCATACTGATTAGGGCTTTGCAGAATATTCCCAATGTTAAATTTTCAGGATAAAAATAGCCATTTCAGTGAAGTAGGACTATCTTCCAAAAGCCAATTTAATATTATAAATATATAGATTTAATGGTGGTGGTGGTAATAGTCCAGACCCGGGTTTTTCCTGGTGGCTAGAACTAGGGATGGATGAATCTGGAAATTTTCATTTCTCTCCATTTGGTCAATTCCATATGCATAACATGCAACATTTTCTATGCAGTTTTACCTAGCATATGCTAGGTATCTGCAATGATCTTGTGTGGTGTATCCCAAATAATGAGCTGAAGGTTTTCACATATCTGCATTGGGTCACACAATTAACTACCGGTAGGCATCTCCTTAGAGCTTCTAGGTAGCTCCGTGAGCAAAGCTCCCCTCCCCACAAAAATTGCGCACACACAGCAAAAATGAAGCCAAGCTGACTACAGAAATGCCCAGAGCTAGAGATGTGCTGGATCTTTCATTTTGACAAATAAGTCTAGATTTTCTCAGGGCATTCCAGTCCCATTTATTTGCTTTTTCCATGGATCTATGAACCTGCCTGTCCTAAAGCTAACTACTCCAACTAGGTTTTGCTGGACTACAGCTGCCATCATCCTTGAGCAGTGGCTGCAGATTATGGGAGTTGGAGTCCAACAATATCTGGGAAATCTAAGGCTGGGGAAGGCTGTCCAATAGCTTCTGTTGGCACTGGACCTGGGTTTCACAAACTAATGGCAGCTTGGTGGGCCCCAAATCTGGGAAATGTATGTTGTTCCATGTTGCTATCATGTTGAAGTATTGGAGGATGGCATTCCTTCCTATTTTGAATATCTCTCCTTCTTCTTCTTCTTCTTCTTCTTCTTCTCCTCCTCCTCCTCCTCCTCCTTCTCCTTCTCCTTCTCCTTCTCCTTCTCCTTCTCCTTCTCCTTCTCCTTCTCCTTCTCCTTCTCTTTCTCATGGTGTGCTTTTTTCCCTGCTCCTCCCACACCACAATTTAGGCTCCCAGAACAGGCAATCATACCAGGTGCTGCTTGGAAAACTCCCAGAACCTGCAACTAATACTGGAAAACACTTTTCATTCAGAGACAAAAGAATAAATAAGTGTATGGAGCCACACTAGCCAGCAAAAGTGACACTCGCTATTGGGAAGCTTTGCCCTCAGTGTCTTTGACAGCAGCTTATATGATTATGATTTTTATGACTTTGTGCTGACTTGCCTTGAGAATGAGGATATTGCATCTGTTCTCAGGAGAATCCCTTTAATTTTGTCATTTAAGTGCCTGGAAATGTAAATTCCTGATCTAATCTTCACGATTGCTTCATTGTTTACACTGTTTACCACAAAATGTGCCGCTAATAATGACACTGCTGCAGCTGTGATCGAAATCTGTAGGCTTTAAGGAACGTTCTCGGATAGTTTCGATGTTAGTCAAATAACCACGAGACAGATTGCTTGGGAGTCTTTGGCTGTTGCAATGACAAAAGATGTAGCGGGGGAAGAAAATAGGAGGGAGAGGGAAGTAAAAGAAATCTGCTATGTTGCAAGCCACTGTAGAATCCTTCCAGTACTGATAAATCCAGAACATATATGGAATGGCATCACAGTGATGAAGTAAAGGGAACAGATGTCCATAAGTGGTAAACCAACACTCCCGGTAATTTGATCAAAGTTGAGCACTAGTAATTGAAAAAATTACTAGTTTTATTCTGTTTTATTACAGAAAAATTTCAGGAACAGACTGGAAAGAGAAGTTGCTGAATTGGAACTCATTACCAACCCCAGGTGGCGCTGTGGTTAAACCACTGAGCCTAGGGCTTGCTGATCAGAAGGTCAGCAGTTCGAATCCCTGTGATGGGGTGAGCTCCCGTTGCTTGGTCCCAGCTCCTGCCAACCTAGCAGTTCGAAAGCACATCAAAAATGCAAGTAGATAAATAGGAACCACTACAGCGGGAAGGTAAACGGCGTTTCCATGTGCTGCTCTGGTTTGCCAGAAGCGGCTTTGTCATGCTGGCCACATGACCTGGAAGCTATACGCCGGCTCCCTCGGCCAATAATGCGAGATGAGCGCGCAACCCCAGAGTCGGTCACGACTGGACCTAATGGTCAGGGGTCCCTTTACCTTTACCAAGCTTAAAACCATGGAACCACCTGGGATGAACAAAGACATTGGATTCTCATCTCATTATGCATGATCTAGCTTTCTTTAACGCCTCAGCCCTTGCTTTCCCCCCGCAGGACCAATTTCAGTCATCATCAGTTGTTAACAGCCATCTACAGGTTTACCACTCCCATCAGCCCATCACCCAGTCCCCCCACCCCCCCCCCCACCCTCTGTATTTACATAAGGGTCTGACTTCTGTTTCAAGTGTATCTGAAGAAGTGTGCATGCACACGAAAGCTCATACCAAAATAAAAACTTAGTCGGTCTTTAAGGTGCTACTGAAGGAATTTTTTTATTTT
This sequence comes from Zootoca vivipara, assembly GCF_963506605.1. Lineage (NCBI taxonomy): Eukaryota > Metazoa > Chordata > Lepidosauria > Squamata > Lacertidae > Zootoca > Zootoca vivipara. The sequence goes on along the minus strand of NC_083294.1, from coordinate 42,023,870 downwards.
GCTTCAACTCAGACCAACACGGCTACCTACCTGTGAAAAAAGAAAGAAAATGTAAACAGCATATTGGGTAGGACATGGGTAGGGAACCATTTTAAGCCTGAGAACCACATTTTCCCCTGACCAACTTTCCAGGGGTCACATGCTAGTGGTGGTGAGGGCCAGAGTCAGAGGGATGAGTGTAAATTTTACCTTTCCACAGTAGGTCAGTTTCTACATAGACTCACACATCACCCTCTGCCCTCCATCCAGGCAAACAAGAGGCATTATCAGAGTACTAAGACACCTTCTAGCCAAGCAAAAGAATCCAGGGAAGGTTTGAAGGAAGGCAAGTGAAGGCTGTTGCCTGAGATGGGTTGTCACCTAGAAAAGCTTCTGGGGGCCAGACAAAGAAGCTTGAAGGGCCACGTTCATCCCCTAGGTATGGGTTTCTACTGCTCGGACAAGGGAAAGAGATGTATTACTAGCTGGTGGTATCAGCATCGGTCATCTGGTGGGCATTTTGCTCCTGAAAGCAGAATCAGTTCCCCATCCCATCATCAGTTGTGCCAGGCCTTCTGTCCTGGTATCCCTACACTTCTCTAAAACTCTTCTGAAACATATGTTGGTTTTTCATTTTGTTTTTACTGCAAGGATTTCATTGAAATTTTTGACAGTGGTTTGTCCTCACCCTTTTATTGCAAAGGCAAAGATTTGTAATAAGCATAAAGAAATCAATAAAAAGGAGGTAGGAACATGCTTGATACATCTTGTTTTGTGTGACAAGTAACACGCATTCTTAAGGGAGGTTGAAGCTGGCTGTGCAAAGTGGTTCAAAATTTAATGCTAGAGGAGCCGAGGAAGCTTTAATTTTTGAAGACCCAACAATATGTTCAAAGCCTTTCCCCAGATTCTTTTTCATCCTCCTTTGGTTGGTAGAGTTTAATTGGTATGTGCTCATATCTCTTCCAAACAGGGGCATTGCTTTTCACTAGTTCTGCATCTTGGCTGGACCCATCAGGCTTTTATGCAGCTAGGCCAGAACTGACTTAGTGCAATCAACACTGAGTCATATATCCTGCCTCATTCTAGATAGTGCTTAAAAAGCTTCATTGAAAAACAAAAAGAAAGCCCCTCTAGAGAGGAGGGCCAGGAAAACCCAGTATCTACACATTCAAAGTGATTCCTTCCCTGTACGAATCCAAGTGTGACCAGACTTAAGCAATATTACTGCTTTAAATCAATCCCACTGATATTGGAGGTATCACAATGGGGGTGGGGTCTGTAGGAGGAACTTGAAGGAAACTTGACAGACACATAGGTTTCCTCTTTGAACAGATGACAAATAGGCTGCTGGCTGCTGATTTATGAGGAAGTAAATCCTCCCTGCAAAAGTTAGAGATTGGTTCCACTGGTTCATTTTCACTGCACCAGGCTCACTGCTGTCTCACCACTTCCCCTCTTCCTCCTGCAAAGTAGCAGTGATGCAACTGACTGCAAGTGAGGTGAGTGTTGGTGCGAAACTGCTACTAGTTGGGGCTATGCCCCCACAAAACAATGATGGCCCTTTTGAATTTTCACTGAGAGTCATAGCTGCCAAGTTTTCCCTTTTCTCGCGAGGAAGCCTATTCAGCATAAGGGAAAATCCCTTTAAAAAAGGGATAACTTGGCAGCTATGCTGAGAGTGAGAGTATATGCACCGAGAGTGCATTGCATATTTTGGCACTGTAAGTATTAGAGATTTCAGAAGTGAAATGTGATGTCTTAACAAAGGCTCCTGGTGTGAGTAATTGGTGCATGTTCTACTATACTCCAGGAATCCTTTGAAAAGGGAAGGCTTTAAAAAAAAGAAGGCTGAGGTGTGATCATCATTGAAAATGTTTGCCTAATGTTATTTTACAGCAGGGCTACCTAACTACTACTACTACTACTACTACTACTACTACTACTACTACTACGGTACTACTACTACTACTACTACTATTAAATTATTTCTAATACTATTAAATTATTTTTATTAAAACAAATTTATCAAAACAATTTAACCATCCATATATCCAATTGCATCCCCCCCTCTTTTATTCCCTCCCACCCTCCCCCTCCCACCCTCCAAGGACTTTTTAAAAACTTTGGATTCCAACTCTTTGGAAATCCATAAAGCATCTATCCTTGAACTACTGTCATGAACATGGGAATAAAAAGTGAACTGTTTGTCAAACAAATGTTTTACTCTCCAAATGTCTATCAGATTTAAGGTTTGAACCAAATCAAAGAAGGTCTTTGGTAATCTGCCTTCTTTCGTATCCTTTTTCCTGGCGGATCTGTCCTTTTCTAATGATGGAACTCCATTTAAGTCTCCCATTAAAATAATTTTTTGATCTGCATATTCAGGTAATTCTGTTTCCATTTTTTTTTGAAAAACAAAACAAAACCCAACCCTGCTTTTTTCTCATTTGGGGCATATATTCCAGCTAAAATTACCCCCTGTCCTTGAATTTTTTTCCCTACTATTAAAATTCTGCCTTTCTCATCTTTTTGAATCAATTTGGGTTCTAGTGTAGGATTAATATAGAAGACAACCCCTCTCTTTTTTGCGTTATCTACACATTTTTATTGGTAGATCACAATTTGTGTAACATTGCTCTTGAATTTTTGTTGCACTTTTAAGCCATGGGAAGCCATAATCATTGAAGCATTAAATGGTGCAATGTGCTTAAAATCATCTGAGTCTTATTTATGATGGGGATTTTAGAGTTAGAGGTGTGGGGGCTGCAGTGCCCACTTGATAACAGTATGTCCTGAATTACTTCCATGTGTATGAGAGTCATGATTCCAAGCAGAGTGAAAAAAATAAGCTTGATTCCATTCCATTCCATTGGTATCACGTATTTCTCTGCCCCCTCCCCGTTGTTTTTCTTTTTAAAAAAACAAAATACCTTTTGACTCACTTTTCAATCTCCCTTCAGTTCTCTCCCTTTTCTTCTTTTTGAAATATATATAGTTTCCATAGTAACTAATGCCAATAGTGAGAAGAGCAGTAACTTAACTGTGCGACAACAAGTTCTACACAAAGACAGTACCTGAAATTCTTTCATATGCATTTAAAAGGCTTTGTGCACTCCAAGTGATGGGTTAATTGAATGTTTATGCCCACAAAGTTTATAGTATAAGCACAACATTGTACAACTACAGTCAATATAGGCTTTAGGGCAAGACCCTAGGCATATCCAACTAGGTTGTCCATACAGAGCCTTTGTATTGAGAAGCAATCAGCAAAACCACCTCATTGTTGTATGGGTTCTATATATTTTCACTGCAAATATTTTTGCAGCTGGTGAACATATGACCTTAGAACAATTGCTTCAAAAAATAAATGACATATAGCCAATTACTGAACTGTCCATAAAAAAGGATATTGGGGTTTCAATGGGTAGTTTGATGAAAGTCTGTATCTATTATGAGGCAGCTGTGAAAAGGGTGAAATGCATTATAGGAGTGATTAGGAAAGGGATCAAAAATAAAACCACTAGTATAATAATATCTTTATTCAAATTGAAATTTGCAGTAGAGGACAAACAATATATTCAAAGTGTTGAAGAAACTCCACTGTGAGGAGTGGTTACAATGTTCAGGGTTTCTTCTTCTTTTAAGACTAATAAGGAATGATGTAACAGTTATTTGGTTGGCATCTATTTGTCTTGAGAGACAATGGAAGAGGGTAAAAGGTTAGTAGGTTACAATACCTGCTGTGGCCATAGAGACCAAAATGGGAGAGACATGTTTTGTTGCAGCTAGGGCAGATGAAGGCATCTGGTTCTGCTGCTGCAGATGCACCCTGGTGTTTCTTCTCACTGCACTCCATGTAGTGGTCATTCCTCCTCTGGACACTGCTGTGGGTGCACAACCTGACTTCCAGACTCCATGAGCTGTAACTGAGGCATATAACATGATGGTTGGTCTTGAGAAAGTGGATAGAGGGATTTTTTTTCCTTCCTCTTGCATAATATGAAAACTTGGGGGCATCCAATGAATCTGTGCATGTTGGAATATTTAGGGCAAGTGAAAGTACTCCACACAATGCACATTTTAACTGGAATTTGCTATTGCATGATAAAGTGATGATGGCCAACTAGGATGGCTTTACAATGAGACTGGACAAATCCGAGGCTATAGCTATCTGTGGCTAAGTAGACATTGGATGTCAATTGCTGGGAATCACAGGAAAAATATTGCTTGTTGGCTTCTATAGGCATCTGAATGCAGAATGAGATGGCTCTTTGAGAGCCTTGGAAATCATCCTTTGAGGGCTTTTGCAATTAAACCCTGGGTTTTCAGACAAAAATATGCAAATATTGTGAGTGGCAGCTGAAAACAAAAAGGCAATATGATAATGACTGGCCAACATTGTAAGCAGGGAGGCAAATTTGTGGGCAAAATGGTGGTGGTGGTGGTGCAGCTGCTACACCAGAAGGTCTCGGTTGCTTCTGGACTTCAGAATCATGTCAGTGTGGGAATTCTTCTTTGCCCAGGAGCTATGCATACTCCACAAAAGTTCATCTCTCTTCAGCAGTTAACCAATTCCTCTTGCATTTCAACTCTGTCTGCTTCCCTGTAGCTGGACATTAAATTCTTCCTTGAAGTCCCAAATTGTGATGTTTTGAACTTATTTGGCAATAAATTATAGTGTTACTGCCTCTGCTTTATTCCTCCTATAATGGAGAGTCCTGCAAACTGATTTATTATAGCCCTTTCCCCCCTTTTGTCACATATCCCATTATAAGGAAGCCATGACTGCCAAGCTTCTTCTCTTAGTACGTTTTCGATCTGATCGGCTGCCTGGAAGTTTTAGTGCTGATTGCATCGTGGCTTGGTGACTAACCTCTGACTTTGGGGCTTCATCCAGCTTCCTCCCAAAAATAAATAAATAAATAAATAGGGGAGCATTTTTTGGTGGTGGCGAAAATTAAAATAAAAGTGGATGCAGCCCAGTGGACTGATTGTGATGCAAATCACTTGGTCATTAGATTGATTGATGGTGAGTGAGATGGGTGCAATAATATAACCTTACTCCTCAGCTGTACTTCATGGATCATCTGAGAAGGGGGGATTTTGGCCACACTCACCAATGGCATGCGGCCCCCCAGAATGTTAGGCAATGGTGAATGTGGCTTCCGGGGGAAAACAAAGTTAGTCACACTTGGCTTAAACTTTGTTGAATTTCTTTCAAAGCTGAATTGGAAGTCAATTTCCAGGATCTGTGAGGGATGCTAACAGGGTTTCAAAATGGTTAACAAAATGTTGTGTTGAAGGGGCAGAGGATATGAAATGTTTGACATGCTTCTCAGAATCAAGTTGCAGGGTTTTGGATTATAAAGACTGCTGTGTATATAGTGGCTCTGGGTCATGCTACCGAACTATGCTTAATCTTTTAACTCTTCAGTGGTGATTTATTTCAACGGGTTCATTATTGTGTGGAATGAGAATTAACTTTGGCTGCAAGTTATCTCCTTTGTTACACTAGTGATAGTACTATCACTACAAAGACATAGGATTCTTATCTCATTATGCATGATCAAGCTTTCTTTAGCGCCTCAGCCCTTGCTTTTTCCCCTGCAGGACCTATTGCAGTCATCAGCAGTCGTTAACAGCCATCAACAGGTTTACCACTCCTATCAGCCCATCAGCCCCACCACCCTCTGAATATACATAAGGGTCTGGCTCTTCTGTTTCAGTGTATCTGAAGAAGTATGCATGCACACGAAAGCTCATACCAAAATAAAAACTTAGTTGGTCTTTAAGGTGCTACTGAAGGAATTTTTTTTTATTTTGCTTCGACTGAGACCAACACGGCTACCTACCTGTAACTAGTGATAGTACTGTTAGGGAGGCTGGACCTCTGCTGGTCCTGGAGGCCCAGCAAATGCCCAGTCATGCAAATCTGTTGGAGCCAGCTCTGTGAAAACCTCCAAATCTTATTAAAACTAGAAGCACAGCTGTCAAAAGATTAATTCTGCAAGCATTGTCTGGGGCAGTGATGAGGAACCTTTTAACCTTTAACTCCCTTCACCCATGACTGTTAGTCATGGTGACTGAGGCTGTAGTGAGTTGATGAGAGGTGGGTGAGAGTCCAACACATATGGTAGGCTTCAGGCTGAGAAAAGTGTCCTAAGTAATGCCATTGCCTTCGAATTTATCTGATTCTCTGCCTAGTAGGCATCCCAAATTTATGTTTTGCCTCACTAATATAAGGACAATTTTGTTTTGCTATGCCTTATTATTCTCCTTACCTTACAAGGTCTCTTTGAGGATGAAGCATGAAGAAATGTTTTCATCATCGTGATTCTGCTTTTGCTTATGCTTCATTTCTCCATCGTGGCTCCATCTCGGAAAGGTTTATGAGACTTGATCTCATAGACATAGGCAAGATGCCTATCTTTGAGTCCCTCAAACGAAAATAATTACAAACATTATATTTCAAATATGAAATTTAAAAAAGATATTTATACAAATGAATAGGGTTGGAATCAAAGAACTGTATAATGAATTTTGTGTGCCCAGTAAGGGGCCTCGTGCAAGAGATGGGAGAAGCTGTCAGTTCCAGTTACTTTCTATTTCTCACTTTTCCTGATTTTGAGTTCAGTTTACCCTGTTTCCACATCAATTTGCATTTTATGTAAGCCTACATGTGTTTGCACACACATGTCTCCTAACATGCATTCCTGATTCCAGTGATTGGATGCTGAAGGCCTTTGCTTATGCTGCCTAAATGACATCACCCATGCACAAGGTGAAGACATCAGCAGACTTGGTAGAATGCCAAACCTTTTGAGAGGGGAGAGAGAGAGAGAGAGAGAGAGAGAGAGAGAGAGAGAGAGAGAGAGAGAGAGAGAGAGAGAGGAAAACCAAGGGGAGGATGAATCAAAAGATAGCCCATAAGAATGGATCATGCAGAGGGTCCCACGTTCAATCCCAGCTGTATCCAGGTAGGGCTGGGAAGGAACCCTACCTGAAACCATGGAAAACAGCTTCCAGACAGTGTAGACAGCACTGAGCTAGATCAACCAATGACTCAGTATAAAGCAACTTCCTATCCTTTTAAAAGTCCCACTTGCTATTCATGTTTGCTTTCTTTCTCTCATCCCCGTTACATTCCACTCAGGTAGCTGAAACAGAAATACAGTCGTACCTCGGGTTACGACCACCTTGGTTTGCGAACAGTTCGGGTTACGAACTGCGCAAACCCGGAAGTGTTTTCGCCGCGCGTGTGTGCGCAGAAACGGCACACGCGCGATCGCGCAATCTGCGCATGCGCAAAATGGCGGCGCCCATCACGTTCGGGTTACGAACTATTCGGGTTACGAACTGCGATCCGGAATGGATCGCGTTCGTAACCCGAGGTATTACTGTAACTATATAGACCAAGTTGGAACCTAGAACAACTGCAACAATGAAGATAACTTTCTCCAGGTACTCTCCATGAAGTTGCATCATCAAATTGATAGAGTGCCCCAAGGCTCACAAGAAGAGAAGGTGCCTTGTGTTAGGGAATTTCTTTGAGGATCTTTGCCAAATGAGATGACCTATTTGGTTCCCAGGCAATGTTCTGGTGGAGGCAACAAGTGAGTTTCAGTATTTCATGCAGTGTGCATTTATTCTATAGAATTTTGACCCAAGAAAAAAAACACCTATCATTCCTTTCCTGTGTAAGGGCACTTCAACCCAGCAGAGGCAGTCTGCTTCTGGTTTGGCAAGCAAAAATATGAGTATCCTTGGAAAAGAAGGATGCCTCTCACCATAGGTGTCAACTCCCTGGGGCCCTGGGTGTCTGAGCACCCACAAAATTCCCCATGAAGGGGCCAGGCACCCATAAATTTCAGTGCCAGGGCCATGGGCACTACATGGCATCCATGGCCCTGGGCACCCATGTTCGTGGGGCCAAGCTGGCACTCCTGCCTCTCACTATCCTGGGCAGGATAGTGAGAGGCAGGAGTGCCATGAAGAGGATGCTGGAAACTTGTTAACATACACTACACTGAACACAGGTACAACCTGTCTCTACACATGTGCAAGTGTTTATGTGAAACTGTGTACACTTTTTGATTTGTACAGCTCAGCTATTATGTATTCTTTGAATGTTACACTTAAATAATTGTGCAAATGTACAGCTCAACTATCTGTATACAGAGTTACCCAGATTATGCCACACATTGAATGTAACTTGGGATGCACAGACGCTTTCCAGTGCAAACACTGTTTTGTTTTTGTTTTTTAATCTTAAGGACTATATCGATAGATAAGCATCAGAGGCTGTCTTCACCATGCCACCGCCTCCTGAGTTATGCTGGGCCAGTTTGTGGGAGATGGCCTTTTATTCTGTGGTCATGGAACATCTTTCCAAATAAGTCCACTTGACCCCATTTTTGATGACCTTCTGCAGATCCAGTAAGACTTGGCAGGGGTAATTGGTTAAGCAATTGATGGGGTCCTTTATAGGACAACAAATTAAAGGGTCCTGGATGGTTTTCATTTTAATTTAATGGAAACTGACAAAGTTATTTGAATCAGGCTTGGAAGGAAAAGACTCGAGTGGCTCATCAAAGAATACCACAAAATAGAGCTTTAAAAGCCTTGCCCCCCCTTAAAATCTGAGCTGGGTGGGGGCAAGGTATGGAATAGTGTTCCATTAAGCTGAGTGGGATCAGAGAAAAATATGCCCATGCACAATCTGAAGTCAGGGAGAGAAGACAACCACCACACAAGGTTCATCAAAGATTATCTCAAAGAAGAGATGAGTTTTACAAATGCTTGGATTCTTGTTACAGGTAGGTAGCTGTGTTGGTCTGAGTCGAAACAAAATAAAAAAATTCCTTCAGTAGCACTTTAAAGACCAACTAAGTTTTTATTTTGGTATGAGCTTTCGTGTGCTCATTTTTTTACCTTGGATTCTTAAAATCCAAGCAGGAAGTAAATGGACCGATGCGCCATTACACTGAATGGGGACAGAATAAAAATGTGCAAAATCTGAAAATAAGGTAGCAGAGGAAGCTGGCTGGCAGCATCACTCCTGGACTAGTTGTAAATAAGAAGGCAGGCAGGTGGGGACTGACTGAGAAGCAGAGATTGGTGGGGTGGTGCCAGCATTTACCCTAAAGCCCTAAATGGCTTTGGCCCTGTAATCTTGAAGGAGCATCTTCATCCCAGTTGTTCAACCCAGACACTGGGGTCCAGCTCCAATGGCCTTCTGGCAGTTCCCTAACTGTGAGAAGTGAAGCTACAGGGAACCATCCAAAGGCCTTCTCAGTAGTGGCATCCAAACTGTAGAACACCCTCCCATAATATATCAAGGTGATGAGTAACCTTTAGAAGACATCTAAAGGCTGACCTGTTTAGGGGAGCCTTTGTAAAGTGTAATGTTTTATTGTGTCTTTATATATGTTGGGAGCTGCTCAGGGTGGCTGGGGGAAACCAGTTGGATGGGGGGGGTACAGATATCATCATCATCATCATCATCATCATCATCATCCAGCTGCCACTGCTCCCCTCCCTTCTCTTAGTTTTTACCTCTACAGTGATTACCCCTCCACAGAATCTAATACAGTTACTTCAGTTCAATGCATTGCATATGTATCATGGGGTAGGTGGACACTGTAAAGAAACATACAGGGGGGAAAAATTCTGAAACCTGAGCTTGTCTCACAGAAATTTAACCCATTTGTTACTATTTTCATCCCCCCTCCCCCAAAAACGTGGGCATCATGTGCAGGGGTGGGGGCAGGAATGGAAAAATGCTTGTGTGGTGTTGCGTTGTTTAATTTTGTTAACTGATTCAGTGGCTTTTTAAAGGCAAAAGTGCAGTTATTATGTTTATTATCTTTCTTTATCCTGATTTATGGAGAATCTGAAAGGGCTAATGAAATGACTTGGAGATTACTTATGTCCCTTTATATTATCTTGTTACTGAATATGCATGGCTAAATGGTATGATATATATTTAGGTTGATGGCTTTGTTATATACAACTGCTGTACGATACTGGATATGGGAAATTTGGCAGATGGTTAACTCATGAATAAATAAAAGTACAATACAATACAAAACAAATGAACTATACATTATGAACTGGATACCCATCTACCTTGCTCTCCTGCCCTGACTCCCATTATCATCATAAACTCATCTGATCTCCCATTTTGATTTCTCAGTTCAGCAAATGTCCATTTTTGCCCATACCAGGGGTGAGCTGACCTTACTTGGAGGTTACTGGGGGGGGTCTGTCTGCTTAATATAGGGTGTTTAATAATTAATGCACCTTGTTTCCTAGGTCCTACCTTACTAAATTCAGAATTCTTCCTGCTTTCAGTATCCTAAGTTTGCTCAGGCCTCAAAGCCTATTTAACCTCTTCTTCTTCTTCTTCTTCTTCTTCTTCTTCTTCTTCTTCTTCTTCTTCTTCTTCTTCTTCTTCTTCTTCTTCTTCTTCGCAGCTGACCCCACTCCTGCCTCCTTTGCATCACCACTGCACATGGTAGCTAAGTCTCTGAGACTTCTATCATTTTACTTATTCACAAAGTCTGCAAAATAACTCTGCCCTGGGAACCATCATTTTAATGCCACACAGCAATGCCCCAACAGAGGACATAGAACACAGCCATTGTGTCTAGCAGACATTGATAGCCTTATCCTCCATGGTTTTTTCTGAGAAAAACAACCTTTAAAGCCATCCAAACTGGTGAATTTCACTACCTCTTTGACATCATTCTGAGAAACTGAAACAGCAATTCACAGCAAACCAGAACATGCTGCTATTGAGACCTGCCTGTCATTACAAGCATGGCACACCACAGATGGTGGGTGACACCAGAGTGCCCCCCAGCCTGATGCTGAACCAGATAGTGATGGCTGAATATTGCAGCCAGTCATTTCCCCTCCCCACCTATCCCATCCGCATACTGCTGTGGATGCAAGCATGACATTAGATATAAACCTGCTTCCCCTCTTTAGAAGAGAGTTAATATTTTTCAGTCTTTAAGATATTGCTTTTTCTTACCTTACCAGTCTTAATCAACATCTTTTATCGGTATTTTATTTTCATTTAAATTGCAGCCCTTGAAAAGCTCCTCTCAGCAGTTTGCCACATGTGGATTACGAAAAATGAAGCAGATATTTTTTCCCTCCACACTCCACATCAAATGCTTTTCATGACCAGAATATATGAAACTTAGCAGTGATTATTCCTGTGCCCTTTTGATATGTATCACTGCAATCTCTTCACTCACAAAAATACTCACAAAGCAAAATATAAATAAGGGTTTGGGGTCCTTTCCCTCCTTCTTATTCTCTCATCTTAATTTAACTCAAACCAGCATTTTCAATCATCTCAGTGGCAAAATGATGTAAGGATTGATGCAGCCATATTGCTTGAACCATGGTTAGGAAATCTGAAATGTCCTGAAGATCCACACCCTCCTCCTCTTCTTCCTCTCTCTTTGAAAACAGATGTTCCACTCCCTTTAATGGTTTCAGCTAACCATGGTCAGCAGTGACGTGTGGGTGTGCGTGTCTGTGTGTGTCTGTGTGTGTTAATAATGGTTCATTCCAGTTTGCAAACTGATTTGAGCTGAAGGTTATGTGTGAAAATATTTGTGGAGCTGTTGAGATAACTACAGCTGTTTCTAAAAGTTAAAATGGGAAGGTGGATTTGTGCACAAGAGGGAAAGAGGAAGTGTGGAAGAAGTGTGGAAGAAGTGGGAAAATAATGTTGAAGATTCTATGCTACACTCATCTAAACATGATTGGCAGATTTGATAATATTACATCAATCAATCTTCATTGCGGTCAAAGAACACACAGGATAACATTACATCCACAATACATCCGTGGCCGTGGTCTCACATTTTACAGCTGTGCAAAAGTGCTTTTGGCCACTTTGAGAACCTGGGCATCTATGTCTTCAAGAGAAATGTAATCCTATCTGATTCAGAGTGAAACCCTATTACCTGTTTTATCTTTTGATAGACCAGGAGCAACACTGATGATGAAGTAGATGTGATGATGATGATTTCAATGTATATCCCATCATTCCTTTCAAATGAGCAGCACTATAGAATTTCTTAAAAAATAAATATCAGGCATAGATTCAAATGTATAAGTAATTACTTCAAACAGAAGGGGCAAGCAAGTGAATGTTGCATGCACTTGCACTTCCTGAGTGTTATAGCTGAGAGGATTAGGTCCAATGTGTGGAGTGGCAGCTGAATGGAGGTGGCAGCCACAGATCCTTATTGCCGTCTTCCCTGCTCACTTTCATCTCATGGATCTTAGGCCATTGTGTCTGCATAGGAGGGGGGAGGCAATTCTGATTCCTGCAATTTACAACTAGAACCACCTTCCATGACAGATCAGAACCAGAACTAGAATGGCCGACAGGGGCAGAAGAAGGTTAGAGAGAAAAAAATTGATAAAGACTATTAGTTATATAACTTTGGACTTTTGTGCACTGTGTTTAACTTTTAATCTATACTAATTCATTAAGCGAAGAAACAATAACATATAATACTAGCTGGCCCGGCCACACGTTGCTGTGATTCTTTCCTGTGATTGCCCCCACTCCGTCCAGACACATGACTTATCCTGCCCCCTCCTCCCCCCACCCCTGGTTCATCCCTGTGACTGTCCCCAGTCTGTCCCAACCCATGAGCTATTGAGCCCCCTTCCCCCCCACCCCCGCGGCACATCCTTGTGACTGGCCCCACTCTGTCCCGGCCCATGAGCTATCGAGTCCCCTTCCCCCCCCAGCACATCCCTGTGACTGTCCCCACCCTGTCCTGTCTCATGAGCTATTGAGCCCCCTCCTCCCCCACCCCCTGTCCGAGCCCTCTGTTGTCTCCGTAGAGTGTTGGCCCCTCCCCCTGTATCTCCATACCTTGGCCCCCACCCTTGGAAAAGGAACTGTCAGTTTCTGGGTTCTGTTTCCCAGCATGCACTTTTGTCTGAGCCCTCTGTTGTCCCTGGGGAGTGTTGGCCCCTCCCCCCAGTATCTTCCTACATTGGCCCCCACCCTTGGAGAAAGAACTGTCAGTTTCTGGGTTCTATTTCCCAGTATTTACTTTTGTCTGAGCCCTCTGTTGTCCCTTTAAATTAGAAAGAGAATCGTTAAATAATAAAACCAAGATAATCTCAAAGATGTACCGACTCCTCCTTGACTGGGAAGTCAAGGAGGAGGAGGTGAAGACAGTAATGATTAAATGGGTTCAGGATATTGGTCATACCATTCTGATGAACGAGTGGGAAACTATTTGAAAAGCAAATATGAAGTTTACAGCATGTTATACCATCCAAGGAAAACCTAATGAAGATGCAGATCAGATGATATCTCACTCCATCAAAACTTTCAAAGATGTATACAAATGTCTCAAAGAAATGCTGGCAATGGGGGGAAAGTGAAGGAAATATGTACCACATGTGGTGGACATGCAGGAAAATCAAAGAGTTTTGGAATCTTATTCATGAAGAAATGAAAAAAGATTTTTAAATTAACATTCATTAAAAAAAAACCCAAAAGCTTTCCTGCTTGGAATCATTGGCAGAGACATACCAAAAAATGCAAAAGAAATTTTTCTATACGCAACAGCGGCCGCTCGAATGTTAATCACGATGAACTGGAAAGGGGAAAGGGTTCCAACAAGATTGGAATGGCAGAATAAATTACTAGAATATGCAGAAATTGCGCAATTGACTAATTGGTAACACAAAACAATCATTTATTCAAAAATGGGACATGTTTAAGAGATATTTACAAAATATAACAGTGGTGTGGCATCTATGCCTGCCTTTAAATGACCTCTGTATAAAATAATAACAAAGAAATAAGGAAAATTGGTACGATATTTTGTAAGAATGTATTAGAAAATATGAAAAGATGAAGGTAATAATCATATGTACATTCGATATTAGAAATTTTAAATGCACCAGTAGTTGATGAGAAGTCTATCACACATTAGTAAGAATGTTGAACAAAAGAGATCGTATAAGATTGAATCAATTTTATTTGTATATTTACATGAGATTACTTACACAAGATTGAAGTTTGTTTTTGTTATGTATGAAACTTAATAAAGCATGGAAAGCATAAAAAATAACCACAGTAAATTGATGCCCCCGAGTTCCATTCTAGTCAGGTGATCCAGAAGGACTCCACAGTTTATGGCAGGGGTCCCCAGACTTACCCGCCTTTGGGCCGGTGCCCGCCGCGCCGATTGCGTGGCGGGCCGTAGGGTGGGGGAGTGCGCGCCCGTGCGCATGCGCACACACATTTACTGGCACGGTGGCACACTTCCAGGCCGGAAAAATAGCCAAAAATTGTTTGTGCGCATGTGTATGGGCCTCCCCGACCCAGAAGTGCACCTCCCCTGACCCGGAAGTGCACCGGAAATGACCTCTTCTGGGTCGGGAGAGGCCCATACGCATGCACAGAAACGATTTCCGGCGCTTTTTTCAGATCTGGAAGTGCGGCGGTGGCAGCGGGCGGCGGGGGTCGTCGCGGGGCGGATTGGGAGGCCAATTGGGCCCCATCCGGCCCCCGGGCCGTAGTCTGGGGAGCCCTGGTTTATGGTATCTAAAGCCACAGAGAGGTCCAATAGAAATGACAGCAACATGAGGTATGCACCCTTTGTCTAGTTCCCTGAAAGGTTCACCCACCAAGGTTACCAAAGATGTCTCTATCCAATAACCAGGTCTAAAGCAGGGTTGAATAATTGAATCTAGATTGTGAGCCTTATTCAGGAACATCTAGGTATATAAAGTCATCTGCAAATACATGTTACTCTAATCAATATTTTTTAAGCTTCATAAAAAAAACCTCTATAGACATGTATATACAGCCCTTCATCTGAAGGTCACAGGGTGGTTTACAACATAAAAATAAAAATGGGAACACCTAATACATAACACACACACACACACACACACACACAACAACAACAACAACAAGCCAACAACTCCCTTCCCACAAACACATAGAATATTAATCAGCCAAAGGCCTGGTTAAAGAGAAAAAGTTTTTCCCCTGACATCTAAAGATAATGAAGGCGCCAAGTGAGCCTGTCTGGGAAAAGCATGACACAAACAAGGAGCCACTACAGAAAAGGCTTGTTCTCATATTGCTATCCTCCAGACCCTTTCGATTGCAGGGTCTGGGTCGGTTCACACAGGTGGAGGCAGTCTTTGAGGTATTGTGATCCTATAGTTCAAATCCAGGATCCGCAGAATTGTCTTCAACTGTCTCTTTAATTTTTTGTAGCAACTATATTATGATCTGTGGAGCAAATCAAATTTATGCTATTTGCAAGTCCCTTACATCTCCTCCTGTTCTACCTATTGGATTGCTGAAGTTGGTTTTAGCTTTTATCATGTGGCTGAAATGAAGAGCAAAGAGAAGAAGAAGAAATGCTAGAAAGATTCATTTCTAAGGGAGTAATAAATAACCTTTAATGTGACTTTTTAAAATGATGTTCTACAAAGTCTATTTAGATAAGGGCCTTCCAGAGGCAGCTGGGTTATCACAAAGAGTGTTATCTGAGACTCCAAGGGGGGGAAAAACCAAAATTGTTAAATGTTGAAAAAGCTTCTCTTCTATTTTTTCCCCTTGTATAAAGAGATCTAAATAGCATTTCTTGCCAAGAGACAGAGCTGAACAATTCAGAGGTGGTGAGAATTTAAGAATCAGTAGTGTGGGCCAAACCAATAGTTCCCTTCAAATTTTGCCAATTTCTTACTGAGTGACGTTCAACGTCTTACTATGAGTATATAGCAGCTTGGGACCAGTTAACTAGAAGGCTTACCTTCCCCCATATATGCCTGGTGGCTTTGACCTGCAGAACTCCGAGTGTAACAAGGGCCACATAATATTTGTTCCACATTTGTAAGGAAACGATCTCTTAACACAGGATCTCCTATGCTGTAAAACTTCTACACTGCCTTCATTGTACCCTTTCTGGCACCTGCTAAAAATGTTTCTGTTTAGACAAACCTACCTAGAAATGTAAAGTTGCTATGCACTTTAATTTGTAATTTTAGCTTATAATGTATGTATAATGCCAATTTTATTCATTTTGCATTTTCAAAAACTCGTTTTTAATGTTGATTCTTTTTAACTCAACAATTTGAATGTCTATTTTACATCCCCTGTAAACTGCTTAGCAATTTTTATTTACAGTTAGGTGGCGTGCACATTTTGTTAAATAAAAGATAAACATTCTGGCAACAGACAGGAGAGCAGAGGATGTCTTGCGAAGTACAGTACAGTACACAATAGCTGTGTACTACTTCCACTGTTGGGAGTTGGTGTGCCTCTGAATACCAGCTGCTGGGTATCTTAATTGGGGAGACTGCTACTCCATTCATAAAATATATTCTTTTCCTTGTCTGGAGATGAATTGGTGCTATTGTCCATAGCCATTCTTAGCAATTCCAGAAGGGCCAAAGGCAACCACTGGGTTCTACTGGGAACAGACCTATTGAAATGAATGACTATAATTGAGTTGTGTCCATTAATTTAAATGGATCTACAACCTTTTATCTTAAAATTTGTGACAAAATACCTTGCTAACTCGAGAATTGGGTACTGGAGTTAGTTGCTGAAGATTGTTCCTTCTGTCACAGAGGAAAGGGTGCTATCACTTTTATCCAGGGGTATATAGGATTACACACACACACACACACACACAAACACAAACACAAACACACACACACCTGCATCCCTTCTGAGGCCAGCAACAGCCAAATAGATCACTCTGGTCACACAGAAACAGGACATGAAGATGAAAGCATTCCTCTGTTTTCCTTTCCCATGGTTCAAAATCCAGAGATATACAGCCTCTGAACATATCAGCTTCATTCACAGCTCATTGCTAATAGCCTCAAAAGACCTACCCTCCACGAATTCATCCCCATGCTCATGAGTTTTCAAGGTCACTGGTTTGGAGCCCATGGTGACATCCATCTACCACTGCAGTGTAAATTGTTATAATATGATAAATCCCCCTGTTGAATTACGCATATGGAAGTCAATGGCAAACTTTACAGAATCCAACCTAGACCCTTTTCCGATGTTCAGCAAACCTTGAAGAATGAAAGAAGAAAAACAACAACAATATATGCTCAACATTAGTTACTGTCACCAGTGGTGTGTTCAGGTGTGCAGGTCGACACCACAGAACAATGTCAAAAGTCTGTTAATATTCCCAAGTTCCTTTGTTTATATGGGGAGGGGGGGGGATCCAAAGCTACAGCTATGTCAACATTATTAATAGAACGACACAGAGTTCCATACATCGGCCCCATGTACGGCAGTGGCAGCATGAATAATTAATGTTTTGTCTACCTTAATAGCTCAGTATGTTTATGTTGCTGAGCGCTCCCTTTCTATGCTACTCACATTTTATTACCATTGATATAATTTGTCACAGGGGAAGAAAATTAGAAAAGGGTAGAAGTCACACAAATAAATGCATTTTCTTTTTCTGAGGAAGTTCAAGGTTGTATTCTTTTTACATAATTGCTCACCCTGCTTCGTCCAACAGTTCACAAGAGTATTGCTAATACTGCATTCTTTTAAATATACTTATTGGAACTGATCATCTGTTGAATTAATTGCTCAGAAGGCATACATACCATAGCATTGGAACTAATTCTTTGTCCCTGACATTGATTTTAAAATATCTATCAATGCCAATGAGATGCATATGATATGAAGTTCAAATAAACACTTTTACTTTGAACAGTCTAGTGAAGGGAAGGGAAACTATGAACCCCCATCACACGTGACCATTGACCATACTGGCTGGGGGGCCTGGAGCTAATGGAAGTGGTGTCGAACAACATTCAGAGATCCACAGGTTCCATATTGTAGGTCTAGTGGGCCATTATCTCTGGACATGGATTTTGTATGGCTTTGCAGAGAGGGGCAGTTTGGGGGGGATGTGGAGGCTAATGGGAGCTGGTCCTAACTAGGTTGATGGAGGAGGCCTTGCTGTCTCACCTCTACCTGTGGTGTAATTAAGTGGGATGTTATACCATTCTATTCTGTTCTGTGATTAAAGTGGGCTCAAATACCTGATGACATAATTGTTACTAGGTGTCTCTAAGGCTCCTGCTTCAATAGCTGGAGATGCTGGCAAAAGCTCCTCTGCTCTCTCCAAGACAATTTTCTGTTTTATTTCTGGGGTCAGTATGAATTTATTTCTGCATTAATGGAGAGAAGCAATATTCCACACATCATTTGCTCACTTCAGTTTGTTGATATCACAGATCTTGCCAATGAAACACCCTAAGGTTCATTTGAGCCACAAGTCTACTCATGAATTATCACAATAATAATAAAAAACCCTCTCTTTGCCATCTTTGCCACTGTATCTTATAGATGTTGGGTTTAGAATAGAGGTGAAACTAATCCCCCTCCCCAGTAAATTTCCTTTCAAACCCTCTCTTGTGTCATTATTTGACATGCATTGCTTCCTGATTTCCGTATGTGACATTCTAAAGTATTTGACAGTTGACATGCCATATCATTTGCTAATTGTGTAGGATCCAGCCAAGTGTTGGGGAAGCTGTGGCCATAAGGAGGCTGTTTGACTCTAGCTCCCATCAACACTAGTCAGCATAAACAATGGTCAGGGAGAGATGGGAGTTGTAATCGAACAATATTTGGGGGGGCTCAGGTTCCACATCCCTGATCTAGTCCATTTTCCTTTGCTTTTAGTAATGTAAAATAGGATCCCTAAACATTTCTGGTAGGACAAGGACTCTTAGCTGCACAATAGACCTTCCCTATCCTGTCCTCTTCCCACTTGCACTCTGTGTGCCCTTTAAAACTGCAACAGAGGCAATAAATTACCTGAACCAGCAGTGGGCAATAGATACAAAAGGCAACTGTCCTCTTTTTGAGTGACCATTTTTTGCAGTGTAGAGTGCATAAGAGCCACCTCCTAGGGGCTGAGGTCCCTTCACTTCCTCAATAAAATATTTGAGGGGGCTGCCCCCCCCCCAGGTTGATGGGCATTGTCATTCAAATGGTGTGCATGTTCCGCTTACATTGCCCACCCCCCAATATTTTATTTAAGTTAGCACCTCTGATAGAGTGTGTTTCCTTAGGCTGTACTTCCTTCCTAAAGGGAGTGGGTGGTGCTGTGGTCTAAACCACTGAGCCTTTGGGGCTTGCTGATAGGAAGGTCCGTGGTTCAAATCCCCGCGACGGGGTGAGCTCCCATTCCTCTGTCCCAGCTCCTGCCAACCTCGCAGTTCGAAAGCATGCCAGTGCAAGTACTGTAAATAAATAGGTACTGCTGTGGTGGGAAGGTAAAAGGCATTTCTGTGCTGTGTCCAATTGCGCCAGAAGTGGTGTAGTCATGCTGGCCACATGACCTGGAAAGCTGTCTGTGTACAAACACCAGCTCCCTCGGCCTGAAAAGCGAGATGAGTGCCACATTCCATAGTTGAATTCAACTCAACCATCCCCTCCCACCCAGAAGTGGGACTTTCTTTTGACTCCTCCCTTCAGGAGAAGCTGGTGCAAAGTCCTGCCACACCACCAGGTGGGTGGAGATCTCCTGCCCAGTGTCAAAATTGAGCAGTGGAATGCTGCTCCTCTTGACAACACAACAGGAGGGGAAGCATTCCACAAAGCTTTGCTGTCAGTCCCTCTCTGCCTCCAGAGGTTGGGGGAGCCAACAGTAATGCTGCTGAGCAGTTGAAGGGGGGGTGACACCCCTTGGAGAGGGTGCCATCTGAGACAGCCACCTTACCAAGCCTCATAGGCAAGGTCAGCTCTCGGTAGAGCCCTAAAAACAAATTCAGGGCTCTCTCAGGGAGAGGAAAGTGTGGGGAGTTCCATGCCACAGCTAAAAATCTGTGCAGAAGTGGAACTCCTTAGTTGGGTATGACCCCATGTCCCAGTAGAACATCAGATTAGTCTGCAGGGATCCCACCCACACCCAACCTTGGCAAAGTAAGACTTTACTGGTGTGTGTGTGTGTGTGTGTGTGTGTGTGTGTGCGAGAGAGAGAGAGAGAGAGAGAGAGAGAGAGAGAGAGAGAAATTAATTCTTTTCAGAGTCAAAACAATGACATGATTCATTTATAACCCGAGGATTTCTCACTCCTCTGTCACAAACTGTCAATGAATCAGTATAGATTTCCCTGCTCACCAAACTGAATGTCCATTAATCATATTCAGCTATTCCAAACTTTGAGAAGGGTGGGAGAAAAGAAATCTTGTTTCACTGAAGTGAGCAGAAATACCTGTAGTGGTATTGCAAGACAGTGGTTTGTTTGTTTGTTTGTTTGTAAGAAGGTACAGAAAATAATTAGGGAAATGAGCAACTGATTTAGCAGAACAAACAAATCAGAGTTTTATTTATTTTAAAAGCATTTATAAACTGTCAATTCATGGAAGGTAATATGCAGTAACAAGGGTGATAAGTATAAAGCACCATAAAAACAGTGGGGCAGAAAGATCATTAAAACTACTGGCTAATCATAGGCTTGTTTATATAAAAGGGAATTCAAGAGACACCTGAAAATCAAAAGCGAGGATGACTGCCAAATGAAAGCTGGGAAAGTGTTCCACAGCATTGAACTGGTGGCACTAAATCCCTGATTTTTAGTGGAGGCCAGTTGACTCTCTATAACACGGGATGGAAAACTAGCAGCTCTCCTTTGGATGATCTAACTGATTAAGTTGGGATCAGATATGACAACTAGAATATTAGGGGGGCCCAGGTAAGCCCAGCCCCACATAATTGATCACATATCATGGTGCACACACACTATTTGAATGGCAATGCCCATCAACTTAGGGGGGCCCACTCTCCACAAATACTTTATGGGAAGAGCCCTCTTGGCCTCTAGGAGTTGGCTCCTTTGGTTGGGATATAAGAATTCATGCAATCCTTAAGGTATCCTGAACTTATGTTGTCCAGGGCTTTATGTATTAGTACAAGCCTCTTGAACCTGATCTGATAACATATGGGCAGTCAGTGCAGATGTTTCAGCGGTGGTGTTACTTGCTGTCAGCCCCCACCAGCAGCCTAGGGTGCTTGTGCATGTAAGTGCGGGGAGGGACGTGCCCAGTTATTTGTTTTCCATAATTATTTGCACTACAGGCTTAATTGGTGCCAACTTGGCCCTCCTACAGTGGTGGTTTTTTCAGTGATGAGTTAATGGAGGCAAAATTAGTCTTATGGCCCTTTCATTCCTAGCTTGGTATTTACAAAGACATTGGGACAGGCTGCTCTTGGTGCCACCCACTGAGGTTGAACTTACCTTAGCTTACTCATTTTCAGACTGTCACCACTAAAAGAAGCATAAAGGTAAAGGTAAAGGGTCCAGTCACGGATGACACTGGGGTTGCGGTGCTCATCTCACTTTACTAGCCGAGGGAGATGGCATACAGCTTCTGGGTCATGTGGCCAGCATGACTAAGCTGCTGCTGGGGAACCAGAGCTGTGCACGGAAACACCGTTTATCTTCCTGCTGGGGTGGGACTTTTGCACTTTTGACATGCTTTCAAACTGCTAGGTTGGCAGGAGCAGGGACCGAGCAACGGGAGCTTGATCATTGTCTTAAATGCAATCCATAACTCACTACCTGTCTTCTTCTTCTTCTTTGGCAATCACTTGAAGCTGAGTAAGATTGTCTTCCATAAACACAGTTTTAACAATGAGTCCGTAAGTACTGTGGAGGCCAATTCTGGATCCACATGTCCTTCCTCAGTGGGGACATTGGTTTCCAGGCGGGAGTTGACCACGGTGTGGATTTGCCAAGCGTGCCTTCCTCTTAGCACCTTTCTCTCTTGCATGCTGAGTTTGAGTGTCTTCAAAGCCCATGACACCTTTGGTAAAGGCTGTTCTCCTACTGGAGCACTCGCAGGCCAGTGTTCCCCAGTTGTAGCTCACTACCTGTACACATATTTCAACTCTGAGCTTGCATATTATTGCTTTAGCAATAATTTAATGCAGTGGAGAGGCTTGAGACAGTGTTGTCTTGCTTATTTAGCAGCCATTTGGCTGTAGAGGAAGCTCTACTTTCTTGCCTTGCCGTTCCAATTCCTTCAATTTGACCCACAGAATGAGCTACTCTAGAGAGTGGTTGCTTCTTTGAGAGAGGGGGTGTTAATAAAAGCCCTACCGCATCTCAAGAAATTTGTAGAAGCCCCTTGAGCTTTCCTAAAAGTGCATCAAACATTTTCCCAAAGCAACAACAATCAACTTCAATGTTGCACAGCTTTATAGGCAGAGGTGTACTATTCTGGGGTTGTGGAGGGGTTGTGGGATTGCATCAGGTTCTAGCAAGATCCCTGTCTTCAGCATCCTAGAGCCACCTGCTCAGCAACAAAGGGGTGCTTTTTAGTCACTGATAATTCTCCTCGCCTTTTGTGCTGATTGGAGTCAAAATGTATATTCTGAGAAGGTAGCGAGTAGGAGCATCTTTGAGGGGATGTGGCTGTGAATTTGCTGAAGGGAACCCATACGAATTCGCCACTACATTACTGGCACACAACTATACTTAGGCTTATACTTGCTGGTGAGCCCAGAGTGTGATGGAATGCTGGGAGTTGTCTTTTTTTATATTTACACAACAAAGCGAGGCATTACATAGTGTACATGTCCTTTTCAGAGATGGTCTGACCTCTAGTTCAAATGGATTGTACTTTGCTGTAACTCTGAAAACATGCTTTTCTCTCTCTCTCTTTATTTTTTGTAGAGCAAGTGCAAACGGGCTTTCTTAGTCCAGGCACAAAGGACTTCTTTGATTCCATACAGTTCAAACAACATTGGCAGAGCATACGCGTATAATTCCTCTCTACACGCTGGTCAAGAGGGGAGATTGAGACAAGCACACACTTCCCAATTCTGCTTTTAGTCAGTACCCTCAACTGATCATGGCACAGCATGAATGAGATCATGGCCTTTTCCCTGAACCAATCAGTAAGATACTTTGCTTTCTGCCTCTGTAATCTCAGTTGCTGTGCAGCTGTTGGCCAGCAGCTGAATATAAACTGATTTCATGAACGAACATTGTGAATGAGGTGATGAGAGATGAAATCGTAATGATACATTCTGTAATAAGCCCTAAACGGCTTTGGCTCTGTATACCTGAAGGAGATGGGTGGACAGTGTTCTCGAAGCTACGAACATGAGTTTGACCAAACTGCGGGAGGCAGTGGAAGACAGGAGTGCCTGGTGTGCTCTGGTCCATGAGGTCACAAAGAGTCGGACATGACTAAACAACTAAACAACAACAACCTGAAGGAGTGTCTCCAACCTCCATCATTCAGCCCAGACACAGATCTAGCTTTGAGGACCTTTTGGCAGTTCCCTCACTGAGAGAGAAGGGAACCAGGCAGAGGGCCTTCTTGGTAGTGGCGCCCATCCTCCTATCAGATGTCAATGGCAGCCCTGTTCAGGGAAGTTTTTAATGTTGCCATCACTGACAGTATGAACCAGCATGGTATAAAAGCTTTCCCCCAACCTTGTGTTTATGCTGGCAGGGTTTGATGGAAACTGTCATCAAAAACATATGGAGTGCACCAGGTTGGGGAAGGCTGCTGAACCATAACCATGTGTACAAATATCTAATTATGAACACACATAATCAAACTCCTATAAACACAGCTCCCATGTTGCTTTACTTGCCATAGAACCCTGATGCATCTAGGAAAGAGACAGGGCTCTCTCACAAACAAAAATAGACAGGATGTCTTGCAAGACACGTCACTCAGAGGAATACATTAGAAATTTGCCTTATACCTAGCCAGACCATTCGTCCAACTCACTCCAGATTGTCTCTATACTGATTGACAGTGAATTTTCAGAGTTTTAGGGTCTTTCCCAGTCCTGCCCTGGGGGTACCAGGGATTGTCCCTGGAGCTTTCTACATGCAATGTATGTGCTCTGCTTTTGAGCTATGGCCCTTCCCCTGTTTATATTATGCTGCTCTGATAAAGCTGTCTCTCAGCCAGAGAGAATACTGCTCAGAATACCAATTGCTGGTAATTACAAACAGGGAGGGGTGCTGTTGTGCTCAAGTCCTGCTTGCAGGCTTACCGGAGGCATCTGGTTGGCCACTGTGAGAGCACAATGCTGGAATAGAGATGGGTCCTTGGTCTTCTTACACTATTATATTCTTCACTAGTGCGGGGCAAAAAGTGCTTCCTGGTCTTCAAAGCCATATTCTCTAGCAGCAAGAGATGGGAAGCACTTTCAGTACTTTTGCGGGAATGGACAAAAACAAAATCTTCAGACTTTTCAAGAGTAGAAGAATCTACATTTATAATGGCCAGCATCAGTTGTGAGTCATCTCTTTCTCTGCCTTTCCTCTCTCCCTTTCTAAGGCACATAGTAGTGGCTACCAGGGGGGCATTGTTGATTTATACACAGTTTGAAACTCAGCTACCAATGAGATCATGCATTTCACCAAATATGGTGCCTTTGTTTTGGTTAAATAATGTGCACATGAATGCATATCTTATGGGGGGGGAACCATATATCTCCAGGAGAAATACATTGTAAAGCATACAACAATGCATATTGCATTTTAAAAAGGGTAATGGGTTTGTGTGTTTTGTTCTTGTAAAGGTAAAGGTAAAGGGACCCCTGACCATTAGGTCCAGTCGTGACCGACTCTGGGGTTGCGCGCTCATCTCGCATTATTGGCCGAGGGAGCCGGCGTATAGCTTCCAGGTCATGTGGCCAGCATGACAAAGCCGCTCCTGGCAAACCAGAGCAGCACATGGAAACGCCGTTTACCTTCCCGCTGTAGCGGTTCCTATTTATCTACTTGCATTTTGACGTGCTTTCGAACTGCTAGGTTGGCAGGAGCTGGGACCAAGCAACGGGAGCTCACCCCGTCACAGGGATTCGAACCGCCGACCTTCTGATCAGCAAGCCATAGGCTCAGTGGTTTAACCACAGCGCCACCTGTCTTTTATTATGGAATTTTTTAAATTTTGTATTTTATGCTGTAAACTATCCTGAGATCATTGGATGAAGGATGTTCTAGAAATTTAATAAATAAATTAGGAGAGGGATGTGTACAAAATGTGTAAAATTCGCATGCAATTTAAGGGTTGTATTCAACTATGTGAGCTGTGTTCTGCATGTGCAATGGGTCTTCTCCTTCTCAAATTATGTGCCAGAAAGACTCCCAACAGTTTTGAGAGGGTTGCACCAGAGCAGAAGGGGAAGTTCTCTTGTGCAAGCAGAAGTTGTTGCACAAGTGAAATGGCAATGTTAGATGTGCACAGTGTGTGTGCTTGTTACAACACAAATAAATGAGATGGAAAAGAGCAATTACATTGTGCATGCAGAAGTGAAATGGAATGGAAATAGGTTGATCTGTCCATCCATCCCTAAATAATTATGTTTGGAAAAGGAAAGGGAAGGAAGAGGGGCATAGGAGACTCAGCTGCTGGCCATTATAAATGTATGTTCCCCAACCTGAAAGTTGAATAACTTTACCAGCCCTCTAAAACATTGTGGTCATCTTCACTTCTATTTCATCTCTTCCAGCCCCATGAATGTTCTCTTCAAAACCTTGAACTACACTTAGCTCAATCAAACAGATACTTAAAGTCCATGTTGGGCCAGTACAGAGCAGGACAGTACAGAGCAGGAGGCAGCCCCAGGACTTGGAAGGTTAAGCCAGCCAGAGGACCCCACCAGGGGCCTCTCAGACTTAAGCTGTCGTGCCCTGAATGCCATATGCCTCCCAGCCGACTGGGGACTCCCACCCTGGGCCTAAGACAAGCTCTGCATGGGTCTTTCTGCTTTGCATTCAAAGACTAGGAAAAGAAAAATGAAATGAGGAAAATCAGAGTTGACTTTTTGAACTCCATTTCGGCTTTTCCTTACTATTCTGGAAGAGGCTATTTCTTGTTCTCTGTTGCCATCTAAAGGCAAACATGAACATAGCGAGACAAAGTGAATCCGAGTCAAGGCAGATGAAAGTAAATGTGTTGCCCAGAGCCATAGAGATACTTGATGTTTCATTTAATCCCTTGTGAAATTTCTTTCAGAGAGACTAAACATTATTATTTTTTATGTTGGCATTAAAAAATTAAAGAAAAGCAGAGTTCTGCTGATGCTAAATAATCAATCAATCAATATAGGTTTATTGTTCCTGTGAAAGGTCATGACAAACCTGCAGCAACAGTACAATAAAACTACAGTGATACCTTGATTCTCGAACTTAATCCATTCCCAAAACGGTTTGAAAACTGAGACGTGGCTTCCAATTGGCTGCAGGAACTTCCTGCACTCAAGCAGAAGCCACATCGGATGTTCGGCTTCCGAAAAACATTTGCAAACCAGAACACTAACTTCCACGTTTGCGGCATTCGGGAGCCTATTTGTTTGACAACTAAGCCATTTGAGAACCACAGTACCACTGTATACAGATCATACATCCACAATATGAACTAACATCCATGATGTAAGGGATAGGTTGCCAGAGACACCAGCAAACTCAAATCCAGCTTGATTTCAAATTAAACTTCAGAATCACCACAACAATTTATAGCAATTTTACAGTCTTTTTTCCTGATTTTTTCCCCCAGCCAGTGCATAGAGGGCTACACTTCGTGTTTTGAAGCTACTCTTGTCACTCAAAAGAAACTGGACCATTTCTGCTGGGGTGTACCTGCTTGCTTTTGTGAACAAAGGTTTCAGAAAGTGATCTCTTGGGTCATAATGTAAGGGGCAGGCTAATATGAAGCTTCCACAACTACAAGTCTGCCTGCGTATGGGACCTGGTTGAAGCAGCAATCCAAGACTGCAGTGGGCATCACTCGGAAACACGGCTCAATAAAGAGATTTCTTTAAGGAAACCGGTGAGTGTTTGGTCAGATAACTAGCTCTAAAATGCTCTGTTCTCAAGAGTGGATAAAATGTGGCATTTCTAATTAGTTGCAGGTCACTTCTGGACTCTAGCCGGAAGAGCCAGTTCCTTAGTTGACACTTATGCAGGGTCAATGCGGAGCTCATTTCTAGAAAATAATAATAGTTTAAAACCTCTTGACAAGCTGCTTTCCAGGGTTGGTTCTAATTCCATATAGCAGAGCGCAAGAAAACACTCAATAGGCCTAGTAGCAATTTTTAAAAATATACTTCAAGTGAGCACAGAGCACAGCCCACTCTTGGCTTAACTGTTTGTCAATTGGTTTATGTATGAAGAGATGCTGGTAGTTGTACTTTGGCTACTGAATACATTGGGAGTCAAACATTCTAGCTCCTGAATGATCAAAAACCAGAAGTGAGTGTTCTGGTTTTCAAACGCTCTTTCAGAAGCCGAATTTCTGACAGGGCTTCCGATAGGCTGCAGGAGCTTCCTATAGCCAATCAGAAGCCACGCTTTGGAAGTCAAAATCTTCAGAATTTGAACAGACTTCCAGAGTGGATTCTGTTCTACTTCCAAGGTACAACTGTATTCCTGATGGTAGAGAGCAGGGGCGGTGGCGGGGGGGGGGGTGTTGATCTGAAAATTTCCAAAATGGAGTTTGAATCTGCTGATTCAAGCAACATCTATACCTAGGACTAAGTATGCCCAAAATCCCAATCTTATTTATAGATAGGCTTTTCTGCCTACAGTACAGTATGTGCTGAACATCTCAAAGAGGTTTTTTGAGGCCCAATCAGGAAAGGATCATTAACTCATCCACATTCATCAAGATCGAAAACTTTCTGCTCCTAATTACTGGAGAGAGGGAGTTTGCATTGGCTAAATATTGCGCCAAATCATTAATATAAAAGTTTAAATGAGTGGGAGCCAGAATGCAACCTTGCTTCACTCCTTGCAACATTTTAAAAGCATCAGTCATACCAGAATTTAAATCTACTCTCCCCCTCATTTCTGTGTTGCTGTATAATTAACGGATCAATACCAGAAGTCTGAAGTCGATGTTGGCAATTTGAAATTTATCCCACTGTCTATTTTGATTAATAGAATCAAATGCAGCAGAAAGTTCAATAAGGGGTACATAGGGGTTATACTTATTGTTCTTGGTATATTTTCTTATAATATGGTTCAGGGTGAAACATCGATCAATGATACCATGTACTCCTCTAAATCCCACTTTACAACTACTCTGATAGTTTTTTAAGGAGATACCAAGGCACATAGCTTTGAGGAGATGTCTAACAAGGCGACAGGTGGATAATTTAGTGGATCATTCCTATGTGCTTTCTTATAAATTTGGAAATGATACTCAATTCTCAGCCAGAGGGCATTTGACCCATGCTGTTTATGGTGGTAAATAAGACAGAATAGGCAGACAGCATTTTAAGTTTTCCTTAGAGAGCTCAGGTGGAAGCAGATCTTCTTCAGGAGCTTCATTTGATACCAGGCAAGAAAGAATGTAGAGTTTCAACAAAGCTAGTAGTATTTTCCCAAGAATGTAAATAATATTAGAACACATTCCTCTTTTCCTCCAATGGATTTATATGATTCCTAATAGTTTAGTCTCCCGTTCAAGTATCTTAAGAGGATTAAATGACCTTAGCTTCAGTTGTTAACTGCAGAATGTGTGAATTCAGGAGCTGGAAAATGAAAAAGCAAGAGATCTTCTATTGTGACAACTCCTGTTTGCCTAGAAATATGCAAACTTCTCCATTAAGCTCAATCTCTTCATATAATGAATTTCCATCCTCTTCCCTATACAGAAGTTGGCGTTTCTCAAGACGTCACCTGTCAGTTGTAGCAATTCTTCATCCAAACCACTGGGACTCCATGTTTCACAGAACGGTCAAAATGCTCGTTAAAATATGAGAGCTCGCTTTGTTTCAATTTGCATTAATGGCTCTGCAATTAGATACTGGACCTGTAAATATTTTTTATGGCTCATTACTTGCAGGTCATACATCCCACAGCACAATTTTTTGAGGTGCCTTTGGGAAGCAAATGTTTGTTATCACCTTCTAGAAACTATGTGTTAGAAATTGGGCTAAGCCAAATAGATGGAGACACTGGGTTCCCATGCTGAAGATTTGAGACAGGATTAACAGGATTTAACTTCTACAACTGGCTTTCAGAAAATAGCCTATAGACCCTCAGAATAGTGTACCTGAGCTTGAAGTTTCAAACCCTGCTTACATTTTGCATTTTCCTGCCCATGACATACTACACACAACCCAGCCTTACAAGGATTGGTAAATATTGTTGGTTTCATATTTCCAGTCTTACATTCTGTTTAGAGCCCATTTCCACATCAGTTTGCAAATGGGCGTGTCTGTGTGTTTTTATGTCTCCATGGAAATGTATACCTTTTCTGGAAGCATTTCTATTCATATGCACTTTAGCATGTGTTTCCCCGTTATAAACCTTTTTGTGATATGTTTTTGTTGGAGAGCTGCATTGCAAAATGCAATGAAGAAATGTGGATTTCAAAGGATAAATGAGTTTCACTTTACATATTGGTTCCGGAATTAGGCAGGCCCACAACAAAATACAGACCTATCCAATTACCCAACCATTCCAACATTGAGCTTTGTTTATCTCTACCTTAGTCACTGTGGTAAGTGCACTGAAATCCTTTCGTTTACTCTTTGGCTTGGAACATCTTCAACTCCATCCAGGAGTTTCCCATAGAGACTCCTCAGGTCTTCCCTTTATTCCAATGTTTCTTTGTCTTGCTTGGATTCAGGAACCAGTTTTAGTGGATACAATTTGAGCCCTTGTTTAAGATACATAATATTAGTGCTGAATTTCTGGAAATTAACTTATGGAACACGATTTATTTTAAGTGATTTCAATTACATCTGTTTAACTTTTTTCTTTCTTTCCGAGGCCCAGAGATGTTTCATTTACCTACGCTTACTTTTTAACATCTTTATTTAATCTTCATTTAAATACAATTTTAAAATTATCTGATGCTCACGACATGATTGCCTAACGTGAGATAATAGCACCCATCCCACTTAGAGCAATTTATTATAATTATCCACTGAGCTGCTCCAGAATTTTTTTAAACTTGAACAAGGGAGAATCAATCTCTTATGTTATGAACAGCTCCTTAGACGTTAGTATTCCATCTTGCTGACATCAAAGTATTGTGCGCAGGAAGCCTGAGAGAGCATCTCTTCCACAATGAGTGTAGAAAAGAAGAAGAAGGAACCATGCATGATCCCTAGCTAAGAGGATCAGTGGTCAGGGATGATGGGAATTGTAGTCCAAAACATCTGGAGGGCTGAAGTTTGGGGATGCCTGAACTAAGCACTAGTTGCAGGGATCAGCAAACTTTTTCAGCAGGGGGCTAGTCCACTGTCCCTCAGACCTTGTGGGGTGCTGGACTATATTTTTTTGGGGGGGGGGGATGAACAAATTCCTATCCCCCACAAATAACCCAGAGATGCATTTTAAATAAAATTCTACCTAAGGCCCATGGGCCAGATGCAGCGCAATCACCTTCTCAATCTGGCCCGCAGGCGGTCCAGGAAGCAACATGTTTTTACATGAGTAGAATGTGTGCTTTTATTTAAAATGTATCTCTGGGTTATTTGTGGGGCATAGGAATTCATTCCTCTCCCTCCCCCCAAAAATATAGTCCGACCCACCACATGGTCTGAGGGACGGTGGACCGGCCCATGGCTGAAAAAAGGATGCTGACCCCTGGTGTAGTGGTTAAGAGCAGTGGATTTGTAATCTGGTGAACCAGGTTTGCTTCCCTGCTCCTCCACATGCAGCTGCTGGGTGACCTTGGGCTAGTCACACTTCTCTGAAGTCTTTCAGCCTCACTTACCCCATAGAGTGTTTGTTGTGGGTGAGGAAGGAAAAGGAGATTGTTAGTCACTTTGAGACTCCTTAAGGGGACTGAAAGGCAGGATATCAAGTCCAAACTACTACCCTCCTCCTCCTCCTCCTCCTCCTCCTCCTCCTCCTCCTCCTCCTCCTCCTCCTCCTCCTTGTTTTATGGATCTGGAAGCTACACTCCCCAACCGCTGGCTAGAGTGCATGCATAAAATGTCTACCCCTTCTTCGGTTACTTTCATATATTGATTACATGGACTCATGTGGTCTTTCCTCCTGTGTCTTCTGTGCTAGAAAACCACACACCTCAACCCATACCTGCCAAGTCTCCCGCTGAAAAATGCGGGATCAGCTGCAGCGCGGCACCGAAAGTTACATAGAAGCAACTTCCGGGGCCGCTCTGACCATGTGTGGGCACCGTAAATAGGGCAGAGTGGCACCGGAAGTCGCTTCTACGCATGCCCGGTGGCCATATGTAGAAGTGACTTCCGGTGCCGCTCTACCCGATTTACGGTGCCCACACGTGGGCAGAGCGGCACCCAAAATGGAGTCTCCCTGGCAGGTAGGAAATCCGGGGGATTTCTGGGATTTTTCTCCATTCGGGAGAACAGCGGGAAACGGATTAAAATCTGGGGGTTTCCCACGAAAAACGGGATACTTGGCAGCTAAGCCTCAACCTTAGGTTCATCTCTACCGCAGCTTTATACAAATCAAAAGTAATGGGAGGCTCCCTTCTGATGTCTGCCCTGTGGTTCCCACACTATCCTCCTATTCCTTGCCTGATTCACCCATTTGCAGTAAATATGTAAAGACCTCGTTAAAATCTCAGATGGAAAGTAACTCAGTCTCCTCTGTCAATTGCATCTGCATTGGTACAGAGATATGTGATATATATTTACGTAACCCAAGCCCTGAGAGTATAGAGAATGAAGAACACACTACATTTCTATAGAAACTTACATGAGAGATGGAAAGCTATAAGCTTCAGTTTCAGAAAATGACCACAAGAGGGCATGACAGTGATGCAGAAAGAAGAGAAAACTAAGTATTTTAGTCTAACCTTTTCCAAGTCAGGCTTCCGTTCTCCTTTAGGAGATTTCTCCCAGAACAATCCCTTTGACATTCTTTTTGCAAGCCAATTATGAACGATGTTATTTGGCCGCCAACACTTGCCTGTCTCTTAAAGGCATCTTTCCTGTTCCTGAAGCATCTGAGAGTTGTGAGCTTTTAACACATTCTCTCTAATCAGTATTGCTCTTAACTGGTTTGCATAGTGACGAGAAGCAACAGCAACACCATCAATGCTGACAGTGATACAGCTAGGGCTAGAACTCGGGGTCCTGCTGCACAGCAAGTCACCAGATGACTCCACCCTAAAGAGTGAAATATGATAGGGGCAGTTGCAAACAAGCCTAGCACCTGGGCTGGTACAGAATGTGGTGGTTAGCATGCTTCTGAGGACAAATTACAACCTGCATAAAGCACTTGCTTGTGAGATTTGCACTGGCTGCAAATTTGCTACTGGGCAAAGTTGTTGTGAGTGTGTAAATCTCTAGTTTGGGATCAGGTTACTCAAGAGATCAGCTTATCCCTTATATACCAAGGAGATGACTGTGGTCTGCAGCCAAGTCTCTCCTGCAAGTTCTCAGAAACCTGCTCCATAGTAACTCAGAGAAAGACTTAGTGTGACTGCCACTGTTCTGTGGAATAGTGTTCCTCTTGAGATATGATAGGCGCCTACTTTCTGCACTTTCTGGAAACTGGTGAAAATTCCACCCACCCCCGACTTTCCCAGCTTGGTAAATGGATCTTTACAAATAGTGTGAGTTTTTAATCCTGTTTGTTGTTTTTCTGTTTAACTGTTTTTAATTAATTTGTGTGTAAATTGTCTTTAGATGGTGGTTTGGAAGGTGATTATTAAATTATTATTATTAAGTCAAAAGAATAGGATAGGTCCTACAAAATATATAGACTAGCATGTTGTATATTGTTCCAGAAAGGGCAAAGTAGGTGGTTGTTGTTGGCATCCATCTGTCTGAAAAGACAGTGTGACTCTGGGGAAGAAATCAAACCTCTAGAGAATCACACCAACTGTTGTGGCTGCAGAGACCAGTTCTTGTAACTGCTGCCTCTTGGCAGTTTTTGTTGCATTAGCAGCACTGAAGTGACCTCCCTGGGGAGCAAGCCTGGGCAGTGTGTATGGAGGTCCTAGGCTGCCCAGACAACAAGACCCTCCTCTTAGTCTTGGTGAAAGGAAAGCAGAGCAATACATTGGCACGAGCTTGACTGCAAAAGTTGCCAGAAGGAGACATACAAAACACCATCTCAACCACCTTAGGGACACTTAGTCTTTTTTCCTCTGCAAGGCAACAGGTATGGATTTTTTTTTCCTTGGAGGTTACTCCTGAAACCTTTCTCATGAATGAATTTAGCCACAAGGCAGCAGAGGTTCAGGACCAGAGTCTTCTAGGTGGGCTACCTTCCCAGGTTGACAAGCCCCTTATTTCCCTC
Organism: Zootoca vivipara; assembly: GCF_963506605.1. Taxonomy (NCBI): domain Eukaryota; kingdom Metazoa; phylum Chordata; class Lepidosauria; order Squamata; family Lacertidae; genus Zootoca; species Zootoca vivipara. Next base: position 41,990,592 of record NC_083294.1, on the reverse strand, counting down.
AAAAGCATGTGGAGAAACCACCTTCTTGGCCGTTGGACCCACTATTGGTCTCAAACCACCAGAGCCCATCTGCACATGCAGTGGAAGTCCCTAATTCACCTAACTCACCAGGGTCTTCTGGTTTAGCTGACCAGACAAAGCTGTTCCTGGGATTGTGGCTGCTGTTGCATGCTGACAGCTTCTAGAAGCCACAAGTGAGAGCTGAGTGCAGGGTAGGGACCAAAGGTAGACATACCACCCCAGACGAAGCAAGGCAACCCCAAAGTAGCATGATGTGTCCCCCACAATAGTTACTACCCACCCCCTAACTCCCAATCCACCCCACAGACTAGATAGGTTCACATGAAGGACCTAATCAAATTAGATTTCTCATGCATCCCTACTTCTGGCTAAATTCCTGCAAAACAAATCTGATGAGGTTTTAGAGGGACATTTTAATTTGTGGCTGCTGTATTTCTGTTGTGGTCATAAAAGCATCTGCTCCAGACAACCTTGATACTTTATAAATCAATTCATCATAAAATAAGCCGTGGGTTGTAGCAAAATGTACTGTTCTCTTCCTGGATATAATTCCTGTTAAACCACAGGATAGAGCTGTGAAGTTCGAGAACATTGATCTAAATTCTTGCTCACATTGTTCTGAAATGGACTACACTTTTTTAAAAAATAAAATAAAAAGGTACACAGAATAATAGTAACAATAATATCTGTAACTACCAGTTCAGCGTCCTGCAGGTGGTCTATTGCATTGAAATCTTCTTCATGTGTGTGTGTGTGTGTGTGTGTGTGTGTGAGAGAGAGAGAGAGAGAGAGAGAGAGAGAGAGAGAGAGAGAGAGAGAGAGAGAAGCAGCACCTCTGCTTAGGTAAAGGCAGGACTACAATCTTTTCTAATGACTTCTCCTTGTTTGGGGGTAGGCAGGGCTGGATGTCCATTGTGGTAGATCACTGGTAGATCATTGGCTCCCCCCAAAGAAGCTGAACAACTGTGGCTCCCCTGAAAAAAGTTCAACATTTTACCTCCTCCCTGAAAAAAGACACACACACCCCGAAATGGGCCTTCCTCCTTCCTAAAAAAAGCTCAACTTTGACCTGAACCCCAAAAAAGGTTTTTGCCAGTTTTTTTAACTGTGAGTAACTCTTGGGAGTTGGCCACCCCTGCTATATGGTAATTTATGGACCTAATAGGTATCTAAAGCCATTTGCTGCATGTAAGTTTTGTTTTATTTGTTTTTTTATCTTATATTTTGGAAATGTACATCCAGTTTCTTTCTTTAATGTTTTTCGGGGGGGGGGCTAAGAGAGTGGGGCCCTACGCTGTAGCTTGTTTAGCCTATACGTAAATCTGGCACTAGGGGTTGGCAGAGGATTTGTAGTAGCAAGAAGAGATGTTAGTAAGAACATAGGACAAATCTGAATCTGATTAAACAATGCTCAGTGCACCTTAGCAATGAAGTGACAATCAACAATACCCGCTTACCCTGCTCAGGGGTGAGTGGCAGCAGAGGTATAGCAAGCCCAGGTGTGGAAATTTGTTTGTCAGCCCCCCCCCCACACATCAACAGGTCGGGGTAGGCTTGGGAGTCATGGGCAGGCACCAAATGTCTGCCCCCTCTTCCTACTCCTCTGTGGCTCCACCCCGTGATTCCCAAGTACCCCGAGCTGTCGGGGGAAGGGGGGAGCTATGCCGCTTTGCCAGGGCACTGGCAAAGCTGCATCCTCTCAGTCCCCCTCCCTCCCTCCCTAGCTTGCTGTAAAGTGGCAAAGCAGGATCTGCTTATGGCGAGCCGGGGAGGGAGGGGGAGCCATGGCTCCCACCCGCCCCTCCCTGGCTCTCTGTAAAGCAGCAAAGCAGGAGCCGCTTATGGCCGGGGCAGGTAGGCAGGGTGAGCACCCCGCGGGTTCTTGTGACCCTCCTGCCCCCACCCCACTGCCCCCCACCCCACCCCCAGCTTGTGATGTGTGATGCCGCTGAGTGGCAGTTGTGACTTGTTGCAGGTTCCCCCTCTGTTCCTGGGGGGCAAAAGCTGTCTCTTCACTGCTGACCATTATCCAATCCTAAAATTATGAGCTGTAATCATAGACAGGCGGCAGGGTGGAGCCTGGGTCTTCATTCCAATTTGACACCTAATAATAAAAGCCGGCAGCATCTGGGTTGTCCTGTCAGCCAAAGAGCACACCTCCCTCCTTCCCTCCACGCTGCTGCTGTTTAACTTGTATCATAACTTTGCTTTGATTTCATGGGTACCCAGTATATTGACCTTGCAATTGTTTTACAATGCTTTCCATGTTCGGAGCCGGGAAGGAATTTGCCTGCAGACAAATTGGGCCCATTTGGTGGTTCTGCCTTCTTCATAGCAAATGTCACAACTTTGGGTGGATAAGGTATTGGATGGAATTCTAGTCCATTGAAGGGTTGGGGTGAAGTGGTGGATCAGCTTATAGCACATGCGATCTCAGAGTACACCATTAGAGCGATCTAAGTGAAAGGCCCTGTCCAGAAACCAAGTGTGGGGCAGAGTCACTGAACTTCCAGAAGCATCTGGCAGTCAACCTGTGTCTTGACATGGTCCATATCCCAGGCATGACTCTGCTTAATCTTCAGCCCTCCATCAGGAGGCTGAAATGCATATACACCCAGTGCCTGAGCTAAAGTCTACCTACATCTGTAATCAATAAAGTTGTGGCCAATTTAATCCCAGATCATAATCTTGTCAAGTTTGCTCCATCGCACTATTACTATTGTCCTTGCCTGCTGGTGTAGTAGAGGGGGTGCTGCAACTGGGTCCACAGCATAGATTCAGGATGCCAGCTGCATATTTTAATACTTCCAATACCATTTGCATTATGGCTATTCATTTGTTTGCTTGCTTTTGCTTCTTATATTCCACCTTCTCCTCCAAGGACCTCAAGGAGCTGTGCATGGCTCTTCCACTCTCCACAATGTCCAACAACCCTGTGAGCTTAGGCTCAGTGATGTTGAGCAGAACAAGGTGAGCTTCATGGCCAAGCAGGGATTTGAACCTTGGTCTCCCAGCTTCTAACCCAACACTCTAACCACTATGTCACACTGGCTCTCAGACTAGAGCTCACATCCACTTGGTTGTTTTCACCTCACAGGTTCATAGGAAGGTGACTTATACTCAATCAGACCACTGATCCACCTAACACCAGCTGTCTTCAACCTTTCAGACCCAAAGACCCACCTTTAACCAAAACATGCATTCCAGGATCCATTTATTTTCTCTCTCTTGTTGGTGACACATTCATATGGAGGTGATACTGCTGTTGTTACACACCTTGAAACAGGCTGAATCCCATGATTGGGTCCCAACACAATGGCTGAAAACCAGTGCTTTGAACTGACTCACAGCATGCCTCCAGAGTTTCAAACAGGAGTCTTTATCAGTCCTACTGGAGAAACCATGGATGCAACCTAGGACCTTCTGTGTGCAAATAATGTGGTCTGCACTGATTTTTGCCAAGTACAAATCCAAAGCACATTCTACTTCTTGGAAGGGTTGACATCTAGAAGGAAATGTTCTTAGGCATCTGCTTACTGTTTCAATTCCCACCTGGCCCACTACTGCTATTCTTTTCTGTTCTTCCTGCTCAACTCATTTCCCACTCACACAGATGGGCAGCCATAGCTCACCACAAACAGACCACAAACAGACAGCTCTATTCACCTCTGCCTTAAACTCCCTTGCTTATCCATCAGCTCTCTTGGCAAGCAAGCAAGCAAGCAAGCAAGAGAGATGGAGGAGCCATTGAAGGGAGGCCAATGGATCTCCCAACACCAGGCAGGGGGGGGGGTAGGCCAGGGGGTAGGCCAAGGCAGTGGGGAGGTGTTTCCATCTCCTTGCCTCCCTTCCTTCCAGCACAGCAACCAGCAGGCTAATGTTGCAGCTGTGCCACACCAGATGAACAACTTCTGCTTCATAATATCTTCACCTCTTCTGAAACAGTTTCCTCTTTACTGGATGCTAGAATTGGTTAAACAAAACAAAACAAAACAAAACAAAACAAAACAAAACAAAACAAAACAAAACCGACATTGCTTTAAAAGCATGTTGCTTCCAGCTGGCTAATCACCCTAAAATTGAATGTGTTCAGCTTGGGGCATTACACAGTTGAGTTTTATCCCCGCCCACCCACCACCCACTTCTGTAGTTAAGATGCTTAAAGTATATGACAAGGATAACTGCTTTTATAAAATTAATGACTGCCTGGATGATGAATTTAGTCTAGTGGTAAAACAACAGAGCGCTTTCAATCCAATGCCAGTTATGCTGTTTGATTATTGTTTTGGCCTTTAAAGGAACTGTATGGAACTTTTAAAATATCTGTTACTACTGCACTGCTCCCCATACCACTTCAAGGCTTTCCCTTCTGATGCTCTTACTTTGGGATGTTTCAGAACTGGCTGCAAATGTTGCTGCACTTATAAATCCAGCCAAGCATTTAGCCACCCCATCCACCTATGCAGAGCAGTTTCATAGCCACAAATCTGTGTTGGACTAGCATACCCCCCAATGATGCCCGCAATTTGCAATTTACATGATAAAGTCCGGCCATTTCTGGTCTCCTCCATCCCAACTCAGCTTCTGCAGCAGGAACATTATGGGTTTCATTGGAGGGGGGGCTATGAAAAGGACTGTCCTACTAATTTGAGTCCATCAGATGTATTTTCTCATTAAGAACTCTTTCCATAAACCATTAAACTTTCCAGGAATCAAACATTTGGGAATGTCATTAGTCAAGAAGAAACACAAGGCCTTTGTTTCACCTGTATGACACTGACCCCAATTCCCTCCTTAGGATGAATGGTATTAGCAATGGTATATGTATATAGGTAGGTGCACAAAAGGTAAAGCACCCCTGGACGAAACAAAATAAAAACATTCCTTCCAGTAGCACCTTAGAGACCAACTAAGTTTGTCATTGGTGTGAGCTTTTGTGTGCATGCACACTTCTTCAGATAAGAAGCTCATACCAATGACAAACTTAGTTGGTATCTAAGGTGCTACTGGAAGGATTTTTTAAAATTTTGTTTCAACCATCACAAGTGTCATAGTATAATATATTGACGACTGAGGTGGAGCATAAGGAATCAGGTGGTCTTTAAAGTACTTGGACCTAATTATTAAGGCTTTGTGAATTAATATAAAAGCTTTGGACAAAAGCTTTGAGCAAATATATACATATATGGGAAGTTCTGTTTCACAAGAGGAAATCCTTGCATTGATGGAACATCTTTGTTGGATGGGAAGTGTTTGAAACTGCCCATCAGACATTTTTGCTCAAACATTGCAAGTAAAATATTATCCCATTGATTCTGTGAGTGCTACACATGTTATAAATGTGTGCGAGGGGGAGAATTAACTAGGCTCCTGAAGACAGGAGTGCCTGGCGTGCTCTGGTCCATGGGGTCACGAAGAGTCGGACACGACTAAATGACTATGAGAAACGGCTTAGGGAGCTGGGCATGTTTAGCCTGGAGAAGAGAAGGTTAAGGGGTGATATGATAGCCATGTTCAAATATATAAAAGGATGTCATACAGAGGAGGGTGAAAGGTTGTTTTCTGCTGCTCCAGAGAAGCGGACACGGAGCAATGGATTCAAACTACAAGAAAGAAGATTCCACCTAAACATTAGGAAGAACTTCCTGACAGTAAGAGCTGTTCGGCAGTGGAATTTGCTGCCAAGAAGTGTGGTGGACTCTCCTTTTTTGGAGGTCTTTAAGCAGAGGCTTGACAGCCATATGTCAAGAATGCTTTGATGGTGTTTCCTGATTGGCAGGGGGTTGGACTGGATGGCCCTTGTGATCTCTTCCAACTCTATGATTCTATGACTAAACAACAAAAAAGTGTTTTTGTTGCAATGCAAGGAACTGCTGAAAGACAGAGAGTTAACACAGAACATTTCCAAGCCACTGCAAAAGTCCCTATTTAACAGTGCAAAGGATGAGCTATGAGATCTATTAAATAAAGACACACTTTGTTGGTCAAGAGAAACTTTGACTAAGCTGATGGAGGGCTTGGGGACTCTGAACATGATCAGAGTAAATAATGTTGGTTACTTTGGGTGCATTTGTAGCAGCAAATCCAATTAAAAATTTGACTTCAAAAGGAAGTTTGGATTCTCAGATAGATGCCTGAGTGGAATTGAAATGTGGACTTTGTGGATTATTTGTTCCTGAGAGAGGCTTGCAACTATGATAGCTCTTAGTAAATATTTATTTTTATTCCTTAAAGCTGGTGGGTTTCATGTCATTTGCACTGCAAACATCTGGAGATATGCATGTCCAAACAACACATGCATTCAAACAAGTGGTTGTTAAAGCAAAAATGGCCAAAATAAGGAACTGACACATGGATTGCATATTTACCACACTTACTTGGAAGTAAATCTCACTGAATTCAATGAGATTTACATCTTAGAAGACATTCATAGGTTTGTGTTGGTCTACTAGGAATTTATGTAATGTACAAATAGAGAACATTTACTCAGGAGTAAGGACTCTATGATCAATGGGGGTTACATCCTAGTAAGTGGGTATAGAGTGGCAGCCTACACATGAAGTCCAAAATATGTTTGCTCAGAAATAAGCCTCACTGAGTGACATACACCCAAGTAAGTGTATGTAGGGTTGCAACCTAAGTCTGCAACTCCCTGCACACTTACTTAAACTGCATTGACATCATGGGACTTTCTTCTGGCTATACATCCATAGGATTTCTCTGCCTAATTTGGAATATTGGAGGTTGTTTGATAAGAGGCAACCTGGTAAATGATATCTCATTTGGTGGTGGTGAGCATCTCAGACTAGGAAAGGGGAAGGGTACAAGAGAAGAGCACACTCTGTTGTGGCCATATCTCCCTTTCCCAGGTAGCCCAGGACCCAACATGGCTGGAACATGGTTGCCACAAACCATATTATACTGAGCATTGGATCAAGTAACATCTCTGTTTAATCAATATTTCAAATTTGTTATTTTAATGCTTCCATCCTGCTTAGGAAATGGATGAAATTTATTATGCTGGAAGGGGGAGGAATTGGGGGGAGTTCCAATGCTTGAGATTTTGGGGTGCCTAGTCAACTAGATTTGACTGGGTCAGATGAAACAGTAGTCTGGGTCGGTGTCAGGCAGTTTCATATCTTTGATTGTGAATTTGATTATCAAATTGCTGCCTCATTATCTGAACATTATCATACAATCACAGAATTGTAGAGTTGGAAGGGACCCTGAGGGCCATCTAGCCCAACCCCATGTAATGCAGGAATCTCAGCGAAAAGCACCCATGGCCATCCAACCTCTGCTTCAAAATTCCAAGGAAGGAGAGTCCACCACCACTGTCAAACAGTTCTTCCTGATGTTTAGTTGGAATCACATTTCTTGTAACTTGAAGCCATTGGTTTGAACAGGAGAAAACAAGCTTACTCTGTCTTCCATTTGATAGTTCTTTAGATATGGGAAGATGGCCATCATATCTCCTCTCAGTCTCCTCTTCTCCAGGCTAAACAACCAACTCCCTCCCTTAACCATTCATTAAAAGACTTGGTTTCCAGATCCTTAATCATCTTGTTCACCCTCCTCTACACATGTTCCAGATTATCAATATCCTTCTTCAACTGTGGTGCCTAGAACTGGACATAGTACTCCAGGTGTGGTCTGATTACGGCAGAATATAGTGGGATCCATTCATCCTGAACAGAACTCATGAGGGCTGCTTTTATCATCATCATCATCATCATCATATCATCACCATCATCCATTAAATTTGAATGTTTTATAAACTACCCCTTTATCCCACTATGAATAATGATGCAATCTTAAAACAAACAACAATAAAAACAAATAGGAATGCGGAGGGGTGTACCCAGTTCACACTTTCCAAACCAATACACTACAACTATTCTTTGACAATTGCATTCATCTGAGTTTTGTGGTGAATCTCATGAACCGAAATGTATGTACAAAAATCTGTGTATTAAGGAAATGCATGCACAAGAATTTATATACTACTGTAAGTAACATATTAGAGGAAATTGCAACACAAATTTTCATGAAAATGCATACACATTTTTTTGCGCTCTCTCTCTCTCTCTCTCTCACACACACACACACAGAGAGAGAGAGAGAGAGAGAGAGAGAGAGAGAGAGAGAGAGAGAGAGAGAGAGAGATGGGGCAAACTGAAATTAAGATGGGGGGGGGATGAGAAACCAGAATGAGCAGGTATGTTTGTTTGTTTGTTTTTTAAAAGCCTGGGCTAATTTAAATGTCTTAACCTGGTGCTGAAAATATTTCAAGTTTCACCCACATGGCTTCCTTTTGTAGGATATTATAAAATTGAGAAGGCGCTCCTCTTTATGGATGCATTGAAAATGCACCTTTCCCACAGAGGAATCTCGGTGAAGAGTCTCGTTGGAAATCGCATTTGCGAGTTCCAGTCAGGTACTTGTGGAAAATGTGTCAAAGAATTAACCAAATCTTCCACTGGAATGTTGCTTTGTTATCTTTACTCCCAGCTCTTTATAGGGTCCATGGCATGTCAAGGAAGAGCTCCATTTCAATACAGGCACAGCTAAGAGCTGATTTTGACCTATGAGCTTCAGGCATGGTTTGGTTCTCAAAGCTGCTACCCCTTCAGGCATGCAGTTCATAAGCATTTTGCATAATGAATCAGCACATATGTTTAAGTTTTTTTAAAAAAATGATCAGGGATTCATGTCAGGTAAAATGTCCTAGTTCAATGCAAAGATTTGGAAAATGCTATAAAACAGATTGAATTACTGAAGCATATAATAGGGCAAAAATCCTTTGATATGAGACAATTACTTACTGTCCAGGGAGCAGATAATACTGTAGAAGAAGTTATTTCTCCTAATATTTTTTTATAATTGCTGCTCTATAAAGAATGGCTTGTTAAGACAGTAGCTTTAATGTTTCATCAGCATTAACCACACAGAGCATTGCCTGCCCATAAAAGAACATTCTGTAAACAAGGGCCACATAGGATGCACTGGCTTTGTTTCAGCTCCTGTACTTACTACAACAGGGTCAGGAAACAAATGATTCTGTGGAAACCTTCATCCTCCTACACCATTGTTCATGCTGGGTGCTGGGGCTGCTGGCAGTTGAAGGGCCAAAGGTTACCCATCTCTGCTTTACAGCAACCAAACAAGTCAAGTCAATCAGTTCTACAGCGGAACCTCGGTTTACAAACACCTCAGTTTATGAATTTTCGGTTTACGAACGCCGCAGAGCCATCTGGAACGGATTAATTACTTTCCATTACTTTCAATGGAACCTGAACATCCATTGTGGCTGCACCTTTGCCTGCAGCCAATCAGAAGCTGCACCTTGGTTCCCGAACATTTTGGAAGTCGAATGGATTTCCGGAACAGATTCCGTTCAATTTCTGAGGTACGACTGTATTCTGAAGCATATTGACTTTTCTACATCAGACAGCAAAAAACAAGTCTTTGCAAGTCTTCTGCAGTCTTAACAATGGATGAATAGAGTTGTTTCTAAGATCATTATAAAAAGGGCATTCAATGAGCACATGACTCGTTGACACGGGGTTTCAACCACAAACTCGGACCTTTTTAGGAATTCCTTGGTGCCGCCCCATCCAATCTGCTAGTGGAAAGACATTTAATCTTGCCTGTGTGAAGGCTACCCTCGTTTTAATGTTTGGTAGTTCTACCAGAAATCTTGGAAGGGATAAATTCAGTGGAATAAAGGAAGAATACGGATTATTAGATTGACATGTCTCGATTTCAGCAGCTTGTGATTGCATCTCAACGTCCCTAAGCCTTTGGAGTATTAATTCTTTAGCTCTCTCAAAACCTTGCAGCAAAAGAAAAGAGGTAGAGAATTCTAAACTCATGGCAGCTGACTGTATTTCACCCTTCTCTGAGTTTGAGCCCATCTCTTCCAAAATTGTCAAACAATATAGTTGTATACTCTCACTTCCCATGGTGGTGAGAAGCTCAATAGGCAATTTTCACCAGAGTTGATTTCTTATGGGAGGAAACTTGTGGTTATTTTTACCTGTCAGTTGTCTTGAGTCCCACCAGGAAAAAAGACAGGGTAGAAGTAAATACATAAACAATCATGATAATCATGAGGCCAACACCTTACCGAAGCTAAGTAAGTCTGTACCTGGATGGGTGGCTGTTTGCAAACCTCTTGTTTGTTGTCTTATCACAAAAGGAAGATGAGGCATAAATATAAGGTTGAATCAGAGAGAGAGAGAGGAGGGGGAGGGGGGAGAGAGAGATACCCCAAATTCCATCAGAGCAGAGCTGGCTTTCTCTGTCTTTGTCCTTCCAATACTGCTTTTTCTTTACACAGAGATATCCTGTTGTTCCCTAAGCTGGGGGCTGTGCTAGAGAATGGCTCACCTTCTTTAAAGATCTCTTGAATTCCAGAACTTACTTCTGTTGCATCCCTAGCCACCAGCACTTATTGAGGAAACCATCAACCAATCACCCTTACTCATTGACCTGCAGTGCCTCTACCAAAAGGTATGATTGTTCTGGCTCAGACAGCATACATAACATCATTTTATACCTTAAATGCATTCTCAAATGCTTCACTTCACCAGTGTGGATGGAAATTAATTCACATGAGAGAGAGATATATGCACTTGTACACACCTGCCAGCAGGGCCGTCTCAAGCACATCGGGCGCCCTGGCGCCGTGGTGCGGAGATCGCTCCGGCGCCCCCGCCCCGCTCCGTTTCTTGCTGTGTCTGGTGGGAGGGCGCCCCAAGCCACCCAGACTACCCCTAGAGCAGGCATGTCAAACCTGCAGCCCTCCAGATGTTTTGGACTACAATTCCCATCTTCCCCAACCACTGGTCCTGCTAGCTAGGGATCATGGGAGTTGTAGGCCAAAACATCTGGAGGGCTGCAGGTTTGACATGCCTGCCCTAGAGCCTGCCCTGCCTGCCAGTAGTCCTGGAGGTACTCAGTTGTAGAGCATCTGCTATGCATTCAGAAGGTTTGTTTCAAACCCTGGCATCTGCGGGTAGGGCTGCGAAAGAACCCTGTGTAAAACCCTGGAGAACCATTGCAAGTCAAGGTAGACAACAGAATGTTGGGTGGAAAAATGGTCTCACTCAGCATAAGGCAGTTTCCTATGGGATGAGGCAAATGCAATCTACAGTCAACTTAGATGTTCCCTTAGTTAATCAGATCAGCAAGCAAGCTCCCATAGTGAGCAGGACGTATCTAAGCAAGACACATATTCATCCTTAGCTCCATTCCTTAGACAGGATTGCACTTGAGTCACAGGAGTTGCCAGGAGCATCTCTCCCCTCCCCCCAAGAGTGCAGGGGAAGAGTCAGTTTCAGAAATTGAGCTGTGCAACTGGTTGACTCTGTAGATGAGAGGTGTCTGATTTTAGAGAGAACAGCCTGGGGCCCTTCCTTTCCTGGGAAGAAGCTGTTAGCTCCCAAGAAGAGGAAGAGTTGGAAGTCGGCCAAAGCCTTGCCAGGCAACCAGCAGATAAGCCAGTGTTGGAGGCTGAGTCTTCTGGGGAAGAGCTAGGCCAGCCCAACAGTCCTCAAACGAGGGGATTGGAGAAGCTCAGAGAGCAACGGAAGGGAAGGAGATTAAAGGCAGGATTTTGGCGTTCTTCCTGTTGGGGGAGGGACAATGAGTCAGACTGAGCAACTAAGATTAATGAGAGCAGGCAGAACGCCATGCTCTGAATGTGTTTTTCTTTTAAATAAACTTGTATAAAACTGACGGAGAGTCTTTGCTGCTTATCAGGCTGCTCACCTGGCAGAGATCATTAAAGGGGTGCAGCTGGATGAAGAAGGCTCATGCTAGTAAGCTGAGAACTATTGCTAGCCAACCACTAAATTCCACAAAGCACACTTACCTGGGAGCAAGCACATTTATACAATCAGACTAGATTCTCCATGTTTGCAACAATTAGCATTAGAATAATAGTAATAGTAATAGTAATCCTCATGAAAATCTTTCAGCATTTTAGTGCAAATTTATTCTAACAGGCATTTTTCTATGCATTAGATGAATGTACACATTTCTGCAAGAACTTTCCTTGATAATGCATTTTGTATATTACTTCCATTAATATATTCCTTGTACACACACTTTCCCTTAATATGTCTTCTTCTAACTACTGGATAGAGAACTCCATCCAGTTCAAAAAAGTGTGAATTTAGGAGAGTTGTTTTGGTTTGAAAAGTGTGAAGCAAATAGTTTCTCATTAAAATTAAAATAAAATTGCATTTCTCCCCCTTCCATACATATGGTTGTGCTGGCAAACTTTTCCTTTAAAATCAATGAGACTTAAAGTTGCAATCCTATGCACTTTTCCTTTAACACACTGGGATTTAAGGCCTGCCTAGTACTGTATTGTTGAGGCTTGCAGTGCTTTGGTCATTTACCCAGGAGTAATTCTCAACAAAATCAGTAGGATTTAGTTCTGAGTAAGCATAGATCGTGATGCAAAGTGCCTTATTAAGTCTGGGTGGTGCCCAGTACTTTTTCTTAATCAAATGTATGTAGTCCACATGAAATTCAAGACTGTTGCTTTTCTAATTAAAACATTAATTTAATTACTGCTGTTAATCTCCTTTGTTTACCAATGACAAGAAGCTCATTCCCTGGCCCACAGTCTTCCAGATGCTCTGCTCACAAACCTATTTCATTCTCATTCATATATATATATATGCCTCTTCCTTGAAAATTTGTCTGATGATCTAAATTATAAACACACCAATGAACAGAAACCTTGATTCATCTTCTATGATTCATCTTCTATGAGGGTGATTCAAAGTCTCCCTGCATTTTAAGACAAAGGAAGACTTGGGAATAATAGAGTATCTTATAGGGGGGAAACTACACTTCCAACTGTAGCAAACATAATATCTTCCGGCGAGATTGAAGAGATGGTGTTGTTATTTCTTTATCCATTCATTCATTTATTAGATTTATATATCGCCCATCTTCCAAGAATCATAGTACGGCTTATAGTATAAAAACAGGCTAAATGCCTGCAATCAGAGGAAATAATCACCCTGATTCTCCCATCCGAGTGTTTTCAGGAGGGAGGTTAAAGTAATAAAAAACCCTGGTCACACACTAACTTGCTGGGTTCCACCCAACTTGACATCACGTGACATCATGTGGCGGGGGGGAGGCCCAATGGGATCTGTTGCAGCCATGGGAAGGCCCAATGGGGCCTGCTGCAACTGCAGAAAATTGAAGTGGGGCAGCCTCCTCCTTGAAAATTTTAAGAGGCCTTGCCCCCCCCCCCACTACTCCCTAGATGGCACCCCTGGTCTCACACATGGTTTTTGCCATTTCACGGGTTTCCTGCATTACTTAAAAAGCTCTTTCTAATCACCCAACAGTGAACTGGAGCAAAGGGGAACGAAGCCCCAGTCCACAAAGTAGAGTCAGACGTGGACCCCAAGATGAATCAGGCATCCTATGACACACTTCAAACTGAAGTAGTCTGTTACCTGAAGTGCCAAATCAGGGTCCAAACAGTATCTTGTGGTCAATGTACACCCCTAACAAAATCGAAAGGAAAGAGAGATGCAGGAAGACAAAGACTCTGGACAACAACAACAACAACAACAACGGCCTTATGTTCTGTAGATGTGAGGAAGGTCAAAAAATTTTTTTCTGATTGTCTCTTTATATGTGCATTTTCATTTAGTTAAAATAATTAAAATGAATGCTTGGCATGCTATTTCAGACCATTGATGATTTTCCACCCCTGGACATTCCTGGGGAAGCACAATGGGAGGCAGAAGTGCCTTTGATTACAGAAGCATCTTGACATTTAACCTTGCGTGAATGGAACAAGTTTGCAAAGGCTGACACGAAGGAAGTCAACATGAATTACGGGCAGCTTTCTGTGATAGCTCCTCTTAGATGGAGCCTTCACTTTCCTGACACATTTCCAGCTGCTGCCAGCTGTCTTGCAGCAACCAGCAAAGAAGCAGATCAAGGAAAGTGACTAATGTGTAGATAGTTGGTTTTAATTATTTCTGAGGAGGAGCAACACTTAATTTATTTACTTTATTGACCTGGATACTATTTCACAACTCTCCAGCAGTGCAGTGTGCATACCTAGCTACGGGTATAATGGATGTACTCTCCAAAGCTGTCCCAAGTGAATTTTGCTGAGTGAAAGGTTTGGGTGAAAGGTTTGCAAGTGTTTGGGGGAAGGGCTATAGCTTAGCGGGACATGCCACACATAGTCCTATAGTTCCAAAGTAATTCCCTGATATCTTTAGCTAAAACTGTCAGGAACCAGTGATGTGAAAGTACTCAGGCACAGTAGTGAATAGGGTGCTCATTTCCACACAAAAGAGGAAAATTAATTGCCAATAGGACACAGATTTGCATGCAATTTGTATATTCTGATACACATGCAAGCAGTAATGTAAATTGAACAGTTAATCTGTATAACAATTGGACATTTGACAGTCTGCAAGCTGCTTTACATAGCACATGTGTCATGTCAAGTCCTTTGAATACTTAATCAAAACTCACATTTTAGGCCAGAACTTTGGCACATCCTCCTAGAGCAGGGAGGTCAGCATCACAGAAAATTATGCTTCTTACTGTAGTAACAACAACAACAACAACAACAACAACAACAACAATAACAGAACATTAAAAACAGAATAAACTTCAAACATTAAAAACTTCCCTAAACAGGGCTGGCTTCAGATGTCTTTTAAAAGTCAGAGAGTTATTTATCTCTTTGACATATGATGGGAGGGCATTCCACAGGGCAGGGGCCACTACTGATAAGGCCCTCTGCCTGGTTCCCTGTAACCTCACTTCTCACAGGGAAGGAACTGCCAAAAGGCCCTCAGTGTTGGACCTCAGTGTCCGGGCAGAACAATGGGGGTGGAGACACTCCTTCAGGTATACTGACCAAAATGTGGAGACATTCAGGTATTATTACATGGAAGACTCCATAAAACTTAGTTGGTGGTCCATGTGGAAGGCAATTATTTTTCAACAGTGCAGTCCTATGCTTGTCTGCTCAGAAGCAGGGCCCATTCAAATGAATGGGGCATGCCCCCAGGTAAGCATATATATAAAAAACTGTAGTCTTAATACGGACTTTGAGTCTTGCCAGATCAGGTCTGATGGAACCAATGGTCTGATGGAGATGCTGGAATGATGTTGGAAATGAGAAAGATGTTGTGAATTATTTAAATGATTCCCTTTCTAATATCAGGAGGAAGAGAGCAAAATTCAGAAATCCCCTGTTTCTAGATCCAATTGAACTGACATTGATGGGTGGTGGGTTGTTTCGTTGTTTTGGTTTTTTTGCAGGGGGTGGAATACTGTATAATTGTTTCTACACACATCAGAAATAGTATGCCATCTGCTTCATTTGTACAAGGAAATGCATTAGATTGTAAGTATTCATGCTGTTTTGCAAACCTCAGCTAATCAGTAGTGATGCAGGCAGTTATCTCTTGTTATTTCGGTCCCAGCATATGCCTTTCCTATTGTCCCTTCCATCAGTATCTAAAACAAGAACTTCTGATTATTTTGTGTATGTGTTCCTTTCTATTTTAGCAAGCCTGTTCTAGGGGTAACTAAAATCAGCTTGCATTCCATGGAAACTGGGCTTCTGATTTTGCCCTGGGCCTGGAGTGCCCTGGTATCCTGTGTTTTAGGGACATTAAGGATATATGCACACTTAGATTTAATGTACACTAACATGCTGTATTTTTAATCTGAATCCACATGGTGTACTCAGGAACGCATATGGTTTTTTTTGATGAAAAAACCAGTTGGAGTGTTTTTTTCCTCAAACTGGCTTCACAGAGATTGGAATCCACCAGCTGATAAAAACTCAGCTAAGCTGTTAACACCTTTACCAAGCTAGAGTTGCCATATGTCGGAAGGTCAGACAACTACTCTTCTTGTAAAAGTTTGACCAAGCACAGATGAGACTGATGGTGCAAACATGCAATGACTATGGATGGGGTAAAAACAGTACCACCACTCAAATGGACACATATTGGAATGCATCAGATACTAATTAGCAATGGGAAAACTGTGGTGATGTAAACATCTTGTTGGGGTGGGGTGGGGTTGAAGAACAAGGGGGTTAGAAGCACAATGGTAAAAACTTCAGTATACTGTAAGGTGAAAATGTGAATACAGCTGAAGAGTGGGGATTTCATGACATATGCAAGAGAATGACCGCTCCCCACATTAAACGGGGGAGCGATTTTTGCATGGTCGTACGCAGCCCCCTAGACCACACAGTGGCTACCTGGTAGTTTGGATCTGGCCACTACCTCTCCAGGCTGGATACCTGGGGTCTCCGCCTACCCCAGCCAATCATCCAATCCTGCCTGGGGAGGTGTTGCCAGGGGACTGGCCAGGTAAGGGGGAGGGACTTTCCAGCATGCACAATAGAATCTGAATCTTACCTGCAAGCAGCAGTTGGCTCCAGAGCTGCTCCCACCCTCCACACCCTAACTAAATTTTTCTTTGCAGGTTAGCCCCTTTTTCCACAGGTACACAGGCACTGCTACGTCAGGGTCGCTGTTGAAAGGCTGGAAATGAATTTTCCTGCATTGGCAGGTTTTTGCCTTTCCCGTAGAAATATGTCACAACTTTGCCAGTTTCAGGCCTTGGGCAGATTCCTTTTGGCTATCTTCTTAATGGGGTGTGTGTGAGGCGGTGACCTCACCCACTTTGCGGCATCAAGATCAGGGTTCCCCCCGTTAAAGGGGTCTTGGGAGGAAGCGTTGACCATACACCGAATGGTTGTCATTTCTTTCCCCCTCCAGCGGCGGCAAACAGGGGCAGGCTCTCTCTGCTTGAACATATGTTCTCCAGAGCTAGCCCAACCCCCATACATTCTGGATAACCCTGAAGTCCCCCAGATCCTCGGCCGGGGACTGGGGAAGGATAACGCCCAATGCCTGAGCCAGGGTCTTTCTACACTTGAATCTTAATAAAGTTGTGGCCAGTTTTAATCCTACAACGCATTGTCTGAGTCATTATTCCACTCAGGAGTCGCTTGGGGTTTGGGGGGACTCCGCCTGTCCACGCAGATCAGAAGCTCCAAGTGTCCCTATTTTCCAAAAATGTTGGAGGGTGTGGTAGTATGTCCATATTTTCATTTCAGAAATGTCGGGGGGTACGGAGTTATGCGACCCCTGAGCCAAGGAGATACAACCTTTAGAAGACATCTGAAGGCAGCCCTGTATAGGGAAGCTTTTAAATGTTTAATGTTCTATTATGTTTTTATATATGTTGGAAGCTGCTCTGAGTGGCTGGGGAATAAATAATAGAATTGCTGCTGCTGCTGCTGTTATGGATTAGGACAGCCCTATTTTCATTAGAGAAATGTTGGAGGGTATGGAGAAATCTGTTCCAATTGCTTCTTTGGAAGGGAATGGGAGCCTCAAACTCCAATTGCCACTGAAAATATTATTGGGGGTTTTGTTTTGCATTTTAACAGGGGGGGGGGAGAGTTCATCTATTCAGAGGCAAACTGTGTTCAATGAAATTAACACTGCCTTATCTCTATTTACGGACAGTTCTTACATGCCTCATTTTTTAAAAAAAAATAGCTCTGGTGATCCACATGCATCAAGCCAGTGGCCATTTTCATTCAGCATCCAATTCTCACAGGATCCAGTTCGCCTCCCATGTCTCTGCAACAGATGAAGTTGTGGTGTGGTGGTGGTGTGTGTGTCAAAGCCACCTTGAGCTCACTGGAGGAAAGAGGAGATGGAATATATAATACTGTATAGTTAAAACAGCAGCTTGATCCCAGCACTCCCTGGAACGGCTCACCGCTTAGTTTAGTGGGGATTGTATGTTTAAAGCACAAGACCAAAGAATCCTGGGAACTAAGGGTGCTTGGAAATATAGCTCTGTGAGGGGTAAACTAGTTTCCAGTATTCTTTGGTGGGAGTCACAGGCTGTGCCAATACACCATAAATCAATTATTATCATTTTCTTATGCATCTTTAACCAAATGCCCCCTTTTCATTTTGAGTTTTCCCCCTACCATAGTAGCTCTATTCACAGTATAAAACATTTCCAGTAACTGGAATAATTAAAACGACAAAGGTAAAGCTATCCAGGGTTATACGGTCACACTATGGTCATGTGCATGTGATATTCTGGAGTAATTCTATTCCAGCAGCATGTAATATTACAGTCAGCAGTGGGTGGGTTACCAAGTGATCCTTGGTTATGAGAGCAGCAGAGTTTTACAAGCATCCTTAATTTAATCTTACCTAATTTCCTCTATGAAATGTTGGAGGGCTTGCATGTGCCTTGGGGGAAGGGGGGTGGAAAAGTCTGCTGGATTTCCCAATTTTCTCAATTCTCATATTTCTAAACATCAGGGATGCAATCACAATTCTAAATTAGGGGGGGCATTTTTTAAAAATAACCATTTGATGATAATTGATAAATGTGGTACTTTTTTTTAAGGGGAGAGTTTACTGTAACTTTGCATTCCTTATGCATAATGTAGTCACTTCTGTGTAATCTGCTCCCTGGGATCTGAATAAATTAGTGCAAATGCAGTACTAAAGTGCATGATTAATTGCATTATTATGTTCAAATCAAAATCAGTTGGCAGGGATAGCCAAAAATAAAAGGTTCATTGCAGTATGGGATCTTGATTAATACTTAAGTAACGCTGAAATAACAAGCCAATAATTTGAGTGAAGGCTTGTTTGAGAGGTGGAATGTTTTTAATAACAGCTCTTTAGTAGGAAATAGCTCTTTGGGGCATTAGGGGCAGAGAAGTGTGGGATCAGGCCTCCTCTCCTCTCAGCTGGCAAACAGAAGGTCCCTGCTTTAAGCCTTGGCATGTCCCATCTCAAATCCTAGAGAGTTGATGTTAGTCAATGTTGGCAGTAGTGAGCTAGATAGACCAAAAGTCTGACTTGGTATAAGACCACTTCCTATTTTCCTAACTCAGCATGCACTGTTTATCACATTGTTTATCCTTGCCGCTCTCCAAAGAGAACAGAGCATCCCAAATGGGCTTATCCAATTTTATTTTCACAACAACCATATAGGGTATAAGTTGGCACAAGAGAGAGTGATTGACTTCAAAAAGGCCAACCAGCAAGCTTCATGCTTGATCAGGAATTTAGAATAAAGTTATTTTATGAGACTAAAACAAACAAACAAAAACAAACAAACAAAAAACAGACAAAAACTGTCATCTGGGGGGAAGTCTTTCCATCAGGCTGCCTCAGTAGGAGAGATGGGAAGCAGAAATCTCACACCATCAGCTTTGCTAAAAGACCAGCTCCATCAAGCACCTCCTGTGCCTGCTGGTCAATACAGGAACAACTGTTTAGTAATTGGTCCCAGAGTCCCCCCCCCACCCTGTCCTGATCTATCACCTATCCCATCCCTTCCTGGCCCCAACCCACACCCAGGCGAGTCCCCACCTCCATTTGGCTTAGTCTGTAAAGGCGAGCCTCCATTCGGCCTACTAGCTGCAGTACCAGTGTAGCCTCCGCTAGAGGGCCAAGGTTTTCTAGCTGTAGTACAAGTGTAGCCGCCGCTAGAGGGCGCTGTGTTGCAACCTCTTCTGCCTTCTATTTCCCAGCTTCCTGGGCCCTCTGATTTCAGGGTTCCAAACCAGTGGGTTTTACCTGGTTTTCGTGGCACAGGTGTGACATGTGGGCAATCAAAGTGCATGGAAACACTTGGATATCCCCATGTGATGCTGTGGCCAAATTTGAACACGATCGGGCAAGCGGTTTTGGAGAACGTCACGGCCTAACAAACATGGACCTTCTACATTTTTATAGATATAGATATAGATAAAATCCTGCTGGTGGGGACTGTCCTGTTCTGGTAGCTTTTTGGTCTGAAGAGTTGGCTATGAAAGAACGTACAGGACACCCCTCTCCTCCACATTCAGACCTTTCTGCATTGAGAAGGAGAGTCTGAATGTGGATTCTAAGGGCTTATCTGGACGACCTATATATTAAGCTTTCACCCTCTTTTGCTTGCACAAAGCTCACACGGAGATCAGATTATGTCCAGCCTTTATTGAGAATTAACTCTGAATTGTTTGCATGGAGGTTAGACAACAGTGAACATTTATCCTGCAATTCAATCTGGTTTGCTTGCAGGGTGTTTGGATGTCTTCCCATCTGTTAATTGCACATTTTTTAAAAAAAAGGTGATTTTGTTGCTCTAGGATGACAGGGCACTTTAATTGTGCAGGATTTTATATACATTTTCTGATAGGTTCTTGAATACCAACAGACCTAAGTGAGTTTGGTGAATGCATGTTGAATTCTCCTCGTTACCAGGAACCTTGTTCCCTTTTATGGGGAGATTCTAAGCCTCTTGAGTAGGGATGGGGAGAAATTGATTCAGTTCGCTTTCAAAGCTGAATCTATCCTTTTTGCACTATTCAAAACAGTATGAGAACTAAAACATCTTTCAAAATTCATACTTATCTGAATTTTGTGATGCTGCTCACCAATGCTTACAAATGGGCACATAGTAAAGTTGGCATAAGAATGCATACATCAATTAAAATAACATACAAAATGTCATTATGCCAAATAAAATTACTTGCAAAATGTGTTTGTTAGTCAACACTGCATACAAAAATTGTGTTCATGAAGTTTTCTTTTTCAGTAAAAATATTGCAAACTGCTGCAGAAATTTTGAGAACTAAATTTAAGGCTGGGGGTGGGGGGGTGGGGAGAGAAATGGAGAGAACCAAAATGAACAGATTCTTCCATCTCTAATGTTCAATATTCCCTCGAGACAGTGCAGGTAACAGATAAGACAGACAACTTGTCTAGTTCTCTCTTTTTGGCTTCTGTAATCTATCATCCAAGTAGGAGGAGCCCAGCTTCAGGCTCCTGTTTTCAGAATCCTGTCTCCATAAGACCAAAACCTCAACCCCCTCTTACACCAGAGGACAGGATTTAGAGCCCCTCTGGGTTCCTGCTCTTAGATCGAAGTAACAGCCCAAATTAGCATCAGATAGGATCTGAGGACAGCCTCTTCATCCCTCCCACAAACATGCTAATGGCATGTTTGGAGAAGTAGTGTAGCTCAGACATAGACAACATGCTTAGTGTACAGAAGGTCCCAGCTTCAATCTCTGGCATCTGCAGATAGGACTGAAAAAATATCCTGATCTGAAACAGCTACTGGCAGTCTATATAGACAGTACTGAGCTACATAGACTAAGGGTATGATTTGGTATAAGGCAGCTTCCTATCTAGCAATATTCCTTTGAGATTTCTTTCCTCTCCTGTTACCTATGGGAAGCCCACAAGCAGGACATGAGTGCTATAGTCATCTTCTGCTTGTGAACCACTGAAACTGGTATGAAGATATATACTGCCTCTGAGTAAGAGGCGACATGACAGTTTTTAAAATCATGCATGCCATAGAAAGAGTGGATAAAGAAAAGCTTTTCTCCCTCTCTCATAAGACTAGAACTCATGGACATCCAAGGAAGCTGAATGTTGGAAGATTCAGGACAGGTAAAAGACAGTACTTATTCATGCAGCCCATAGTTTAACTATGTGCATTATTGCCGCCATACTAGAAATGGAGATGCTTTGCACCAGATGTCTCACTGGTAAATACTGAATACAAATGTGCAGCATTACAGCCATGCTTCTTTCAAGGATAGCTTTTGCTGAATGCAAAAGTAAAGAGTCTCTGAATCAAGAGTCAGCAAGTGGAATCCTTGCCCCCTTTTCCTGAGCCTTAAGCGACACCTCTCTCTCTCTTACTTTTCATTATCTGAACCATAGGCACCAAATCCTAGGGCGCATGGAAGCTTCAGCCCCCACAGTAAAATGTTTGAGTGGGCTGGGCCCCCGCAAAGTTGGTGGGCAATTGCCATTCAAATGGTGTGCATGCACCGTGTTATTTCATTGATTATGTGGGGTGGGACTTACCTGGGCCCCCATAATATTTCATTCAAGTTGGCATCCCTGATGGCCATTGGTCCATTTAACTTATTCAAATACCTAGGCAAACTCTCAGAGGATAAGACTATCAGCGACATATGGTAATGATGGCTCCAAGTTCAGAGGAAGAATGTCTCTCTCAGTAGTGGTTAGCTGGGCGGAGCAAGGTGGGGAAGCAATGCATATGGAGGTCACTGCTGGTCACCTAGAAGGGTAGGAGGAAGGTGGTGGGGAGTTCGGTGCTGAGGTAATATTGGGAGCACCATATTGGCTCTGCCGCAGTTCCCACCACTTCACTGATTCATATCTCTACCTTTTGGTTACCTCCATGTTGGGAAGCCAGGTAAGCAACGCTGTCCCATCCTGCCAACCATCACTAGCTTGTGTATGCCAGTTGCTGGACAACGACGTTGAGAGAGAGAGAGAGAGAGTTACTGCCCTCATGTCCTTTCAAGAGGTGTCTTGTGTCATCACTGGGGCAGCCAGGTTCCAGGGCTTTAAAATAGGCTTCTGGCCTGATCTAGCAGAGCTCCTTCTTCTGTTCATATGGCCTGCACTGACTGGCAGCAGATCTCAAGGGGTTTGCTGGGGATTGAACCTGGGACCTTCTGCATGCAAACCACAGACCCTCCAAGTGTCCCTATTTCCAGGGACACCTCTGATTTAAAGAAGCTGTCCTGGTTTCTGTTTGATCCCAGAACGTCCTGCTTTTCCTTAGGGTTTTCATTGGAGAAATGTTGGAGGGTATGGAGTTATCCGACCCCTGAGCCACCTGAAGATTTTTAAAATGTTGCCTTATGTTTTTTATATATGTTGGAAGATGCTCAGAGTGGCTGGGGGCAACCCAGTAAGATATGTGTGGTAAAGGTAAAGGTAAAGGGGCCCCTGACCACCAGGTCCAGTCGTTTCTGACTCTGGGGTTGCGGCGCTCATCTTGCTCTATAGGCCGAGGGAGCCAGCGTTTGTCCACAGACAGCTTCCGGGTCATGTGGCCAGCATGACAAAGCTGCTTCTGGAGAACCAGAGCAGCACACGGAAACGCTGTTTACCTTCCCGCTGGAGCGGTCCCTATTTATCTACTTGCACTTTGATGTGCTTTCGAACTGCTAGGTGGGCAGGAGCTGGGACCGAGCAATGGGAGCTCACCCCGTTGCAGGGATTCGAACCGCCTACCTTCTGATCAGCAAGCCCTAGACTCTGTGGTTTAACCCACAGTGCCACCTGGTATAAATAGTAAAATAATCATTATGGAATGGGACATCACTGTTTTCACCGGAGAAATGTTGGAGGGTATGAAAGAAAAAATATGCTTTGCCCCTGAGCTACATACCTTTTGCTGCCTTGTCAAATTGAAAGAGCCTAATAATACTGTCATTGTGCTTTTCACCCATAGTAATCAAGGGCTTTCCCAGTTAAGGAATTTTGCTTTTCTTTGCTGTTAATTGCTGATCATGTTTTGCATTTCGGGAAACACCATTTTCCCCCACAGTAGCCATCAAACAGGTTTTGCATCTGGGCAAATGTGTTGAATACACATTTCCCCTGCTTACTTCAAATTAAACATCAACTCCTACCGTCACAATAATTTGCCTCAGTGACTCACGCGGCAATTGGGAGTTGACGCCTCTGTTGCTTACATTGTATTTCCTCCCCGCTCCTGTCTCCAAATCCCTTTTCCCTCTGACAGTACCTTGGAACAATTAGTTCTTTATATAAAGCACTTGGTTATATTTTGCTCTTCTTGTATTTTTTAATTCTGGAGAGTGGAGTTCATAGGGGTTCTTTTGTAGCTCAAAAGAGCTATGGGTTTTATTTCGTTTTTCGTGTGTGCTTTTGAGAGGAGAGGGGGGCACTCTTCACAGTTGAAACACATAACATTTCCACAAATAGTCCTTTGTTTAAAGGACCATCATTATATTCTAAATTTGAGATACTTGCATAGGATTTTTTCTGCCCTTTAATTATGAGATTATCACTGGAGTTATTTAAATCTTATCTAAAAGCATTCTCCTCTGATGTGAAAGTTTTCAGTAGGTGAATATATATTTTTGGAGGGGTATATGGTAAAGCATTCCACCATGACAACTCAACCCTACTGTCTAAAGTGTTTCAGTTTCTTTACTCTGAGAACTACCCTCTGTAGTTAAAGGGTACGATGTTCTGTCTCCGCTGTTGGAAGCAGAATGCCTCTGAATGCAAGTTGCTGAGAATCACAAGTGGAGAGTGCTGTTCAGCAGTGAGCAGGGCTGGATTCAGGTTTGATGAGGCCCTAAGCAACTGAAGGTAATGGGGCCCTTTATATGACCAGCTGTCCTTTGTCAACAACAAATTGTCACTGTTTTTTGGGGTTGAATATACGCTATATGGTAATTTATGGACCTAATAGGTATCTAAAGCCATTTGCACATAACAAAATATGTATTTTTATCAATTAATTGTTGAACCTATCTTATATTTTTGAAATATAAGCTGTTGGGAGAGATCATCAGGGGGTTTGGGCTGGGTGTCCATCAATATGCGGATGATACCCAGCTCTAACTCTCTTTTAAATAAGAACCAGTGAAGGCAGTCAAGGACCTGTGTGAGTGCCTAGAGGCAATTGGAAGATGGATGATGGTTAATGGATTGAGGTTGAATCCGGACAAGATAGAGGGGGGCAGGGGACGGGCTGGTGTGGAGGACTCCCTAGTCCCGAATGGGGTAACTGTGCCCCTGAAGGACCAGGTGCGCAGCCTAGGAGTCATTTTGGACTCAGAACTATCCAGGGAGGCGCAGGTCAACTCTGTGTCCATGGCAGCTGTCTACCAGCTCCATCTGGTACACAGGCTGAAACCCTACCTGCCCGTGAACTGTCTCGCCAGAGTGGTGCATGCTCTAGTTATCTCTCGCTTGGACTACTGCAATGCATTCTACGTGGGGCTACCTTTGAAGGTGACCCAGAAACTACAACTAATCCAGAATGCAGCAGCTAGACTGGTGACTGGGGGCGGCCGCTGAGACCATATAACACTGGTCCTGAAAGATCTACATTGGCTCCCAGTTCGTTTCCGAGCAAAATTCAAAGTGTTGGTGCTGACCTTTAAAGCCCTAAACGGCCTCGGCCCAGTATACCTGAAGGAGCGTCTCCACCCCAATCCTTCTGCCCGAACACTGAGGTCCAGCGCCAAGGGCCTTCTGGCGGTTCCCTCACTGCGAGAAGCAAAGCTATAGGGAACCAGGCAGAGGGCCTTCTCGGTAGTGGCGCCCACCCTGTGGAATGCCCTCCCATCATATGTCAAAGAGATAAATAACTACCTGACATTTAGAAGACATCTGAAGGCAGCCCTGTTCAGGGAAGTTTTTAATGTGTGGCATTTTAAGGAATTTTTAATCTTTGTTGGAAGCCGCCCAGAGTGGCTGGGGAGGCTCAGCCAGATGGGCGGGGTATAAATAAATAAATAAATAAATAAAAACTTACATCCATGGTTTTTTTTCCTTTAATTTTTTGGGGCCCCCCAAGAGAGTGGCCCCCTAAGCTATAGCTTGTTTAGTTTATACGTAAATCCGGCACTGAGTGTGAGAACCAAATGTTGGACTCGATGCCCTTTGACCTGATCCAGAAGGACTTTTTATGTTACTCATACTGGAATCAAATAATAAGATGATACATGTTCCGAACTCTACTGGATGAAATGCTCTTATGTTCTTAGGTGTGGAAGGATGAGCATTCCTCCCTGCCTGTGTTTCAGACCATATAGGATCAGAAGGAACACCATGAAAGATAAGTGGCCATATCTGCAAAGTGGAGATCTAAGTAGCGAAATGTAACAACAAATGTAAGAGGTCAAAAGAAAACAAGAACATATATAGTGCATTTCCAGAAGTGGCTTTTACATCTTGTGAAAAAGCACAAAAAACACAAAAAGTATTAGGTCAGGGAAACATAAGGAAATGGAATAAAATGCTGTCTAAATACAGCCAGAAACTGTACAGTAAATAGTATAAGCAAACAAATCATATGGTTTTCATGAAGATGCAGAGGAAGTCTCCTGCTAATCACTGATATATAATGACTTGGTGTTTTTTTTTGCTTTCATGTGTTATCTTCCAGTCATTTTAAATTCCATCTCTTTGAAAGGTTGTTTGCATGTGTCTGAAAAATAAAATGTGTGGGATCCAGACTTTGTCTTCCTGTTCCTGTTAAGCTTTTCTTGGAATGACATGTGGCAGTTCCACAGCATACAATTAAAGCACACCCAACACACATTCTGAAGCACATAATTTCTCTGAAAGAATCTTGGGAACTGCTGTTTGTTAAGGATGCTGAGAATTATATAGCTCTGTGAAGGAGAGTCTACAGCTCCCATGATTCTTTCGTGTGCTTTAAATGTTCACTGGATGCTTTAAATGTATGGTGTGCAACTTCCCAAGGTCTTCCTGAACTCTGATGTGTTCCAACATCCTTTGATTTGTCCCTCTCTGCTTGTGAATTCTGGCTTCCTTCTCAGTTGTGTTTCCTTGCTTCACTACAGATTAATATTACTTCCTGGAGGGATCCAAGCACATACTGGAAATTTAGGTGTGTGCAACTAAAGTAAATTAAAGTGCTCTGTTCCCCTGGTGAAAAAACTAAAACATTGACTTTTGTGGTTAGGAACATGATTGGGAAATGGACTGATGTGTATGGAGTGAATGTATGATTACTGAAAAGATGTGAAGACACTCTACTTGGAATTTTTGTTGGAAGCCTCTCAGAGTGGCTGGGTAAATTTCTTGTTGTTGTTGGTGTTATCATGGCTTCTCATTATCACAAAACCTCCCTGCGGAGAAATCAGAAGAGTTGCTCAATAAAGGTCAGATATGGGCTTCATTCCATATCCCTAATGTTTCCCTAACTTTTACTTTTCCACATTATAGTTGAGCTTTCACATAAAGTAAAAGCCACTTCTGGAAAACTAAGGGAATTTGGTGCATGCTTAGTACTCATTTCCGTTTGATTCCAGAAAAATTCATTTGCAGTCTCTCTCCAATCTGGAAAATTGTGAGTGTAAAGTGATTACAACTAAGGCCTTCTGCCTGGTTCCCTGTAACCTCATTTCTTGCAGGGAGGGGACCGCCAGAAGGCCCTCGGTGCTGGACCTCAGAGCCGAGGCTGAATTATGGGGGAGAAGACGCTCCTTCAGGTATACTGGGCTGAGGCCACTTAGGGCTTTAAAGGTCAACACCAACACTTTGAATTGTGCTCAGAGACATACTGGGAGCCAGTGTAGGTCTTTAAGGGCCGGTGTTATATGGTCTCGGCGGCCACTCCCAGTCACCAGTCTGGCTGCTGCATTCTGGATTAGTTGCAGTTTCCAGGTCACCTTCAAAGGTAGCCCCACGTAGAGCACATTGCAGTAATCCAAGCGGGAGATAACTAGAGCATGCACCACTCTGGCGAGACTGTCCATGGGCAGGTAGGTTCTCAGCCTGGGTACCAGATGGAACCCTGGATGCAGAATTGACCTGCGCCTCCATGGACAGCTGTGAGTCCAAAATGACTCCCAGGCTGCACACCTGCTCCTTCAGGTGCAGTTACCCCATTCAGGACCAGGGAGTCCTCCACACCTGCTCCCCCCCTGTCCCCCCAAAATAGTACTTCTGTCTTGTCAGGATTCAACCTCAATCTGTTAGCTGCCATCCATCCTCCATCTGCCTCCAGGCAGTCACACAGGACCTTCACTTCCTTCACTGGTTCTGATTTGAAAGAGGTAGATCTTGGTATCATCCACATACTGATGAACACCCAGCCCAACCCCTCTGTTCCCTCCATGTTCATGGGTTAACCATGAGGGAATAGAAGAATTCATGTGTGGAAAGTGATAGCATGTGGTGATGTTGTCCAATGACCTTTGTTGTTGTGTCACATCATGCCCACTAGTGTGAATGAAATGCTGTGTATATGAGTAAAAAAAGTCATGATTCCATAGCGCAACAGGAACTGTGCTGCAAAAGGAACATTAGAAAATGAGCCAGAAGCACTAGCATAATCAGAGAAATTAATGGAATATTCATTGAGCCTGAATGCACCCAGTCTAGTCTTCCCATAAGCTTTCTGCAAGCAAATGGGATGAATGCTCAATAAGCAGCACATCTGGAGGAGCCCCCCAAAATACCTTTTGGTTCTGATTTACACTTCAGTTCCAACTATAGGCTTCTCCATTGAACAAAGACTGCTGTTGACAGCTCAGTATCTTGACATTTTACTTCTAAAGTCAATGTGTCATGGATGGAGTGCTCTACTGTTTCCCCTGCCCTGCCCCAACATGGGGAGAAGAAAGATACTTCTTTGTCTCTGGGAGAAGTAATCAATCTAAGAACCCTCAACTGAAGCTAGGAAATCAATTTTAACATGAAGATAAAATCACTACTGAAGGATGGTAGTCTATAAGAAACTAAGAGCAATAGAATCTTCTCTCAATTATCCTAAGCAGTTCATAATTTAATCTACCATAATATGATGACTTACGGGAAATAGCTTCCCTTTTTATTTACAGAAATGTCACCTGCCTAAACATAGGGTTTCCCAGACTGTTTTCTCATAAAGCAATAGCAGAGATTGGTTCTGGTGATCCAATGATCCAATGAGTACAAAGATTTAATATGCAGAGGCAGGGAAATAAATCATATAGTATGCATGCAATAAGGGACTCGGGTGGCGTTGTGGGTTAAAGCACAGAGCCTAGGGCTTGCCAATTAGAAGGCCGGCGATTTGAATCCCCACGACGGGGTGAGATCCCATTGCTTGGTCCCAGCTCCTGCCAACCTAGCAGTTCGAAAGCACATCAAAGTGCAAGTGGATAAATAGGGACCACTCCGGCGGGAAGATAAACGGCGTTTCCGTGCGCTGCTCTGGTTCACCAGGAGCAGCTTTGTCATGCTGGCCACATGACCCGGAAGCTGTCTGCAAACAAACGCTGGCTCCCTTGGCCTATAGAGCGAGATGAGCACCGCAACCCCAGAGTCGGTTTACCTATGCACACAATAAATTGATTTAACGACAGAGGTTGGAAAGTTGTAGAGGGCAAGTTCTTTTGCTGCAATATCTGTTCTCCCTGAAAATGCATGTATGAGAAGACTAATATTGTTCATAAATAATACCAACAGGGATTGAGAATAAACCTTAAGTTAAACAAACTTTAGCAGTGTCAAAGATGAAGAACACATTGTAAATCTCAGATAATCTGACTTGAGGTCCCTTTGTTAGTAGAAGCCTGCACAGTCACATTTATTTCTCATAACAATTTTGCAGTCGTCACATGCTATTATTTTGATACCACTGCTAATCTGCTTCAAAGGCTTCCAAAGAATGTAATATTTTGCAATAAATCTCTCTTCCCTCTCTCTTCTCTCCATCTTTGAGCATGTAATCAACTTTGCTTTCCATAGGCCACAGTCACACCATGCAGCACTATGGTGCCACTTTAAACCATATTGGCTCCCCCAAAAGAATAGGAGCTGTAGTTTGTTAAGTGAGTTGAGAGTTGTTAGGAGACTTCACCTGTCACCTGTCGGTCAGAGCTACAGTTCATAGTTTCCTGTGAAGAGAAACCTTTCTTTTTAAGCCCCTCTCCTCTAGCGATGGAGGAGGCATCTGTTATAAGTGGACATATATATGGAATTTGTAAGATATGACCAAAGCAAGCTTTTCTCAGCCTTTTGTATCAAGGTGCAATTGTTCATTATTGGTGGCTGTTTTGTATGTTTTTTAAAAGCCCAGCTTATTATATGAATAAAAACATGCATACTAGATGTATAGAATGTATATTGTTTTACTATGCAACATCTTGTTATAATTTATAAAAAGAAAAGTTTACATTTTATAGTTCTGTCATTTATGTAAATATGGATGGAGCATTTTGCGGGGGAAGGTGATGGAGAGGGTTGGTGGTGAGGCAGTTGCAAGTATTCTTGGATGGCACAGATTATTTATATCCATTCCATCCAGTATTTAGGAATGCACTGGCCTCAGTCCTTATAACACCCAGCCTTGCCAATTGCTCCCTTAAATATAAACTAGAAAGTCATAAATTCTTTATGTGTCTCTGGGTATACATGAATGAAATCAGAATTTGTAATTGGATTTCTGTTGTATGTATCTGGGATGCTTTTCCAAGCACACGACTAATGAATACGCCATTTACTTACATTTATGAAAAGGGCATTGCAAAATTGAGTCTCTTGAGCTGACAGAGGTGACTACACATTGCATATGGGCAAATCATTATTAATTTGGGTTGCATTAAAAATTGTTAATCATCAAGAACCCCTTCAGCATTAATATGGCTCTGTTGTACAATTTCAGGGGAATTTCAGTTTAATCTAAATTCCAATTAACGCCCCTCTCATAAATGTGTGCCTGGAAACGTTAGCTTACTCTGGCTTAGGGAGAAGTACAAGAGATGACTCTGTTGTGAACAAGACTGAAGATTACAGGTAAAAAAATAAAGACTTGTTCATTATTTCATCTTCATTAAGATGTTACACCCATATATATATATATATATATATATATATATATATATATATATATATGGATCGAAAGAACACATTTGTTTTACATATCTTAAGATTTAAAGAGATAGTTTTTTGTGGGGGAAAGCTCAGGGCAAAATAAATAAATAAATGCTTACACATATGAGCATTAAAGCACAGACCCTCTGTCTGGAAAAAGTGGGGCAAAAGTAATTGTGGATAAGCCCTTGCTCTTCCCTCCCTCCTTGTAGGTAGTACCTACTTCTGTGAAGAGAGCTTAGATCTAAGCCAGTGGTCACTACTCTTGAGGTCTTCTTCTGGCAACCATGGAACCTCTAACCCTCCTTCCACCACCCCATCTGCACACACACACTGTGCAATTATAAGGAGGTTAGGTGGGTTACCTTTTCCCCCGTGAAAAGTGCATAGAACAGAAGGAGGAAGCTAGAACAAAAGTGATGTTCTTTCCCAGTTTCTCTTTCAGTTCTATGTGCTTTTCAAGACTCAGATTAATCCTACTGAACTGATTTTTGCATAGAAACATTGGGGAAACCATAGTTTTTAGTCTCAATTGCAGATGCATTCAGATTTAACTGAATAATTACTCAAATGATTGATTATTCTACTAAAACACATGGACTGTACACTGACCAGTTTAATATTATTTCCCCCTATTAAAATGGCATTAGATAAACGTCACAGGGCATAATTGTTAACTAAAGCATTTTTACCTTCCCCCCCCCCACGCCAAATGTAAGTAATACCCAGCCACACCATTTTCTCTGTGCCATATTTTAATACTTCCTCCATCCCACTAGAGGGGGGTCAGAGTTTGAATGCAATTAAAAAATTTGCCACATAGGGACATGTGAGCAGTGTTTCACCAGTGTAGCAGCATAAAACGATTAAAAATTAAGCTATAAAAAGACAAGGTAATAATGCATCATGAACATAAAAAGTAGAATGTCATGTGTCCATCAATGTTATCAAAAGCATTCCTTAACCATTTCTTAATGTTAAAAAACCATGAGAGTAGATCCCCCTTGGTCTAAGATTTCTTCAGTCAGGTGTCAAATGATAATATGTATCACACACACACACACACACACACACACACACACACACACACACACACTGTCTTTCTCTTTGAAAGTTAAAAGTTGGTCTCCTATCACTGTGAAATTCAGTTGGCGTGGCTTTCATTTTGTTATATTATCTCTTGGGCATCACTGGCCTGGGCTTTGCAGTGAGTCTAATAGGGATGAGCAGAAATACTTCCTGTCATATAGTTCCAAAGGATGACTGGTCTCTTGACAGTTTTTCAGCAACGTTTTAAGAGAATATGACACCCCACCCTCTAATTCTTCTATCGATGAATTTGGCATGCAGAGAGAGTGGGTTTTAAATCTCACAAACACAGAGATTCACCAGGGTATAAGACACATGGGAATGAAGGAGGCATGATCCTTAGAGGCCTGTAAGCAGAGAAGCAGAAAGTTTCAGAGCTCTAGGACAGTCCTTCCTTTGGGCCAATGTCAGCTCAATAGCACAATAGGAGGGGCTTTAAACAAAGAGCCAAAGAGCCCATTCACACTAACATCAATGACAGAACAGAACTAGAAGGTAAATATTTCTTGCTAAGCCCCTCTTCTCTAGGCATGGAAGACGAATCTGTTTCTCAGTGTTTTGTATTAGGGGGCTCACACATGTCCAATTCATTTGTGCATTATTGTTGGCTGTTTTGTTTTTGTATTTTAAAAAGCCCAGCTAATCATTTGCATAAAAATATGTATATTATATGCATAAAAGAGTCAAACTCCATGCTATACTGCATTTCTGCGGCTGAGTTTTTACTATGCAACATCTTTTTATACAGTCATATGCATAATTGTGTGATTCTGCTCATATGCTGGTTACTTAATGAAAACCTGCATGTGCATATGTGTGTGTTACATGTGTAATATAATGCAAAGACATATAATAATGCACATAAAACTACTTATAAAAAGCTACACCTGTTTGTATTTTTATTAATTATTGTTATATGTCATTTATTAAATTTGTATATTTGCTCTACATCTGGTTCACAACAGTACCGGTAAAGAGCAAAGTTGTTTTTCACTGAGGGCCAGGAATGAGGCAGTAAATTTTTGAGGGTGTGTCTATGATCAGTATGATCAGATAAGCTCAACACTGAGCTTCCACCCCTGCTCTCCTCAAAACGGAGTATATGGTAAATGTCCAAAGGCCTTTCCTTTTCCTTTCAACCCTGACAGCCAGGTTTATGAAAATGACTCTACCACCTTTCAAAGATTCCTGCCCCTTATCTCTCCCTTACCCACCTCTCTGCCCCTTTGCATAACAGCATCCAGACAGTGAGGTACACAGACAGTAAGCTCTTGCTTAACCTGTGTCTCAGGATATAAGGAAATAGAAAATATGAAAACACTTGAGTGGAAAGATGGCAATCTCTGATTTGGGTTTCTTCCTCAGTTGCAGAAATCTCACTCAGGAATGTGTAGTGTCAACATTTATTCTTGCCCTATTAAGAGGGCAAGTGTGGAGGATATGTATTTGCAGTAAAATTCAAGCCTCCGGAGTAAAGGCCAATGACTGGAACCCGGAACAGTAAAATAAATAAATAATAAAAAAAGACCATGGTATTTTTTAAAGGTTGGATCAGGCAGTAAATAAGCAAAGTTCATTTCTCTCTCACACTCACAAGCACATGCACCATCATGAAGTCCTCCCTACGGCAACTCAGAAAATATTTCATACCAATAAAGCTTGCACCCTACAAATCAAATTGTCAGCATCGTAGGCATACACTGTGCAATTGGGGAGACAAAAGCTGGCTTTGTCTTGGAATAAGTGGATGCCCTTTTCACTGTTGACACGCATGGTGCATGCAGGAAGGAAGGGTGACCTCAACATGACCAGAAAAAGGATCACCATATTTTTCTAGCCTTCTGGAAAGAATAAAAGTTGCTCCTTCACATTTCCCCACTCCCTGCTCAGCCAATTAATACATTATCTACTGGCAACAGGCGGGCTAAGTCTGTTAGTGGGGCACTTTCACAAATCTAGTGGAGTTTTTGTGTGTGGGGTGGGGGTGGGGTGTATATCCATTGTTTCTATTGCCTAAGGCACAATAAGCTTTTGGTATTCACTTTGGAGGGGGTATAATACTGTTTTAATTATGCCAAAAGGCCCGGAAAGCTGTCTGTGTACAAACACCAGATCCCTCAGCCTGAAAGTGAGTGAGACACAACCCCATAGTTGCCTTTGACAGGACTTAACCATCCAGGAGTCCTTTACCTTTACCTAGATAGATGTACTGTACTGGGCAACTGCCCAGGGTCCTATACTTTAGAGCCCCACAAAATATTGCACAAAATGTGTCCTAACTAAATGAGGGCATGTGTTGCAGTGAGACCTGGAGAATGACCTCCTGTGTTGTGGGTGGGTGAGATTGGTCAGCCACAACACCTGATTAGTAGGTCCTTCAATGTTGGGTTCAATCTGGCCAATAGGGTGCAGTCCAAATGGATCGAGGGATCTATATATACCTATATATACCAGAGCTTCCACTTTGGGTCGTGCATTCGGAACACCCGCCCACCTCTCCCTATTTTTAGGGCATTTTTGCAACTGACCTTGCAAAAATGCCTGTCGTTGGGATTGCTTAAATTGGCTGAATGCTGGTGCCATTTGGGTTTTGCCTGCCATGTAGCAAATTGTCACAACTTGTAAGGTTGCAGATAGGCACTGGTTCAGGTGATAGGAATGGGAGAACACTCTCGCCATTCCTATATGAAGGATATTCTGTTAAAGGAATCCAGGGATTCAAATGCACCATGAAAATTAACTTGACCAAAGAAAATTCCAGCCTGCGATTCTATACGCTCTTGCTTGAGAGTAAATCCTATGGGATATTGTAGGACTTACTTATGAGTAAATATTCATAAGATTGCACCATTTCCTCTCTCTTTTACTCTTTGTGTGTGGAGCAGTCCTTTTTAGGGAGGGTTGACATGTGACAGGATTTCTGCCCTGCACTGGCTATTTACTATTGCTGCAAATGCAGTAGAAAAAGGAGAGGTTGCATTGCTCACCTAGATGACGAATTTAAGCAAATGGTGCAGTTTAAAGAAAAGGATGGATTCATATCTGATGTAAAATCTTTGAGGAAGACATTGATTAAACAGAGCTGATGACTAAGATCAAGAACATTTTTAGGTTATATAATCAATTACAAGAAAATTGCACTGCTTTGGCAACCCTTCAGTTTATTCATGAGCGTGATGTTTAAGATAGGTAAAGGTAAAGGGACCCCTGACCATTAGGTCCAGTCGTGACCGACTGTGGGGTTGCGCGCTCATCTCGCGTTATTGGCCGAGGGAGCCGGCGTACAGCTTCCAGGTCATGTGGCCAGCATGACAAAGCCACTTCTAGCGAACCAGAGCAGCACATGGAAACGCCATTTACCTTCCCGCTGTAGTGGTACCTATTTATCTACTTGCACTTTGATGTGCTTTCGAACTGCTAGGTTGGCAGGAGCTGGGAGCAAGCAATGGGATCTCACCCTGTCATGGGGATTCAAATTGCCAACTTTCTAATTGGCAAGCCCTAGGCTCTGTGCTTTAACCCAAAGCACCATCCCTTATTGCATGCATACTATATGATTTATTTCCCTGCCTCTGCATATTAAATCTTTGTACTCATTGGATCACCAGAACCAATCTCTGCTATTGCTTTATGAGAAAACAGTCTGGGAAACCCTATGTTTAGGCAGGTGACATTTCTGTAAATAAAAAGGGAAGCCATTTCCCGTAAGTCATCATATTATGGTAGATTAAATTATGAACTGCTTAGGATAATTGAGAGAAGAAATCACAGGATTGTCACTGGCTAATGTGGGTTCACTTGCATTACCAGTGTTACTGCAATAACCCAGAACCTCAAACATTTCCATAGTCATTCTGACAGAAAGCAGAAAGCATCAGGGGTGGATAGCATCAGGCCCAAGAACCATATGCAGCCTTCTCTGTGCCTTTGTTCACCCTTTGAGACTCTACTGAGGACACACACTCCAGCCCATTTCCTCCAGTGTATCTATTCTGGTGATTTTACCTGACTAGAATGTGTCCTTCAGCTGTGATAATAACTCTTGCTTCTCTGGATGGAAGATGGAGAGTGTTGTGCATCTGACTTAGGGATGGAGGAGAAATGCAATTCTCCTTTAAATACTGTACAAACTTACCTAACAATTTTGTGCCCTTTCATGACACCCAAAATCTGCTGCCTGAGACAGCCACTGGAAAGATAATGGTAGGAGTGGTGTTTGTTGTACATCCTTCAGTGTGGTTGCCTCAGAATGCACCACCGGGTGACTCCTCAAATATGCTACTATAGTAGTAAACATACCACGTTTCAGGGTGGGCAGTAGCAGGCTCAAGTGGCAGGGAAAGAGCTCATTATGT
Source organism: Zootoca vivipara (assembly GCF_963506605.1). NCBI lineage: Eukaryota > Metazoa > Chordata > Lepidosauria > Squamata > Lacertidae > Zootoca > Zootoca vivipara. The sequence continues at coordinate 41,954,639 of NC_083294.1, read as the reverse complement.
AGGAACCTCCTTGCCCTCCCCATTCTGTCAACAGAGGAGAGTGCCTAAGTAGCTCAGGATGAAATGCTCCATGGGTGCCCTCAAGGACATGGCAACAATGTCTCCTGGGATCAGAGATAACATCACCAAATGACAGATGTGGAATATTACTGGAAGAGGGGTAGTGTGCTCACATCCATTCCCCTCCAGCTCCAGGGGAAACTAGTTGGCCACTGTGGTGAACAGGATGGTGGTCTGGTTAGGTCTTTGGTCTGCTCCAGTAGGGAACTTCCAATGGTCCACTGAAAGACCTCTGTTTTGAAATATTGCTAGTCAGGACAAACAAATGCTGGAGAAAGTAGTAGTTCAAACTGCTATGGTTGTTTTCTGTTATGTCATATGAAATGTTTCTATATTTAATACCATAGGGGTCACATGGAAGGTTGCTGCATGGTGGCAAAAGGGTGGGAGGGGTGAGTGAGAAGGCAAACATTAGAAGCTTTCCTACAAAGCTTTAATATTTCACTACAGTATCCCATTAAGCAAACAGCTCCCCACCCCCGTTGACATCTAGTACATTTTGCTAACATTAACCTCACATGTTTACCACCATTTAATTTTTCATTGTGTTATGTTTACAGTTACAAGGCCATGGGAACCCCATAGGATGTGAGGAAAAAGAGAGTGAGAAAGAGCACACAAAACAAACATATTCATGCAACTGACAGGATCATATAGTTCCTGCTAAACATATAAAGCTTTAATTTTTCAAATGCATATAGAAGAGAGAGATTGTTTTTTTGTATTATTTAGGACAAAGCTCTAAATGTATGTTTCTAGAGATCTAACAGGAGTGTTATTGCCTGAAGTTGCATTCCATCAAAAGGGAGAGTCAAAGGATAAGACAGTCTTCAAAATTAATTAGATTTGCAGTTAGCCTTTGGTCCATTCTAAATAGCCCATTTTCCATCTTTCTATAGAACAGACAAAGACAAAGAGAGGATCCTGAGGCAAAATCCCCCCCCCAAGTATTCCTAGCTGGCTCCTTGATCTTACAAGCACCCCACACACCTCAACAAGTTTCTCTCAGATGCTCATTCCTGCACATAAGATGCAAGAAAATTGTAATGAAGGTTTGAGAGCTCTGCTCAAGACTCTGTTGCTGTTTGTGCTTGGAAGGAAATGGTTAATGAGGAATGCAGGGAAGCACAGGAAGCTGCTTTATCCTGAGTCAGACCACTGGTCCAACTAGCTCAGTACTGTCTACACTGACTGGTAGTGGCTCTCCAGGATTTCAGGAGGGAGTCTCTTCTAGAGATGTCATTGGGGATTGAACCTAGGGTGTTCTGCATGCAAAGGAGATGCTCTACCACTGAGCTATGTTCCTTCCCTGAATAAGGTAAAGGGACCCCTGACCATTAGGTCCAGTTGTGACCGACTCTGGGGTTGCGCGCTCATCTCGCGTTATTGGCCGAGGGAGCCGGCGTACAGCTTCCAGGTCATGTAGCCAGCATGACAAAGCCGCTTCTGGCAAACCAGAGCAGCACATGGAAATGCCGTTTACCTTCCCGCTGTAGCGGTTCCTATTTATCTACTTGCATTTTGACGTGCTTTCGAACTGCTAGGTTGGCAGGAGCTGGGACCAAGCAAAGGGAGCTCACCCCGTCACAGGGATTCGAACCTCTGACCTTCTGATCAGCAAGCCCTAGGCTCAGTGGTATAACCCACAGCGCCACCTGGGTCCCTACTTAGACCATTTGGGTGCGTCTGTTGGAAATGTGGTGTTGCATGCCATCCCGGTCTCTCAGCAGTGTGGGATTCCAGGGGTTCCAGTCACTTACCCTGGGTTCATGTTTCCTTTGGAATGAAGCACAGCAGAGACCATGGTGTCTTTATGATATATGGTTACATACATACAACCTGAGCCTATGATGGAGGGGTTCACAGCATTAACACCCCCAAAGAGTCTTGTTTCTCCCATAGCTGCATCCTTGGATTCCAACAGAAATCAGGCATGGTCTGCTGCCTCCCTCCCTTCCAGCTTCTACCTCTCACTCACACAGCTCAGCTCTGGCCTTTGTCTTTTCTAACTATCAGTGATTTGAGGGGGGGGCACCCATTTGCCACTTCTTTGTTACCTTAACGATCCATATTTAGAAGGTCATTATCAAGAAGTTTGTCTTGCTATTCCAATAATCTGAATCCTTTCTTTGCTTTTAACACTTGCTGTATCCAAGAATTCATCCTACTCCTCCTCATTAAGAGTGGCCCCTTCAGATATTTAATTGGGGGAGGGGGCAAAGACCTCTTGGCCCCTGAGAGTTGGTTCCTATGCCAGAAGGTAGGAATTGAAGCAATTGATTCAAGTTACAAGAAAGGAGAATCTGACTAAAAGTCAAGAGGAACTTTTGGACAATTAGTGCTCTCCATTGGGGCATGGTGGAGTCTCCTTTCTTGGAGGTTTTTAAGCAGAGGTTGGATGGTGAACTGTCATGTATACTTTAGCTGAAATTCCTGCATTGCAGGGGGCTGAATTGGACAGCCATCTGGATCCCTTCCAACTCTACAATTCTGTGATTCTATGATCACCAGTGGTCCATGCAATTTTTTTCGGTGGTCCATCACATGTCCACATTCATTATCCATATGGATTTTAAAGTGTATCTTAAATGCTTTTTATCTATTACATTGTATTTAATTGTATTACAGTTTGAATTTTAATGAATGCAAATTGTAATACAATAAAACACAATATAAAAAAATGCAAGACACAATTAAAATACAATTAAAAACCATGCAGCATCCAACACAACAAATCACAATGTCTGCAACAGGAACAGAAAAATCATTAAGTGGGTTGCCAAGTCCATCAGCAATTTTTGAGTGGTCTGTGGTTTTGTTTTTTTGTTTTGTTTTTTAAAAGTTTGGAAACTACTGTTCTAAAGCATGTGGCTTCACCTCTAGAAATTCTATTTGCATTCTGTTTATTTATAAAAGTATTTTTGTACTTTCCACCTCCAGAAAATAACAAGGTGGTGCCATAGGAGCCAACTCCTAGGGGCCATGGGGGCTTGGGTCCCCACAATAAAATATTTGAGGGGTTCGGATCCCCACAAAGTTGATGGGAATTGGCATTCAAATGTTGTGTGTGCCCTGTGTCGTGTGATCAATTATGCAGAGTGGGGCTTACCTGGGGCCCTGGCTATTTCATTCAAGTTGGCACCCCTGGGTGATGCACGACAGGAACATAAAGCAATACTAAATCGCTAAAATGCCTTGCTCATCTTAAAAAATAAAATCAAAATCAAAAACTGAAAAGGCTTGCCACATTTTATTGCAAACCTATCACATTTGAATTATCTAAACCAATATGCAAATAGAAACACAGCCCTCTTTCAAATGCACACTTCTCTGAATTCTGTGATTCAGTTGTGTTGGACTCTGTTTCAGTCTAATGGAAATATCAGGGTTGTTTTCCGAGGCCTAATAAAGTTTTCAGAGGCATTTCCTTCCTGATGTAGAAAAAGAAGAAGCTTGTGAACAGCTTTTGTGTTGATAGCTTGCAATTGGTGTTGGCTTTTTCCAAGCCTTTGTCATACATTATGTTCTAAATTTGTCTAATGTTTGCTGTAGCCAAAGGAATGGGCAAAGTGATAAACAAGACTAACATTTTCTGTCACTCACCCTAATTGCCTTATGCTTGAAAGGCACCCAGGTCATTGCTATGCACAAATGCAAGAAAAATGCCATCTTTCATAACATGGTTCTGATATACATTTCAATTATCTTCCTTTTAGTAAAAAGCAGGCACAGCACAAATTGTGTATGATGATTATGTCCTTTTGCCCAGTTACAGCTTCTTATGCCATCAATGCTTGGAAGATTTTGAGCGACTGTCACCGCGTACATAAATAAGCATTTGAAACAGTTCTGCTTTGATGCATTTTCAAAGCAGCTTCTTACTGTACACCAAAGAAATTCACTTTCTGAAAGCTAATATTGGAAGAACTACTTGGAGCATCATCTTAACTGAAGAACCATTGTGCTAGTTCTACAAAGTATTGATATCTGCACAAATGAGAAAATTCATTCCCACTGTAAACCCACCTCAGTTCAGCCTTTGTCTCCAAGAAGTTGTGAAAGACAGCACTGAAGGAATTTGGAAGCTACAAAATAGATGCCATTTTCTTAAGGAAACCATTTAAACCAGGAGTGAGGACCAGGAGTGAGGAAACTTTTCCAGTCTGAGGGTCACATTCTGTAATGGATAACCTTTTGGGGGTCATATGCCAGTGCTAGGCCAGATCAGAAGCAAATGGTGGAAGGGTGATTGCAGAGATGTTAAACAATTCATGGGGCAGAGTTACTATTGAGTGCAGGCTAGTTGAGTGGTATCTCTTAGGACTGTGCACCAGGCATGGCCAAATCCCCAGCCCAAATTGTCCAATTTTGGTCACCTCGGGATTCATCTGGATTGAATTGAATTGTGTCCACCCAGAATGATCTGGGATGATTAAAAGTTGGGAACCAGTCTCACAGCAAGCAGCACACAGAGCCGCAGACAACTGTCGTATGTCTCCTTTCTACTCCACATGATTAATGAAAAGGTCCTGTTTGCATTTCCCCAGCCAGCCACCATGGGCACAACATTATTGCAGGCTCCAAAAGTAAAGAGGCAACCAACATCTGTGTCCCAGTGCCAAAGCATTCAGGGGCATAGGAAAGGGGTATGGGGGGTGCGGTCCACCCTGGGTGTCATCCTTGAGGGGGATGACAAAATGGCACACCATTGGGGGGGTGGCACTTACTGCAGGGCCTGGCCTGCAGTGCGCCCGAGCCACGCATCTCTCCTGGGAGTGAGATGGTGGTTCGGGGGCCCGCGCTGCCCAAAATGACAGTGTGGTGCTTGCGTCAGTTCTCTGCATTTCCACCTCTCCATATCACCCTGCTTTTTTTTTTAAGTCATCATGAAAGTTCAGCAGAATTTTAGCGTGGATTTATCCTAACACATACATTTTTGTGTATAATGTTCTCTAACATGCACATTACCAGAAAACAATTTCACCTTGTATAGTGCAATTTTGCATACTATTTTCACCAACATATGCATTTTAAGCTACACTAACTTTATTCTGTTATGTGTGTGTGGTTTTTTTTACACATTACGTGGTTGGAGAACTGCCATGCAAAATTTTGAAGGATAGCTGTTTTTCAGTTTACGTATCATTCTGGAAATGATTTTTTTTTTTTGCCTTTACATGCACGCCTAATTGAATTTCTACCCCATCCCTAGATGGGACTTCGAGTCCAACAATATTTCAACACTACCAGTTCCACATCCATTTTTTGAACTCCCCAGAGAAACTGACATATGAAAAAAATGATTCTCCATTGTCATTTGGATTTTTTCCAGTTTTTTTTCTTTTTTGTCTTGTCAAGGGGAAAGTTTCAAAATGAGCAGCAAAGGTTAAGGTCTGGAAATGGCAGATAATAGCAAAAGGTGAAGTTAAGACATACACCCTTGAATTTTGCAGCAGGTCAAGGCTGAGACATATATTAAATACATATTTGCAGAAAGAACTGCTTTATTATTTGATGAAGCCAGCTGTATGGGAAGCCTGTGAGAATTCTCCAGATGCTACCTGAAATAGGAAGCCTAAAATTGAGTTGATTTTCTACAGCACTCTTAATCTGGCATTCATTGCTCTGCTGCTTTGAAGGAAGCCATCCTGTTTTGATCCATTGTTCGAACCGCAAGATAAGCAGGGATGAAAATGTTGGTACCAATTTTGGTCAGAAGGAATCCTTGTGTGCATACTCAGCTGCATCTATACTCTGTCATTGATGGCTTTGCCATGGGGTACTGGAAGCTGGACCTTCCACGTCTACCAGAGTCCACACATTTTGTACTAATGCAGAGCATCTGCTGGCCGACAAACCGATTTCCTTTCCCTCCATTATATTAGGGTTAAGAACAGCAACCCATTAACTTGATTCATTCAGCTTCCCTTGACGGCTTAGTGATGGAGGAGGCTGTTTGCAGGAAGTTCTCTTCCCCCACCCCCTCTGCCCTATTATAAATTGAATGGGAAATATTGTTCATTGAGGCACTCAGCGAGTGACTGAGCAAAGAACAGCAGTTGCTTATGGCTGAAGGGTGTTAGTAACAAGTGCTGACACTGGAAGATCTGAAAGCCCACTCAACATATTTCATACTATTTTCCCTCATTTGGGGCAATAATGAGATGATAACTTGATGCCGGAGTATCTCCTCCACACACACACACGTAGAAGTGGGAGCCATGATACATGTTTTTTCTTTGATCACTAGGTCATAATTACTGCTAAGGACCAAAAAAAAACACCACTGTGATATCCATGCTGCTAATCCATTTGTTTTCATTTTCCTCCCAGGGATATATATTTTTGCTCCAAAAATAACAGAAAGAATAACTCACACATAGAATGAACAGCTCTGGTCTCCTGGCATTAAATACATTTCAAAGAGCCATTCCATACCTCATTTTCTCATAGCCATTGGCATATATCATTATTTAACAGAATGGTGTATAAATAGAATGGTTGTCTAGGAACACTGTCAGAGAGAAGGGAGGGTTGCTGTGTTGTTGCTGTTTTTATGTGTTTGCCAAATGCATAAATTGAAGAAGTTAGTGACTATACAAGGAAGCAGCTTGTGGGGGAAGTGATTTGGCATGGTACCATAGGCTTTGATTGTTGGGACTTATTTAAAGGTAAAGGAACTCCTGATCATTAAGGTCCAGTTGCAGACGACTCTGGGGTTGGGGCGCTCATCTCACTTTACTGGCTGAGTGAGCTGGTGTACAGCTTCTGGGTCATGTGGCCAGTATGACTAAGCCGCTTCTGGCAAACCAGAGCAGCGCATGGAAATGTCGTTTGCCTTCCCGCCGGAGCGGTACCTATTTATCTACTTGCACTTCATGCTTTCGAACTGCTAGGTTGGCAGGGAGCTGCTATCAGGCTATTGGTCCATCTACCTCAGTATTGCCTACACTGACTGGCAGCAGTTCTGCAGTGTTTCAGGCCAAAGCCTTTCCCGGCCCAACCAGGACATGCCAGGGATTGAATCTGCATGCAAAGCAGGTGTTTGACCATTGAGCCAATGATCCTTCACCCCCAAATAAAATGAGGTTCCTAGCCCACATGGTTCTGAACTAAGGGCTGATTTTAAAAGGAAGCTGCCTAACCCTGCATCAGACTGCTGGGCTCAGGATTGCTGACACTGACTGACACAGTGGCTCTCCAAAGTTTCAGGCAGGTTCTTTCCCCCCAGCCTTACCTGAAGATGCCAGGGATTGAAACGGGCCTTCTGCATGCAAGGGCAGATGCTCTACCACTGAGCTTCCTTTCCACATCTTTCTTCCCTCCTCTAAACCTGTAAGAGGACATCATAGATCTGATGCATATTTCTGATTTTGTGCAATAAGCAAGAGGTTGGAGGAGATTGCCTACAAGTCTTCCTCCAGTTTTGATTTTCTTTTTAGATTTAAAATAAACTTTATTGAAATTCAAATTAAAATACATTCACAAACACACTAAAAAACAATAATATAAAAATAATAACAAACAAAAATATTTATCCAATATCCCCAATAGAAAAGATTCAGGGTTTTTCTTTATGTTATATATAAGTATTTTCTTGATTTCATCTAATACTTGATTCCAAAATTTCTTTATTCCCCCACAGTGCCACCATGCATGTATAAACGTTCCCGTCTCCCTCCGGCATTTGCAACATAAATTGTCTTTAGTCTTATACATTTAATGAATTTTTACAGGGGTTAAGTACCATCTATAAAATAATTTAATCATGTTCTCTCTAATTCCCTCCGAGGCTGTGAATTTCCAGGTTTGTTTCCATAGTCTTTTCCATTGATCCATTTGTATATTTCCCCCCATATCTATGGCCCATTTCGTCATCGTCTCTTTCACCATCTCATCTTTGGTCTCCCATTAAAGTAGCGTGTTATACATTTTAGAAATTGTTATGTTTTTCAGGCTGTAGTAGATTTTTTTTTCCAATAAAGAAGATTCCTCCAAAAATCCTTGTATTTGTTTATGTTCATTAAATTTGCTATAGATTTGATGATATTGTATCCATCCAGTTAGATGGTGTTTTATTTTGTCATATTCCTTTAATTTAAGTGCCCCATCCTTTTCTTCTAATAAGTTTTTATAATTTCCCCAATTTCCTTCTGTATTTACCTTCCTTACAGTAATTATTTCTGTGGGTGATGCCCATCTGGGAGTTTGGGGTTCCAGCAGTCTCGTATGTTTATACCAGATCTTCAGGATATTGTTTAATAACATGATTATTAAATCCTTATCCTCTACCAGATAGGCGTGCCACCCGAATTTATTTTCAAACCTTCTAAGTCTAATAATTTGCCATTTTCTAATTTCAACCATTCCTTTAGCCACACAAATCCTGCTACGTCATGATATAGGTTGAGGTCTGGCAAAGCCAGGCCTCCCCTCTCTTTAACATCAATTAATAATTTATATTTTATCCTTGCAGGTTTGTGATTCCAAATAAATTTCATGAGATCTTTTTTCCATTGTTTAAAAATATTATTCCCTGTTCTCAGTATTGGTATCATTTGAAAAAGGAATAGCATTTTAGGAAATACAGTCGTACCTCGGTTTATGAACACAATTGGTTCCGGAAGTCTGTTCATAAACTGAAGCGTTCATAAACTGAAGTGAACTTTCCCATTAAAAGTAATGGAAAGTGAATTAATCCGTTCCAGATGGGTCCGCGGCGTTCATAAACCGAAAATTCATAAACCGAGGTGTTCATAAACCGAGGTTCCACTGTATATTCATTTTTACTGCTGCAATTCTCTCTAATAATGATAATTTTAATTGCTCCCAATTTTCCAAATCTTTTTTCACTTCTCTCCAGACTCTATTATAATTATCTTTTACTAAATTATTTGTATTATTGGTGATCCAAATTCAAAGATACTTTGCTTTTTCCACTACCTTCAATCCTACTTTTTCCTGTAAACAATCAATTTCTTCTTTTGTTAAATTTTTAGTCAGCATATTGGTTTTATTCATATTCAAATTAAATCCAGATAATTTTCCAAATTCTTTTATTATTTTTAATATTTGGGGAATGGTATCCATTGGCTCCTCTGCTGTAATAATGATATCGTCTGCAAAAGCTTTTATTTTATGAACATTTTTCCCAATTCTAATTCCTTTAATTTTTTCATCTTTCCTAATATTTTCTAATAAAAATTCAAGACTCAAAATGAATAAAAGTGGTGATAGGGGACATCCCTGTCTAGTGCCTCTTTGAATCTTAATTTCACCAGATATCTCATTATTTATTATGAGTTTGGCTCTTTGATTCTTATAGATTGCCTCTATCCCATTACATATTTTCGCCCCAAATCCTAGAAAGGTTACGCTTTTTTTCATAAAAATCCATGAGACTTTATCAAATGCTTTTTCAGTGTCTAATAACAAAAACTCAGCTTTTTAAAATTAATCTTCACATTAAGATAGTCTAATATATTTATAACATTTCTCACATTACTATGCATAAACCTTTTTGGTAGAAAGCCTGTTTGATCTTTGTTAATTAATTTCCCCAGTATTATTTTTTCATTCTATTAGCTAATAGATCTGCAAATATCTTATACTGTAATCATTATTTTGTAAAGAAATTGGTCTAAAACTTTTAATTTGATTACTATCTGAGCCTTGCTTTGGTATCACCTCTTCCCAGGATTTTGTACGCCTCTTCCCAGGATTTTGGAATGTCGCCTTCTTCAATAATTTTATTCATTAACATCCTCATAAGTTCAATCACATAAAGATTTCTCAGGAGAAAGATGAGGTGATCAAGCACCTAGAAAGCATCTTAAAAAGCAGAGACATCACCTTGCCGACAAAGGTCCATATAGTTAAAACTATGGTTTTCCCAGTAGTGATGTATGGAAGTGAGAGCTGGACCATAAAGAAGGCTGATCGCTGAATAATTGATGCTTTTGAATTATGGTGCTGGAGGAGACTCTTGAGAGTCCCATGGACTGCAAGAAGATCAAACCTATCCATTCTGAAGGAAATCAGCCCAGAGTGCTCACTGGAAGGACAGATCGTGAAGCTGAGGCTCCAATACTTTGGCCACCTCATGAGAAGAGAAGACTCCCTGGAAAAGACCCTGATGTTGGGAAAGATTGAGGGCACAAGGACAAGGGGACGACAGAGGATTAGATGGTTGGACAGTGTTCTCCAAGCTACCAACATGAGTTTGACCAAACTGTGGGAGGCAGTGGAAGACAGGAGTGTCTGGCGTGCTCTGGTCCATGGGGTCACGAAGAGTCGGACACGACTAAACAACAACAACAACAACAAAATAGTGGTTTGCATTTCTACTCCCCAAACTTTTCATTTCCTTTTAAATTTTGTTACACAAATTTGTAGATCCTTAGTAAGAAATTTTGATGTTCTACAAGTAAAGGATATATATTTCTCTCATCAGACAACAGAAAACAGGTATTTGCAAGAGATGGTCTTCTCTTCTGTGACCTTAACAATGGCTGGATGTAGGTGTTTCTAAGATTATTATAAAAGGAGCATTCAAGGAGTGCATGAGTTGTGTCTTCTATTGACACAGAGTTGCAGCTGCAAACTCTCTCCTTCTTAGGAACTCCTTTATGTTGGCCCATCCAATCTGCTAATGGAAGGACGGCTTTTCAAAGTCCATGGGGAAATGTAACCAATGCAGTGCCGTCCAGATGTTGTTGAACTACAACTCCCATCAGCCTCAGCCAGCATGGCCAAATGTCAGAGATTATGTAAATTGCAGTCAAAATAGAAGGGCATCACATTGGCTACCACTGTGCTAGGGGCACGTCATGTGCACTTTTTAGTAATCAGGAATGACATTTTTTAGAGAGAGAGAGAGAATGAACACTTTTCATAAAGGCCTTGTGAGGCTATCATTCAATTTTGCACCTTTTGAGAGCCTTCTACCTCCCGAAATGTTATTTTTCAAGATCCAGTGCCAGCATTTAAATTCCCACCTATAGGCTGATCCATTGATTTATTTTTTACAAGTTACCTGTTACAATTAAATGGATGAACTAATTAATAAAAAGGGAAGGAAAGAGGGATTTCATGGGGAATGACAACATTGAATTTCAATCAGGGATTTTGGCAATTAATCTGAACTTCATAATTATAACAAGTACTTCTGTTAATCTGGACTTAATCTTTTCTTTTCTTTTTAATGATTCTCACTCTCTCTCTTTTTCAAATAATATTTATTGATTTTCTAACATTCCAAATTACAAAAATTCACAAAAAACCAGGAATAAAAACATGAAAAAGAAAAACATATCAAATCTAACATTTTAATTAACATTGTAGACTTCCTCAATTCCCCTCGCACTGGGTCCATTTTTAACTCCAAAGTAAGCAATTTTCATTTATTATCTTAAAATCATTCTAACACATTTTTTTTCATTATCTCACAACTATTTCTATTCTTCAATACATCAACTATGTTCCACCCATAATTTTTCTTAATCCAAATCTAAATTTAATTTCCCATCTATCTATCCTCTATTTCTCCCCTTAGCCTCAAGTTTATACCCCCAAAATTTTCCATACATTCAAATATTATTTCTTTTACCATAATAACATTTAAACACTTAGATCTAATTCACCCCCCCCCTGGACTCAGGGTCTCCCAGATGAATCAGCCAGTTCCATAGGTCATTCCAGTTTCGGGCCATCTTGATCAGTCAGAGAATAGCATCCGTTATTACTCCTCACCCCACTCCTACTCTTTCACCACCTATCCGCCACTCTCCCTTCTTCATCCCCTGCTACCTTCCCAATTTCCTAGCTGTTGCACAATACCATCCAACTACATTTCCACTTCCCAGCCATGTCTCAATTTTGATACCCCTTACGTTCTGGCCCCTGCATGGATTCTGTCCTCCCTCTCTCACTGGGAGGGCATTATTACATGCTGGTTCTTCCTTGAAGGCTCTTTGAATCGAGTATGAGTCCTGCCCCCCCTCACTGGGGGAACAATGTTCCATGCAGCTTCTTCATAATCTTTAAATTCAATTATATTGTCCATGGCTGATGATTGTTCATCTTGCTTCTCTTCATACTTTGTCACTTTCCGCACAGTTCTGTCTTATTTTTTAAATCTCTATAACATTGTGATGCAGTTTATCCCTAAAATCCAAAAGCAATTCCAGAAGTTCCTTTTGAAAGTCAATAAAGTCAGATGATGTTGTGTCTACTGACAAATGATTGTCACTCTCTTCCCCTCTCCCTCTCTTCCAATAAAGCATCATCAGAAAACTCAGGTTCACTTCATTTTAATTTAATCCTCCTCAAAGATCCACCCCCCCCCCACCAAAATCCTCCATAGTATTAAAAATAATACTTTATTCTCCTATGCTCACATAATGATGGGCTTGTAGCTCACCTTGTTCATGCAGACAGTCAGGACAAAATATATCACCTTCTTTTTTGTTTTTTTAAGTGGGAGGAGCTTAAATATTCTGGGAATGAATACACACACTACCTAGAGTGATTTAACAATCAATCCCTCTTTCCAGGGAACTCTGGGAATTGTAGTTCTGGGAAGGGAATGGGGTCTCCTAACAGCTCTCAGCAAACTTAACATACTACAGCTCACAGCATTCTTTATGGAAAGTCATGCCTGCTTGAAGTTGTATCATAGTGCTTTATATGGATGGTGCAAATGTGGCCTTGGTATCTGTATAACTTTGTGGGGGAAGTCGCATATAGATTCCTTTAAGAATTGATAAAACAACTTACTTCTTGTTCAGGGAAGGCTTTTTACTCAGATCCAGAGCAAATGGTTTGCATGCAAAAGATATCAGGTTCGATCTCTGTGTCAGCAGCATTGACATGCATAAGCTTATTGCAACAGCCCACAGGACCACATCCCCAAGGAGAGACTGAAAATGTAAGTAGATGTGCTGACCCAATGCCCTGCCCACACAAAAGAGAAGCAGTTCACAGTGTACTAACCAATAGGGTCAACTAAAGGTAAAGGGAGTCCTGACCATTAGGTCTAGTCACAGTGAAACCAGAGCAGCACACGGAAACACTGTTTACCTTCCCACCGGAGCGGTACCTATTTATCTACTTGCACTTTGACGTGCTTTCAAACTGCTAGGTTGGCAGGAGCAGAGCTTCCCCATCGTGAGGATTTGAACCGCCGACTTTCTGATCGGCAAGCCCTAGGCTCTGTGGTTTAACTCACAGTGCCACCTGCATCCCTTAGGGTCAACTAGCAGGTAGAAAAAAGGAAAATGGCCTAATTCTCTGGCTTCCTCCTGTGCTAATACATGCACCCAATATCAGAAGTTCAAAAACATCGTTCTCACCTCATTCTCTTGCCCTCATTCTCAATTACTCTGGTTCTCTGGAAGATGATGTCATAGCTTCTAGCCCTGGAGCTGCATTGTCCCATGTTGCCCTTGCACCCCACCACCAATCTCTGGATAAAAAGGCTTTCAGGTAGAAGAGCTAGGATAGTCATTGCCAATCAGAACAGATAATGCTGAATTTGATAAGACAGTGTTCTGGTTTATCTAGGGATTAAATAAAAACAACACCTAATTAAACATTATTCCTTTTCACTTTTGGTCCTGTGGTCCCCCAGGAAACCCAGGGTGGGGACAGGGCTATGCACAGACCTATTGCAATATCTGATAGTAGTGAGGGAATTCCTGGTGATCTCACTTGTCAGAAGTTGCAAAGGACTTCAGAATTTGGAAACTCTTGTACAATCCAATTAATCATGTTGCCACATTTTCCAATTTCCCACATTTTTATTGAGTAGGGAATGCATATGCAAACACACACACCACTTTTCATTTCTCTTAATTGAATGTTTGCTAGAGAGTCCTTACAACAGTAATCAATTTTCAAATAGGTTAGAGTCCCACATTAATTTCAGCAAATAGTTTATAACAATTTGGAGAAATCTGCCTTGATTGTGTGATTATTAACACAGAAGTTAGGCAGTTTCATCAAGTTAAATGGTATTTGATGTGTAAACCACATGCTCAGCATTACGGAAGACAGTTCTCTCTCTAGAACAAAAAAAGAAAGAGACCACAATGCACAGTGACAATGCAAGATGCCAATATTAAAATGACGACTCTCCCAACTCTTCAAGAAATAAAATAGTTATTGTGGTCACTCCACATTATGGTTATTTAGAACCCTGTGCAAATGATTACAGAGTGGGCCAAAGGAAGCAATAGTTCTTGAAATATAAAAGCCAGCAGTTGTTTGCATTGTCCTCCAGCACTAAACCGGGACACGGGTGGCGCTGTGGGTTAAACCACAGAGCCTAGGACTTGCTGATCAGAAGGTTGGCGGCAGAGGTGTAGCAAGGTCAGGTGGTACCAGGTGCGGGAATTTTTTGTCCACCCCCCCCCCCACATTGAAATTGAAATCTGTCAAAGAGAGCCACCCCACCCCCACCCCATCAAAGAATGCCATGCAGGTGATGCTGTTGCTGGTCAGTAGGGCTAATGGGTGGTATTCAACTAAGTTTTACTCAAATTAATGAACATGACTATGTTTGGTCCATTAATTTAAAGAAGTCTACTCTGAGCAAAACCTCTTGAATATCATGCAATGTCCTTTTAACAACTGTATTTTTAACTGCTTAGTGATAACAAATTAGCCATCTTGCAAAGCTTCAAACTGCTGAGAAGTGAACTCTCCTCCGCGATCAGTAAACAGTGAAGCAATCCGTTTGCCATGGGCATTCTCCAACCAAGCACAGAAATCCTTTAATTTAGAAAACGCTTCTGATTTCTACTTGAGTATGAACACATGAATGTATCTGGAGAAAGAATCAATCAAAATCATAAAGTACCTTGCTCCACTCACAGAGGGTGCCAGTGGACCAACCAAGCCTGCGTGGACCACTTTGTAAGGTTTGGAAGCCTGTCTGCCTGACAGCTTCCCCTTAGGAGCAACCCTTACCTTGTGCTCTGCACATGAGATACATTTCATGTGAAATTTACAGGGTTTAATTTTCAAACCCTGAACCACTTGTGGCATTTTTGTCACCGCTTGCCATCCCAGGTAACCAAAAGTGTGATGAGCACATGGATACAACCTGCATGAAGAGCTTTGTTAGTCTGGGCAACACAAGACACTGCCGCAGGGACATTTTCATCCACATCATCATAAGTAACTAAAAACAAACCATCAATAAAATGAGCATGCAATATGTCCTCTTTGTTCTTCCTTATGATGCAACTCCCCTTCTTGAAAGAGATGTGGAAGTTCTTCTCTGTGAACTGCGGGATACTCAGCAAATTGTCCGCTGCTTCTGGTACAAACAGAACATCACTTATGGTCAAATGCAGAGACACAATTTTCACAATAAAGCGATCTCCAGCCATCTCACCCCTTGCTTTTTCATGCAAGACCATTTGCAGTCGTTTACAGTCATCAACAGCTATCAGTCAGTCAAACACCCATTTCCACCACCCTTCTGAGTGATACCCCTCCCCATCCTTTCTCTACATATAAGCGTCTGGGGACTTCTATTTCAGTGTATCTGAAGAAGTGTGCATGCACACAAAAGCTCATACCAAAATAAAACTTAGTTGGTCTTTAAGGTGCTGCTGGAAGGAATTTTTAAATTTTGTTTTCACTCAGCATTGTTCATATTAGACTGTGCCACATTAGCTTATGACAGAAATGCAGAGGATATGGAAATGGCAGAGCTGATGATTTCTTGAAGAAGCTTGCAGCGTCCTTGGAACGACACATAGCTACCTGAATTTTCTGGTGGATAATTAGCAGATTAAGTAAAGAGCTATTTTACCTGCAGGACGGTAGCTCCCTAGTGACTTTCTTGAAGGAGCTTTGGCATGCCTATTCAACAGCACCCTCTGTTGCAGAGAGAAAAATAAATTAAGACATACCACTAGCATTTCAGGTGTGCAGTGCATTTGCATTCTTGGGTGGGGTGAGGAACGACATCACAAGTTGCAATAGCAAATTACGAAATTATAATAAAGAAACCCTTATCACAGATATGCAGCAAAAGTTACTCAAGGAAGAAGGCAGGGAGCACAGAAACTTTGTGCAAGGTTAGCTGATACGTGAGAGAGGTCATATTCTGCTGGCTTCTTGAAGACATACTCGTTTGCACAGGCACTCCCTGGATCTTTGAACCTCCTGTTTTAATTAATGCATTGTTATAATGGGATCAATAAAACTTTTCTTGTTGTGATAGAGTGAGAAAGCCACCTCATGGGGTGGAGGGCCCATACATTGTTTTTAATTGTTTTGTTTTTGGTTGTTATTTTTTCATATTTTACTTAACTGTTCCCTTAATAAGGGAGGGTATATGTGCCTGAGAGGGAAGGAGCTGGGGGGAGCTGGATGGTGCAATCACAGTGGTTCTGGGTAAGGGGAGGAAGGAGGAAGGGCTAAACTTAAGACCTCACAGCCCATTACCATTCTTGCCCCCTTCTCATGAGTAACACCTTAATAGGTTTCTGTACAATAACCATCCGGTACTATTCTCTCAACATGCCTTGCATCTGTCCTGTCTCCCTCTACTTCTTTCTCTTTCCGAGTAAAGTAGTGGAGACATTTATCATTCCATGAATGTTCATTATGATCAAACACATACAGAACTGAGATTACAGTAGAAACCAGTAATGCTTTTCCATCTACAGATAGCACCAGCAAATGCATCCAGTGTTCAGCAAGTGCTTTGTTATTTCAACAGAAGCCTTGCAGTGGACAACTTAATAATGATGATAAATATTTAATCAAGCCACATTATTTATACATAAAATAATGGTTAAATATGCATGCAATAATGCTGGCTAAAAGAAGGGCCAATTTAGTTAATTAGTTGGAATATATACAGTAATCTCAAGAAGAGTGAATACTTTGCATTTTCATCAGTTGTTCATAAGGACATACTGCAGTGGTTGATTTAAAGAAAAACTGAATTTTCAGTTTTTTGGGATGTGTGCAAATGCTGTAATATTTATGAAGATGTGAAATACTCCAGCTTACAAATTTCAGCAATAAATAAATAAATATGCTTTTCAGCTCATTCCATGGTTATTTCAGGCAACTGGTGTAAACCCCCCCCCCTTTCTACAAAACCTTTGTACCATTTCCAAATCGAAATATTTTTTTTGAGTATCATTTCTTTGGTCAGTCGAGAAACAAGAAATGTCAACAGGTGTCTTCCCCCCCCTCCAAAGGAGAGAAAAAAGTATATGAAGATATAGGTTTAGGATTAGTTGTTTTTCTTGCTGAGGTCTCTGTTGAATTTTTTTTTTTTGAAATTGAGATAGCATCTGATGCTTCCTGCCTATTCATTCTTACACTAGAACTATGTTAATGAAACAGATTTATTTATTTATTTAAAAAAATCACCTTAAGACAATCTATGTTATTTACTTGGAAGGAGCCCACCTGTAGGAACAATGAGCGATTCCTCCCACTATTTAAGTAGAACTGGGAGCATCAGAAGAACCCTGATGGACCAGAGAAAAAAAAAAATCCCTCCAATTCATCATATTTTTCTCAACAGTGGCCAAGTTGCCCACAAACAGGGCTTCTATTTGATGCTTTTTTGGATTATTAATATTATTAAAATTATTTGTTAGTTACTTTATCTTGCCCAGGGCAACCCAAAAAAATAATAGACAGATAGACAGAAACCTCTGTGTGTGTGCGTGTGCAGGCACACACACACACACACACACACACACACACACACACACAGAGAGAGAGAGAGAGATACAATAAAACCAAAAGGGAAAAGAAATACATTAAAAACATCCTACCCACTTCTAAAAGGCCTGGTTTTAGAGTAAAGTTTTTTTCTCCTGGAACCTATACATATATTTTGATGTTGCCAGGTGAGCCCCTCTTGAAAGAGCATTCCACAAACTGGGAGCCACCACAATTCTCATGTCACTGCTCTCTGGACCTCTTGCGGAGGAGGCACGTGAAGAAGGCCCTCAGATGATTGCAGGGTCTGGGCTGGTTCATATACGGAGAGGCAGTCCCCGAGGATGTTGTTATGGAAGCTTGACTTGGATGTAAATATTGGCTGTTTTAATGGGGATTTAACTGCTGGTTGGGGAATTGTGATGCAGATTCCTAGCTGCCTTGTTTTGGTAGATTTGCAGATTATGCCAGGTGGAAGTCATGTAACGAAAACTGAAATTAAATTAATTATGCATTGTAGTGAAAACGTCTACCCTGAATAAAATGCCAATCAGTTTCATGTGATGTACTTAAAATATTCTCTTGGGAGTTTTCAAGCAGCTGCCTAACATTTTGGTTTGCTTTCCCCACCCTCCTTGTTTTCAAGAAAAAAATGTTTAAGTTTTGGTATTGCAGCTTTAAAGTGCACCATTTCATTTATACAAACTTAAGGAAAGTTATAGGAGGAAGAGAAACTATTATAGGGTTCACAGATGGGACAATGTTCAACAGAGCCCCTTGCTCCATGCGTTCTGCCATCTTGCATACCAATGAGAGAATTGTATGCTATCACAGTCTCCCTCTTGAACTCTGACTACTGCTGAGATGTGGATAAGTTTGATATGTTCAAGTGGGTCCCCCCTTTCCTTCCCCTCTTCATTTTGTTTAAAAAAGAAACACTGTATTGTTTTGACCCATGGTCAGGTCTCCAAGCTTTCCATGATTCAATGATTTAGGAATAATTTGTCAGCCGAGAAATGACTTATCCACAAAGGAATGTGTAGGAAAGAAGGGGGAGGGATAAGATTAGCATACTGCTTTAGGTTTTACACAGTGTTGAACTTGGATTTCAAGAGGGTGATGAGTGACTTACCCTGTGTTGTTGGGGTGGTTTTTTTTTTTTGGCCCACAATTAGTGCCATTCTTTATAAATGATGTCACCCTCTAAATCATGGGCTTGCTGCTGTTTCTTTCACAGCAAGCAAGCAAGCAAGCTACACCACTAGAAGGCCAAAGAAAAACTTCTTACTGTGGTGACACAATGCTTAGAATTTCAACCCATTCTGTGCCATCACAAGCAGAATGAGAGTGAGAGTGATTAATTTGGTTGTGGGGTTGTGTTGTTTTTTAATAACTTTTAAATTACCAATGTGTGCAATGCATCTTTAGCAAACCAAATTGTTAAGAAGGATGCTTGGTGTGTGTTTGTAAGGAGTATGTCATTACCAGTGTAACCCTATTGTTACCAGGTATACAAGAGTGACTGAACTCCCCAGTTATTTTGGTCCTAAAGGACTTCCAAGAGAAGGGACCAACGTAAGATGGCCTGAGTTGTAACCCTATGTAAGAACAACATCTCTCTCTGTGTGAGGTCAAGGCTGGCCCTACCATTAGGAGGTTAGTCATTTGCCCCTGGTGGCAGATGATGAAGATGATTGACAGGAGAGGTAGGGACAGATTGGAGGACAGATGTGCCACCTAGGGGTGGGTGAATCTGTCAAATTCATTTTCTCTCAGTTTCTAAGGCACAGATTCAATGTTCCCTGATTGCTCATGCAAGGGCTCTAGCATGAGGGTGGGAATGTTGGTTGTGTAACATGAAATCCAGTGGAACAGTTGCAATTGTGGAAGCTTTTTATTCAGCAGGTTGCATAACAGGATGTACAGTACTGGAGCTAAATCAATTTGTTATGCAACCAACCATGCAAACTATGCTGGCTTCCTGTGCTTTCTCTTGCACAAACCATTACACTAATACAACTAGTACACCATTAGTTGTACTTTATTTCCACATCAGTTTGTACTATCACTTAACCACATGTGAATAATTATGTCCAAACCTTGCTATGCACCCCACAGATCACTTATCCAAACAGCTGACTTCCTTATTTTCTTGTTTCTTTGTGCTTTGCTGGTTGGTGGCAGTCATTTTTGGGAAGAAACCATGGAGTAAAGGGCAAAATAATTTCCATATGAAATTATTACTTGGGCAGGTCCAAACAATTTAAAGTAGAAAATTAAAAAGAGTTTAAAATAAATTATAATCACAAGAACAGAATGTGTCCCAAAAATATGCACCTAAGGTATCACAGAATAGGGTAAAGAGATATGTCTACAGAATATGACAAAAACTGTAGTGCAAAGTTGTCAGATGCACTTTCTGTTGGGAGAAGATCCACAACTTATGGGCTGCCAAAGAGAATGCCCTTTCCCTGGCCAACTCTGATCTTCTGAGGATAGTAAAACTACCAAAAGGGCCCCCTCTGCTGATCTTACCACACAAGAGCATCATTAAATTTCAGGCAAGTCTGTATCAGAAAGCCAGAAAGAAACCCACTTTTCCTTATTGGTCATCTCCATAGGACAGTGTGCAAATTCTCTTGGAACAAAGCATGAGGTTTGGGGCTGGAGTCCAAAAACCGGTAGCTCTCCCCTCTAGACAGGTTAAATTGAAAGGCTAACCCCATACTATGAGAAGAATCATGGAGGTAAGGATGTTCCATTATTGAACTACTTGCCAAGAAAATTGGGATCCAGAAGTGCTAGGTATCTGGGACAGGCCTGTGTGTGACAGAAACTCATTATCTTGTCTGATTTCCTGGACAACCTTTTATAGACCACAGGGATGGGGACTGGGAGAATGTGAGATGTGTTCAGTTCACAGTTTAATTTGTACTTTCTGAACCAGTACTTGAACCAAAGCACAGCTATCCTTTGAAAATTGCATTTTGCTGAACTCTGTATTCAGTTTGCCAACTAAAAACTGAGGAGGAGGAGGAGGATTTACCCGGCAGGTCCCAGGACAGGTTGCAATAATTTGAAATTCAGTATTAAAAAACAGTTAAAACAAATCACAGTCACAGGAGTAGGGTGGGTGCTAAAAATACACCGAGATGTGTAAAGAAGCATCTTGCAGTATGCATTTTGACAGGAAAAATTGTAGGGGCAAAAACAAATACATTAGGCAAAATTGCAAAGAAAAATGTAAATTACAGGAGAAATGCACAGGAAAGTATATACCCATTTTTGTGTGCTGACGCTGTGGTCTAAACCACAGAGCCTAAGGCTTGTTGATCGGAAGGTGGGCTGTTGAATCCCCGCGATGGGGTGAGCTCCCATTGCTCGGTCCCTGCTCCTGCCAACTTAGCAGTTCGAAAGCATGTCAAAGTGCAAGTAGATAAATAGGTACCACTACAGCAGGAAGGTAAACGGCATTCCCGTGCGCTGCTCTGGTTTGCCAGAAGCGGCTTGGTCATGCTGGCCACATGACCCGGAAGCTGTATGCCGGCTCCCTCGGCCAGTAAAGTGAGATGAGCACCGCAACCCCAGAGTCAGTCACGACTGGACCTAATGGTCACGGGTCCCTTTACCTTCATATATAAACTCAAGTTTTATATATATATATATATATATATATATATATATATATATATATATATATGGGACCCAGGTGGCGCTGTGGTTAAACCACTGAGCCTAGGGCTTGCTGATCGGAAGGTTGGCGGTTCGAATCCCTGTGGCGGGGTGAGCTCCCGTTGCTTGGTCCCAGCTCCTGCCAACCTAGCAGTTCGAAAGCACGTCAAAATGCAAGTAGATAAATAGGAACCGCTACAGCGGGAAGGTAAACGGCGTTTCCATGTGCTGCTCTGGTTTGCCAGAAGCGGCTTTGTCATGCTGGCCACATGACCTGGAAGCTATATGCCGGCTCCCTCGGCCAATAATGCGAGATGAGCGTGCAACCCCAGAGTCGGTCACGACTGGACCTAATGGTCAGGGGTCCCTTTACCTTTACCTATATATATATATATATATATATATATATATATATATATATATCATATTAAACTTGAGTTTAGAACAATCAGAAACTAAAAGAGTGCTCTTGTGATCAATGTCCTGCTTGAGGGTTTCCCCAGGCATCTGGCTGACCATGGTGAGAACAGAATGCTGGACTAGATAGGCCACAGGCTTGATGCAGCAGGTTCTCCTTATGTTCTTAACAAATATTGACATTGGGGTGGTGAGGAGCTCTTTGTACTGCACATTGGTTCCTACCTCCCTGATTTCAGGGGTAGGCACACACAGACATCTCCCGAGGGCCCACCTCAATGCAGGGCACCCAATGACAAGTGACCTCCTGGATTTGCTCCTACACCTCACCATTGCAACTTGCCTCTCACCCTTGCCCAGATGGTGGTGGTGAAAGAGAAGAGCACTAGATTCCATAGACTGCTTGTGCATTGGTTCTCCATGTGGCAAACAAAGCAGGGCTGGGAGGTTGGCATGCTGCAAATGTACTGGCCAAATGAATCCAGCACACCTCCCGATGTGATTGTACTTTCTTGACCTCCCTGCCACCTTGCCCCTCTTCTTTGTGTTAATCAACCACAACCTGCGTGCCAGGAAACTTAGTGCAATGGCTCTGCTCCATCTGGTGAGCCACTTGTGCCAGCAAAGAGATGATAGTAACAATGAGAAAGAAAATCAGCAGCTTGTGAAATGGTGCTGAGACAATAGACTCCCTGACAGAGGAGGGCACAGGAAGAACATCTAGTCAAAAGGTCCTCCAAAACTAGCAGCCAGCACTAGACAAAATAGTGGATCAGTAAAAAGTCATTGCTAGATCCTACAGACTTGAATCTGAAGCACACAGCAATTGGAGCCCTAATCCCATAAGAATCTAGGCTAATCCCACTTCTCTAGGGCACCCTGCCATGAGGATCAGTCACAAGGAGCTCATCTTACATCAATTTGGGTAGTCTTTGAGGGATAACGTCCTTCGCCAGCATTCTTTTTCTTACTTTTGCTCTGGAAATGAAATCCTGTAGATTTTAAATAGAGCAAATGTCTTTTTATCAGCTTGCCATATGTTTTTTTGCAGATAACTATGTGGCCTAACTGGTTTGAATCAAACCTCTGACACAAATATGCAAATTCACTTGGAATGAAGCATGTCTCAACTGTCACTTCCTTAGGCATCATTGATTAAAATATGTAAAGGTTTAAAAATAGCCCTCTGTGGGGGTGTGTGAATAGCTCACAAATTGCATCCATTCTCAGTCATCTAAAGTATGGTGTGTGATGCTAATGTGTGAGGGTGGGGTGGGGGAATGACTGGTTAGATGTGTGCCTTTAATATCTAGTAAAAGGTAAAGGAACTCCTGACCATTAGGTCCAGTCGTGGATGACTCTAGGGTTGCGGCACTCATCTCACTTTACTGGCTGGGGGAGCCGGCGTACAGCTTCCGGGTCATGTGGCCAGCATGACTAAGATGCTTCTGGTGAACCAGAGCAGCACACAGAATGCTGTTTACCTTCCCGCCGGAGCGGTACCTATTTATCTACTTGCACTTTGACGTGCTTTCCAACTGCTAGGTTGGCAGGAGCTGGGACTGAGCAACGAGAGCTCACCCCGTTGCAGGGATTTGAACCACCGACCTTCTGATCAGCAAGCCCTAGGATTTGTGGTTTAACCCACAGTGCCACCCGCATCCCTCCTTAATATTTAGAGTACTGTGCAATTGGCCGTTTTCATTTTGACCACAATCAGCACATTGGTGCTTGTTTCAAATGAAAGGGAAGCATGATGCAATTTAGCTGCATCCATGAAGTTGTTTCCATGAAGTTTAGCTGCATCCATGAAGTTGTTTCAGAAAGCAGAAAAAATTAATGGTTATATACTCCCCTATCTCCTCCCTTCTCCCTTACATTCCCCCCCCCACACCCCAACATGCTATTTTATCGAAATGTGTAGCTTCAGCTCTTAATTTAAATACTCAAAATTCCCCCATCTCTCTTTACTGCTTCTTTTCCCTGTGTTTTTTTTTAATCCACATTTCACCACAGAAGCATCTCACACACTGGTCACACAAAGTGTTTTGATAGGATTGTTTGTGCATTTTCATTATGGATAAAATATTTCAATGTTTGCTTAATTTTTTTTACACTTGTAAACCACTTAGAAGCTTGTTTTGTCATTAGGCAGTAAATCATAATCCCCACCACTTTTTCCCATGAGAATATGGCCTTCACTCCCCAAAAGGTTGCTTCCCCCTGGTATAACATGCAGTCATTCATTACCCCATGGAGATCAACACTTAGAATGTAAAGAGGCGAAGCAAAGAGAACCAGGAACAAGGGAACTTTCACTATGTGGAAATTCCTGACATGCCTATGATAAGAAGTAATCCACAAATGCTTGCGTGGTCCTGCAATGACTATATGAGAGTAACAAAGGAAACCTAATGGAACAAACTACTTAGATGCTCTTGTTAAAAAGGAGGGGGCAGTCTGGAAGCTCATAATTCGGTAATAACTTTACAAGAAGACAATGCCATGAGATTGGAGTCATGAACCCAAGTGGTGTTCTCATATCTATTAACTTCCAAATGGGCAACAAAGGCATTATTCTTTGCATTGATGTAGGAGCAGTTGAAGTAAGGCTCTTGCCCAGTGTAAACCATTGAATCACTAGAGTAAATTATCTATAGGGAATGGGCTGAAATTGGGGGGGGGGAGGTTTAAACCAAACTCTTCCGGCTTCAGGGGATTTCCTAGCTGCAAAATAACATGACATAATATAGGGGAACTGATAATATTAGCAAGTGTGGTTATATTGGCTTGCAATCACCATTGCAGAGCTGCAGCTGGTGGCAAATGAACTGGCACCATTTCAAAAACTCAGATATCCTGTTACGGGTAAAAAAAAGAGTGGCTCAATTCAGAACTTGTAGCTATTCTTCTTTGGAGGAAAAAGGGGGGCTGTGTTTCAACCAATTACCATGGTAACAAACACAGCCATAATGGATCAGCAGCAAGTGTGGGAATAAAGGAACAAGTCAATTTCAAACAGTATTGGAATTGCTCTGATTTTCAATATACTTCAGTGAACATCAGGGGTATACTGTGATAAGAAGGGAGGGGGGATACTCCAATTTCCCATCTCTGTCAAAGGCAAATGATGGAGCTTGCTTCTAGCTATAAAAAGAGAAGAGAAAGCGGTGGTGCCCTCCCCCTTGAGGCAGGACTTGGAGGGATACGCATACATCAGTTTATACCACTTCCCTGGCATTTCCTTAACTGCTAATTTCCATATTATATTATAAGAAAACCCACTTCCAGAAATTATGATTAGAAGAATTATAATAGAAGAGCAGCAATCATTTCTGTCTTACCTGCATGCTGGGGGCGGGGTGGGGGGGGGATGGGGAAAAGCAGTTTACAACCCCATTAACCCAAAAAAACCCAGCAGAAATTTCACTGGCAAGAAGTGTGACGTAAGTCAAACTACTTTTTAAAGGGTTCTTTCTCCCTATGCAAGGCACAGGCCTGCTGATCCAGCCTGAGCTCCACTCCTGAACAAAGTTCAGATCTAGGATACTTTGTGTGAGTGTAGGATTGCTCACTAAGGTACCACCTACCCCTCCCAATCCCCAATGGCTTCAGAATGAAATGGAAAATCTTTTCAGACACGCTGTATAACTGCAAAAGACAAATTGCTGGTACATGGCTAAATTGAAGTGCTTTCCATTAATAGTTGTAGTTGATGATACGATAATCACAGTAATATGAAATGAATGCATTCTAGTGTGGGTTTTGGCACAAGAATCTTTAATTTACAGAGTATTTTATGTTTAAACATGCCAGTTCCAAAGGGATTTTGATTAACAATGATGAGCTTCCTATCTCCGTAAGTGTAAACCATTTGACAGTAATGTTGTTGATAGAAAAGCTGAGGGGAAATTTCTCAAAAGACCTGAGGGTTTGCTTTTTTTCCTGGTGAGTTTTTCCTTTTTCTCATCCCCATCCCCCAGCCATCCAAGAAAAAGAAAGCTGGTTTATAGTAGCCCCCCCCCCGAAAGATTATCCAGCATTTCTCTCTCCCCCCCTTTTCTTTTCAGTGGTTGTTATACCAGAAGCTCCTCACTGGCGTGGTGCAGAGCTGCTGGGCTAGGATCCTGCCAGATCAATCAATGTTGCATACCAGAAGAGGCAAGGAGATGGGAAGGCTGACATGCCGCATAAACCTGGGCAGATATTACTGGGCATGGTACACACACTTGTGGTTTCTAGCAATTGGTATTCATAGGTTTTACTCTCTCTGACCATGGAGGCAGACCATAGCCATTGTGGCTAATAGCCATCGATAGGTTTATACTCCATGAATTTGCCCATTCTTTTTTTGAAGCCATTACAGTTGGTGGCTATCACTGCCACCGTGGGAACAAGTCCCATAGTTTAAATATGCACTGCGTGAAAAAGTATGTTCAGCTTCAATGGATGCCCATAGAATTGCAGAGTTAGAAAGGACACCCAAGGGCCATTTAGTCCAACCCCCTGCAGTGCAGGAATTGCAACTAAAGATTCCCTGACAGATGGCCACCCAACCACTGCCCTACACCAGGAATGAAGACATGAGACAAGAAGGATAGTTGAATGGCTCCAAGTTTCTTAAGTATTTAACAAGGATATACACTATTAACTTGTAACGATATGGAAGAAAGTCATTGTGTAGGATACAAAATGCTGGTCATGCAGTCAACAGTCAATTGCTGTTACGTGGGGGGAAAGTTGAGATGGGGAAAATCCAAAGAATCTGTGCTACTGCCATTGGGGTTGTCTCTACACACAGAAGACTCTTTCAAATAATGGAACTAAGTTAAACTGCGTAGGGCTAGCATTCGATATAACCCGATGGTTCAGGTTTACAAAAGGAATAAAGCATTAAAATTATTATTTAAAAACAGTTAAAAGAAATTATTTAAAATATTATAAAAGCAATTAAAATCAACGATAAACTAGAAATGAGAGTAAAACACATAGCAGCACTCTACATGTCTGGATAGGCTTGCCTAAAAGAAAACTTTTTTTGCAGGTGCTGGAGAAAGGACACTGAAGGTGTCTGCCTTATGTCAATAGGCAGGGAGCTCCAAAGTGTAAGTGCTGCCACACTGAAAGATTGATTTCCTTCCCTAATAAATATGTAGGTGACAGAATCCTCCCCAAAAATGCAGGGAGAGGAAAGTAGGGCAGTGCAAAGTGTCGTGTAACCATGAAAGGTTAGATCCTTATGCAAAGAGTCACACCACATGGGGAGGGGGCGAGAGCTAAGGCTGGATTTGATAGAATGTGATCTGAAAGAAGCTCATTACAGCATGACGTGAAATGGAAATCAGTTATGGCAAAGGTTAGGGGAGAGAAGAGCTGGAAGGATGTGACAGGTTGACTGACAGCAGAATCCAGTGGCTTGGAGCTCATAGGGCAAACTTGGGGTGGACAATTGTTTCCATCAAAAGCTCCATAAACTGACAAGGAAGATAATGCATTGGAGATTTTATGTATACATCCAAATTGCCAAGCCATTGCTTCAGATAAGACCCCAAATAAATAAATAAACTTATGGTTTGTTTTCTTTGTAACAAGAACATACAATAAAGCAAGTGGATATTAACTGACTGACTGCCCTACGGTCTGGCACATGTGCAATATTATTATTAGAAAACTCTTTATTTAGCTGCTTGACATGTGTAAGTAATCCAATGTCTAAAGCTCACTTTGGCTTATGCGGCTTAAAAGTATGAGATGCAATATCCTTTTTGTTGATTCGTCAGCATGATGAATGGTGTAAAGTTGAAAATCTCCTCTTCATTTAATTAAAACATGCTAATTATTTTGGGAGATCACTAGCCTTAGGCTGTAATGGGTATTAGGGGAGTCTGGTACCTCTCTTGCGGGGAATGTTGTGCTCATTCTGGGGTCTCAAACCCTTGATGAGTTAGAGATTTCCCCTGCATGTGAAGACAGGTTCTGGTGGATTGAGTGAACAATACCAATAATGGGTTCAATAATCAAGAAGGCAGTTTCTGCAAATGCTGTAGAGGGAAGGGAGGGACAGATGGAGCTCATCAACCCGGGAAGGTAGCCTATCTAGGAGAAGAAAAGCTCTGACCCTAATCCCCGCTGCCTTGTGGGACATATTCAGGGGGGGGGGGAATGGGCTCAGGAGTAAACCCTACACAAATCAAGAGTGGAGTCCCTAAGATGGTTGGATGGCGCCTTGTATGCTTCCTTCCAGCAATTCCTACAGCCAAGCAGGTACCAAACTTATTGCTCTGCTTTCCTTTGGACCACATCAGCAAGGCCAAGAGGAGAATTGTATTGTCTAAAGAGGATAGCAGTCTAGAGCCCTGGAGCCTGAAGTTTCAAATGGTCGGCCTCATCTGAATTGATACCTGGACTAAACAGTCTTTAGCAGACTTCTAAAACAGTGTCCTAAAACAGTGGGGTGGCCCCCACTGTCAATAGGCGAGGAGTTCCAGACCACAGGAGGTGCTATACTAAAGGAATGACTCCTCACAAAGGCTGAATGAACATTATGCAGCACTTGTAAAAGGGCCATTTACCACATCTAAGAGATCAAATGGGCTCAAATGAGGCAAGGTAAAGTGGCCCCAAGCTGTTAAAAGCTTTGTAAACTAACACCTTGAACCTGACTTGGTAATAAGTTAACAGACAGCAGAAATCATTTGATTCGGGAACATATATAAACATGGAGCTTTTCTTGGCTGCAGTGGCATTCTCAGTAAATAATATGAAGCTAGAAACTTTAAGAAACCCAAGTAGTGGAAAAACATAAAAGAGTATTAATCAACAAAAAAATGGAACTTGAGTTTATCGCATCAAGTAAGGAAAAGAAGAGAGGGGTGGCAATCCATGTAAGACCACAGCTGGAACCAAAACTGCTTTATAATGATGAAGAAGGTAGAATAGAGATGGTTGCGGTTAAGATCAATACTGAAAAAAATATTAGTTATTGGAATTTATGCACCAAATGAAAGGGAATCTGAATTTTACCAGTTTTTGGAAGAAAAAATAGTAGAATACATAGGGGACAAAATTATATTAGGAGATTTCAATGTCAATCGGGATGTGGACAGAACAGCAAAGAAAAAAGAAGTGAGGCAAAACAAACTACATTTCCCCACCTAATAGAACTCTTGAAATTAAATGATGCTTGGAGGTTCAATAACCCAATAGAGAAAGAATTCACACAATACTCGGAGCCCCACAAATCAGCGGGAAGAAATGACGTGATTTGGACTACAAAGGAACTATCAAGTAACATTATAAAGGCTGAAATTCACCACAGAACAATCTTAGACCACAGTATGGGTTAAGTTTAAAGGAAAAGAAGAAAAGACTAAAAGGTGGCAACTAAATGAGAGCATGTTAAACAGTGAAAAAAATCATACAGAAGGCCAAGCAAACCTTAGAAGAATATTTTAAATTTAATCTAAATCAAGGAGTAGACTTAGAGACGGTTTGGGATGTGAGTAAAGCGGTTTTAAGAGGCTTCTTCATTCAACAAAATGCATTCCAAAGGGAAATACAGGAGGAGGAGAAAATGGTGATTTGGGAGGAAATTAGGAAAAACGAAAGGAAGCTATTCCAAAAACCAGAACGATGAATTAAGTATATCTAGTCAATGCTCCTTACAAGCAACAGCAAAATACTGTTCCAAACCCTCCCAATCTGAGTAGTGCAAAATTCCAGGGGTTTTGTTTCCTTCTGAATGAGGTCCTAGTCTAACATTCAAAACACTACACCACCCTGGCTCTCAAAATAGACACATAGGAAGCCTCATACTGGGCAGAGCATTGGTTCATCGAGCTTAGTGATGGCAACAGTGACTGGCAGCAGTTCTTTTGGGTTTCTCGCAAAAGCAGAATCATATAATTGGGATCCTTCCACTGGGGCATTTGGTGTTAACTGATTCAGGGCTAGTGGAAGAGGAGGAAGGGGCAGCTTTGTTGCAGTTGACTCTGAGGTGAGGACAGCTTTACCTGATTCTCTCTTTTCCCCATTTCTTCCATAAACACATAAGTTGGTGATACATGGCCATTTGGGGTTATAAGGAATTGATAGCTCAGGTGGTACAGATGCCTGAGGTCTTCTTCATCTGCCTCTCTTGATCTTTAATGGCTCTCCAGTTCAGGAACTTGTCAAATATATTTACACATCAGTGTTTGCAAGGAACTGCAGACCCTCCAGGATTCAGCTGAGTCTAATTTATAGACTACTTCTGGTCCAAATGGTTTTACTTAAGTGATTTGCAGACTGGTAAGCATCCATGTTAAGTGTTTTCTTCATTAAAAGGAATATATTTAAATGTATGCTGCTGAACAGAATTCTTTTTAATCATATGGAAGGCTTACATATTGTTTAGTTCATATGTGACATTGGGGTGGGTGGGAAAACAGCTCTGTACAGCACTGGAAGAGGAATGGGAAAATCTCTTAATTCTTAATTTCCATTTCCCATTTTTGCCTTTAAAAAATATTCAATTCAATTACCCATCAGTTTGTTAATTATTATTCGTTAAGTCTTTATGAAAAAGTGAATGCAATTTTATGCACATTTCACATAACATACACATTTTAATACGATTTTATCCAATGTATACATTCCTGCAGCACTTTCCCATAATTAAATACATTTGTGTACAAATTTTCCCCCTAATGCACACTCTTCTGTACATATTTTTTGGCTGGAAAGTAGAAACTAGACTACTGTACAAAGCTAAAATTCACACCCACTGCTCTGCCCACTTTTGATACTGACCCTTTTGATACTGACCATTGCTGGCATGTGGCCCTTGGCAAACTGTCTAGAATGGTATGTGGCTCTTAAACTGAAAGAGGTTCTCCACCCCTAGTCTAAGCAATTTGATGCAGAGATGAATCATTGTTAGCCACCATATTTGTGCACCATAGTATGCATCTGAGGTTAATATTTACAAAACTGCTACTTGCTTTCCACACCTGTACACAAATGCTAATAGACAGTTTATGCACAGAGGAAGAGGGAAATCAAAGATATTCTCAGTATCGCAACCACTTAGAGGATTTTTTTTAATCTGGATGGATTGTGCTCTGTAATCTTTCTGTAATATGATATATTATATCCAGAGCTCAGAGCTCTTCTAAACCCATAGCATTAACATTGTCTTTTGTACTGGGCAGCAAGCAGCGGCACTGAAAACATAATCATATTCAGAAACACCATTAGTAAGTTTTGAGAGCTCTAATAATTTCCATTTATTTCTTATTTGGGTTTATTATTTTTGTTAAGAACATTCTTTTGTCATTTGACCAATAAGAAAAGTGTCTGTATTGTGATAATATGATTAGCAGTTTTTAGAACCATAGGATTGTGGGTTGGAAGGGACCAGAAGGGTCATCTACTCCAATTCCTTGCAACGCAGGAATATTCTGCCCAACATGAGGCTCAAACACATGACACATGACCCTGAGATTAAGAGTATCATGCTCTACTACCTGAACTACTTTCACTCAGTTTCAGGAGAGAGAGATGGTTTTCACATCTGTCCTTTTTTTCTTAGCAGGTAAATTGCTGTACACACACACTTTATTATATTCCTCTTCCTAACAACACCTGCAGCAACCTTATGAGGTAGAATAATTCCAATTTTACAGATGGGCAAACAGTTACGTTGCCAAACAGTTGTGTTTGCTGCTTCCCCATAGTCTCATTCCATCTCATTCCATATCCATAATCCCTATATTATATAATATTATCTCATGTTATTCAGAACAACCTTGTGAGTTAAGTCAGACAGAGATAGTGGCTTCCCTCCGGCTGAGCGACAATTTGAACTTTGGCCTCCTTGATACATTTCTAACATTTCACTTAAGTCTATCACAATATGGCCCCTTGCCCCTCTCCCCCTCTCTCTCAACCAATAAGCAGAATGCATTCCCCTAATCTTGCCTACTGCACCCAATGAAGTCCATTAGATTTCTGCATGGGGAATGGGCACCACCTTGTCCTTTGCTTTAGTTAGCAAAATGTTTTGGGCAGACTCTGATCTCCACATACAAACACAAACACAAATACAATGTGACACAAGTATTTGTATTTCTGTCTGACAAGTATTCGAAGTGGACCTTCATTCCAAACAAATATTAATCATGAGTTTTACTGTTTCACATTCATTAACCTGACAGTATGGTTTAAGTATCTCTCCAAGGTTAGACCGAGAATTAGGTAAGTGATCGCAGCAGACCTATTGACTGTGTATGATAGCTCCTTAGAGAAAAATGAGTAAGGCATAAATGTGACAATATTTACTGCAGTGGTCGATAGAAAATGCACAATAAATACAGCTAAGGGTTCTGATCAAGTTTAAAAGGTTGCAAAATATGTTGTCGGCTGCAATTTGGTCAACCAGGGCATACAAGTTCATTGAAAAAGTGCATAATAGATGGCTTTAAAAGGATTGGACAAATTCATGGCTTCTAGCCATGGTGTCTATGCTTTGCCTCCATGGTTAGAGGCAATACACCTCCAAATATCAGTTGCTGGAAACCACAGGAGGAGAGAATGTTTCTGTGCTAGGGGGCTGTTTGTAGGTTGAGCCCCTTGAGAACAGGATACTGGACTACATATCACATTTGCTAGATTCTTATACTCTTACATTCTTAAATGAGTTGCTCCTTTTGATAGAATACAATCATCTGTTTGCTTCTCTTGGATATATTGCGTTTCTCATGGAATCTACTGAAAATGTATATTTAACACCACTTCCCTTATAAGAATTATAGGAAGAAATACTATTTGAAAACCAATTGTTACAGGTACAAATTAAAAAGGCTTCTGGGAATCAAAATGAAGAGGTTTGTGCAAATATAAAATAGTGGTGATATGAATAAATAATTCGCAAAGCCTAATGAAATAAATAAAGCTCTCATTCTCTATGTTGTGAGGGTAAAATGGAGAGGTGGAGAATTATATATGTCACTTTTCACTCCTGGAGGAAATATGATGATGGATGGATAACTGATAGGAGTGGATGAATACGTCAGTACAGATTCTTTCAATTTCTCCTTTTTCCAATCTTAAATTCTATTCTACACAATTCGACATCAGTATGCAAATGTTTTTAAGAGTCATCATGAAAATTCATCAATATTTCTACTAATATACACTTTAAAATATTTTATTGATTTTTCAATTACAGGTGGATTAGATATAAAAAAGAGAAAATAAAAAAATAATATCAACAGTAACAACAACAGGTTGGAGCACAGAGCCGTCACAAAAATGTAACACGAAAATATAACAGAAGCAATCCCAGTTACTAGTTCTTTGGATGTACAGCAATCATATGCAAGTGTTGTTCCACAATGTTCTGTGCATTACTGGCAGATCGAAGCCATGCTCAATTGATTGTGCATATTCAATAGAAAGTTACCATGTTGCATAAAAGTTTATGTTTTTCTTTCCAGTATGGTGCTTTCATTGTAAGCCTGTCAGTTTGTCCATAAGTATAGACACATTTTTGTATGCAATTATAACACAGTGTGTTTTTAATGTTATTTTCACCAATATATGTGTTTATCTAGACACTTTATCATGAGCCTTTTTGTACAGATTACTTGGCTGGGGAACTGCACTACAAAATTCAGAGAAGAGTGGCTTTTAAAAGTAAATTGCTATATTTCAGTTTGCATATCGTTTGGGAATGTGTGAATTAGCTATGTTTGCCTTTAAATGTGAACTGAACTTGAATTTCTTCTTCATCCCTAATCAACATATGTACAGTATAAAGAAATAATAGCCACATGATTTGCATCCATAAGTTTTCCCTTTCTGTTGTTAACAACAGATTTGATAAGGTGAGAAAGATTTATTTTTGGAAATTAGGGGAAAATAGCATTCACATGTACCATGTGCTTGATCCAACTCTCACCTCCAGTTTTACCTTTTAAAGGGAGAGGGGAGAGGGTTTTCAATCATGCAGGACATGCAGCTTCATCAACAGAATACATATTGAAATTGTACTTAAATGTTGGATATGATTTTGCCATGTTCCTTCTCCTTTCCCTTGCACAAAAACTGCATTCCATTGGTGCACTTCCTAAGTAGCTTCGAAACAGCATGCCTACAATTTATCCCTTGCTGTTTCATCTGATATTTATTCTTCTATGGCTTGCGGAGTTCAGAGAAAGCTGTTCACCCTTGTCTTTGACCTGAACAATAACTTTTGAACTACAGCTCCAATTAGCTGATGCAGTGTCAGGAATGGAGCTTTGAAGAGACTGACATTTCTTGTCTGCCTTCTGTGTCATCTGGATTCTTGAGATGCTTCATGCAAACCTGTTTCTTCCCAGGGTGCCATATATACCATTTTCAGACAGACAATCTCAATTCATTGCCTGGAAAAGGGGGCTCACCCAACACCCATTCTGTTGTCATTCCAGTGCCGGATAAAGCTTCTCAACATTTGTTGATCTGCATTTTTTAAAACACTGCTTAATTCCACCCAGACCCATGACTAGAAGAGTGACAGTTTGCTGTAGGGTTTGTTGTACTTCTGTAGTGATGCAGTACTGTACTGTGTGATGCAGAAGTACTGGATGATCAGTGCAGAAAGTCACCACGTGTACAAGAGGTTTTGTTTTGTTTTTTAGGCTATCCTAACTTCTAGGTTCTGGTAATCTCTAGGTTAGATTGCTGCACTGTGTTATATGCGGGGCTGCCTGTGAAGACGATTTGTGATCTTCAGCTGTTGCAGAATTCAGCAGCCAGGTTGCTCACTGGGGTTAAGAAGGTTTGAGCATATAACACCAATCATGGCCTGCACTGGCTGCCTATTAATTTCTGGGTCCAATTCAAAGGTCTGCTTTTGACCTGTAAAGCCTTAAACAGCTCAAAACCGCAGTACCTCAAAGATCATTTCTCCCCATAGGAACCAACCCAAACCCTGTAATCATCACCTGAGGCCTTCTTTATGTGCCTCCTCTACAGAATGCCCCAAGGATGGCAAAATGAGAACAGGCCTTTTTTGTGGCAGCTCCCCGCTTGTGGAATGCTCTCCTCAAGAAGACTTCCCTGGAACCTCCATTACACATATTCAGGTGCCAGGGCCTTTAGCTAATTCAGCAATCCATGGCCTTTTATGCTGGGGGTGGGTTGGGTTTTTTTGTTTGATATTATGGTAAGTATTTTTGTGCTTTTATATTGTAAACTGTCTTGTGATCCATGCAGGTAGGGTGGTATAGAAAATTAACAAATATAAAATAACATGCAACAAACAACTCTGTCCCTCAACATGCAGTGGTAAAGGAAGAAGAACCGTCACCCGGGGAGGGACAAACCACCTGTCAGCGCCACTACGTACCAGGCACGCATGCACGCCGTACATATGGCAGCGGGATCCTCTGCTTGCGGCTGCAGTGGCAGTGGAGGGATCCTTCGCTCACGGCTGCAGTGGCGGGTTAGGGTACGCCATACAATGCTCGAGTGGCACTGTGCATGCACCACTGGGCAGTTTGTCAACAGTGCTCCTCAGAGATGGCACCCAGGGCAAACTGCCTCCTCGCCCCCTCCCTCTGCCACTGTCAACATGGTCCAGAATCCTGATCATATCAGATTCTAAACCACACAGGGAGCCACCATGAAACAGATGTTTGCCTTCCAATGCTTGGATGTGTCTGGTAAAAGGGACATGATGGAGGAGGCAGGGTTAGTTAACTATGGTTCTATGATTCTCATAATCCTCTTGCTCTTATCGTTTGAGAAGAGCACAAGAATTCAACTAAATAACAAAAAAATTAAAGTTATGTTATGTTCACCTGCACCATGGGTACTTTCCATTTTATGGTAGCTGGCTGACTCACTGTGAAATAAATACCACCGCACCACCAATTCTCTGGTTACACAGTCAATGTAGGGGGGAAGGTTTGTCAGAAATAAAGGAATTATCTTTATTTCTTTCCCTCTTCTTTTTTTTAAAAAAAGAATACTATCTGCCCCAGTGCTTTTTGTGTCTTTTTGAATAAACAAACAGAATGAAATTTGAAACTGGATAGCACTCCAGCTAAAAATCACCAGAAACCTTCAATTCTTCCTGTAGAATCAAGAACAAAGCCATCTAGTCCAGTGCTTCCCAATTAGCTGAATACAGCCCCCCTTTACCCCCAAAAGCCAAGCCATGGACTCCCTACTTTTGAAAATGTTGATATGTATATGGTAAAATTTGTTATGTGAATGGTGGCACATACATCTTGGGTGGGTTACGTGGACCCCCCCAGGGGGTCAATGGACCACCAGTTGGGAACCACTGATCTAGTTAATTTTAGGTTGGCCAGTTGCATTTTAAATTCTTCCAAGTAACTGCATGCATAGGTTTGTTCCAGCATTCATCAGTTTCAAGTCTGTTTAAGTCCTTTGCAATAAAGATCCTGTTCCACCTCTCTCTCTCTCTCTCTCTCTCTCTCTCTCTCTCTCTCTCTCTCTCTCTCTCTCTCTCTCTTACAAAGTGAGAACCTTAGGCTCTCTAGATGTTGTTGGACTACAACTCCCATCACTGCAGACCAACATGGCCAATGAAGAGAGGTGGTAAGAGATGTATAGTCCAATGACATCTTAAGGGCCAAAGTTTCACCATCCCTAGATAAGGGAACCTGTGACTCTCAAGATATTCTTGCAGTACAACTCGCACCATATCCGACATTTGACTATGCTATGACTGGTATGAGTTGGAGTCCAGCAGCATATTGGAGGACCATGTTTCACCACCACCACCCCTTTTGTACAGTGTAAACTGAAACCAAGATTAATTCTTATAAGATTCTTATTTTTCATAATACAATGATATAGAAAATTAATGTCTTCTTCTTCTTCTTCTTCTTCTTCTTCTTCTTCTTCTTCTTCTTCTTCGATCACTCATAGCCGAGTAAGATTGTTTTCCATAAACAGGTTTTAACAACAGGTCCGTTGGTGACTGTGGAGGCCAATTCTGGATCCACACATCCTTCCACAGTGGGGACATTGGTTTCTGGGCGGGAGTTGATCACGGTGTAGATTTGCCAAGCCTGCAAGTGCCTTCAAAGCCCAAGACATCTTTGGCAACTAATGTAAACAAAAAATAACTACAAAAAGTTTTAAAAAAAAGACTACGGAATCCACTCTTTAAGGTGTTTCTTAACCCTTACCACCCACAAATGTTAGTACCCCCTCTCCCAGCTCTCAACTGGGAGCTTTCCTTTTTCTTCTCAGCCTCTCACTCTGGGAACCAAGATTTTCCTGTCTCCCACCCAGGGTCCTTCATCAACCACCCCCGATGTTATGAAATCACTGAACCTTAATAAAGGCCCCTGGCAGAGGACACCAAGGAATAAAGAGAAATAAATGAAGAAGAGAGGCAGCCACAACAAAAAAGAAAACAAAGAATAAAAAAGAATAAATGAAAAAGAAAGAAAAAGAAGCAGAAAGAAGAAATAAAAGAAAGAGCAAGGAAAATAAATAAATAAAGTTAAGAGGACTTCCAATTTTCCATCTGCCTATTACATGAAAGGGGGAGGAGACATTATTCCATGATAACATCTATCTTCTCCACTTTTTGTTAAACAATATTTCTTTTTAAATTGTTTAGTTTTAAATGAGGCTGAGGTGAGCAGTTATGCAACGGGGTTATATGTTTCTTATCAGAGAGGAGAGGGGTAATCATGCAAATATTTGACCCCTATTCAGCCATTCAAGCAACATGTTGCAGGGAGAAATGGGGGGGGGAGATACACCTACCGAAAACTCCCAATCTCTCTGTGTTGCTCCAGCCTTCTTGCAGTGAACAGACCAATCCAAAGAAGTGTTAGATGGACATGCTTAGAGGTTTCCATTGCGTTGAGAAGCCTGATAATGCAGGCTTCCCAATTGCACTGAAGCTTGTAACCTGAATACATTTAGAACCCCACTTCAGACCTTATGGACTCAAGGTGTGAAAGTCACCTGCAGGAGGCAAGGTTTGCACATACAAGCCCACTGTGCTCTTCATGTGTTGTCATTGAATGCCTGTAGGCAGCTATGGCTTTCCCAGAAGTGATGTATGGAAGTGAGAGCTAGACCATAAACAAGGTTGATTGCTGAAGAATAGATGCCTTTGAATTATGGTGCTGGAGGAGACTCTTGAGAGTCCCATGGACTGCAAGAAGATCAAATCTATCCATTCTGAAGGAAATCAGCCTTGAGTGCTCACTGGAAGGACAGATCCTGAAGCTGAGGCTCCAATACTTTGGCCACCTCATGAGAAGAGAAGACTCCCTGGAAAAGACCCTGATGTTGGGAAAGAAGGAGAGCACAAGGAAAAGGGGACGACAGAGGACGAGATGGTTGGACAGTGTTCTCGAAGCTACGAACATGAGTCTGACCAAACTGCGGGAGGCAGTGGAAGACAGGAGTGCCTGCCTGGCGTGCTCTGGTCCATGGGGTTACGAAGAGCCGTACATGACTAAACGACTAAACAACAGGCAGCTGTGGAGGGAGCTGAGAGTGCAGTGCTAGCCTTTAGTTATCAAAAGAGAGAGAGACTTCAATAGTGAACAGTAATAAAGAAATGCACCTGAATTTCTTTCCAGTGGGGCTGTAGCACATTTAATTAATTACATTAGTAAGAGCCCACCTCTGCAATTATCTTGTTTAATCTTGATGTTTACTGCTATCTAGAATTAAGTGCTCCAATAGCTCATGACCTTGTGTGATGTTAAAGGCTGTTGTGCTCCAAACAGATGGGGTGTTGCTAATTAAGACAGACTCTGTTTGTGTCAGATTGGAACAATCTTAATGATACCAGAGTTTTCCAGAGTCATTCAATAGGAACTGAAAACTTCAGCCATACATTTGCTTGAGTTGTAGAACATTATAAATAGAGTGGATATATTTTCTCCCCTTGTCTCATGTGTGCAAGTTTAGATAGATGTTAATATTTGAAAATATACTATGGAAATAAGGGGCTATGTGGCAGAGTCTTTTCAGCAGTAGCTCCAAGGTTGTGGAATGCCCATCCTTTTGAGGTGTGGCTTGCACCATCATTATACAGCTTTTGGCAGCCAGTCATTACGCACTTCTTTGCCCAGCCTTTGGAGGGATGGGATAAATTGATATATATTGATGCCACCCTCTCTACTGTATCGAGTGTTATTGCTACCATGTGTAATCTTTGAGTGTAAACTGCTCTGGGACTAGCAGAACTTTTATGCAGAGAATCATGTATACTCTACCATCCAGGTATATACCTTCAAACTATCAGTTCAGATGCTCTGGATGCATAGCTGCCAAGTTTTCCCTTTACTCGTGAGGAAGCCTATTCAGCATAAGGGAAAATCCCTTAAAAAAAGGGATAACTTGGCAGCTATGTCTGGATGTATTTTCTAGTCCTTAAAAAAATCAATTAAACAAGGGAAAATATGGTTACTCAAACAATGCATGCAATTGACTTGATATGTTGTAGGGAGATAAGTAAAAGTTGCTGCATTTGTGTAGGAACATTTGGAATGAAGCAAGAAGAAATATTGTATGAGTTGTTATTATATGCTCTGATAAGCAGGGTGGACAGATAAAAAAACATGAGAGAGCCCCTACACCTTCAATAGTTTAAGAAGGAATTTCAGCAGCATGTAGAGCTTGACATTCATCTCAATCCTGCTGAAATTCCCTGTTCTACACAAATATCAAAGGTGCAAGACCCCCAACTTCTTCTTGTAGCAATATCAGAGTGGAACATAGTGTGATCCTATTCTAGTCTACAGAGAAGAAAATTAAACAGACTTACTCCCATGTAAGTGTGTTCAGGATTGCATCCTTACTATTAACCCAAATTTTGGGATTAGACAGCTCAGATTGATTCAGCCCTTATTAGACTCATTATATTCTTTGAATGAAACTATAGCCTTGAGAGGCACATATGGGCACCATGGTGAAATAGCTCCTTTGGGCGGCAATCCTGCACCTTTCTAGAAGGAAGCTAGAGCTTCCTTCTAATTGGATATATCTAGCAAGAGTGAGCTACTGCTAGATGTTTCTGGGCTTCACTTCCTCCTGACCATTGGGCATGTGGTCTGGGTCTGGTGTGGGATGGGATGGGATGGAGCCTGGAAAGATCTGGAGGACCCCAGGTTCCATGTCCAGGATGTATTGCTGTGTTTTGAAGCTTAATAAGGTTGTCTCCTGGCTTTTGTTGTTATGCAGTGCTAAGACTTTGGGGGGGGGGGGAATCGCACCTTAATTACAAATGAGCAGATTTGAAAATGGCATCCAATTTCTCTGACATCGGGATATGACTATCCTTTGGGATTGCGATGGAAGGGATTTCTAGGGCGATTATAATTTGGTGAAGCTATTGTCCAATGTAATGAAAAAACTGGGTGTTAAATTAAAACCCATAGAAAGTTAGGAAGTGTTTCCATATCAGATTAAATAATTTTTAAAATGGAAAATGTGATGTGTGGAGCAGTAATTTCTTGCTAACGGGCACAAGGCCCTATTAAAGCTTTCCTTCCACTGCTGAATAATTTCACATTAGTTACTCTCATTTCATCTTTCTCTCACAATGGGGAAAAAAACATTCTGCTAATGACTGCCTTGCTTCATTTATCAAGATCTACATCCCTCGCTCAAGACATCCTTCACCGACAATGTAATTCAGGGAAATTCAGCCAGACTATGTCCTCTTTCTGAAGGATAATGTTGTGAAGCATAGAGAAGCCATCTCTCTTAACATGCTGCATATTAAAGATAATGTGGTGTATGGGAGTTGCTTTTTATAGACTTTTATCATTTTATAGAAGGGCCAAAAAGAAGAGTCTGTCCTAATTTCTTGTCCAATTTAAATGCATAGTTTTGCTCAATGTGCAGAAGTTGAGGACTGAAGAAGAGGACTGTGGTGGTGGTTTACACATGGGAGAATGCCCGGTAAAAAATGAAATAGATATGAAACTGTCTGCGTGTCGCTTCCATTCATTAGTTGGCTCCTATTGGGCTGTTTCCATTTCCCAGCAGCTCTTTGGTGTCCACAAGACACTATATTGTTCACGTTTTTTTTCTGAAAGTGTCCACTTTTATTTTGAAGAAAACACAAATATTTTGAACAGCCAGATATAGAATTCAGCACCTATAGAGAAAATGACACACCAACTTCATGCAAGATCAGAGAGCAGAGCTACGACAAAGTTTTATGATACTTGTTTTATTAGATAAGATGCAACAGAAGAACAGGATTTTCAGGGACACACAGACAAGTATGTGAATATACTTTTAGATAAGGAGATGTAGGCATGCTGCTAGGGTCATGGGTTGGCTGATGTGGCCCTCCTGTGAGCTGCACTGTTCAGTATTCTGGGGTGGGGGGTGGGGAAACGACACAATTATGTAAGAAAGAAAGAAAACACAGCTATTGGACACAATTCCAGAACATGCTACTGACCCAGGCTGAAGTTCTGCATCCTTTCCGTTGAACCCCTTCCTCATTTGTATCCTTCTCGGGGGGGAAATGTGCTGTTCTCTGGACTTCACCTGTCCCTCAGGGGAAAACAGAAACACAATAATGGTTTCTTTCAGCAGGAAACTAGAGCAGGCTCTGATCCCAATCAGAAGCTTATTCCAGATTGGAGGCCTGCAGCAGTTTTTTCATGAAAAACAACAACAACAACAACAACAACAACAACAACAACAACAACAACAACAACCAGATTAAGCATGCCTTAAAGCAGGGGAATGGGGGGAGGAAACAATATCTCAATTCCTAAAATCTCAGTGGATGTGCAGATTCCTATTTAACTGGCTGTTATACTGGTGATTATGATTTGGAAAATTGCTTGGTTTGAATGTGTTATTATTTAATTGGCTGTAGGTTTTAGGGCCAGTGCCGGATTTACCATACAGTATGGGACCCAGGTGGCGCTGTGGTTAAACCACTGAGCCTAGGGTTTGCTGATCAGAAGGTCGGCAGTTCGAATCCCTGCGACGGGGTGAGCTCCCGTTGCTCGGTCCCAGCTCCTGCCAACCTAGCAGTTCGAAAGCACGTCAAAATGCAAGTAGATAAATAGGAACTGCTACAGCGGGAAGGTAAACGGCGTTTCCATGTGCTGCTCTGGTTTGCCAGAAGCGGCTTTGTCATGCTGGCCACATGACCTGGAAGCTATACGCCGGCTCCCTCGGCCAATAATGCGAGATGAGCGCGCAACCCCAGAGTCGGTCACGACTGGACCTAATGGTCAGGGGTCCCTTTACCTTTACCTATGTATAAGCTAAACAAGCTATAGCTTAAGGGCACACTCTCTTGCCCCCCCCCCCAAAAAAAATAAAGGGAAAAAACTGGGTGTACATTTCCAAAATATAACATAAAAAACAAAATAAAACCTACATACAGCAACTGTGTTTTGTGTTGTGGCTCCTATTTGTTATGTTCAAATGGCTTTAGCTACCTAATAGGTCCATAAATTACCATATAGCATATATTCAACACAAAAAACAGTGACGATTTGTTGCTGACAAAGGACAGCTGGACCTTCAGTAGCTTAGGGCTTCATCAAACCTAAATCCAGCCCTGCTTGGGGCTGAATGCAGCTCTAAGTGAGTGTATTAGTGTTTAACTGTCCTGCTGATGAAGGGCAGTCTATATATGTAAGTAAATAACAATCTTTTTTTTTTCCCCCATTGCTAGTTCTTCCAAAAGACAATTTTCCCCTTAGCAAGATGATGTGAGAGGGCTGAATTAGAGGGGCTCTGGGGCCCAGCTCAAAACAGAGCAAGGCCTTTCCTGTTGCAAAACTGGGGGGGCATCCCCCAAAAAGTTGATCCTGTTTTGGTTTTAAACTGATTTTTATTATGAATATTGCACTCATATTTCTAAGAACACACGGACCTCC
Source organism: Zootoca vivipara (assembly GCF_963506605.1). Lineage (NCBI taxonomy): Eukaryota > Metazoa > Chordata > Lepidosauria > Squamata > Lacertidae > Zootoca > Zootoca vivipara. Next base: position 41,911,893 of record NC_083294.1, on the reverse strand, counting down.
TTATCAAGACAAGGATTACCTACATGAGCCCAGCACCCCACAACATCACCCAAACCCTCTAGGAACACCCCAATCAGGAGGCAGTCAAACCAACTACCCCCACAGTCTGGATCACATTTTTAAGTGGCTTTCTGGCTGCTTTACCCCCTGAACAATAACTAATACCTTAACAAATAAATAATATAAATTCTGAAGCTTCTCAACTGCAAATTCACCCCCAAAATCACATGCCCTCCCAAATTTCTCCAATGAAAATAGGGACATCCCATTCCATGATGATAATTTTACTATTTATACTCCACCCGTTAACCTAATAAAATATTAAACATTTTAAAACAAACACTTTCCTATTCAGGATTCCCTTCAGCCTGCTTGGGGGTTGGATAACTCCATACCCTCCCACATTTGTCCAATGAAAATAGGGACATCCTAAGGAAAGGTGTGACATTCCGGGATCAAATCAGAAACTGGGATGGCTTTTCTAAATCAGGCACCTCCCTGGAGAATAGGGACTCTTGGAGGGTCTGTGATCACTACTTTTGTACAGCAGTCTATGCTTCTGGTGTGGGATTTTGGAATTTATTTTACCCCTAACTGCATTACTTTGTAGCTGTCTGTCCCCCGCCCCGCCCCCCGCCCACCAGTTGCTGTTCTCTTTGAGAACAATAACAGCCGGTGGCCAGTTAGGTTAATCACAATTCACTTATTCCCTTGTGCCCCACAAAAAACTCCAGGCTTGAGATGTCAATGTGGGATATAATTGGGGAGAAAGCAGAAAAGTGATGATTTTGCTTAGCCCTCCAGACCGCAGACCTCTTTCTAAATTAGCAGTTGTGTACTGGATGCCAAGATGACTCGCAAGCTGCAAAATGCATTGGAAATATTGTATAATCTAAAACAAAAACAAAAAATCCCTTAAATAGAGATTGTCTTGTTTATGTCATCCTACAGTGATATGACAGGCACTCCAAGGGCCACAGGATCTCTCCCTTTGAGGACAGAGAGAGAAGTCGAGAAGTCCAGCTCTCATACTTCTGAATGTTGGAAGGAAAGTGCTTATTAATATTGGACATGGTTAAACTGCAGGATTTGCTCCTGCAATAGGTTGCAAGTGTTACCAACATGAATGACTTTAAAAGAGCAATAAACAGCTGAACGGCAGGTTAGGCTATCTCTATGTGGGACAAAAAGCTACAATTAGAACTGGATGTAGAATAACTGATTGGTTCAAAATTGGGAAAGGAGTACGACAAGGCTGCATATTGTCTCCCTGCTTATTTAATGTATATGTAGAATTCATCATGAGAAAGGCTGGACTGGATGAATCCAAGCCAGAATTAAGATTGCCAGAAGAAATATCAACAGCCTCAGATATGCTGATGACACAACTTGGATGGCAGAAAGTGAGGAGGAATTAAAGAACCTCTTAATGAGGGCAAAAGAGGAGAGCGCAAAATATGGGCTGAAGCTCAACATAAAAAAAAACCAAGATCATGGCCACTGGTCCCATCACCTCCTAGCAAATAGAAGAGGAAGAATTGGAGGCAGTGAGAGATTTTACTTCCTTGGGCTCCATGATCACTGCAGATGGTGACAGTAGTCACGAAATTAAAAGATGCCTGCTTCTTGAGAGAAAAGTGATGACAAACCATATACAACCCCACTGTGCTCTTCATGTGTTGTATTTGAATGCCTGTAGGCAGCTATGGTTTCCCCAGTAGTGATGTATGGAAGTGAGAGCTGGACCATCAAGAAGGCTGATTGCCGAAGAATTGATGCTTTTGAATTATGGTGCTGGAGGAGACTCTTGAGAGTCCCATGGACTGCTAGAAGATCAAACCTATCCATTATGAAGGAAATCAGCCCTAAGTGCTCACTGGAAGGACAGATCGTGAAGCTGAGGCTCCAATACTTTGGCCACCTCATGAGAAGAGAAGACTCCATGGAAAAGACCCTGATGTTGGGAAAGATTGAGGGCACTAGGAGAAGGGGACGACAGAGGACGAGATGGTTGGACAGTGATCTCGAAGCTACTAACATGAGTCTGACCAAACTGCGGGAGGCAGTGGAAGACAGGAGTGCCTGGCGTGCTCTGGTCCATGGGGTCACGAAGAGTCAGATCTGACTAAACGACTAAACAACAGCTATGAGCTACTATGGGTATGTTTTACCCCTACTGTTTGAGGCAGTATGCATCTGAAAGCCCGTTGCTGGGAATCACAAGTAGGGAGAGTCTCTGGTCTGCTTGTGGACTTCCCAAAGGCCACTGTGATATTGGGATGCTGGAGTAGATCGGCCTTTGGCCAGATCCAGCAGGGCTCTTTTTAAATTCATATTTTTGCCAAAGTTCATCCGATGTCAGACCCTTCCTCTCTGCCACCATGGAAATCTTTGCAGTTATCATTCTACTGAATTTTGATTTCAGTAGGCTGAAAAGGGAGTGTTTCATGGGTGAACAGGGGAAGGTTTGGATATCATCTGAAGGATGCCAAGCCTTTCCATTCATTCAACACATGCCTAAAGCAAAGAGGAAACTATGTCAACTCTGTAGCTGTAAAAAAAATTGCAAAGGACACAAAATCTCTGCTATGCCCTCCTTCTACTCTGCTGTTGACAAGGTTGATCACCTGGCCTCTGTCCCTCCACTTCAAAAAAACACACCAAACTCTTTAGGAATTCAGTCTAAATAATGTGGGAAAATTGATTAAAGGGCAGAAAATTTAGAAACACAGATAAACCAAAATTCACCCATCTCTAGCTGGGAGTAAGCCCCAGTGTAGACAATGTGACAGAATTTTGAGTAAATAATATGCATTGCCATATCAAATTAGAAACTCAGTGAAGCAAATACTGTTTAAAACATATATTTGAAATTATGGCTCTTTGACAGAGTTCGAGCTTAAGAGTGGGGGATCCAGTTCTGTCCATTGCTGAATGGCTGCAATGGGTTTTCAAATAATTGATGCTGAGGTAGCTGACTTCCCTGCCCCAGCTTGTATAGTCTACTCTGGAAGAAGCAGGGCATTGGTACACTAGGGCCCAGGGGAATCTAAGCTATCTCCTCTAGTGTCTTTCTGAGGGGAAGGACTCTGGCAGCTGTCTATCAATAACCGAGGAATACTATTATACAGGGGTGTCTTTTGGGTGGTGGGAGGGAAGGGGTAGGTGCCATAGCTCTTGCATGATTGATAATTCTGGAAGATTTTGTTTCCTGTTACAGCTGGGAAGTACCCTTATTTAAAGCTCTGCAATGCTGCTACCAGTCAGTGTAGATAATATTGAGCTAGCTTCAGATGAAGCTATAGCCCTCCAGAAATTGTTGCACTACATCTCCCATCATCCCTGACCATTGGTCATGCTAGAGGGTCACAGGTTTCCTACCCCTGTGTGCAAGATGGACCAATGGTCTCATTTACTATAAAACAGCTTTGTACAAAGTGCTACTGTTTTCTCTCACTTAAAATCATTTTCCTTGCTTGTCAGAAGGGAGAGAGGTTTTGAGAAGACATGACAGGGCTAAAAAGAAAAAGAAAGAAAAAACCACCACCATCCTTACACTAATCTTTTGTTTTCTATACATCCCAATTCTCACTTTGGTGTCTACATCTGATTTCCCCAAGGACTTAACTCAATTGCCTTTGAGTAGATTCACTTAAATCATTTTTCAGCCCCCTAACACAGGCCTGCTTTTGGCATCTTTTAAGAGTGTCTCCAATTGATTTACTATAGACTAGTTGCTAATGGGTTTGAGGAAATAAGGGTACAGGAGAACACTGGGGATTCTCAAAGCTTCTGAGGGCTCATCATTTCTACTGAGAGGCTCAAACTACATGTGATGATAGCAGACCTGTTTGATTAAAAAACAAAAAAATGTGGTGTTGCAGTTCCCCTGATACTTTCCTGGGCCTCAGTTAGGGAAAGGAACATGGTTCAGTGCTGGTAACATATCGGTATGCTCAATGCCTGGCACCTCCCACTTGAGCTGGAAAAGTCGAGGGGAACCAACTTGAATAAAATATTGGGGGCACCCAGGTAAGCCCTGCCCCACATAATTACAAGATATGGCACATGTACACCATTTGAATAGCAATGCCTATCAACGGGGGGTGGGGTGGCAGGGCCCCTCAAATATTTTATTGGGGGGAGTGAAAGGACCTCAGCCTCTAGGAGTGGGATCCTATGCCTATTTGAAAGCTTGCAGAGCTGCCGTTAATCAGCATGCAGCAGCTTAGGTGTCTTTGTGTCTGGAATCCTGAGGGAGTGGGTGATGTTGTTGTTTAGTCGTTTAGTCGCGTCTGAATCTTCGTGACCCCATGGACTATAGCACGCCAGGCACTCCTGTCTTGCACTGCCTCCCGCAGTTTGGTCAGACTCATGTTGGTAGCTTCAAGAACACTGTCCAACCATCTCGTCCTCTGTCGTCCCCTTCTCCTAGTGCCCTCAATCTTTCCCAACATCAGGGTCTTTTCCCAGGATTCTTCTCATGAGGTGGCCAAAGTATTGGAGCCTCAGCTTCACGATCTGTCCTTCCAGTGAGCACTCAGGGCTGATTTCCTTAGGAATGGATAGATTTGATCTTCTTACAGTCCATGGGACTCTCAAGAGTCTCCTCCAGCACCATAATTCAAAAGCATCAATTCTTTGGCGACCAGCCTTCTTGATGGTCCAGCTCTCACTTCCATACATCACTACTGGGAAAACCATAGCTTTAACTATACGGACCTTTGTAGGCAAGGTGATGTCTCTGCTTTTTAAGATGCTGTCTAGGTTTGTCATTGCTTTTCTCCCAAGAAGCAGGCATCTTTTAATTTCGTGACTGCTGTCACCGTCTGCAGTGATCAAGGAGCCCAAGGAGTGGGTGATATCAGTGTGAAATGTTGCTGCAGATCCCATTGGTCGGGCAGTGTAAGTCAGTCAATTAGGGCAAAAGGGCACTGCCACACCAATCTCAATCTGTCCTCAACCCACCACCCGTGTGCCTTCTCACTTACCACAACTCCAGCAGGTAATGCTGGCTGTCAGCTTCCTCCTGCTTCATCTCAGTTTTGTCCTTGTGGAACTCAGCAGGGAGGAGCCTCTGTATTCATTCAGCCCAGACACTGAGGTCCAGCTCTGAGGACCTTCTGGTGGCTCCATCACTGCAGGAAGTGAGGTTTACAGGGAACCAGGAAGAGGGCCTTCTCAGTAGTGGAATGCCCTCCCGTCAAAGAGATAAATAACTATACAAACTTTCATCTGAAGGCAGCCCTGTATTAGGAAATGTTTAGTGTGTGATGTTCTGATGTATTTTTGTATATTCTGTTAGAAGCTGCCCAGAATGGCTAGGGCAACCCAGTCAATTGGGCGGGGTACAAAAAACACAAAAAACAAGTATTATTATAATTATAACAAAATTGGAATAAATTAGCTCTACATTTCATTTACTCTGGGTTCACCTGTTGTCAGGCTCCCTGCTTTCTGCCTCACCAATTCCAGTCAGCATCTGTCACTACTGTTGGGAAGATAAGAATGCTAACCTACCATATAGGGCCAACTCATGAGGGGAGCTTTGCACTAATTCAGTATCAGTATCAAATTTTATTTCGGTCAGAGACCAGCATGAGATAAAACATATGGATAAACTGAACACATAAGATTTAAAACAGGTAAGGGATTAAAAAAACCTAATAATTAAAAGGTGATTATACCATACATAACATAAAAAGATAAAAACAAGGACAAATGGTTAAAAGCGACTATAAGGGAGGGAACATACGGGAGCACAGGTCTTGCATTTTGGGACTTAAGTTTAGGTTTAGTTTGTGGCGCAAACCATCCTTCAACGAATATCAATTATGGTGGCACAGAATCTAGCAACTGAATATGTCACATCTGGGTTTTCATCCTGCAGTAATAGGAAGGTATAAAGTTGTTCTGTACGACCTGGAAATTTATGTGGTATAGGAAAGATGAACCTAGCTCATATATCTGTATAGTATTGGCAGTGGGGAAAAAAAAGGCATGTTCCGTTGTTTCCAGTTGCCCAGAGCCACATGGGCATTTCCTCTCCTCGTACAGTGTCTTCCTAACGTGGTCTTCCAGGATGGCTGAAGGGAGGGCATGGCAATTGGCCAGAGGGAAAGCCCTTCGCTATTTTGGAATTTCAAGAGTGGCTATATATGGCATCTGGGAGGTGAGCTGTCTTCCTGTTTCACTGATTACATATTTCAGGGACCTGGTTAGATCTGCTTAGAGTTCTGTATACCACACACTGTCTAATGGGTTGGGGTTTTTTGCTTGTTCATACCCCATGTCAAGTAGGATCTGTGGGGTATAAATCTTTTGCCTTTTGGACTAATTAAACTTCCATCACTACCACCAAACTTGGCAAAAGTTTCCATTGTTACCTTTCAGTTCCAGCAGGTAAAGCTATTGACTCCATGCTATATATTTATCCTCTATGAGTTCATATACTACCAAAAGAAAAACTTTATAAGCTTAGCTTTCTGACGAAGGATATATTATTTTGTTGTATTCTTACTGTTGAAATTCAGTAGAGCTTACTCCTTAGTAGACATATCTAGAATTTCACTGTGTTTTCCTTTTATTCCTATATCCTATATCCTGTATTCACTAAGCTGGTCTTTTGTATTATCTGAGATAGATTGATTTGTTTTGTAATTGAATTTCAGTTGAATGCATTACTGGAAATCAGTTTCTTTAATAAAAAAAAATATCTTGGAGATGATGGTTTAATACCCATCCCTTGACAGCAGCAGTAATTCTGCAACATCTACGCTGCATAGATTTATGACTGCTGTCTTTCACGTTCTCTTATAGAGTACTCATAGCAGAGTCTCATGGCAGGAAAAAAAAGGGGAATTGTGTAACCAGTAGTTAACTTCCGCTGGGCACCTGTTCAGTTCAACTTGAACTCTCTGCATCATGGTTTCCTTTGGTTCCAGTAGCCAAAGATATCATTAAATCAGGAAGAATTTAGCTGGAAGGTGACTGGCAAAAAGCTCTGTTATAGCTGCCACAAAACAGATTTTAAATCTTCTCCCCGCCCCCACAAAAAAACAAATGTTATTACAACCTTGCAGGGGAGAGGCGAGGGGGGTGGTGAGCATAGCTTCATATATTACATTCAGCTAGGAGGCAAATATGACTGCAGAAGCAATGAGGTTACAACACTTGTGTCTGCCTCCAGTCTAACAAGTTGTGGATGTGATATTATTGTTATATGATTACTCTGCAAACATCATTTATTAGTGCCTGCCTTCTGTGGGCAGCAATTCAGAGTTACACACAGAGTCACACACAGAGGTGAGAAGAGTAATTTCTGTTTTCCCCTGTATCCCCATGCATTTAATATTTACATTGTATTTATTAGGAAAGGTGGGGGCTTTTCTGGCAAAGGCATGCTTATTTATTTATATAGAAATGTGGCTAGAAACCAGAATACAGTAGAGCAGGAAAAACTCACGAGAGCTGTACTTTAATGCATTTTGTGCCCTTTTAAAATTTATTGGCAGCGGAGGAGCAGGGGGTTATTTTTGAGTTATTTTTGTTTTGTTTACGTATTTTGTGTTTTTATATTGTGATTTTATCCTGTGAACTGCCATGAGACCTGCGGGTATAGGGTAGTAAAGGTAAAGGGACCCCTGACCATTAGGTCCAGTCGTGGCCGACTCTGGTCTGGGGTTGCAGCGCTCATCTTGCGTTATTGGCCGAGGGAGCCGGTGTACAGCTTCCAGGTCATGTGGCCAGCATGACAAAGCCGCTTCTGGCAAACCAGAGCAGCACATGGAAACACCGTTTACCTTCCCACTGTAGCAGTTCCTATTTATCTACTTGCATTTTGATGTGCTTTCGAACTGCTAGGTTGGCAGGAGCTGGGACCAAGCAACGGGAGCTCACCCCGTCGCAGGGATTCGAACCGCCGACCTTCTGATCAGCAAGCCCTAGGCTCAGTGGTTTAACCACAGTGCCACCTGGGTCCCTCTGTAGGGTAGTATACAAATTTAATAAATAATAATAAAATAACCTCAATACCAAAGCAGGGAGAGACTCCCAATGCTCACCCGGGGTTCAGTAATCTTGGGCAGAAGGTCAATGGAGACTTTAGGAGATGGTTTTCCTTTACACACATATACAACCTGAGCACAGGATGGAAGGGATCACAGCATTAACACCTCCCTGTTAGGTTTCCAAGGCAATTCCCAAGCTATAGCTTTGGGTCAACTACAAAGCAAGACAAGCCTCTGTATCTCCATCAACTTCTGCACTGCTTTCAGTCACAGACATTCACAAAGAAACACCAACACTCCTGTAAGGGTGACTCCCTACAGGGAGCCAGCCCCCATCATCCTAACGTCTACCTTGCCAAGCACAGGGAGCAGCAGTGGGTCTGAAGCAGCCAGGGGGGAAGGGATAGACTCGGAGGGAGAGAGCAGCCAGCATGCAGAACGATGGGAAAGCTCAGGGGAGGAGAGATGCAGGCAAGGGCTCAAGGATGCTGGAGAGCCCTTCCACTGCTCTGACAGGGAGGAGACTGAGAGGGCATTGCTCCTTCCAGCGCAAGAGTTAAGGAGAGCACCGTGACGCAGGTCAAGGGGGAGGTGTTTTGGGGTGCCCCGACTACTTTGCTGGCGTAAGAACAGATGCATGCCATTGCTGGATTCTGATTCGGAATGAGAGGCCATGTTTTAAGCTGTCTCTGCACTGTAAATATCTTGCTCAATAAAAGTCTTTAAAGACAAACTGGACTCAAGCGGAGTTACTCTGAAATAGCCACATTGACCCTCTGACAACTCCTCTCTTGCAGAGAGAGAGAGAGAGAGAGAGAGAGAGAGAGAGAGAGAGAGAGAGTTATCTAATTGTCTCTTCTTCAGTGTTCATGGAGATGCAGCCGTTGCGGTCAAGTCGCTCGTGACAAAGCAAAATGGGGATGTAATAAGTTACCTCCCAAGTGACCAGAGTTAACCAACCACACGAGAGTTACTGAGGAACATTCCAGAATTAAATGCATACAGTAAATGCATTTAAGCATTTCCAATTTCAGTAAATTAAAACACTATGCTTAACAGGGCTGGATATATCCCTTGCCTGAATCCCCAGAGAGCCACCGCCAGTCATTGTGGGCAATATTGAGTTTGATGGGTCCAAAGGTGTTGGAACAACATAGCTGCTTATGTTGCTATGTAAAGGTGTACATGCTAATAGACATATGAGAAGAGTTTTTGTTCTCACATTGTTTTGAACGACTCAACCAAAACTTCACCACAGGCCACTTGGCCTCTTTGTGATCTAGCATTCCTATGTGTAATGTTGATGCTTTACAGAATATCTACACATTTCCTAGCTGTTTCATAAATAAAGAAAAATGTTCATGCATTTTTTTCATGTTTTTCAAAGCTCATGCACATTGAATGCATAACAAAGACAGTTTCCCTCTGTTTTCTTCAGAGCTTAGAAAATGCTTTCTTCATGAATTGCTGTCTTCCCTACCATTTCACCCCACCCCACCTCCTGCTGCTATTCTCTTTGTGTAGAAATTGGAGCAAGTACACACTGGTTCAGATTTTTTAGCAATTCCAACCCCTCCAATGGTACATATGCAAATATACCTGCCTTTTGGAGTCACCTGCCTAGTGTTCAAACCACAGAGACACATTGACAAAGTGTAATTTCTCATAAGTACAGCGAAAGAAGTTGGGGGAAGAGAGCTTTGTTCTTACAGAACAATTAGATAATGGGAAATAACAAGGGGGTGGATGAAGAGGCCTAACCTTTCTAACTCTCGGAAGATAAGCTATTTTTAGCAATTGTGATGAAATGCCCACAGGGGGAAAAAAATCTTCTCTTCTGCTTTTTTCTTCTTCTGATAAGGGCTTTTATTTAAGTAAATATCTCCTCCCTCTCCTAGCAACCAGCGATGCTTCAATAGGACCAGTTGCATCATCTCCACAATCTTCCACACGGCATCTTTTTTATTTCATTGGTAGCTTGTTGCTTATTTCCCCTCTGACACACACACCTGCTTCTTAGCTAGCAATTACAAAGAGAAAGACATCATTGTGCTACCCTGATTTATATATATTAGAATCGGCCCTAATTGTAGCTAGAGTAATTGGTTTTTGTAACAGAGTGCCATTAACCTAGTATAATTGTTCTGATTCCTACTCGCTGGATCATCACCTTGTCGTGGTGAGTGGGCCTGCATGTTCCTATGACCCTTGTGAGCGAAGCCGTCGGGAATCTCGTACTCCCAGCAGGGTCACCCAAGGCAGTAAGGTCAAAGGGAAGGAGCTAGAAAAAGAATGATCCAAGAAGTCCTCAACGGCAGAACAGGCAGATGATAACAAGTGGTATGTTACAATGGCTGTGAAGGCGGATGGAGGCTGCAGCAGATAGGAATCTACCAGTTTGTCGTGACAACTTCATGCCATCAGAACAGAGCCCTACTGCGAAGATTGTGCGTTGGTCAGCGTGCACTGATCTACACACATAAAACAAATTCATGCACAAATTCTTCCAAAAACCCAACCCAAACCCCAAAAGTCCCATGGCGATCGGCAAATGGTAACAGGGGGAGGATCGTGAAATCTGGAAGCCCCTAGTCATGAACTGGCACATGGGCAGTGGATACAGATTCAGTTGTTCTGACTCAAGGAACGAGGCAGTTGAGCAGCTTGGCAGCTGTATCCATGACTGAGCAGCCCTTTTTATGGTCCACTCTGCTCTCCCCGAGAAGGAGGAGGGGCTAGAAAAGGTGCCCTAAACATAGTCTGCTTCCCTTTTCCCCTGACTGGATTACCGCGCCCAGTGGGGTCACCACCTAGTGGTCGTAAAAGACAATTGAACTTTGGAACATGGAATATATGGACTTTGTCAGATAACACAGACAGCGAGCGTCCTGAACGCAGAACGGCCAGCATTGCCAGTTTTAACATCGATATCGCAGCACTTCAAGAGACTCGAAGAGCAGGCGAGGGACAACTGAAGGGAAAAAAAGAGGAGGCTACGCATTCTTCTGGAAAGGTCTATCTAAACAAGAACATGAAATACATGAGGTAGGCTTCACTATAAAAAACGACCTAGTGAAGCTCCTGTCAGAAGTCCCTACCAGCATTAATGAGCGACTCTCAACCCTTCAAATAAAGCTCTCCAAAAACCAGCAGGCGCTTATGCCCCAACACTGGATGCTGATGAAGACATTAAAGAAATTTTTTACTCTCGGCTGGATACCGTCCTATCAGAGACACCTAAGGAAGATAAAATTATCCTCCTGGGTGATTTTAATGCAAGAGTTGGGCGAGATTTCGATCTGTGGCCTGGGACTATTGGAAAAGAAGGAGTTGGCAACAGCAACCAGAACGGAATCTTACTTTTGACGATATGTGCAGCACACAGCCTTGTTATTACCAACATACTCTTTCAACAGAAAAATAAATTTAAAACTTCATTTGACCGAGGCATCCACTTGTTTATCCCCGATTCTACATCCCTCTTCTTCCTTTGTTGTGCGGCATTTTGGATTGCATGCTGTTCAGGGACAGCAACCTGTTGTACTCTAAAGAACTGTACACGTTGCTGGCACTATAATACTTCTAAACAGACAGATTCACTGCTACCTAGAGGCTCTGCTGTTCTTCAGTCACAGAGAGTGGCAATTCCAGCAGATTATTTATATTTTAAAGACCTTTTCCATTTTAATCAGGAGTAAAATGTAAACAAAATGAAAGATAAGCATTAGAAAAGATTTGTTTAATTAAAATTTGAATATTTGAACAACTTGGCTGCTTTTCAGAGTTGGATAAGCCCCATCTGTCTGTTACCTACTATTTAATATTTATGCTAACTAACTTTATAGGCTGGAAAGTTTCTTCATTTTGCTCTTCATGCATGTGCTCTTTGCATAAATGTAAGAATTTGGGGAAATCATTCCATTTCAAAGCCTTTTTAAAGGGTGGGAACTGGTGAAGTGGGAAGTTTTAAGAATTATCATAGAATTGTAGAGTTGGAAGGGACTTTGAGGATCATTTAGTCCAACTCCCTGCCATGCAGGTGGCCCATGTGGGGATTGAACCCATGACCTTGACATCATCAGCACCATGCTCTAACCAGTAGTTAGCTGAAACTTTGGAAATGAAATTTTCAGTGAAAATCAGATTGGGCATGGGCAATGCTTATGTCTTGGGGCAGAAGAAAATCTAGTAACTGGGAGGTGGGGCAGGATGCTTACTAGGAAATGTGATGCAGGCCGTTTCCCCCCAACCTGCCTCTCACTGCTTTCTTTTAAATATGTATATTTGTTGCAAATATAAAGGTCTAAACAACTTGTGACCTCTGGCTTCTCTGGGCTGGGGTGGGAGAGTTTCTTCCCTCAAATGCTGAATAGTCACCACCAGTCAGGGTAGACAGTAGTGAGCTAGATGAACCATTGATCTGACTCCGTATAAGGCAGCTCACTCTGTTCCAGTTCTAAAATACTGTGATTATTTGTGTGGTGTTTTACCAATGAGTGTGGTGCTTGTGTAAACTCCACCTGAAAAGAATACTGATGTCATATGAACAGTCGCTCTCAGACGTGTTCCCCCCAACCCCCATTGTTTTATCAATCAGTAATGGAGGAGGTGAGAATTAAAGAAAGTAAAAGTTGTGGCAAACTGTGTATGCTCCAGTTGTGGGTTTAGTTTTTCCCAGTTAAACCAGCATGCTGAATGGGTGTGATGCAAGGCAGAATAAATTCACAAAGCAAGAAAGGAGTGAAATAAATAAAACCAGCTCATCCCTACAGACAAGTGTACTGATATATGTTTGCACAACAGGATTGCATTCCCATGAATGAATGCAATTCCCATACCCTTTCATTTAAGGCAAAATCATATTTGTAGCAATGTTAAAATGAAACCACTGGGTAGAGCTTTCTTAATTTCATCTTTCTAATAGAAGCCATTTTTAACAGTCAAATACTCACCTCTAGGACCATCTGTTTTACTTTAGCTCCTTCGAGCTGCTCATGCATTGAGAGCATGGTGCATTTTTGGCTTGCTCCTGATATTCTCTTGCATTACATCACATTAAATTATGGTCATATATTTAGAGACAGGGTATCAGAAGTAGAAAACCAATCTCAAGCGTACTGGAGTAAAGGTCATAGAATCGTAGAATAGGAAGGGAGCCCAGGGGTCATCTAGTCCAACCCTCTGCAATGCAGGAATCTCAACTAAAGCATAAATGACAGGTGGATCCAACCTCTGCTTTAAAACCTGCAATGAAGGAGTGTCCACCACCTCCCAAGGGAGCCTGTTCAACTATTAAAGAGTTGTTACCAACAGAAAGTTCTTGCTGCAATTCTTCCTCACAAGAATATCACAGGGGACTTTGTTGAAAGCCTTGCTGAAATCAAGATACACTACGTTCACAGCATTCCCTTGATCAAACAAGCTTGTAACTCTATTAAAAAAAGTAATGAGATGCATTTAGTATGGCTGTGTCCTAGTAATCACAGCATCCTTTTCTAAGTGCTCCAGGTCCTCTAAGCAGAGGACCTACTACATTATTATTCCTTTTGTTTCAAATATAGCTGTAGAAACCTTTAATTATTATTTTTAATCTCTCTTGCAAGCCTGTATATAATCTTCCTTTATGATTTTCCCTTTCTTCCATTTGCGTGTGGAAACCCTCTATCCCAGGCCTAGAAATAAATTCAGACATTTCTCATATTTTTGGTTTGGTTTTTGGCAGAATTTAGGCCACAACTTTATTGATTACAAATCAAGTGAGTGGTTGCATAGGCTCTGGTTCCAAAAAGCTGACTCAGGGCACACCATGAGTCAGCAGCCAGGTACACACCTGGGACAGGGTTACCCGACTGGCGCGTGCCAGCCAGGCCCAGAACATTGGTTTAGGGCAACCCCGCTTGGGGGAATACCAACCATCAGTACAATGGATTCCTTTAAGAGGAATACCTGGATATATATAGGGTGGTAAGGGATCATTCAACCCTATCAGCATGAACCAGAGCCTATCCGCCACAAAGAGCATGCACATGCGCACTCCCGCCAACCACTCACCTCTGTAACCAATCCCTTAATCCCGTAGCAACAGAGGACAGCCATAAATCATTTCCCTCATCAGACAAGTGGACCCCATCAAGTCTGTACAGGGATGCATTGCACGTGGTAATATCCGGGTGTCAGATGACCATCCCACTTGTCAACAAAACCCATTTGGCCACGACACACTAAATGTGCCTCCTGGCCCTCTCGGCAGCTGGGGATGAATCTCAGCTCATCTGTAAGCTTCTTATGCAGCCACACCAGTTTCTTTAGATGCCTCCCACTTTTATTTCTTTTTGGAATTGCCTGCATTTGTTCCTTCAGTATTTCATCTTTAAGGAACTTGCATCCCTTTTGGACCCCTTATCTTTGAGTATTTCTGACCATGGAATCTCATCCAGTAGTTAACTCAAGCTGTTCAAAATCAGCCTTCTTAAAGTGCAGAGTTCATGTCCTAATACACACAGCTTTCCTTTGCCTCTGTGTAATGAAGCAAATGAGTATACTATCACTTCCTTCCAAGTTTCCCAGTACTTCCACTTTGTAGATCAGTTTCTCCCTGTTGGTGATGACCAGGTCCAAGATAGATGATCCTCTTGTTGCTTCTTCCACCTTCTGGGGAATGAAATTGTCAGCAAAGTAATTGAGGAATTTGTTGGACCATACATTCTTGGCAGAGTTCCAGCAGTTCCAGGGTAGTTGAAGTCTTCCATGACTACTATATCTCTGATTTTTGAATGTTTGCTAATCTGCTCTAGGAAGGCCTCATCGAATCTTCAATTTGGCAGACACCCACAGTAAGTTCACCGTTGTTTTCCTCCTACAATTTTTATCAATGTACTATCAATCTGCCTTGCATGCTCCAGTTCACTGGTCTCTTTTTTTTATATACACTTAACCTTGTACATGTATTTTTTGTACACATCATCTGGCTGAAGAACTGCCAGATATCATAAAAATAAGAAAACCACCAATTTTGAAGAACAGCTGTGTTTCAGTTTACCCCCCCCTCAAACTTTAAATGCAAACTGAATCAAATATGTTTCCCATCCTTTGTTTAGGCACCATGCAATGATGCTATCAGGGCCAGATTTGGGTTTCATGAGGTCCTAAGCTACTGAAGGTAATGGGGCCCTTTATAACAAAATATGTATTTTATCAAAGTAATTGTTGAACTGAAATACCATTAAGAAGAAGTATATTAATATACTTGTATATGTACAGCCAGGTGTGTTTTTTTCCTTTAATTTTTTTGGGGCCCCCAAGAGAGTGGGGCCCTAAGCTATAGCTTGTTTAGCTTATACGTAAATTCAGCGCTGGATGCTATGGCAATGCTTGTGTGCAATGCTGTGATGCTGTAGCAATGCCACATGACCTAAAATTCATAGCAGCTTATTTATACCAAATGTGAAGCAGCAGCTGTTTCCTAAACTTCAAACTTATTTATTTATTTATTTTGAATTGATTGAAACAGTATTAAGTGTTTCCCAAGAATGTTGCACCCAGGCAGGAAGTCCATTCATTACTTTCTCCCTCACATACTCAGCACAGCTAATATAAAAACATTTCTAAATGATGTAAAATTGATTTCCTAATAATTTGATTTTGAGAAAATGGAGGGGAGAGACAGAAAAAAAGAGGTTTTTAAAAGCTATACATTACTGAGCATAGACGCAAAAGCATCTTCTCAGCAAAGGCATCAAACACACAAAATTGGATCAGTAATTATGGGGGAGAAATGGAAAGTAAGTTCCCTCTGCCTCCCTTTGAAATTTCATTTAAACAAATAAATGTGTACAGAACAAGTGAGCTCTAAAAAGCAATATTGTTTATTTCTTAAGGCTGTTTGGGTCCCACCCTGCATCTTAATGGATCCTAGGATGGGGTATATAATGGGAAAGTATAGAACAACAATCCCAACAGAGAATTCCTGGATGCCAAGATCCATGTTGGGGCATGTATTATTTGATGACAGAACCCCAGCAGAGATTTGAAATCACAAAACATGCAGCAAACAAAAGCATGGGCATATCTTTAAAATATGCCCTAGTAGTGAGTTCCTTCCAAAGTCCCCCTCTTCCCCTAGCATAGAAAAAAGTCCACGTGCTTGGTAAGTTGAAAATGATTTACTTACAAACTGCCCAAAGGTTAGGTTCATACATCAGTCACAAATATAAAACTTGGCTTAGTTACAGTGGTGAAATTTGCTTTAAAAAAATTGTATAGGAACACAAGACTGGCTTGTAAGAGCCAGGTGATCTGAGTTTGGAGCAACCAGGTCAGACACACTCAGCTTATCAGGTAGACTGCAGGAACAAAGGCGTAGTCCCTCCCAATGTGAGTTCAGCTTGGCAGCATAGCTCGCTCTATGATCTTAATATCTCTGTACATTAATTAGACTTAAGCCTGTTGGTTATATGAGCATGCTTTGCAAATCTTAAGGTTTAGAAATTATGTTATAGAGAAAGGAATATCAACAGACTGTCTCAGCTTGGACTGTGCCTAACTTGCTCACACATACACACTATCACTCCATAGTTGGGTGGTGAAATGAGGGAGAATTGTGTCCCGTCCCGCCCCCCCCCCCAAAAAAAAACCCTCAGATATTTTATGGCAAGAGGGTAAAACAGTTTGCAGCAAGGGCATCTGTCTTCCCCACCCTGCCCATGAACACAATTTGATTAAAAGCACAGATGCTTTAGGAGTTTGATTTTTTGTGAATGACAGTGCAAATAGACCTGCTCTTCACCTCCTGGACTAATTGTGCTGATCAGAACATAATTATCCTTCAGATATCACACTTCTCTTAATTTTGTGGGAAAGTGCCATCACACTCATGCCCTGCATGTCAGCTTCCCAAGGACATCTAATTGGACACTGTGAGACAGAATGCTGACTAGATAGGCCTTTGATCTAACCCAGCAGGGCTCTTCATACATTCTTATGATCACAGGAACAACTGCATAGGTATCCTAGTCTGCATGAACCAGTCCTTAATGAATTCAGCCTTTTAGAGTGGGGCCGGGGAATGTGTAGTTCTTTGGGTGTCTTTAGGTTCCAACTCATGCATGGCTGCTGACCATGTTGGTTGGGATTGATGGGAGATGGAATCCCAAAACATTTGGAAGATTCCATGTTGCCTGTTCCTGCTTTATAAGGTCTGGGACTTAGCTTGGACAATAGTGGTCTTCTTGGTCATAAGGTATTTCAACTTTACTCTTTAGATCTGGCTCCTGGCTTTGTCCCTCAGCTTTGGTTGTTTGCATGACTCCCCCTTATATATTTTATATTCTATATTTTAACCCTCACCCCAACACAACTCCTGGCTCCATCCTGATAGTTGTCTACATCTCACCGCCGACACACCCCTAGATGGTGCTGTCTAAGTGAATAATAGAAAGTATGGGTGCTACAGGCAAACTAGTCCATGTACAGCCACAGCCTTGTAAATGAAGCTCATTATGCTGTAGTGAGGTTTGAGGGATCTGTCACATCAGATTTGGCTGGTGTGGGTGGTAACATGTCAAAGTTAATAGGTAACTGGAAGCTGGCACAGTGCCTGCTCCCATAATTGCATCTGGGTGTCTTATGAACATGCTTCTCCCCATTAAGCAAATAATTTCCACAGTCTCTGGGTAGAGGTACTGGAAATTATTAATCAGGTACCCAGGACCGAAGTCCCCATGGATCCAGTCACTGTCCTGGTTGGTTACTTAAAAGGCTTTCGAACTAGGTCAAGGAATGAAGCATTATTCTATTTTGTTGGCTCAGGGTAACTTACTAAGAGCAAAGATATGGCTTCAGAAGGATCCCTTGCCATTGATGTATGGCTTTTTGTGATGTGGAAATTACTTACAATGATAAAATGAACATCTTTCTTCCTGTTATTTTTAAAATTTAAGATAATGTATAGGAACATGGGAAGCTGCCTTATATTGAGTCAGATCTTTGGCCTACCAAGGTCAGCAATGTTTGTGGAATTCCCTTCCCACAGAGGTGTGCCTGGCACCTGCATTATGTCGTTTCCAGCATTCTCTGAAAATGTGCCTCTGCACACTGGCCTTTGACACCTTTCCAATATACATATGAGGACCCACTACTGATTGTGAATTGGGTCCTCCCTTAAAGAGGGCACGTGTTGTGGTGAGACCTGGAATCCGACACCCTGTGTTGTGGGTGGGTCTATTGGATAGCCACAACACCCAATTGGAGGTCTCTCATAGCTGGGTGTAATCTGGCCAATAGGATGCAGTCTAAACAGCTTGAGGGGCCTCTTTATTCCCATGCACATGACCCAGAGCTTCCTCTTTTGGCACATGCATTCGGAACACCCGCCCACCTCTCCCTAATTTTAGGGCTTGTATGCTTGACCTTGCTATGATGTTATGTGTCGTCTGTCATTGGGAGGAATTTTTCCCACTTGGCTGATTGGCTGGTGCCACTTGGGTTTCGCCTACCATGTAGCAAATCATCACAACTTGTAAGGTTGCGGATAGGTGATAGGGTGATAGGGATGGGAGATCACTCTCACCATCCCTATGTGAAGGCTATTTCATTATAGGAATCCAGGGACTCGGTGGTTTGGTCAACCCCTGAGAGGGGGTTGTGCCTATGCCTGAGTCCAGGGGGACATTTGGGTAGCAGAGACAGCCTGTGCCTGGCTTTCCGATTATCCAGGTGTTCACCCTTGGCTGACCTATGGTGGAGCCCAGGGTCAGCGCTACCTGCAGAGCAGGGAACCAGAGCCTATGCAACCATTCACTTCCTGTAATCAATAAAGTTGTGGCCTAAATTCTGCCAAAAAAAACCATACCAAAATTTGAGTCAAGTGTGAATTTATTTAGGGGGGGGGAGGTTTCTGGGTCTGAACACGCAAAATTATTTCAGTAGATTTTGATGTATTTTCACATTGTTGTAACCCACCCAGAGACCACATGGTGAAGGGTTGGTGAGAAATCTAATAAACCAAAACAAGAAACAAACAAGCAAGCCTCAGGGATGTACTTTCCAGAAAGCTAGGGCTTTAACAGAGTTACAGATTCTTTGTATCCCACACCCCAGAAAAGTAATTTAGATTATTTATGCTTTCCCAAGTTATGATATGTTGTAATGCTTGCATGCAATGCTTATTAAAGCAATACTTTGCAGCGCTGGTGTTGAAACGATCTCTTATCTGGCATGAGTTTTCAGCCATCTTTATAGGTTCCAGGATTGCACTTAAATCAAAGATGATGGTATAGAGTTAGAAACATTTTCCTGGAATAATGTGTTCAATTCACTGTTCACTTTTGAAATGCTAACTTCTTCTTCCCCCCCCCCCAAGCCATCTATATTTACAGCCCCCCCCCCCCCCCCCCGCTGATATTCATCTCACTCTAAAGTGCAATTATGTGGTGGGCTTGCTTTAAGCTTGTAAGTGCCAGAAAATCTTTATTGACCTTTCTGGGAGTGGAACCCAACTTGGGTTTAGCAACCGATAAATCTCTGGGTTGAAATACACCAGTTTAATCTTTGCTGTAATCAATTAAGATCCCAGGTTGAATTGGTTAAGATTCTGCATGGATGAGGATTCACAGATGCCACTCTCTGAGCCATTTTAACATCCAGCAAAATAAATTGTGCAAAGCTTTTCACCACCTAGAGCTGTGCACAGCTATAGTAGAAGCAGTGGAGAAGCTGCATTTGACTGCTGTTTAAGGCGAGCAGGAAACCAACAACCTGCAATGGGTGGGTTTGCTGCACCTCAGATTGCTTTGTATCGCTGAGAGCGAGCCATTTTGGAAAACCAACTTGGATAGCTTTAAAAGATGACTGGACAAATTAATGGACAAGACTATCCATGGTTACTGGACAAGGTGGTTAGGTCCTGCTTCCCTGGTCATAGACAGCAATGCTTCTGAATACCAAATGCTGGGAGGCATGGGAGGGGAGAGAACGCTTGTGTTCAGGTCCTGCTTGCAGGTTTTGCCATAGGCATCTGGTTGGCCACTGTGAGAACAGGAAACTGGACTAGATGGGCCATTAGCCTGACCCAGCAGGCTCTCCTGATGTTCTTACTAGGAGCCAATTTTTAAAACCAAGAGTGTCACAAGATTTCTAATTTGTGCATGTGTGTGTAATGTGTCATGGGGTGAGGAGTGGATCAAGCAACACTTCCTTTTCATCATGCAGCATGACACTTTGCTCAGTCAGTAGACAGTGGTTCTACCCCCACCCTCACCCCACCCAGATTAAGGAATGAGCAGTGCAACTGCAAAAGGGGGGGGATCCTGTAAGACAATTATCTCAATTTTGATTGAAAAGAAATAAATGAAGACAGAGTTGAACTCTCCTCTGTTATTAAACTGTTCACCTAACCATTCACCAGCAAGTCCCAGGGCAGGTGACAGCGTTGTAAAATGCAGAATTAAAAATAGATAAAACAGTTTGCAGTCACATGAATAGGGTGTGCCCTGAAAACACATACCTCCTCCCCCAGGTTTCAAAGGCCAGCATAAAGAGGTATGTCTTCAGCGTCCACTGAAAAGCGTATCGTGAAGGAGGCAGACACAGAGTTGGACTGCATTGTCACAAGATGAAATGAATTTTTTTAAAAAATAATAGTGCTGGCATGGGAAGAAAGTGGGACAAGAATGAATAAATATATTTGCAAGGGAAAGAGAAATGTAGGGCATGGGGAAGACCAGGAGAAGGTGCTCACAGTGAAACATGCACTCACATTGCTGATGTAAGAAAAATCCAGGGAGAGATTCACCAAAATCCCCCCCCTCCCCGATTTGACAATTTCCTGTTCTCAGTGCTGAATCAGCTTTGATATTGGCATGAAATAGAGCGAAGGTGAGGAACCCTTTTCAGCTTGAGGGCCTTTCTAAGCAACCTTCTGGGGATCACATCCCCATGGCAGGTGGGCCTGGAGGCAAGAGCAGGCTGATAAATAAATATGAAACAACTTATGTTTCTACAGTACACACACACAGACACACACAACCTCACTATCCTCCATCCAATGAAACAGAAAGCACTATTAGAGATCAATGACACATTCTAGAAGGGTACAAATCAGGTATGGCAGAGGGAGAAGGGTGTGGACAGGAGAGAGTCTTGAGCAGAAGTGCACTGGTTTGGAGTCACAGGGGGTTGAATACCTATTTCTACCATCAGGTCCTAGCAGGGTCTGTGTCTCCAGCACCTTAGAGCTGCCCAATCAGCATAAAAGGAGTGCTTTATGAGAAGGGTTTTCATGCTTATGCCGTTTGAAGCTATTCAGAGCCAAAGGATGTGAAACAGGATTCTGTTTTCTCCCACATGCTTTTCAATAACTACATGAAGCTGCTGGGAGAGATCATCAGGGGGTTTGGGCTGGGTGTTCATCAGTATGCAGATGATACCCAGCTCTACCTTTCTTTCAAATCAGAACAAGTGGAGGTCCTGTGTGAGTGTCTGGAGGCGGTTGGAGGATAGATGGCAGCTAACAGATTGAGGTTGAATCCTGACAAGACAGAAGTACTGTTTTGGGGGGATAGGAGGCGGGCAGGTGTGGAGGACTCCCTGGTCCTGAATGGGGTAACTGTGCACCTGAAGGACCAGGTGTGCAGCCTGGGAGTCATTTGGACTCACAGCTGCCCATGGAGGCACAGGTCAATTCTGTGTCCAGGGCAGCTGTTTACCAGCTCCATCTGGTACACAGGCTGAGACCCTATCTAGGTGCATGCTCTAGTTATTTGTTGCTTGGATTACTGCAATGTGCTCTATGTGGGGCTACCTTTGAAGGTGACCCGGAAACTACAACTAATCCAGAACGCGGCAGCTAGACTGGTGACTGGGAGCGGCCGCTGAGACCACATAACACCGGTCTTGAAAGACCTACATTGGCTCCCAGTACGTTTCGGAGCACAATTCAAAGTGTTGGTGCTGACCTTTAAAGCCCTAAATGGCCTCGGTCCATTATACCTGAAGGAGCGTCTCCACCCCCATCGTTCTGCCCGGAACACTGAGGTCCAGCGCCAAGGGCCTTCTGGTGGTTCCCTCACTGTGAAAAGCAGGGAACCAGGGAACCAGGCAGAGGGCCTTCTCAGTAGTGGCACCCGCCCTGTGGAACGCCCTCCCATCAGATGTCAAAGAGATAAACATCTGCCAGACTTTTAGAAGACATCTGAAGGCAGCCCTGTTTAGGTAAGCTTTTAATGTTTAACAGACCATTGTATTTTAATATTTTGTTGGAAGTCGCCCAGAGTGGCTGGGGAATCCCAGCCAGATTGGTGTGGTATAAACAATAAATAATAAAGTACTACTACTACTACTACTACTACTACTACTACTACTACTACTGAAGATTGGCTCCTAGGGTCACTGGAGAAGGCACACAGGAAGAGCACTGAGGAGCTGTTTTGCAAGCTCCAAAGCATTTTGGAACATTTGAAACACTAGTTCCTTCAGTTTCAAGAGAATGGGGTTCAAGTTCTCTTATGTACCATGGAAAGCACAACTTAATCTACTCTGAACGAAGAGATTCTGGCATCCCTTAATTTTTTTTATAATTATTGTATAATTTTAACATTATTGAATAACCATAGAATTTTTTTTTAATCTTAGAAGTTAGCTTGGATGTGAGGAGTTATGAAGGGATCTTGGATTTCTGAATTTTTCATTCCCCTACTGTACCCAAGAGTGAGATAGAGAGGATAAAGATTCCCCACTCCTATAGCAGACTAAAGTTTCTATTTCACCTTTAAAATACCGTACTTTTCCATGTATAAGACGCCCCCATGCACGAGACGCCCCCTATTTTGGGGGACTATAATGGGGGGGGGAATTGCCCAGAGTTGTTGAGCTTTTTTGTGGAGGATTGCACAGAGCATCCTATTGCCTGCCCAATTGCCACAGCAACCCCCAGTCAATACCACCCCTTGCCGCAGACACCAATAACATGCTGCTTGCGGCATCAACCAATCCCACGTCCCCCCTGGGCACTACCCATGTATAGGACAACCCCATTTTTTAAACATAGTTTTTCAGTAAAAAAAAACCTAGTCTTATACACAGAAAAGTATGGTAGATAAACTTTCATCCAAGGTTCAAAATATGCATAGTTTCTGCCTTATGAGTACTACTCAAGTGTATTAAAGTAGTGGTTTTCACCCACACACTCAATTAACAGGGTAGTAGCTGTTTGCTACCATAATTGTTTAAACTCAATCCAATTTACGCTGCTGTCAAAACAATTACTTTTTAGCAAGAGCCAATAATTATGAATTAATCAGACACCACTGATTTCCCCCCCTACAGTGATCATTAATTCCTGTTAACAGTAGAGGCAATAACAGTGCTAGTGTTGACATTGTTTTTATTCATTTTGCCAGCAATTGAATGAAGGTATAATGGACTACTCTCACTCCTGCCACATTGACACTATGTTAGAGTTGCTTCTTCTCAGGAACACAGCGTAAACACAGCCTTATACCAAATTATACTGCTGGCTCATGTTATTGTAGGTCTGGAAGGGGTAAAATAAATGGGCACAACAACTGTCTGGGATTTAAATTGGCCACAACTTTATTGACTTCAGATGTAGGTAAGCCTTTGGCATAGGTATTGGGAGTGCATCCCTCTCAGCCCCCTGCTGGGGGTCTGAGGTATGACAGGGTCTGTTTGGGAGGTACGTCCATCGCAAAACACGGGTTTACACACATGGCCTCCCAAATACTGAGGGAAGCTCTATGGCCTGCTAGCCCCATGCAACTGACTCTTTGGACAGAGTCTTCCCTCCAGATCCCTCAATGGTGTCCCCTTTTATCGCTGCATCAGAAAAGGGGGAGTGTGGGCCACCACTTCACCCCCACCCCAATTGGATGAAAGACTAAGGCCTAAACTGCCAAAGTTATGACTAGTGTTATGGGAAAGGTAAAACCTGCAGCTCAGGGGAAAATGATTCCCAGCCCCAAATACGGCAACCGTCAAATGACCACAGCATAGCCCTCTAGGCTGAAAAGGAAATGGTTGAAGCAATAAGCAACTATTGAAGGGAGGGTTAGGGTGGGTGACACTCCTGGCCAACTGAACTGCAGCGTGCAGGGTCGGCCGGGATAAATAGCTGGCAAGCGGACTTGTGTGTGAACCTCCCCCCCATAAATAAATTCAGACAAGACTCAAATTTTGGTTTGGTCTAAATAAATTCAGAGAAGACTCAAAAACTGGCAGAATGTAGGCCACAACTTTATTGTGCTGCTGCCTGTGAGTGCCTGGGGGACTGCTCCCTTTTCCGGCCAATTCCAACTAGCCTGCGGGCGGGGCCTGCACCCACCAACACAGCTAATAAGCCAGCGGAGAGGCCTGGGATAGTGCTGCTGTTGCTGCACATACTCTCAGCAGCTCTCTGCAGCAAGTGGTGGAAATGTTTTTAAATGCTTCATGTGTTTTAATCCGTTGCACCTTGAAGGGTGTTTTCCGCCCCTCCTCTTATGATATTATATTATTTTATTATTTATTTCAGTTTGGGCTGGGGCAAATGTTTTGTTGGGGTAGGGAGTAGTTTAATTTTTGTATAATTATTTCTTGCTTTGTTTTTGTTTTTATTCTTTGGTTAAGTTACTGTATAGTTTGTATTTTGCTTTTTAAGGGGATAGGGTCGGTGCTGCCTGGGAGGGGGCCTCAGCCAACAGAATGGCTGGGGCAGGTTCCACAGAGGGGGGGGGGGAATCTATGGGGACAACCGATCTCAGTGATCACGGGCAGGAGGAGGAGTTACGCTAAGACCAGACCATGTCATTACAGAGGAGGCAGGCTTAGCTGTTGCATAGGCTCTGGTTCAACTAGCTCCCTGCACCCTTGCAGGCAGCGCTGATCCAGGGCACCAGCATAGGTCAGCCTAGGTGTAACACCTGGAATGGCGGAAAGCTGGGGACATGCTATGTGTACCACCCAGATGTTCCCCTGGACTCAGGCACAGGCACAACCCTTCTCAGGGTTGACCAAACCATCAAGTCCCTGGATTCCTTTAAGGGAATACCCTTCACATAGGATGGCAAGAGCGTTCCCCCATCCCTATCACCTGAACCAGAACCTATCCGCAACCTTACAAGTTGTGATGATTTGCTACGCAGCAGGCAAAACCCAGGTGGCACCAGCCAATCAGCCAAGTGGGGAAAATTCCTGCCATGCCCCTGTCTCAACGACAGACGACACACAATGGCGTAGCAAGGTCAAGCGTGCAAGCCCTGAAATTAGGGAGAGGTGGGCAGGGGTTCTGATGCACTGCCCAAAAGAGGAAGGTCTGAGTCATGTGCATGGGCATATATCAAGGTCCCTTGATCGGTGTGGCTAGTGCCCCATTGGCCTGATTAAACCCAGCATCAAGGGACCTACCAATAGGGTGCTGTGGCTATCCAATTGTACCCACCCACAACACAGGGTTTGGTTGCTAGGTTGCACTGCAACATGTGCCCTCTTTGAGGGAGGACACGATTTGACTGAAGTCTGTGACTCTAAGGTCCGCCTGCCAGGCCACCCCCCCTGATCGCTGTGAATTGACTTATTCAAATATTTTGGTTTGGCGGGAACCTGTGAGCCTCTGCAGTGGCCAAGGGGGATGCCGCAACGGCCCAGCATGGTGTGGCGTCGTGGAGGGAGCACTGGGTCAGCCTGCGACTGCCACTTACCAAGGAAGGGAGGCAAATGGCCATTTGACACAACTTATAACACAGGTGGCACTGTGGGTTAAACCACAGAGCCTAGGGCTTGCTGATCAGAAGGTCGACGGTTCGAATCCCTGAGACGGGGTGAGCTCCCGTTGCTCAGTTCCAGCTCCTGCCAACCTAGCAGTTCGAAAGCACGTCAAAGTGCAAGTAGATAAATAGGGACCACTACAGCGGGAAGGTAAACAGTGTTTCCGTGTACTGCTCTGGTTCGCCAGAAGCGGCTTTCTCATGCTGGCCACATGACCTGGAAGCTGTACGTCGGCTCCCTCGGCCAATAATGCGAGATGAGCACGCAACCCCAGAGTCGGTCACAACTGGACCTAATGGTCAGGGGTCCCCTTTACCTTTACCTTTTATAACAATTTACTAATAACAGCAACAACAGCAGCAGCAAGAACATCCAGACCCATTTTTCCAGTTTGGTCTTTCCTTCTCCAATTACCTGCTGAGAAAGGCGTGCTTTAATCAAACACATAGAATTCAATAGATATAAAGCCAAGCATACCTTGGTAGGAAGTTTCACAAACAAGGAGCCACCACTGAAAAGGCTCTCCCATAGTCCGCCAAACCACATACTTCATCCCATGCAGGGAACACCAAGAGGGCTTCATTTGCTGTTCTTACATTTTACTGGTAGGTTGGTATGGAATACACCAGGCATTGGCAACCTCCGGCCCATGGGCCGGATGCTGCCCACAGAGGCTGTTTATCCAGCCCACAAGTCATAGAGTCACCCGCTCGGCAAGTCCCCGCGCCTCGCTAAACCGGCGGAGCATGGCGGGGGGACTTGCAGAGTGGTGCCGAAAATAGCATCTGCGCACACGCAGATGCAAAAAACAGTGTCTGGATAGTGAAAAAGACAACCACAGGAATATAATGAGCACAGAACAAATCTACACCGTGAAAGATCCCTTAGATTTCATTCCCTTATCAAACTCAATAGCCAGAACAATTAGAAAACACTGGCACATTATACAGAATGTTCCAGGTTGTCCATCTACACCACCATGTATTGGTTTTTGCAGAACCAAGAATCTTAAGGATATTCTAGGGCCACTTTAAATGTGAGAGATGTGCAACATGCAGCCTAACAATCGAAGAAAAGGAGTTTACCATTCCTAGAACCATTAAAGTGACCCAACTAGAAACATTTACTAATTGTAACTCCCGGGGAGTGGTATACACACTATTCAATGTAAGTGTAACCTATGGTATATCGGTAGTACAATAAGAACTGTCAAGACTAGAATATTGGAGCAAAAGAGACGCATTTTTAATAACGTTGTAGAGGCCCCGCTTACATCCCACTTCATAGAAGCTAATCACAAAGCTACAGACTTCAGATGGTTCGTGATTTACAAACATAGTATTAACGAACCAAATATGGATATTTTGCAGAAGAAAATATTACAGAAAGAGATGTACTAGATTTAAAGATTTGCATCCCTGGCGCCAGCAGGTCTTAATACAAATATGGACTTTAGTTCTTTTTTGTAAAGAAAATCAATTCCTATTAACTCCAAGCATGCCCACGTATGAAGTTTTAGTGTTCTATCTCTTTAATAATTGTATAACATTCAGGTTTGGCATTTAGACCTTAAGCACATGCATGGCTTGTTAGCCCTCTTGGGTTAAGTTATTTCAATTTGTAAAGATTGTTATGTTCATATATTACTTTTCCCAATTAAGTTTTCTTGCTTTACGAGTATTTCAGGTTTTTATGACATAATTTTGTATAACTTCTTTTCCTGAAAGTGTTTCCAGACACGCCCAGAAATAATTGTTGTGTTCTAGCCCTTTAAAAATTGAGTACCACACAGTATAAAACACCTTCCAGCAGTCCTTGCAATAGCTTTGTACCAATGAGACTATGAGAGCTTACATAGCCCTTTGCTGAATCTTCTCCACAAGCTATGATAGCTTGGCTTTGAATCTTCTTATAGGTTTTTTACCTTTGGATTTAAGCAAAACTGGACTCTTTTTTGGGGGGTAATTTACCCCTTACTGCCTGGGAGCTTTCAGTTTTCCTTAAGGTTCATAAATCCTCCCCTCATTTTGTACTGTTGAGAAGTAACCTTGCGTCTTTATGAATGCAATAAGTTTCTTTTTCCTTCTGAGGAAACTGATAGATCATTTACAGTGAAATGAGATTTTTAGCCGGGAACTCGTCAAGGTTTCTCTAAGTTATTTAAAGGTTTCTTTGAGTTATTTATGTTTCTTTGAGTATTTAATTATGGTTATACATTAGTTAGTTTAGCTTCACTAAAAAAAGTGTCTGGTCATGCCAAGATGCCGGAAATCGCTTCTGCGCATGTCCAGGCATGCGCAGAAGTGATTTCCAATGCTGCGCCGCCCATACCCAGAAGTTGGAAATCGCTTCTGCGCAAGTCTGGAGCATGTCCGGCCCACAGACCAGCATCATTGGCAATGATCCGGCCCACATCCAGAAAACGCTGCCGACGCCTGGACACGCTTTTTTGAGAACAGTGTATGGTAGCCATCTCTGGCAGGACAGATAAAAAGAGAAACTTATTTAACAGGAAGGAAGGAAGGAAGGAAGGAAGGAAGGAAGGAAGGAAGGAAGGAAGGAAGGAAGGAAGGAAAATTCAGAGCCAATGGCAGGCAGAGACACACACACACACACTGACTGGTTTTAAGATATCAGACAGGTAAAACTGACTGAGGACAAACAAAAGTATTTGTTACAATTATGAGCTCATAATGCCCAGATGATTCCAAATGTAGAAAAGGGCATCATTTAAAATTTTGAGCTATTCAAAGAAAATGCATGGAATTCAAATGACATCTATCCTATGGTGCCCTCTCCAAGGCAAACTTTGCTTATTGGTTTTCTGAATAGGTGCTCATTATGTTCCATGTAGGATGGATATAAGATGCTGCCATGTCAATCAAACCTTGGAAACTGATGTTCATTTTTCAATATTGCTTGATTTCATCTCTCCTGTCTACACAAGCCCACACATCTGCATGCTCCCTGGAAATGAATAGTTGTCAAAAGAACAAAACATGTATTATCAGTGCTCTACACTGACTTTCACAATGCTGAATAAAATAACAAAGAGACTCTCTGAATTGCATGACAGATTCGGGGGTGGGGGTGGGGAGCCACATCAGAAGGACTGAATGAGGATGAAAAACATAATGCTTTATTTGAAGAAGACGTGAAGCTGCTATTTCAAATGTAATGGCCTTAATGATGTGTAAGGAAAGGAGGAAAAGTTTGTTCCAGTAGGAAGATTGAGGGATTCTTTTTTTGGGGGGGGGGACTTCTGGGGAGACAATATTTTTGCTGGATTGTACACAAAAGTTCAAGCATTTCTCCAAACTACACACACAAAATTGAAACTGCCTAGAAATTTTGGACAGTGCCTTATCATTCCGTTGGTCCATCTAGGTCAGTTTCATGCACATTGATTAGCAGTACATCTCTTTGGCTTCAGACATAAGTCTTTTCCCTACCCTTCCTGGAGAGACCAGAGATTTATTTACCTGTTAAAATAAAATTTATATATTGCTTGGTTGTAAAACAAACAAAAACAAACAAACTTCAAAGCAGTTTTCAAAAAGAATGAAACAACTAAATTATCAG
Organism: Zootoca vivipara; assembly: GCF_963506605.1. Lineage (NCBI taxonomy): Eukaryota > Metazoa > Chordata > Lepidosauria > Squamata > Lacertidae > Zootoca > Zootoca vivipara. Next base: position 41,882,545 of record NC_083294.1, on the reverse strand, counting down.
TAAACAGCCACAACGACTGTTTAACATTGTTAACTATTTCTTGAAGGTTTCAAGAAATAGTTAACAATGTTAAACAGTCGTTGTGGCGGCTCAGCCAGCACCACCCTTTTCCCATATTCTAATGGCGCCTCCCTCTGCTGCCGTGCAACTTCTGCTCGCATCCCAGTGCAAAGGTTGCAACAAGGGGCATCTGCTTCCAGGTTAGCGGAGCACGTAACCCACAGCATTCATAAGGGGGGCGGTACATAACATGAGGTGACACTGTATTTTCATCTGAGGATGGCATTGTAGTGGGAACTGAGGAAGGAACCATAGGCCTCACCTCACTTCATGGAAGCCATCATACTGTAAGTGGCAGCTGGGTGTCTCCCTCTCTGTTGACTGTCCGGATCAAATCCAATTGCAGTTCATTTTGTTTATTCAGTGAATGAACTATATTGTGGTTGGAATGAGACAAAACCGTACATAGGGAGGACCCATTGAAATCACTGGGACTTAAAATGAAGGAACTGGACTCCAATTAACAGCTGGGGTATGGTTCCCATTTGCATGGAATCACTTCTTTGGTGTGGCAGCACCTGTACTTTGGAACTCTCTGCTTATTGATGTTAGGCAGGCATCACCACTGTGCTCTTTTAGACACCTGCTGAAAAATTTCATTTTGATGGGCCTACACAGAAACATGACATAGTTACGTACGTTCTTAAATTAGGTTCAGATGCTTTCATTGGTTTTTATTATTATATTTAAAAAACCACAGCTTTAAGATATATTTTTAGTGCATATTTAATTGTATTTTTAAAAAAATCAAAGAAGCGTTTGCCACCCTTTGGGATTTAAAATATGCAAATAAAATAGCAAGCAGAGGACACTGCATTGGCTGCCCTTTCTGTAATAAGTCTTTTGCCATGACCTCCTGGTTTGGCTCCAAATGCACCTTGATGTGTGAAGTAACCATTATGCATGTCAAAAGCCAAAACCTCAGGGAGACAACTGACACTGCTAAGGGCAAAATAGAAACCAGTATTTCATTCCGTGTGCAGAGCTTTGAATGTGCAAGAACTTAATTGCAGACCTAACTCCACCAGTCCTCCGCCTCTTCTGTGCAGCTTCCCCACAGCACAAAACATTCATTATTAGATTTTCTTGTACCACCAAGACCCTCAGAACACTCCCCCCCCCTCCTTAGCAATCATCAATTACTGGTGTTAAAACCACAGCATCCCCACCCCACCCAAAACAACAACAACCCAGGCTGGGGTTTTTACTTCATTTTACATTAACGGCCAATAGCCCCCCTCCTTTTCTGCTGAAAACTCTCCCCCACCTCCTTTTCTCATTAAGCCACAGGTTCCACCAGATAGAAGATCAGGGGGTGAGAAGAGAGAGAAAGAAGGCAGGGAAAATAAAAACACAGAGAGAAAAGTCCTGCTGAGCACAATGACAAGGTCAGGCTGATAGCTGGTGATTTGAAGGAACAGAATATCTGTCTTAGACAACAAAGTCAGTATGGCTTGGAGGGGAGGGGTGGTAGCTTCTCATCAGGCTGGGGGGCAAAGGCAGTCTTCACTGTTTAAATTGCTGTATCTCTCTCTCTCTTCTCTCTTCTCTCTCTCTCTCCCCCCCCCCCCCTCTCTCTCTAGAAAAAGAGTTGCCGGAACTCACCATGAATGCCTTCCTTGTTCTCTTATAATGGCAACAGCGCTCACCTTAGAGGTGCCGGAACTGAGTTCCAGTGAGTTCCGGCTGAAAAAAAGCCCTGATACATTTCCAAGAAATATACCGTAAGGACATTGGAAGAGCCTACTGGATCAAGCCAACTTCCAATCTAGTCCAGCATCATGTTGACACAGGTGTCCAACCAGATCTTAGTGCAACAGCACTCTCAACACCTACAGTATGTTTTTCAGCAACCAGCATTCAGAAGCATCGCTGCCTCTGGCCAAGGGTGGACCTTGGCAATTTGCTAGAGGAATCTCGGTGCCGGTGTGGGTTGTCAGAGCAGCCCGGAAGAGCCCCTCCCAAGATGGCAGCAGGGCTCCCTATAATGACCCCACTTCTTGGTCTTTCCTCCTGCTCCCCACCCTCTGCTCCTTCTGCTCATCCCGAGAGCAGCCTTTCAGCAGATGGGGTAACTGATGAGCATCAGGCGAGGCTCTTAATTTAGCACAGCCAAGTTGCATTTCCCTGGTTGTTTTCTTACCTTGACCAATTTCCAGTGCACATACCGCTGCATGTTTACCCCAGGCAGCAAGTGGCACTTACTTTCAAGTAAAGTGTGCACTGGGGTGCCACATCTAAGTTAGTGCTTTTCTACCAGCACCTTGTCAGAAGTAACAAAAAGGCAAGTGAGTGAGGTATTGTCAGAAGTTATTGCCTCTGTCTTCCAGATTTGGTACACCAGTCTGGTGTACCAACATTATCGGAGTACAGCCCATTGAACTTGGTGAGATTTACTTTTGAGTAGACATTGATAGGATTGTGCTGTTAAATCCTATAAGAGTCATTTCTGATGGTTGAATTAAGTCAGGTTTTCCCCCCTGGAGACTGGGGGTGGGGATTGCTGATACATCTCCTTGCCAAGGGCACAAGGGAGCCTAGGTACATCTTTGCCTCTGACTTTGCTATCTAAGCTAGTGGCCATTGATGACCCTATCCTGCATGAATTTGTCAAATTCTCTTTTAAAGCCATCTAGATTGGTTGCCATCATTGCCTCCTGTAGGACAAGTTACATAGTTTATGCGCTGTATGAAGAAATACTTTTTATCTGTCCTGGGGGTGTCCAGGAGCTCTAGTGTTATCAAGGAGAAAAATTGTTCTCTATCCACTTTCTCCTTGCCATGCATAATTTCATGAGCTTCTATCATGTCACTTCTTTTTGCTAAACTAAGAAGTCACAAATGCTGCTGTCTTTCCTCATGGGAGAGTCACTCCAATGATCAATTTTGTTGCCATTTCTTGAACCTTTTCAAAATCATTTCTGAGGTGAGAACCATACACAGTATTCCTAATGCAGTTGTACTGCTGATTTGCATAACGGTGTTACGATATCTGCAAATATTAGATTATCTTTTGTGAGCTGTAGCAAGGAAGTGGGCTGGATAAGGGCCAAAAATAGTGCTTTAATCCTAGGAAGATGGAGGATCTTTGGGTGGGTGGCTCCCATGTTTGATATATTGGCAAATTCTGGATGGGGTTACAAAGTCCTAAGCAACTTAGGTCCAGGATATCTCAGGGATAGCCCAAACCCTTATATCCCAACTCAATCACTGAAATCATCTGCAGTAGTGTCATTGATTGTTCCCCAAGTTAGTGAGGCTTGTTTGACAATGAGAAACCAAGCTTTTTTGTATCATTGGCCCAGTCCAGTGGAATACTTTGCCAATAAAATAATAGAATTGTAGAAGTGGAAGGGACCACAAGGATCCTCTAGTCCAGGCACCCCCAAACTCAGCCCTCCAGATGTTTTGGGACTACAACTCCCATCATCCCTAGCTAACAGGACCAGTGGTCAGGGACTATGGGAATTGTAGTCCCAAAACATCTGGAGGACCTAGTTTGGGGGCGCCTGCTCTAGTCCAATCCCCTGCAATGCAGGAATCCTTTGCCCAATGTTCAGCTTGAAACCAAGACCCTGAGATTAAGATTCTCATGTTCTACTGACTGAGTTATCTGGGTTCAGCTGGTGCCTTCTGTGCCAACTATTAAATGCCTCCTGAAAACTTTTCTATTCCACCAGGTCTATGCAGGCAATTAAGATTAAATCCTTCTACAATAGTTAATTGATGTATGTCTGGTTTTAACTTTTTATGGTTTTATTGTATGGTCATTGCTATGAACTGCTTCAATTTCTTTTATGATAAGCAGTTTAAATACACACACACACACATCTTGATCCCTGATTGGCTTGAACGTGTCACCAACCAGAATAACTCACTTCTTAAAGTAAAAGTGTGAGAGGGGCTGGGAACATATGTCAATGGAAGGGATTCAAGGTGCATCCTTCCCATTCACTTTTCCACACATTCCCCCCCATACATGCCCCCACCTAAATTTGTCTACAGTGATAGTGTCTACAGTACAGTGATAATGAGAGAGGCACACATGGTTGTATCCAACCAAGTTATACTCAACATAGGCCTAATAGAATTAGTGGGCCTAATTTAGCCATGACTATTATATTGAATGGCTGTACTCTGAGTAGGACTAACAATGACAACAACCCACAGCTTCTTTACTGACCTTTGCAATAAGACCTGATCCACCAATATATGCAGATGACATCATCCAGAGTAGGGTGGGAAGAATCACAGAAATTGCAACCGTCTCACTCCACGTGTAAACCAACTTAGATCTGCATTGATCCTGGCCAGCCATACACCATGACAACACATTACCAGCCTGTGCTCTCTGATAGTCCACTATGCTAACATGTATTTCTGTTTTAAATTGAGACTTTGGGGCTTTTTTAATGGTAAAGAAAGCCTCTTTCAGTTTTCAGGGTGTAACCTCAGTCTGAAATCTGAGTTGAAATATGTGACTCTTGAATTATGAATGCATGAATATTCTACAATAAATTAACTGTGGGGGAAACTCAACTGTTGAGATGTGGCAAGCTTATGAGCCTATGACAAGCTTAATTAACATCAGTGGAGTACATGAAAGAAGCAAGAATTGGGTCAGAGAAGAAAAGCAGTGTTAGAAAACTGTCCCACCACCACCACTTCATGCTACTGGCTTTGCATATTCCCAACTGGAAATAGGAGGTTGCCTGCATTTAAATTGCTACCACTTGTGTAATCAGGATACATAGGTGCTAGGACCGCTTTATAGACTGAGCCATCCCAAAGCATTTACTGCCTGAAGCAAGGAATGAGAGGTGTAGTGGTCTGGAGTCACAGGGAGCTACTATTTCTGCAACAGAGTCCCACTCTCCAGCATTCCAGAGCATCCAGCTCCATAAACAGGGAACTTCTTAGCAGTTGAGAAGAAGTCTTCTCATGTTTTGTGATGATTGGTGCCAATTAGAGTGAAAGGAGGTGAATCATTACCTGATTATTGGATCCTAGGGTCATGCTGCAGAAAGTGGACTGAAGAGTTGTTCTGTATGCTACAAAGCTAAGGCTTTAGGAATGCTGAAAACACAAGTTGCATCACTTTCAAGAGAATGGTTTAAGGTCTGTTACGTACAATGGAACTTCAAGGAAAGCACAACTTCAGTCATTTCAAAAGAATCAATTGGAGCACTCCAAATAGTAGAGCTAGCTGAAAGGCAACACATGGAGAGCTGCATTGATCTTTGCAATGCATCTGTTAAGCATTAAAAGATTATTGTATAATCTTGGAAGGTTTTATAATCTAAGAGGTGGGCATGGCTCTGATGGATCATGAAGCAACCCTGTGCTTCTGAATGTGACAATAAACTACTACAAAGGACAATGTTGTTATGAGTTTGTGGATGAATTGCCTCCCCTAAATTCCTGGGTCTAGTAAGTGTTGGAGTTTAATCAATGCTTGGAATATTAAGATGCGCTGCCAGACACTGAATTTAGCAGTCTCAAAAACAGAGGCCAAGCCAGCTTTTCCATGCTCAGGAAATCACCTGGGAGATGTGGTGCCAGCAGCAAAGCAAAGACTCTGTGCCAGCCAGCAAATGGGGGGAGACCCCTCTGAGATAGTGAACAGAGACAAAAGGGAAGTAGTTGGTTTAGGATTTCAGTTGGTAGTGGCATGATCGAGAGGAAAAACATGTCAGTCTGTTTAATACAGCAAGCTGGAGAGCAGGATCAGAGCATGATGTAGGCTGCCTATTTGAGCTGGAGGCTGCAGCAGTAGGAGAGATGTGACCCTCTTGGAGTTTATTGCTGGGAGCCCCTCCATCATTGGCTCATGTTGTGTATATATGTAAATAAACCATATATCATAAAGACAACACATAGAGCAAATGCGTGAAAGTAGGATTCAGCACAGCATCTGGTGCCTTTTATCAGCTTCTACCCCAGGTAAAAGACATAATAAAAACAAAGGATTCAGCCAAAGTCAATAATGTACACACACACCCCAAAGAAGGGGGGGGGGAAATGAGAAATTAAATGCATTCCTTAACAGACTAATGAAAAGGGTTATAAGAGGAGTTGGTTTATTCATTAGGAGTTATATAAAAAACTATTAAAGCAACTGCATAACATGTACTTTGTGTATTTTTTTAAAAAAAGAATATAAACCCACATCTGGAGACCAATAGGAGATTTACCATTTTCTTAGGAGGCAATTGTGTACTTAGTAAACTGTTTTGCAGTTTTATGAGTTTGGGATTTGCAGATGTGAATGCTTTCCATGGGAACTTCTATGAAGAAGGAACATCTAATAAGACTTCAGTTGGTATTAAAAAGAATCCAGCTCTCTTGTTTATCACTTTTATTTAAAACAATTGTGAGTTTTCTTGTTTTATCTGCAGATTGGGATGCTTTGGGTCTGTGTGTATGTTTGTATGTTAAGATACGGACTTAAGCTCATCTGCTCTGTGGCCAAATTTTGGGCCTAACAAGAGCCCTTGGACCAGATGATGGAAACAAACACAAGAATGAAGCAGATGGATCCACACATCTTCCTACAGCTCCCCAGCAAAGCTCACAAATATATCCCACTTATATTAAGGAGGGCTTTTTTCTTACTAGAACTTTATGCTTTCAATAAGATTTCTATTGTTCATTACCAATTGCCAGGAGTGATACTAATATCGCTGCAAATTTAGCCTTCCATTCTTCCTTACTAGATTTTCAGAGTTTTCTAGTCAACTTTGCATTTCCTCTATTTATTAATAACCACCATAAATGCAAAAGTAGAAGCTTATATTTTAATTCCTTTACTATCACAGAAGCTGGTTTGCTGTGGCTATACAGTTTGCATTTGGCATATAAAGTTTTTATTGCCCTATTCCTTATTGGCATCAGGTACAGTACAATAAAATAAACATACGGTAGATGCTATGTCAAATGATGTCATTATTTAACTGAGTGAAAAAAGGGAGGGGGTATTTTCTTCTTTGCTTGAGGAGCCTCAGATCTATACAGTGGTACCTTGGTTTAAGAAGAGCTTAGTTTATGAACAACTTGAATTAAGAACGCTGCAAACCCGGAAGTAGGTGTTTTGGTTTGTGAACTTTGCCTTGGAAGCAGAACATGTTCCGCTTCTTGTTGAGTGTAAATTGAGTCCCCCGCTGCTATTGGAAAGCACGCCTTGGTTTAAGAATGCTTTGGTTTAAGAATGGACTTCCAGAATGGATTAAGTTCGTAAACCAAGGTACCACTGTATTACATTGCACCCGAGGCAGTAAGCCAAGGGTGAGGAACATTTTTCAACCTGAAGCCTGCATTCACTCCCCAGCAGACTAATGCCTACAAAAAATAGGTGTAGTGGTCAACCACTGACGCAGAGAAACCCCACACAGAATTTCTCTGCTGCTACTCCAGCAAATAATAGGCTTAATGATGTTATCATTTTGGGGGGATGACACCTTAAACCCTAGAAATTAATAAATGGTAGGATTTTGATTATTGGGGTGACTAAAAATACAAGCTGCAGAACCACACCAGACAAGGAAATCCAGGGCTGGCTTAGGCAAACCAGCCTGGACAAGCTAGACTTTCCCCTTGCCCTGAGGTATGAACAGAGAATTCAGAAGGTTTCTGGGGGAGGTGACAGGAAAAGAATGTATCTAGTAAGGTGTGCTGGGAAGAAGAACGAAGACAGAGATTGATCTTGGGCGGATTGGATGAAGGCTGGCTGGGAGAGAGTCCTGCACTGCTGTGGGTTACAAGCCCTCTTTAAGATGGCTGTGCTATAAGATGTAGACTCTCTTCAGGTAAATTCAGGTAAAGGGACCTGAAATAAAGGTAAAGGGACACCTGACCATTAGGTCCAGTCGTGACCGACTCTGGTCTGGGGTTGCAGCGCTCATCTCGCGTTATTGGCCGAAGGAGCCGGCATACAGCTTCCAGGTCATGTGGCCAGTATGACAAAGCCGCTTCTGACAAACCAGAGCAGCACACGGAAACGCTGTTTACCTTCCCACGGTAGCGGTACCTAGTTATCTACTTGCACTTTGACGTGCTTCCCAACTGCTAGGTTGGCAGAAGCTGGGACCGAGCAACAGGAGCTCACCCCGTTGTGGGGATTCGAAACGCCGACCTTCTGATTGAAAAACCCTAGGCTCTGTGGTTTAACCCACAGTGCCACCCGGGTCCCTTCAGGTGTATTTATGTGAATAAATCATACTTCTTAAAGCTATAACAGTCCAAGCCATGTCTTCAATTCTCCAAAGGAGCTTCCTGGTTGAAACCCAAGACCTCTGGAATCCCGGGCATAGCTTGGCAGGGATTGGGGTGGCCTGTAACAATAAGATGTCCAATACTAGGTCAGAGTAAAGGTCCATCTAGCTCAGAATTGTCTACACCAGAGATGGGGAAGCTGCTGCTGGACTATACTTCCCATCATCTCTGACTCTTGGCTTTGCTAGCAGAGGCTGATAGGATATAAGAACATCTGGAACATTGGTCCATCTGGCTCAGAATTGTTTATTGTGACTGGCAACCAGCCCTCTATGGGCTTAATCAGGGGTATCTCTCAGCCCTGCCTGAAGACACTGAGGATGGAACCTAGGAATTTCTGCATACAGAGCAATTTCTAGCTTCAATCCCCAGCACTGCATGTTTCCATGTGTTCTATCTATGGTGACTAGAAGGGCCTCTCCAGGGTTTCTGGCAGGGGACTTCCTCAGCCCAACCTGGAGATGTCAGGAATTGAACCTGGAACCATCAGTACTTAAAGCATATGCTCCTCCACTGAGTTATGTCCCTAATGTTCACATTGTATTTGAGGTAAATATTGACTGGATCTTAAGACTTGTATTTTATGGGCCCAGAAACCTGAATCTAGGCATACGTGATTACAGCCTTCTGTCTTGAGAGACAATGGAGTGCACTTTTGGGGACAAATCACCTGCTGTGGCTGCAGAGACCAGTAATTTGTAACTGCTGACTCCCACATGGTTTTTACTTGTTTGCAGCACTGAAATGACCTCTCTGGGGCACAAGCCTGGGCATGTATATGGAGGTCCCGGGCTGCTCAGGTGGGCCTCGCTAATGTGTTCCAAAGAAAGCAGAGCAAACATTTGGCACCAGCTTGGCTGCAGGAGTTGCCAGAAGGAGGCATACAAGACACCATCCAATCACCTTAGGGACTCCACTCCAGATTTGTGTAGCATTTTTCTTCTCCTGAAGATGTTCCACAAGCCAGTGGATATAGATTTTCCCTCAGGGTTTTCTCCTGAAGGCTTTCTCATGAATAAATATATCCACTATCTAGACAATATCTCTGAAATATACTAGAATCAAATATTGATTCAAATTCAATTTGGCCCCACTTTCAAAATTTTGACGTGCTTGCATCCCTCAGCTCCATTTTCCTATTGTTTCCTAGACAAATTCAGATATCTGCTTACAATTACAAAACAGTTGTGGAAATCAGTAACAGTGAATATGGCAAGCACACCAAATCATTAAAAGGGTCCCACTGGATCAGAACTGGTTCAGAATCCTGCTTCAACTGTGCCCAGACAGATGTCTCCAGGAAACTTACAACACAGACAATTTTTTAATGGGAGTTGCAGTGCAATAACATCTGAATAGCTACAGATTCCCCACCCCAATCTCTGTTCTCTCCACAAGCCCAGAATGCCTTTTCCAAAGTCCCCAGTTGTACAGGTGGAGTATAGACCTTTTCAGTGAACTGTGCTCATGGATTTATTTAACAGTGCTTTTCTGTCCAACTTCCCTATCTTTACAGAGCCAGAACGGTTTGATGCAGACCTCATTTTTTAAAATTCTTGTCAATCATGCAGATATTGCTATCTGAATGATAAATTAGGCACAATTCCCTTGCAACATTTGACTCTCCTCTGCCCCCATTTTCTGTGCTACCAGGGAAAGTTTGCTATATTAAAGTGTTGCATGTGAAGACCTTTAAACCTCCCCCTTAAATAAATTCACACAAGACTCAAAATTTTGGTTTGGTTTTTGGCAGAATTTAAGCCACAACTTTATTGATTACAGCAAATGAGTGGTTGCATAGGCTGTGGTTCAACTAGCTCCCTGCACCGTGGCATGTGGCGCTGACCCAGAGCTCCATCATAGGTCAGCCTAGGGCGAACACCTGGAATGGCAGAAAGCCGGGGACATGCTATGTCCACCACGCAGATCACAACGCCTCGCAGGGTTGACCCAACCATTGAGTCCTTGGATTCCTTTAACGCAATACCCTTTCGCATAGGGATGGCGAGAGCGTTCCCCCATCCCTATCTCCTGAACCAGAGCCTATCCACAACCTTACAAGTTGTGATGATTTGCTACGTGGCAAGCGAAACCCAAATGGCTACAGTCAATCAGCCAAGTGGGGAGAATTCCTGCCATACCACTGTCCCAACGACAGACAACACACAACAGCATAGCAAGGTCAAGCGTGCAAGCCCTAAATATGGGGAGAGGTGGGCGGATGTTCCGATGCACTGACCAAGAGAGGAAGCTCTGGGTCACGTGCATGGCCATATATAGGTCCCTAGATCCATTTTGGCTAGCGTCTCCATTGGTCAGATTAAACCCAGCATCAAGGGAGGTACCAATAGGGTGTTGTGGCTGACCAATCGTACCCACCCACAACACAAGGGTTTGGTTGCCAGGTCTCACCGCAACATGTGCCCTCTTTGAGGGAGGACCCGATTTATCTTGGAATATACCGGTAGGTCTCTAAAATAAATTTAAATGGCACCATAAATTAGGGACATTAAAAATGTTTCTTACTGTATAAGCAATATAATTTGGCTGTTGTAAGTATAATGAGACCTTTTGGTCATGCTTCTTAGAAGACTCTTCATTTTATGAGTTGATATCCTTTAAGTGGGTGGCGCTGTGGTCTAAACCACTGAGCCTAGAACTTGCCAATCAGAAGGTCGGCAGTTCGAATCAGGGTCCCTTCCAACTCTACAATTCTATGAAATTACAAGACAATGGATTCCACCTAAACATTAAGAGAACTTCCTCAGTGTGAGCTGTTTAACAGTGGAACAGTAAAGAGAAGGTGGCTGACTCGGTTTCCTCAGAGAATTTAAAGCAGAGGTTGGGTGGCTACCTATCAGGGTTGCTGTAACAGTGGTTTTCCTGCACCTGCAAAGGGTTGGTCTACGCAATCTTTAAGCCAATGCTGTGAAAAATGTCCCTTCTATGGCAAAAGCTATGATTCTGTGACTCTGTGAAAGGACATACAAATGCTAAGCATTATTATTATATTCATATAGAAAAAGGTTCCTTAAAAGTAAAATGTGTGTGTGGGGGGGGAACACTCTTGTAGACTATTCCGTTGTAGTCAGAAACCAATCTTTTCTCAGGCTCAAAAGACAGACCTTTCAGGGTTGAGAAGCCTAACTTAAGCTTGTATTGCATGAGCTTCCTTTAGAAAGAAGGGAGTGAATAATTAATCTGATGTTATATTAAAAAATTCTTACAAATTTGCCGCCCCTGCCTATATTTGGAGATGTTTGATGGTGTTGTCTTATCTGACTCAGTTCTCCCCTCACCATTCTATTTTAAATCATTGTGAGCTTCTCTTGTCTCACAGTTAGCTTGCAATTGACATAATGCAACTGGCACAATGGATATATCAGTTCTATTTTTCCCTGTATTCTGAATGTTTCTCTACTGTCACAATGCAAGTGATGTTCATGATGAGAGAATATCTCTGCAATGCAGTGGTTGCTGACTAAAGAGACAATGAGAAACAAAAGGAGAAAAGAAAACGAACGACTCAGCGGGAATCGGCAGATGTGAAATGAACTTCAGAAAAACAATTGGAAATTGCAAATCTGATGTTTATTCATTTAGCAGAACTATGCCCCACATAATAATAATAATAATAATAATAATAATAATAATAATAATAATAATAATTTATTTGTACCTCGCCCATCTAGCTAGGCGGCTTCCAACAAAGATTAAAAATACATTAAAACATCAGTCATTAAAAACTTTCCTAAGTTTTTCCTAAAGTGCTGCCTTTAGATGTCTTCTAAAGTCAGATGGTTGTTTATCTCTTTGATATCTGATGGGAGGGTGTTCCACAGGGCGGGTGCCACTACCGAGAAGGCCCTCTGCCTGGTTCCCTGTAACTTGGCTTCTCACAGTGAGGGAACCGCCAGAAGGCCCTCGGCACTGGATCTCAGTGTCCGGGAAGAACAACGGGGGTGGAGATGCTCCTTCAGGTATACTGGGCTGAGGCCTTTTAGGGCTTTAAAGGTCAACACCAACACTTTGAATTGTGCTTGGAAACGTACTGGGAGCCAATGTAGGTCTTTCTAGATCGGTATTGTGTGGTCTCGGTAGTTACTCCCTGACGCCAATCCAACTGCCACATTCTGGATTAGTTGTAGTTTCCAAGTCATCTTCAAATGTAGCCCCATGTAGAGCGCATTAGCTCCACGTAGAGCGCATTATTAGCCTTATACAGTAGGGCTGTCAAAATGGCTTATAAAATATTGTCACAATGTGTACTGTCATGAACAGAAATTACATGGTGATATATTATTGGGGCAGCATTTCCTGGTCCTGTCTTTCCCTGGTGCACCTTCTGGTCACTGCCTTCTATGCAGCAGAACCCACAGAGGACCTCAGACAAGGGAGTGGGGACAAGCAGCTAGGACTTGTTCAGTCCATGGTGCAAGGCAGGCCTTCCCTGGATGGTATTTGATGTTTGTGAGAGGACAGCTGCAGGAGAAGTCTTTTGAGACAGTGAAATGGTTCTGAGTGGAAGGAACTCACCCCCATTGTTTATTTGTGTGCTACCTTTCCATGGTTTATTATTTAACATTATTTTATTTTAATGAATAATGTAGTGCCTAACTGCAATATTCTCCAAGCAGTCTACAAACATATAATACAAAAAAAAATGTTTTCAAAAAGTAAAAATAAGTTAAGACTATGAAATTGAACTGCAATTGAAACGTCTGCTGGAATAAAATAATATTCAGTAGGTACTGGTTGTTCAGTACCAAGGGGGGCCTATCTAACATCAACTAGGTGTTAAAAAGGGGCCTACAATACTAAATGCAAGGCTTCTGCTAGGACCACTAACACAAACCCTCTAACATTCCTAACTCCCCCACAACTGACCCTCCTCAGCTCATTTTTTGTCCCCACCCACCAAGTATTTCTTATCAGAAGAAGTGTGAGTGCTGCCACCACTACAGCAATGGGAGGAAACACACACACCCTCCCCATCCTGAGAAAACCCCTTAATCCCAATTTTATTTTATTCTTTGGTAGATCTACAAAAAGGAATCCATTGTGGGAATCTATGGCCCAAATGGAAAGAAAGCAGAATTTTATGCTAAATTAAGAACATTATTAATGGAGTATATAGATAAAAGAATTATTATGGCAGGAGATTTAAATGGTGTGATGGAGCCAGAATTAGACAGACTAAAGTAAGGGTAAGAATGAAGGGAGGCTACCAAAGAGCTTTAGAGATATGTTAAAAAAAGAGAGAAGGACCTGGTAGACATATGGCATCATAAACACCCAATTGAAAAAGAATTTACTTATTTCTCACAACCTAACCAATCACACAACAGAATAAATGGGGTTTGGACAAGTAAGGAACTGACAATAGAGGTTGAGAAAACCAAAATTATTCAAAAAACGATTACATACCATAATCCAGTCTCACTATATTTAAAGGGGAAAGAAAAGAAAAGCAATAGGAGGTGGAGAATGAATGTTTTCCAATTTAAAAAAATGAAGAGATACTTCAAGGAGCCAGAAATATAATGAAAGAATACTTTGGGAAAAAATGGGGGAAAGGGACAGATGTAAGAACTGTATGGGATGCTGGAAAGGCAGTAATAAGAGGATATTTCTTGCAGCAGAACTCTATTTTTAACAAGAATAAAGAGAAAAAGAAAAAAAGAGCTTATGGAAGAAATTAAAAGGAAGGAAAATTTAGCATATATCAGTAAGAATAATGAAAAATTAAACCAAGAAATTAAATTATTGAGAGTGGAATATGATTATAGAACAAGAGATAAATGCAACAAATGCACTTCTGGAGATATAAAATTTTTGAATGGGCGAATAAGCCGGGGAAAATATTGGCTTGGCAATTAAAACACAAAGGAATGAGAAATTAATAAATAGAATAAGAACAGAAGAAAAGATGTTGGTAGATATAAAGGAAACAAATAAAGAATTTGGGAAATATTAGAAGAAATTATATCAAAAAGATGAAATATCAATAAAAGAGAGGATTATTTAAATAAATATAAAATATCAGAAATAACAAAAGAAGATAATAAAATATTAAATGAGCCAATTTAAAGAGAAGAAATAAAAAATATAATTAAAAAGATGAAAATTGTAAAATCTCCTGGACCCAACGGGCTACCGGCAGAATACTATAAAAGTATGGAAGAACAGCTGATTGACCCCTTAAAAGAAGTATTGATAGAAGCAATGAATAATGGGATTATCCCTGATTCTTGGTGAGAGGCGCTCATAACACTATTACCGATCCAGAATTTGTTACAAATTACAGACCAATATCATTATTAAATTTGGATTATAATTTTTTTGTGGGAATATTGGATGATAGAGTGAAAAAAATATTAAAAATATAATGCACAAAAATCAGGCAGGATTTATAGAGGGAAGGCAAATAAAAGATAATATCGGAAATATAGTAGATATATTGGAGTACCTGCAATATAAAAAAGGCAAAACGGCAGCACTGGTATCAGTAGACGTGGAGAAGGCATTTGATAATGTCTCATGGAACTTTATGGGAAAATTATTAAAAGAGATAAAAGTGAGTGAAAAGTTTCTGGAAGGTATCAGTGCGATTTATAAAAAGCAAATATAATTATTAATGGTGGAATCAGTGAGAAAATCGGTATGAATAAAGGAAGGCTGCCCACTATCCCATTATTATTTATAATTGTAATAGAAGTGCTATTGGAAAAAAATCAGACAGGATAATTCAATAAAAGGTGTAATATTAGGAGAGAAGAATTATAAGATTAGAGCTTTTGCTGACGATGTAATGGTAACAGTACCAGATCCCATGGAAAGCATACCAAATTTATTGAGATGTATAAATGAATTCGGAAAATTAGCAGGATTCAAATTAAATTACAAAAAAATGAAAATATTAGTAAAAGATCTCAATGAGGAAAGTAAGATCAGGCTGCAAGAAATTACAGGATTGGAAATCAAAAAGAAAATAAAGTATCAGAGTAAATTTGACAGCAAATAATATGGATCTGGTTGAAGGAAATTATGACAAATTATGGAAATAAATTTAAAAGATCTAGAGACATGGGGAAAATTAAATCTATCTCTATCAGGGAAAATCTCGCTTATAAAAATGAACATATTACCAAGAATGATGTTTATTTTTCAAGGGATATTATGTGGGAGTAAATGCTTTAACAGTTGGAGAAAAGATCTAGCAAATTTCATATGGTCCGGGTAAAAACCTAGGTAAAAACCGGGTAAAAAATTTTGATTGATAAAAGAGAAAGAGGTGGATTTGGGCTCCCCAATTTAGAACTATATCATGATGTTGCAGGATTACTATGGCTAAAAGAATGGGTCAAGCTCGATGAAAAAGTAAAAGTACACAAAGGGTTTCTGGAACATACAATTAGAAGGTCATTATACAAAATTTGGGGAAAGTATAAACTATATTAGAGCCAAAAACACCGTGGTGGGCTTCACCACTGGAGATGATAATGGTAAAGAAAGTGAATATGAAAGAAAATTGGGCAACATATTATATTTTATTAAAGGAGATAAATGTGGAATTAAAAATAAAAGAATATTTGAAAATTAAAATGTATGTAAATGATTGGTTCCAGTTCATTCAAATTAATCACAAATTGGCAAAAGATTAAAAAAAAAGGATTTGAAAAAGAATATTCCAAATTTGACAAATATCTGATACAAGAAGGCTCCAAAAATATATCTAAATTATATGATCTGATCCTAGAGTGGGAAACAAAAGATGAATTAGTAAAAGCTTCAATGATCAAATAGGCACAAGATTTCGGTAAGAACATCATGTTTGAACAATGGGAAAAGCTTTGGCAGAAAGATATTAAGCACTCATTGCTATGCTTTTTTAAAAAAACTTTTTTCAAAATACAGCACAGGTGGTATCTAACGCCGGAAAGGATTGACAAAATGAATAAAAGCTATAGTATTATATTGGCAGTGTAACTTAGCGGTAGGCTCCATCTTTCATATCTGGTGGGAATGTCCCAATATCAAACAATTTTGGGATGTGGTTTATAACGAAATGAAAAGGGTATTTAAATATTCTGTTAAGAAGACACCAGAAGGATTTCTACTGGGAATAGTCCCAGAAAATTTGAAAAAAGAAGACAAAGTATTATATCTGTATATAACAGTAGCTGCAAGGCTATTAATAGCAAAATAAAAATAAAAATGGAAGAGCGTCCAAATACCAACAAATTTGGAATGGTTAGCAAAAATCAATAGAATACTATAATACGATAAGATTAATGGGAAACATTGGAAGGGTCTTGAAGAAAAAAATTAAAAAATGGGGAAAATTCAAGGAATATCTCAAAAATTATATTGAAAAAACAGATTTAATAACAGATTAAGAGGAGTCCTGAAATCAGAAACTAGGAGGATAAGAAACTAGAGGATGGAAATAAAATAACATGATATAATAATTAAGTAAGATGTAACAAAATGTTGATTAAAAAGAATATAAGATGTATGTATAAAGGAAACAATATGCAAGAGGTAAAAAGGGAAGAAATATACATTATGGATTAGGTGATTGGAAGTCAAGCACAAAGGGTGGGTGGTGAAGGATGACGAAGCTGATTGGGATTTTTTTATTATAATTTTGCATAGGTATGATGATATTTGTAGGATGAAAGAGGTATCATGTTAATTGTATGTATGTTAATTGTATGTATGGATGTCAATTGTTTCTAATAAAAATTAAAAAAAAATAAAGAGAGGTGCCGGAACTGAGCTCCAGCGAGTTGCTGCTGGGGAAAAAAACCCCTGGAAGCTGGAATGGCTTTCGTAATTCTGGGACAGCCCCTGGAAAATTGGGGCGCTCTGAGAGTATGCTGACACGAACCCCTGCAAAGACCTCAATGGTCATGCTAAATTATAAAGGATTAGGTGGTCCTTTAGGTATCCTGGACAC
Organism: Zootoca vivipara; assembly: GCF_963506605.1. Taxonomy (NCBI): domain Eukaryota; kingdom Metazoa; phylum Chordata; class Lepidosauria; order Squamata; family Lacertidae; genus Zootoca; species Zootoca vivipara. Next base: position 41,865,252 of record NC_083294.1, on the reverse strand, counting down.
AAGTTGTCAAGGGCCTTGGAAAAGAATACAGTAATCTTAAACCTGGCCTAGTAGAACATTGGAAGCCAGCACAGATTTCTGAGCAGTGGGTTTATGTGCTCGGGTAATCTGTCCCCATCAAACATTTAGCCTCAAGGCATAACTCCACTGACCAAGATAGACCCACATAGTGCTCCTTGCAAGTCTTGAGGTTGCCATATATATTGATTACTGTGCCCAGCCTGTCACTGCCCAAGAATGGCTATAGGTGACATACTAGCTGTAGCCAGTAAAAGCTAGTTGCTGGTTTACATAAGAAGAAAAATACAGCAAAATGTAAGTAGTCATAAAAAATACAGTAAATGAAAACAGCTAAATTAAGCATATAGTAAAATGAAGCAATCCTCACACTGTGCATAATAATGATGTAACAGGATAGATACAAAAACAAACCAATAAAAGCAAAATATCCATCTTCAAAGTTAAGTATCCCCCCCCCGCGAAGCTTCTAAACAATACCCCACCCCAATAGTCTCTAGGTGTCCTGAGCAGCAGCAGCTCCTGCAGTACTCAGAGGGTCAGATGGTCTCTGATCTCATCTCATCTTCCTGCAGCAGCAGCTTTTGTAGTCAGTCAGGGCTCTGTCCTAACGGCCAGATGGGGAAAGGCCTCCAAGGCACTGAACAGCTATGATGCTTTCTGGCCTCTTCAGCAGTAGGAGCAATTTACTGAGATGATTAATTGGAAACATTCCCCCTCCCCAGATACTTTAAATATTTCATTTCACCTAAACATGAGGGCTAAACAAACTTATCCACCACCCATAGGGGCACACATATTGCAGTCATCATGTTTAATCCTCTAAATCAGTGGTTCCCAAATCCTTGGTTCCATATATCATCAGTGTGTTGGAAATCCTGGAAGCCTAGATCCCAAGTTTAGGGCAACTACTCTTTGGTGAGGGAACTCCAGCAGAGATCTATGATGGCAAAACATGCAGCAAAGAAAAATGTGTAAATATAGGCTGTTGTTGTTGTTTAGTCGTTTAGTCGTGTCCGACTCTTCGTGACCCCATGGACCATAGCACGCCAGGCACTCCTGTCTTGCACTGCCTCCCGCAGTTTGGTCAAACTCATGTTCGTAGCTTCGAGAACACTGTCCAACCATCTCGTCCTCTGTCGTCCCCTTCTCCTAGTGCCCTCAATCTTTCCCAACATCAGGGTCTTTTCCAAGGATTCTTCTCTTCTCATGAGGTGGCCAAAGTATTAGAGCCTCAGCTTCACGATCTGTCCTTCCAGGGAGCACTCAGGGCTGATTTCCTTAAGAATAGATAGGTTTGATCTTCTAGCAGTCCATGGGACTCTCAAGAGTCTCCTCCAGCACCATAATTCAAAAGCATCAATTCTTCGACGATCAGCCTTCTTTATGGTCCAGCTCTCACTTCCATACATCACTACTGGGAAAACCATAGCTTTAACTATACGGACCTTTGTCGGCAAAGTGATGTCTCTGCTTTTTAAGATGCTGTCTAGGTTTGTCATTGCTTTTCTCCCAAGAAGCAGGCGTCTTTTAATTTCGTGACTGCTGTCACCATCTGCAGTGATCAAGGAGCCCAAGAAAGTAAAATCTCTCACTGCCTCCATTTCTTCCCCTATAAAACCTTTAATATGTGTCCTTTCCAGTGAACCCCAAAGTATCCCACTTCACAGCCCACAGACCCCACATTCAGTAAGTTATTACAGTGGTCTATTTACAAAACTCTTCAAGGGTCAGATTCATGTACCTTCCCATGCAGTAGTCAGAAAAAGTTGCATAGGCAGTAAAACATTTATTGGTTACAAAATTATAACAGTTCCTAAACTATTGGAACAGGAAAACTCCATTCTTGCCTTTAAAAAAGCCATGCAGCCATGGAGCCGCTCAGAGTTCCGCACACACCAAATTTGCATGTAGACTAAAATGCTTGGTTTCCCATTTCTTCCCAACATGAAGGGAAGTGACACAAGCTAAGCCTGGAAGGACAGCTTACTCTATGTTATTAACCCCTTCATGCATTAATTAGACTCAAGCATGCTGATTATATGAGGCTGGTTACCCTACATACTGACCCCTTTCCTACCCTTCTCTACCTTACCCTATTAAAAAAAAATTATTGTGGTTTGCACAACCCACCTAGGAAGATAATAACACAATAAAATTCAAAACAACAACAATTCATTGAACATTTATTAAAAAAAACAGAAAATGCAGAAATCTACTATTGTAGTTGAGAAAAAGTATATACAGCAAATAATATTGCATGAAAAGTATTTTTTATGCATTCTTACTAAGGAAAACATAAGGGTGAAGGAAATTTATAGCATAACTTACCAAACATGCACAGACCTTCACCTGCCACAGATGTAACTAATTTATAAGAAAATCAATACATATTACCAATAATCGACTGGCTTGTGATTTGTGACAACTCATAATCATAAATACAACCAAATGTGTCCAAAAGCAAATTCTTTGAGAGTGCAAATGTTTTGCTCTAGGCTCTAGGTTGGTCCACCATAAATAAACAACCAACACACTCAGGGGTTCCTGGTAATCCTACTGCTCCATGAGACAGTAGCTCCCACTTGAAAACCATGACTCTAAGCCAACTTAGGGTCCCCAGATGTGGTTGGGTCTCAAGATGTGGTTGAACTACAACTCTCCTATTCCCCAGCCAGCATGGCCAATGATTAGGAATGATGAGAACTGTAGCTCAGAAACATATGGGGAGCCATCTGAGCTTGGGGAAGGTTGTTCTAAGCCCCATTCATATCATTCGGTAGAAATAATGAATAAAATTGCATGAAAGCAGATACAAAGGTGGGTGGAATTAGTTATATGCAGGGCTTTTTTCCAGCTGGAACTCACTGAAACTCAGTTCTCAGGTAGGTGCCATTGCTATTCTAACAGAACAAAGGAAGCATTCATAGTGAGTTCTGGCACCTCTTTTTCGAGAAAAATAGCACTGGATATGTCCTTTGAAGCCTGGCCATCCTCACAGTGCTATTTTTTTTCTAGAAAAAGAGGTGCCAGAACTCACCATGAACGCCTCCCTTGTTCTCTTAGAATGGCAATGGTGTCTACCCAAGACATGCCGGAACTAAGTTCTGGCAAGTTCCAGCTGTAAAAAGCCCTGCATTCTCAGTTAGAAAATGATTTCATAAGCTCATTTCTCCACTCACCATATTTTCCCCATTACTATAAAAAGATGACCCCAAAAGACGCCGTCTTCTGCCCCATGAATTTTCTTTTGTCACTGTAAAGTTGGTTAACAGCACTTTGCCATAAAACTACTAGCGAGGATAATTTTTCTCTCTACCGTTTAAAACTTTCATTATGTCTTGAGGGCCTGTGAAACATTCAACCGCTAATAAAAAGAGTGTGTAAACATTTTACGACTTATGACTTTTCCAAGCTATCCTTCGTTGTCAGTGATATTTCTCATTTCATTTAGAGGTTGCAAGGGGAAAAGAATCCTCTTTATGGTTTATTAAAGCTCTCTAAATACTCGGACAATACAAGGTAAATGGAAGGTGAAAATGGAGCCCTTCTTCTTCTTCTTCTTCTTCTTCTTCTTCTTCTTCTTCTTCTTCTTCTTCTTCTTCTTCTTCTTCTTCTTCTTCTTCTTCTTCACCTTGCAGTTTTGAATTAGATGAAGGTTTAGATGGCAGCCAGCCATTTCCAGATTTGTTGACTGTCATTTTCCCTTTCCATCCTATTACGCTTCCGGAGTAGCAATATATTTCCACCTTGCTCTGTCCCCAGTTTCCCCTCACCTAGCCTCACCCCAGGTCTACATTCACTACCAAAGAGTGCCTAAATGGGAATTTCAAGGTGAATTCTCTTTCTTTCTCTCTCTCTCTCTCTCTCTCTCTCTCTCTCTCTCTCTCTCTCTCTCTCTCACACACACACACACACACACACACACACACACACTGCTTCAGAGCAAGAGATTCTGTTTGTAACTCAGTGGTAGAGCATCTAACTTGCATGCAGAAGGTCCCAGGTTGACCTTGGGGAGCCATTGTCAGTCAGTCTTGAAAATACTGAGTTGGAGGAACCAATGGAGCCTCCTGTGCTCCTAAATCTAAGCAATTTTGAGAGAAGCAAAAAACGTTGGGATAGCACCAGCAAAATGTTCATACAAAGGCTTTGAGTATTGCCACAGGGCATCTAAGGGATATAATGTAATTATACAAGGTATATAATGAGGCTAGGTAGGCCACTCTTCCATCATCACCCTCACCCCCATTAAAAATACCTGGTTTGCTTGTTCATTTCCCCCACCCCCACTGCCACCATCTATCTTAGATCAGATTATGAGAAATGACCCTGTTACTTCGTCGTGATATCTGGGTCATTCCGAATATTTCTTCCATCACATTTTCCCATGAGTTCCACCTTCACTTAAATTCCTTTGTTTTCCTTTGGTTTTTCTCCTCTGTGGCCATGTTTGACTCTGCAAAAGAAGGGCATTCTCCCCTTGCTGTGGATGCATAACTTACTGTTGCATTAATAGGGGGTATTATGCAGAGGCGCCGGCATGTACTCTCGTTGTGTGCTCAAGAGTTTCTCAGAGTCTGTGCTTAAAAGCTCACACTTGCTTACATAAGGTATCAAAGGATAACCAAACATATCAAGCTGAAAGGAAGAAATTATATACAAATTCTCTACACAAAGAATGCAAGCAACTGTGTATGTCCAGCCATAGATTTTAGTGTCTGTCGTGTTCTGGAAGGATGGTTAGAGATTTGCCCTTTCACCTAAAAATGACTGAGGAATACTATCGTACTGGGCATAACTCGGTAAAATGGAAGAAGCGCCTGGTGTGAAATCGACTTTCCATGAGGCAATATGTGCATATTCTTTGGCCTTGCTTAAGGACTAGCATGGCTAGCCTGTGTTTCTCTAGATCAGAGGTTCCCGAACTTATTTGGCCTACTGCCCCCTTTTCAGAAAAAAATAATAATTACTCAGTGCCCCTCCCCCCGGAAATCTACCTTCTTTAAGTGGGATGGGGAACGGCGTTGGCGGTGGGGTGGGTGTGGGGAATGGCGGCTCCATCACACGCTCGCATCACAATCCCTCGCGGTCCCTTTCCCTCTTCCCCTCGTGCCGTTAGTTGGGAGGCAAGGCGCGGAACGGTGGTTTGGAGGGGAAGCCGTTGAGGGAGAGAGAACCGCATTCTGCCCCCCCAGGCTCGAGGGCGTGAGTGAGTGTGCGGGGACAGGGAGTGCGCGGGGATTGGGCTCTGTGTGCGTCCAGTCCCTGTGTCCAGTCCCTGTGTCCGTGGGGCACATGCGCAGTAGCGCAAACCCAGGGACGCAGGGACTGGACGCAGAGACACAGGGACTTTATTATATAGGATATTTCTACCTACATCATACAACATAGGAAAGCTGTGATCCACCTCTCGGGGCTGGGTGAAAACAAAAAGGGTTCACCCAAACCTGTGAAAACCCCTCCAGCATGATCACCAGACGCAGGGGAGGCATTGTTTCCATCCTTCAATAGTGCTCCATCTGGTGGTAAGCATAATCAAATAACAGATAAAACATGTGCAAACTCCCCACTCCCATTCTCTTCTCTTGCTTCCTTTATGCTTCTACCCACCCCCTTATTTTTATTCAATGCCCCCCCCAATTGCACCCAAGGCTACTACCACCACCACCACCCCTGAATTGTTCCAGCACCTCCCAGGTGCCATAGCTGCCAAGTTTTCCCTTTTCTCACGAGGAAGCCTATTCAGCATAAGGGAAAATCCCTTTTAAAAAGGGATAACTTGGCAGCTATGCCAGGTGCCAGTATCACCAACTTTGGGAAACACTTCTCTAGTGCCCGTCCAGCATACAGGGATTTTAGGAGATACAGTCCAGCAACATTTGGAGGCTCACAGGTTAGTCACCCCCATTTTATGTGATATACCTGTTCACTACCACAGGATGTATTAGTGGCCTACAACACAGGCTGCTTTAAGAGGGGTTAGACCAGGCATCCCCAAACTTCGGCCCTCCAGATGTTTTGGCCTACAATTCCCATGATCCCTAGCTAACAGGACCAGTGTTCGGGGAAGATTTGAATTGTAGTCCAAAACATCTGGAGGGCCGAAGTTTGGTGATGCCTGGGTTAGACCAATTCATTGAGGAAAAGGGTATGACTAGTAGTCATGATGTGTTGATAGCTATATACTAACTCCAATGCAAGAGACAACATGCATATCAGTCCCTGGGGAACAACTTCAGGAGAATATTGTTATGTTCATGTCCTGCTTCTGAGCTTTCTGTAACAGACCCTCCAAGTGTCCATATTTCCTATGGGCAGTCCCGGATTTCCAGAATCCATCCCGGTTTATGATTTAATCCTGGTATGTCCCGCTTTTCCTTAGGACATTCCTATTTTCATCAGATAAATGTTGGAGAGTATGGAGTCGTGTGACCCCCTGAGTGACTGTAAGACGACTAGGCCTTCTGAGTCTGGAGCATGGGAAGTCGATAAATTTGTATAATTTGGCAGCGGATTTGGATTAATTGTTTAATTGATATTTGCATAATTTGCATAATTTGAAAATGGATTAGATATTTAAATTGGAAATTTTAATAAAAATGCTTATTAAAAGAAGAAGAAGCGAAGTCAAGCCCCAAAAGGGCTCCTTTTAAAAAGGAAGAAACAAAAAACAGAAAAAAAGAAAAGGGGTGGGGGGAGGATTAATTACAAATTAACACAACCCCCCCCCAAAAAAAACCCAATTGGAGTTGTGGAAAAAAACAAAAGCTGAAATAACAGGTGGAAAGAGAAGTTAATTGAGAACAATTCACCGTTCGAGGCTATCCCAACGGATTGCTGTTTGCTCCTGGGCTGGCAGCAGAGACAGGTAGGTCTGTTTTGGTGCACAGTGACCTGAGAAGAGGATCTCTAAGGTCACGTGCAGCGCTTAAGTAGTGGTCTCTCTGACTCTTAAGACTGGCATGCCCTTAGCTCAATTGCACCCCGTCAGAGAGACCACCAGTAGGGTGTTGTGGCTGCTCCAATAGTCCCTGCCCCAACACCTAGGCCTGATTTCCAGGACCCACTTGCAGGGAGGACCCAATTTAGATGACACTGAAAATCTCCTTCCTCCGTATAGAGCCATTGGCAGGCCAACACCAGCGTTTCAGCCAGCACAGCCCTCTTGATGCACAGCACCATGGTTCTCTTCATGGCAACCAGGTGAGGCTGTGCTGCTTGCATGCACGGGTTGACGGGAAGCCTGGGTGTCACTGGTTGTTCAGGGGTAACTAATATGCTTAAAATGACGTTTCTAAAATTAATCTATTCTTGCAACTTATCTCCACAGTATGGCTCCAAGTGGGTAGGGCATCTCTGAGCTTGATAGTTGTTTTTTTTACCATGTTGGAATCTTTGAAGACTGAACATCTTATGAAGCCTATAGTTTAACAATTAACTTAAAACAATAATAGAAAAACAGGTTTTCCCTGATCAGGATACAGGACTACATGGGCCTTTGGTCTGATCCCACAAAGCTCTTCTAATGTTCTCACATTAGCCCTTCCTCCCCACATTTATCAAGCTTCTAATATTGATGACTGTTTCGCCAGTACACAATATTAGGTATCTGTTTTATTCTTTATTTTTAAAGCACTTATAATTAACTGAGCAAAATCTTTAAAATAAAATAAAATAAATGTCTCCTATTCCAGCTTTGTTGCTTTATTAAAAATGCCTTTTAAAATGAATAAATAAAAGCAAATAGAAAGAAGTGACATGGAATTCCACTGGCTGTTCTTTCTTTTGCTGCTTTAAAATTTAACAAGATCAGTCATATCTGACCCTGTGGGGAAGTAGGCTATCAAATATCCAGGTCTCTTCAGGGACAGGGCGAAAAGCCTGAGCAAATGTAATTAAGGATGTGAGCGAAGCTTGACCTACTTCCTTCTCCCCCCCCCCAAACCAGGCTTCAATTTCTGATCAATCTATCTTTGTGTCTGACTATTGATCTACTTTTCTTTCCATCCAGACTCCCCACTAATAATCTTAACCTCATTTCATTTTGCTTAATCATGTGGAACCGGGGGGTGGGGGGGGGAGAAAAACAACTGGACTGCCCTAATCTAATTTGCTGTTAGGGAAAGTTTTAGACATTATTTTTTTTGTGCATTCATTACTCAGAGCCCCTGATCCAGCCAAGGCACATGTGAACATGCATATAAAAATAGGTGTCTTATTGGATAGGGATGGAGGGATATTTTAAGTATCAGGATGGGTAGAATATACTATGTCCACAAAACATTACCTGCAGGTGCAAAAATACCAGGCTGCCATATTCAGTAGGCTGGTAAAACTACAGCAAACCACACATATGATTTACAAGCAACAAATATGCAGTTTTGAGGGGGTGAGGAAAGGTGGAGAAACAAGTTGACAAAACATTTTAGTTCTGAGAAGCACTGCTGTGACACTTAATTTCTATAGAGACGTCAACAAATCTAACAATGTTAACAAAGAGGGTGAACTTCTGGATTCTTGAACACATGATGGCCTTAACCTACAGGATAGTAAGCATTGCTTAGCCTCTGCAGATGAAGTACTTCTGAGCTGCCACCTTGGAAACTGCATCGTTTTATTTTTTATCAGAGCATCTGTTGAAGACAGAAGCTGAGATGTTTTGCTACATGAATAATAAAAAGAATACTCTTGTTTTCTTAATCACAGGTGTGTGTGTGTGTGTGTGTGTGTGTGTGTGTGTGTGTGTGCAAATGTGCATGCATTTACCTACCAGGATCCAGAACACACCCATCTGAAGTGCTGCTTGATTATTTCATTATTGCCTATCTTTCTATTTATACATCAAAGTCCTGTATCTTTAATCATGATCCTCTTTGCACTGTGAATCTGAATCTATGAATGCTTGGACAGTGGAGGAACCCTGTTCATGCATTCATCTGAAGCTTACACTCATATGCACACAGATTCTGCTCACAGGCTCAGATCAGTGCCTGGAAGGGGGGGGGCAATAAGCTTCATCCTGCTCCCATGACCATGTTTATATCCCCCCCACAGGGTTGTTTCCTCTTCTTACTTCTCCTCCTCCTGTCAAGCTGCCATCACTCAGGGGAATAGCATGGGGCAAGCCGGGGGGGGACCATAGCCCCAGGCACAAGATTTTGAGAGGACTCGAGCCAGCCACCCCCACATAGGGATACTTGCCCTGGATACTTGCCTGGCCTTGCTGCTGCCCCCCTCCCCCCTTTGCTTAATAGCCACCTGGTTAGCATTGGGAGATGCACCCACCAAGGATCGTGTTGGCCAGTTAGGCTCCCCACTGCACTGGTGAATGGGTGAGCAGGTGGTACAGCACAGTGCAGCCCCATGAACCCTCCATGCCCCCATGCCCCATGCCTGCCTGGTGGTAACAGTGAAAGTTGGGCTGACATAGTGGGTTTTGTTTATCCTCTGTGCCCAGCCCTGGGCACCAGCAAAGGATGCTAAGCCACTGCCATCACTGACACACACTTAAACAAACAAAGACACCACACACACACAAACACACACACACACACAGGACAGGGAGAAGTAGAAAGAACACAAGTTAATCCAGGTCACTGAGTAGGTGTACCTGCCCCTGAGCAATTAGTCAATACATCTAAAAACAGAATGAAGATTTGTTCACAGTGATTGCCATGTGGCAGGCTATTGAAGTAATCAAATAACAAAGTGCTCTCTCTCTCACTCTCTTGTGTGTGTGTGTGTGTGTGTGTGTGTGTGTGTGTGTGTGTGTGTGTGAACAACAAAAGCTGGCTTTGAGATGTTTGCAGAAAGGATGGATGTGGCGGATCTTTAGTAGGCTGTGTATTTTGATTCATACACTGACAGTTCACTGCTGCTTATTATGAAAAACAGTTGGCGCTTTCTTTCTTTCTTTTCCCTTTCTTCTTCTAGTAAGCTCTTGCTGAGACATTCACCCACCTACACTGAGACATTCACCAACCTACACCTGTGGTGTTGTTTTTTTCTTCCAACTTTAGCCCTCAACTAGCTTTATATATTTCCTTCTCCTGGTACAATTAATATAGAAACTGCAAATCATTCAGTTGAAGTGACACCATCACCTCAATGTGTCATCAAGGGGTGAAGCACAAGGGATGTACACATCTCAAGAGAATGAAGAGTTGTCTCTATTCTGAAACTAATGAAGCTGAATTATTTGCAACATTGGTTCACATTGTTTTTTTTTAATGGGTCTAGTAGACCCATTCTGAGTTGCATGACTCCAATTGATTAATTTTGGGTGGTATATATTTTGACAATTCCGAAGTTTAGAGAGTCAGTAGCTCAGGTGGTGGAAAGGCAGAGCTAAAGAGTGCTTAAATTCTTTCTGCATATTGTCTCTAGAAAATGACATTTAAAGAAAGCTCTCCAATGATGAAACTGGACATGAATATGTTGCTAGAAAAACCAGAAAAGAGAATCATAAAACTGTAGAGTTGAAAAGAACCTTGTGGACCATCTAGTCCAAACCCCTGCTATGCAGTAATAAAGAGTATTTTGCAAATTGTGCTTTGTGTAGTAGGTATTCTCAAAGATGTATAAGATGAAAGGCTATATTGACTGTTTTCTTTCTAGGTTTTATTTTGTTTGATGATGCATCGTGCATGTACAGAACAATTACCTCATCCCCACCGTAGAATCATAGATTCAAAAAGTTGGAAGGGACCATGAGGGTCATCTTCTCCAACCCTCTGCAATGCAGGAATCCTTTGCCCAACATGGTGCTCAAAAACTATAAGGCATAGGGCATTTTGAATCACCCCAATGACTTTGACAGGCGAGATAATTCAGGACAGCAATTTTAATCAAAATCGGAGACATGGTAGTTTTGGTTTTTTTTTTTAATGTGGTCTGTCATATAACTAAGCTTCTGTGAGGAAGATCACAGGGGTTACGCAGATCTTGCTGGTTGCAGAGGTGGGTCCATAACAGTTCAAGCTTCAGGGCCCCCAAAATGTGGGTCACCAGTGACCAACAAGCCTGTCTGTGTGATTCTTCCACATTTTAATTAAGGGTGGCTATATGCAGCATGGGGTGCGGGTAGCACTGTGGGTTAAACCACAGAGCCTAGGGATTGACAATTAGAAGGTCAGCAGTTTGAATCCCCGTGATGGGGTGAACTCCTGTTGTTCGGTCCCAGCTCCTGCCAACCTTGCCAACCTAAATAGGTGGGAAGGTAAATGGCGTTTCTGTGTGCTGCTCTGGTTCGCCAGAAGCGGCTTAGTCATGCTGGCCACATGACCCGGAAGCTGTACGCTGGCTCCCTCGGCCAATAATAATAATAATAATAATAATTTATTATTTATACCCCGCCCATCTGGCCGGGTTCCCCCAGCCACTCTGGGCGGCTTCCAACAAAACACTAAAATACAGAAATCCATCAGACATTAAAAGCTTCCCTAAACAGGGCTGACTTGAGATGCTTTCTAAAGGTCTGGTAATTGTTGTTCTCTTTGACCTCTAGTGGGAGGGCATTCCACAGGGTGGGTGCCACTACCGAGAAGGCCCTCTGCCTGGTTCCCTGTAACTTGGCTTCTCGTAGCGAGGGAACCGCCAGAAGGCCCTCGGAGCTGGACCTCAGTGTCCGGGCAGAGCGATGGGGGTGGAGACGCTCCTTCAGGTATACCGGGATGAGCGCCACAACCCCAGAGTCGGTCATGACTGGACCTAATGGTCAGGAGTCCCCTTACCTTTACCTTTGTATCAGTGCTGCCCTGAAATCTGCCCTCTGTTTTTGCAAGATCTTTCTTTCTTTGTAAAAGAAGCTTTCATTTTCCTGCCTTACTCTCAAGACACTTTAGAATTTCTATAGAATTATGGAGCATGTCAGATTTCCACTTACCAAGGTGGCTGAGGTAGAGTGTCTGGTTTTCTTTCCAATAAACATCTCTCCATCATTCAGCAGTCTCCCTGGATATCTGCATTTCCTGATATGAAAAAGCCTCACAGGAGGAGTTTGCTTATCATGTCTTCATATGGTTTTCATTGAAGCCTGGTATGGTGATTTTGTAGAATGGGAGGGGGGAAATGCCCCTTAGTCATCCCAAAACTGAAACAAGTGCAAACAAAGATTCTGCAACCTACCCATAAAAAAATCACAGAAAGTTTTCTCTCCTCTTTGATATTTTTTGAGTACAATTTAGTTTCCCATTAATTGATGGACATGGTTGAGGGGATAACTTTTCAAGACAACACTAATATGTAGTACTCATTTCATGCCTAACTGCATAGTAGAAGAACCCATCATTTTGGGATACTACCAAAGACACCTGGCATGAAGAAGGAAGGAAGAAAAGAAAAATGTCTGAAACATCCACCTTGCATGCAGAAGGTCCTAGGCTCATTCGCCAGTAGCTCCAGGTAAGGCTGGGAGAGACTCCAGTGTGAAACCCTGAAGAGTTGCTGAAAGTTAATGTAGACAATATTGAACTAGATGGACTGTTGGTCTGAGTTGGTATAACACAATCTCCTATGTAAAACAGATGGAAAGGGATGGTAAGAGGTTGGTTGACATATGTGTGACTTGGAAGACAATGGAAGAATGTACCTTTTGGGGTGAAATCAAATTATTGAAGAGCTACAGCATTTGTTGTGGCTGTAGAGACCAATAGGGAGAGACATGTTTTGTGGCAGCTGGGGCAGATGAAGGTGCCTGGTTTTGCTGATGCAGATGCACCATGACATTTCTTCTTTCTGCACTCCTCCAAATAGTCTTTACTCCTCCTGTCACTGCTATGGATACACAGCCTGTCTCCAGGCGCTGTGGTCATCTGCAAGGGATTCTCATAGGGTGGGGTTAATATTGCCAACCTTCATGTCACATTTGCAGACATCTTTGTAAGGCAGAGTAAGACTGTCAAAGAGCTTGGTGCCTGAAACCAGCTCCCTGTAGAATATGTCTTTGGGGAGCCTGCTGTCTTCTATTCTGTGGACATAACCAAACCAGAGCCGAAGTCACTGAGAAAGAAGTGCTAGCATGCTGGGAATGTGGGCTTGGAAGAACACAACTTTGTTTGTTTGAAACTCTGTCCTGCCATGTGATACCCAAAATTCTCCTGGCACAACACATGTGGAAGGTGTTGCTCCTGGTGGATGAAACTTTTCCACATCTCACTACCTCAAAGTAATGTGCTGAACACATGAGCCTGGTATAGCTTCATCTTGGAGTTGGTTGTTAGCATCACATTCTTCCATACCCTTTTGGAGAGGTGAGCGATTGCTGTAGCTACCTTCCCAATATCCTTGTCCAGCTCAGTGTTGATGGAGATGTTATGGTGAAGCCCAGGTAGGCAAAATTGTCTATCACCTCAAGGAAGGAAGTAACTCGTAACAGTGCTTCTTGTTTTGTTTTTGAGGTGACCCAAAATTTCTCACAAACATTTTTATCTGAGAAAAACTCCTGAGAAAAAAGACAGTTGGCAGAATTTTATTTGACTATTCTCCATCAATTTTGTTTTGTTTTGTATGTGTCAACTACCATTTTCCTTTCATGATGCTCCCAAGTGACACATCACAGAGGCTGCAAAATGAGGGCCTTGCTGCCAGTGCAGTTGCTGCTATGCCAAAGGAAGGAAGTTATACTATTCCCATGCTAATGATGATTCCAGCTATTTGTGGGTGTAGACTAATTGATATCTCATTGCCGGAAATCTGAGTGGTCTCTCTGTCAGCAGGAAATGAAACCTGAGGACATCTTGTCACTGTCATTGGAATGAGCTGAGAATCATTTAAACATTTAAACTAGGAAATAAACAACTATCTGACTTTTAGAAGATATCTGAAGGCAGCCCTATATTGGGAAATTTTAAATGTCTGGTGTTGTTGTTTTTTTACAATTTTTATATGCTTTAAGCTGTCTGGGCGAGGTATACATTGTTGTTGTTGTTGTTGTTGTTGTTGTTGTTGTTGTTGTTGTTGTTTCAGGAAAAGGAAAAGGAGCTCCCAGAATATTGGGAGAGAAGCTAAGCTCTGTGATGGTAAATGAGCTTAGGATCTCTATCTCTGGGGCTAATGAGAATAATGGACATTTTCAGTGGTGGCTCCCTGCCTTTGGAATGCCCCCCCCCCCCCGTGCCCAGGTGAGTCAAGCGTGGCACTATCACTGCTTAATTTTATGTGTTGGGCAAAAACACTTAGTTTCAACCAGGCTTTTGACCTTTAACTAGGAGAATTCTAGATACTGTGGCCTCTCTTACTGGGTTGGATTTTTATATAAATCAATGTTTATAGCTCTTATTCATTTTGTATTAGCTTTATACATGTTTCAACTTTTGCATTGTATTGTTAAGTTGTTTTGAGTTTAATTTTCATTAACAAAAGCAGCTAAAAGGTTTAATAAGTATCAAACCAATAAGTAGTAGTAATAATAAATACAATAAAAATAAGTATTGGTTGCTTTGGTATTTACTCCTACAGCTCCCTGGTGTAAGGCTGGATTACCCTCATCCCAAAGGTTTCCATAATACAGGAAGAAGCCAGTTCAATTCACTTTACCTCTTCTTGTTTGTTTTGCCAGATGGATGATTCAGATGATGTGCCCCCCCTCTCTCCTCCTCCTCAAGTGCTTGCTAACTGCATTTGGCCTCCTGCTTATATCTTTTCCTCCTTCCCTTACAAAGAAAGGATTACCTATGCTCCCTTCTTTGCCTATAGAGATGTTTGTCACTTCGATAATTCTGCCCTAGCTGCATAAAAGAGATTCAACACATCCTTGCCTCCTTAATGGAATCCTGCCTTGCCCTATTATCTCATGCATGAGGAAAACAAGATAGCTAGCAAATGGGTTCTTCACACTACAGTGCCTTGCATCGCCTCTGCTGTTCTGTAAGATGTCCACAAGATTCACTTCTCTCCGATTCCTTGGCCCACTCAGGTTACAAACTGTTTCAGGGAAGAGATGAATTTGCATCAAAGAGGACCCAGTTACTTACAAAAAGCTGGGAAAGAGACTGGATGTGTGGAGCAGGAGAGCAGGGGAAGCCATAGCTAGATTATCTCCTGCCGAATAGGAAGACTGAATGGTCAACAGCATGTGCTTTATCCATCTTTCAACCTGATAAAAGCTTTTGTAGAATGTGAATGGGGAGGGAAATAGCTCAATAGCAGAGAAACTGAGGTCCCAAGCTAAAACCCCAACACATATACCTGGGAGTAAGTAGCATTTAATTTAATGGGGCTTATGTGTCCCTAGGCATGCACAGGCTTGCCCTGCTAAAAGAATAATAATATGCATATCAATTTGATTTGAGGACAATTTACAAGCACATAAAACTGGTGGGAGACTGGATAGCAGGATGAAGACTTGATCCAGGTCTGGAAATCTTTTACCTCTCCTTTGCAACTGGAGGAAAAACGTGCACAAAGTCTGGAGGTGTGTGGTTAAACATCCACCTTCAGGTAGCACAGTCCTTTACAGTCTCCTAGGTAAAGGCAAAGGGACCCCTGACCATTAGATCCAGCCACGGACGACTTTGGGCTTGCGGCACTCATCTCACTTTACTGGCCAAGGGAGCCAGCGTACAGCTTCCAGGTCATGTGGCCAGCATGACTAAGCTGCTTCTGGTGAACCAGAGCAGCGCACAGAAATGCCATTTACCTTCCCACCAGAGAGGTACCTATTTATTTACTTGCACTTTGTGCTTTTGAACTGCTAGGTTGGCAGGAGCAGGGACTGAGCAACGGGAGCTCATCCTGTCGCAGGGATTCAAACCACCAACCTTCTCATCAGCAAGCCCTAGGCTCTGTGGTTTAACCCACAGCATCCCTGTACAGTCTCCTAGTTAGTCCAATTATTGAACCAGCACTGTCAGACAGGTGTATCTGACATAGATGGTCCCAATATTCTTTGGCAGTGTTCAAATCTGCAATGTGCAGGACCTGTGCTTCTGCTCTTAAGAACCTTTGTCTCATGATAGTAAATGTGTCCTAAATTAAGGCATTTGATTTTTGTTTTCTAAAACCCAAGATTTTTAGTGGTAATCTTTCCCATTGAATCAGATGAAATGGAAGAACTATGGAAGCCAGGAGATACTGGAGCAGAGCGCTACAGAATATAAAGCTAACCCCAGTGGCGGATCTTGGGATCTCAAATTTCTGCAGTCCCTGTGTGACACCAAAATTCATCGCCCCTCTGCCTATTGCACTCCATTCTAAATCATAGTTGCAGCGTCCCCTGCAGTGTGCCAAGGCTCCACATCTAGCATGACCAAACCATTCAATCTCCCCTAAATCCGCCTCTGATAATTCTATATTATTTCTTCTGAACTTCAGATCTTGACAAGAGCTACAACTTCACTATCCCTTTTTAAGCCATGTTAAGCCAATGTTTGTCCAATTGTCTGTATACTTAGGGTTCTCCCCTTTCCCCCAGTTTCCTTTCATTCTTTTAAAGAAGTTCCATTCCCTTCAGATGTGCTCCATATCCATTTCAGTTTCCCATAAACGGAAATTAAAAGTAAATTGAACTTCTTTAAGTGGGTGCACTTGAATGGTCTTGAAACCTTGAATTGCCTTGGAAACCAGAGCTTTGTCTAAGGGTTTTCCTCTTATTTGACAATGGAGCTATCTAATTATAGAGGGTTCTGATTAGTTCCAAATTATAATTGGATAAGAATTTGGGCAATATGAATAGACTGGTGATTAAATAGAAAATTATCTGTTTTGTTGTGATGGTGGTGTGTGTATGTGGTTTTTGTTTTTGTTTTAAATTCAAAGTTCTTGTAAGTTCATAATATAGATGACAGAGCTGCAGAAGAAACTTCTGTGAAATTGAACATTTAAAAAATTGTTGAAGAGCATTTAGTACTTTCAGAGGTGATCTGCCACAATGAATGATAATCTGATTAGGACTGTTTTACACTTATCCACAAGGCACATCAGGAAGAACTTGGTAAGAGCTGTTCAACAGTGGAACAGACTCCCTTGGAAGGTGGCGATCTCTCCTTCCTTGGAGGTTTCTAAGCAGATGTTGGATGGCTATCTAGGTTGGATAC
Organism: Zootoca vivipara; assembly: GCF_963506605.1. Lineage (NCBI taxonomy): Eukaryota > Metazoa > Chordata > Lepidosauria > Squamata > Lacertidae > Zootoca > Zootoca vivipara. Next base: position 41,848,198 of record NC_083294.1, on the reverse strand, counting down.
CTCAGTTGAGATTCCTGCATTGCAGGAAGTTGGACTAGATGAGCCTCAGGGTCCCTTCCATCTCTATGATTTTATGATTCTATGTAGTTGTCCAGCCAACTTATATGTACAAAAAATGCACACATTGAGGGAATGTGTGCATTAAAATGAATATATCAGTGAAAGTAACATATAAAATGCATTCAGGGAAAATTGCTTGCAAAAAATGTGTGTGTCAGTCCAAACTGTATTAAAATGTGTTTATTAAGAGACATTCACACTAAAATTCTCATGCAGATTTTTAAAAATTCAAAATGCTATGAGATGGGAAGAGCTGGATTTAAGACTGACAAAAATGAAAAGCATTGGAAACTGAAACTAACAGGTCCTTCCATCCCTGTTTGGGACTTGGGTTGCTGGGGCAGAGCCAAACTGCAGAAAAAGTGGAGATGCCTGACCAGCAGCTAGAAGAAGGCAGGGGAGCAACTTGTAAAGTTCCTTGAGTGATTAAGCAAGGAAAGGGAGCAAGATAGCATGAGACAGTGGCAGGAGAGTGCAAAGACAGAGAGAGAAAATAAAGTTGGTCTGGGGAGAGTTGAGTTTGGGAGGGGAGGCAAGGAAACATAAGTGATAGGGCAAGCAATGCCCCCAAAATAATTTATGCCAAATGAAGGAATTATGAGAAGTAACATAAACTACATCAGGAGTGAGCTACAGCAGAACAGGCAAGAAGCAGTGGCTGGTATTATATCAGCATAATTAGCTACAGGTGAAGGAATTTAAGTTAAGAAAGGATTGTATGATGATGATGCGAACTCCAAACTCATGGGCAAGGCAGGCCCCAACATTTCTAGCTAGTGTGGATTAAAAACTCCTTGTCTGAAACCCTTGCAATCCATTGCTACCCACTGTTGACCATACTGAGCTAGATGGAGTGATAATCTGACTCAACATAAGACAGCTTCCTGTGTTCATACCCAAAGTGGATATTGTCATTATGTTTCTGTGTGATTCATCTTGCTGTCCACATTTCCTGCCAGTCAACTTCCACTGGGGTGGCAATGTTGTTCATTGGGTGCTATTAGTCACTTTCTGATGTAGAAAAGCTGTAGAGTTTTCTGTCCTCAGAGGAGTCTCACCACCCATCTCTGTGTGAGTCACTGCTGCAAATTTCCATCCTTCCTGTACCTGGATCAGTAATTCACTGGGAAACATGGGGGGGGGGGTAAAAAGCCTAGCATTACACATGACAAGGAAACACTGTTGGTTTCGTAAGTGAACTTCATCTCCATCAAGAAGGGAGGAAAAAAAATTCCCTTAACCAGAAATTTTGGAGGGCATTGCTCTAATAGTTGGGCGCTTTAGAACTTTCACTGTAAATGGAACAGATTTCTAACTTGCAAGCTCTGAATAAAGAGCCAAGCTTAATGCATTTAAAGTGCAAGAAAAAGTGGATGCACAAATGGGGATATTTATAGAAATGACATGTGCCTGTATCTTGAAGAGGTGCTATGTGATATTATGGGTAAACCGATCTACTAGAAAGTTGAAATGGAGCTAATGACCAGAGAATAGAACAGTCCATTTCATCTGTATACTGTTTTGCTAACAATTTAGAATGTACCTACAACTGTAATTCAGATAACATTTTAGGCAGATGGATAACATCAAGGGAGCTACATCTTCAGATTCTCAGAAATTATCAGCCAGGACTGAAAATCATGAAAATGGCAGATATAGTGACAATAATACAGTCCCTGTTCTGCAGAAGGATAGCACACAACCACTTAGGTTCCCAAGAAGTGGCATTGTAGAAGGGGGACATGAGTGCCCAGCTTTGGGACTTCTTCTTTTTTTGAGAGAGAGAGAACAGGAATGATTGTGTCATCTGTCCACTAGCCAAGGGAAGTTATGGGGCCTCCTCACTCTGAAAGGTGAAGGATGTGTTAATGAGATTCTTTGCCCTTCTACTTAAAGTAAAAGGTTGCATTTCATCTGGCCTGGAGGTATTTTGATGAAGCTCAATGTGTTCTACAAGCTGCTTCCCACCCCTCTAACAAACACTCTCTGTTGACCCTATCAGTTGACCCAGTGGGTTTTTGAAATTTTCTTTCTTTAATGAATGCATGCATGCATTAAGCAGAATGGACGTCGTGTAGTCAATGTGCATAACAACCAGCCAATTTGAATGTTCACCAAATCTCATGGAGAATGTGGACATAATCCATTCATGAATAGAGAATTGTGCACATTTCCTGGGAGGCCTCCGGAACTGTGCATATTTTGGAGAATGTACAAAATCCAGTCAATATTTGCATATTTCCAAAGGCCTGTTGGAAGGTTGGAGGTTATATATGTTTACCAATAAATGTGCAGAATTTCAAATTTGTGAATGGATTACTGTATTTGTACATTCTCCCTGAGGCCTGGTGAATGTTCACATGAAGCACATTAACCAAACCATTCAACTCATATTCCCCTTAACACATGTGTGAATGAAACAGCAGCCCCTACACTAATATGTTTTTAAACTTAGGTAGAGTATAGTGGGTGGTGCACAGTAAGAGAATAGTGTGATGTATGTAAGGTTTGGGAAGTGGGAAGAAGTAGGGGGTATAGGCTTAGTACAAAGGAACAGTAGCAAGGCAGAAATAAAATCTGACAGGATCCAATTGTCCGTTGGTGAACTTTACAGTCTGGACATCACGGTTCAATGCACGTTCAACAAAGTAGCAGTTGCTTACTACAGCACCAGCCAACAGGGCCAGCCCCACCATTAGGCTACAGCCTGGCAGCAGCTGCTGGAAAGTACAGCGTAGTGGTGAAGTGTTCTAGGTTCAATGCAGGGCTTCTCTATCTCTCAGATGCAATGGGGGGCACTCGCCCATCAACACTGCTGAAGTAAGATTGAACTGTTCACCCAGTTGGGCTATATATGTAGAATTGGTGGTATATCATAGGCACTGCAGACCAGGATGGCTGTAAATTTGCTTACCGGGTTTATTTCTCTTTATGAGCCTTCATCGCTTCCAGTGGCTTTCCAGTATCAAGAAGACTTACTATTTATTGGCACTGTGTGAGAGGACAATGATACCCTGCAGTAAAAAGAGAGGGGACAAGAGGAAAGAAAATTACCACATCCGAAGTATATTATCCCACACTGCATTACACAAATGACTGCTATCATTAATAAATTAAACCAGGATTTCAATGGTGATATTCATCAGCTTCGAAACTCCTGTCAGATGATTGCTGGAGACTCTAATCTGAGTTGCTTCTGTACCAACATCAAAAACAAAACTTTTTCGGGAGGAAATGAACCTTTATTTTTCCCCAATGTTCTGGTAGTTTAAAATTATAGCTGCATCTCCTTCTCCCCCTATCTGATGAATGGGAAAAGAAGGCAGCGTTCTGAACTTCTGCAGGGTTTATAGATGCAATGATTCAGCCATTGGTAGCTGTGTGATAATAAAAGATAAATCGGAGATTGCAAGAAACAACAAACCAAGAAAATACCGTATATTTGAGACAAAGTAATCTGCTTCAAGGCTCTTAACATTTGTAATTTAAGTCTATTGTGCCTCCAGGGTGGACTTATATTACCCATTCTTACCTTATGGAAATGGTAGCCAATGCATTGCCCTCCAGGGGTTGTTGAACTACAATCCCCATCATTTCTGACTTTTGGCTATGTTGGATGGAGCTATTGACAGCTGCTGTCCAGCAACACCTGGGGGACATCACATCTCTCTCTCTCTCTCTCTCTCTCTCTCTCTCTCTCTCTCTCTCTCTCTCAGCAAGCCATTTAACCATCTTCAGGAACAGGTTTAGCACCTCATATATTGTTTGTGAAAAGGAAACTAGGCTCAGTGGTGTATTTGTGTAATTAATTTTCTTATACCCCTTCTCCTTTGTACTTAAAGATATCACAAAAGCCTTCTTTACATGATAATGTGTATTACTGCACTTCAAAATATGGTAAGCCAGTCTTGAAGCATTTGGGTCCTACTGCTCATTTTGCTGCAAGAGACTTTGGACTTCTTCAACAAAGTTCTGGTCTGATGTAGCATCTCCTGGAGACAAGCAATGGGACCAGCTTCAGAGCTGGCTGCTGCTGGTAACCAGTGGATGGATGGATGGATTACATCTTGGTCTAGGGTTCACCCCATAATTCTCCTAAAGTGAAAACGCAATATGAACTTGTACTTTTCAGCTTAGGTAAATGCTGAACTTGGCCACCAACTTGAATGACATTAACAGAGAATTAGACAAATTCATGGATAATGTTATCAATGAGTGCTGGTCTAGGACTTGGGAGATCCAAGTTCAAATTCCTTCCACAGATATGAAGGTCAGTGGGTGACCTTTGGGCCAGTGATTATCCCTCAGAGGAGGGGGAAAGCCATATACACCACCATAGCTGCCAAGTTTTCCCTTTTCTCGCGAGGAAGCCTATTCAGCATAAGGGAATTTCCCTTAAAAAGGGGGAGAACTTGGCAGCTATGTACACCACCTGGAGCTCATTTGAAGAAATGTGGAATATACCTGTAATAATAAATAAAAAAAGTTAATAAAAATGTAGAAAGCAGTAACTGCCTTTGAATACCAGTTCTTGGGAATCCCAAAGGGCAAGAGTTTCCATTGACATTTGACTGGCCACTCTTTGGGAGTTTATTTTGTAATTGGAAACTGATGTGGAAATGTGGAAAAAATGAACTAAGAGAAAGCAAAATGACATTCTTTCCAATCCCTAATTCATACCTGCAGATCATCCCTTCACTGGAATGCTGTTGCTAGATATTTTCTTGGAAAGTGAGTGGCATTTTCATTTCTTGCAAAAGTCACAGGAGTGAATTGTGCTGTCAACTCTCGAATGGTGTCTTCACAACTCTAATTCTGAGCTCAAACAAGCTTTCAATAGAATCCAAAGCCAGACATGGCAGGTCAGAACTCTTTTGAATTGGATCACCTGGTTCTGATTCTGCCAATCAGAAGAAACAGAAGCTATAAACAGACAATAAATAGGCTTTAAAATGGAAAAGTCCTGAAAATAGCCAATTTTATGCTTCAGCTGTGTCAGGCAGTTTAGCACTAATTAAATTTTGCACCAACCTGCCTGAGGTTATGCCATTAACAGTGCTAATATATATCTAGATATAAATAAATACATCCTGGGCCTAATGTGTGAGGAAAGCAAAAGTATTTTTGATGGTACAATATAATCTAATTTATGCTCATTTATAAATACTTCAAGCTACATTAGATCATTTGCTGTACTGAAATAGTTTCTCAGCAAAATATGATATGAGCTCTCTCAAAGGTTTATTGCACAGCGGGGGACGGGGGGAGTTGAGCTTATCTGCTTTCACAAATGCATTTTCTCTACATCTCACAGAGCAATTTGGCTCTATGATTGTCCATACTGGTAAGATTCCCAGAATTGCAGTACCAGACCAAAAATGTCAACACAAAGGAGACAATTCACACAGACACAGTAAACTGGCTGCAAGGCTGTGATCTTTAAATCCTTTACAGTGCATCCCAGCATAAGAAATCCACCAGGGCAACTTTTTCCACCCCTATGCCTGAATGGAGAATAAGATGTAGCAGTATCATCCAAAAATGTATGGAGTGGTGAAGCCACCACTTGCTCTGTTGCTCCCCCCCCAAAAAAAAAGGCAAATTAGGAACAGATGATACTTTTTTGTGACCAAAGGAGCTAAATTTGACTTTTTTAAAGGGTTTGTCTTGCCAAGAACCTACCCCCAAACCTCCAGGAGACAATTCTTGTTGGGCCAGATTGTGCCTAATGAGAAGGGGGTAAAATGAAGTTTGCAAGGTAGAATACCACTTGAAATTTGAGGAATAAGACCAGGCTCTCTGTCTCTGCAAGTTCCAAGCCCATAAAATATTACTCGGTAGCAGTTTGAACAAGAGGCCCAAGTATCCAAGACTTTTACCAAGAAATCACACCAGTGTTAAAGAGGTAGTTTTATTAAGAATAAAAAAATAATAGCAACATTAAAGATAGAACCTGTACACCAGTGCAAAATAGGATTAGAAAATACAGACCACAAAGGTTCGTTAACAAACGGTCAAATACCCTGCAGGAGCTTGTCCCTCTGCAATGGTGAGTTGTGGCTGCACATGTTGTAGAGGCCAAGCAGGAGATCCAGCAGCATCTCCACGGTCACAATTCTCTTGCCATCCAATCCACCAACAGCTGTTCCCGCTTCTTCAGCTGCACCTTAGCTCATATCATGGCAAAGGAGGAGGTGGCCTCCAAGGGGAGTAAGAGGGATGGTTCATCGAATCCACCAGGCAGAAGGGAGAGACTGCAATAAAAACTCTGAAGGAACTTCAGCAGGATACAGGCAGCCTGGATGAGCTCACAACTGGTGCATCAGAGCTGTGCCTCAAGGGTTTTGAGATGTTGCTCCTTCATGTCTGCACCCAACAGACATTTCCCACTCTAGAGAAAGCTTCTGGGTGGTGCATCACAGAGGCAATAGTGGAAGAAATAAGTCTTCTTCACTGCCACCATTGCTTCAGACTTAGGGCTCATCCACATTTACCTTCTGTCCCATGCTATCTAGGCACAGGTTCATGCTTTCCTGGTCCATGTCTGACTGCTTTCCCACCCCACTCTCTGCCACTTTCCCCAGGAAAACCTGCTCTTTTCCACTAAATTGGAGCAAACAGCAATTTGGGTTTTCCATGGATTTGTTGGTTGCTCTGATTCAGTGGTAAAGAGTGGATTTTTGTGGGGAAAGTACCAGGGAGAAGAGAAGAGAAGGGACTTGGACACAGACCTGGAAGACTTGGACTTGTGCCTAGAAATGCAGAGAGAAGGTAAGTGTGGATTTGCTCTTATCCAGCTCTTATCCAGATTTGGAGGAGAGCTGAACTACCTAGTCTCAAAGCAAAGCAGGGAAGTGTTCTTGATTTATTGACTGATTTATTTCTTTATCCATCCAGCAATCAGAGGGGTGTACATTTTGATTTTCTTACAACAGTTCCACAATGTACTAGGATAGCTCAGTTGGTAGAGCATGAGACTCTTAATCTCAGGGTTGTGGGTTCGAGCCCCACATTGGCAAAAAAAAAAATCCTCCACTGCAGGGGGTTGGACTAGATTACCCATGTGGTGCCTTCCAACTCTATAATTCTAGGGTTCTATAAAGTGGACCAGGTTGAATGACTCAAGAGTATCAGATGAGTCCTAAAGGATCAAACCAACATCTCATCTAGTCCAGAATCCTGTTTTTTACCACAGCTATCCAGTTATCTTTGGAGCATCTGCAAGCTGCATATGAGAGCAGCTGCCCTCTTCTGCTACCCAACAAACTTCAAGTAAGCATAGATTTGAAAACAAACCTTTCAAGCCCTAGACCAGGCATCCCCAAACTGCAGCCCTCCAGATGTTTTGGCCTACAACTCCCATGATCCCTAGCTAACAGGACTAGTGGTTGGGGAAGATGGGAATTGTAGTCCAAAACATCTGGAGGGCCGAAGTTTGGGGATGCCTGTACTAGTCCATCAACTCTACTCATTACACCACATTGCCTCTCTTATTAGTTCCGTGTCTGACAGAAAATCATCTAACTTTTCCTTGAACTATTCCCCCCCCTCAAAATTACAGAGAGCAGACTTCCGGTCTGCCGCCATTTGCCGATCGGCGGGGAAAACCTCAAGCTCCGAGGTCCCCAGAGCCCCAGAGGGGAGGGGAGAGCCGTATGAGCACTGCAGCCCCCCGGAGAACCCCTGGATCGAGTGTTCCGGACACGTGGACACCCAGCTGAGCCCCGCAGAGTCCCGCTAGCTGCCCGGTAAGCACCTTTTTAGGAGCACTGTGAGCAGGCTGAGCGGAATGGAGCCTTGGGTTGTTTTGCTTCCTCCGAGGCGCAAAGCTCCGTGCCGGCGACAACTGAGCGACGGATACCTCCAAAACATTAATTGGAACTTTTACATTTGAATAAGAAGAATTTGACCAAGGGAGGGAAATTAAAAAAGGAAACGGAGGTCGTCCCCCACCCACCGAGACAGCCATGGCACAGTTACTTTGCCTGCAGCAGCTGTGTGTGAATGAGACATTGAGATTTCCTAAAAAGTTAGTGGCAGAGCCAAGGGAAGGAGAACTGTTCTTTGATCTCTGCAAGACCTTTACAGCTGATAATAAACAAGCCCTTTTACAACCTGGGGACAAGACCCTGGAAGCAGCGACCAGCCACCATTGTGCTGTTAAACAGACAAGGAAGCTATCAATTACAGTGAGCCTCTGAACTTTTGAACTGGGTTTTAAAATAGCAGATTTAACAAGATACAGAGTTTTGAGAGAATTTAGAAACAACAAGGAAAATGGATTTTGCAAAATAGATTAAGGAACCAGCTCAGACATAATTTTTGAAGGAAATTGCAATAAAAGAGCATTGCACCACCTCTGGCACATCAACCCACGCCTTCCACTGAAATATGAGAAGACAAAGGATGCAGCCAGCCAAAACAACAAGTCTACAAATGGATAAGAACTGCATACAGTTCATTTTGGAACAAGTCCAAGAGATGGCAGAAGAATGGCGTGAATACAAAAGACAGACTCAGATTATGGCAGGAATACAGCAACAGTCACTCCCAATGGAGAATTTGGAGCCACAAGCAGAGGATACAGAGGATATTGACATTAAAATTGTAATGGAAGAAAAACAGGAGGAGCAACAGATTAAAAACTTAGTACAGCCTGTGAGAGAGGTTGCCCAAGACATTCATTTGGATCATTCCAGAAAAAAACTTTGGAATTCTGGTCCCCCAGTGGTAAAGGGAGAACAAGTTTCTGCTAGAGGATATCAAGCTGTGGCAGAGGAGCAAGAAGGGACATGGTTTTGCTTCTCCCTAGTGAGAGAAGGGAGACGAAAACCAAGTAGAAGACAAGATAAAGGGGGTGACAAGAAAAATGATGGCGGGGGAGAAGGGGGTGGGCTGGAGTGGTCAAGAGATGGTGTGGGATGAAAGATAATGGAATGTTTATTAATGGATGGATTAAAAAGTCTGAAACTGGAATGTTAAAGGAGCTGGTCGGGGAAGCTAGAGAATTGTTTCTACAGGGGAGGGAGGAGTTAGTGGTAATTGTAATAACATGGATACAATGATGTTAGAATTGGGAGAATAGAATACTTTTAGGGGGAAAAATTAAAGGCCAAGGGGAATTATTACAGATAGATATGAATAAGAGGATTTTAAAAATTGTTTAAGTTTTATTAATAGGTGAAGAGTAAGATTGTTATAGGTTATATGGTGTATTATTATACAAAGAGTTATAATATTGATGCTAGATAGATATGGGTAGTATTGAGAGAGCTGCTTAAGTTGGGTATAAATTAGACTCTGGAAAGGAGGGACGGGAAAGTCAAAGTTATTAATAAGGGTTAGAAATAAGATGTTTTTTGCTTTCTTTTTTCTTCTTTTTTCTTCTTTTTGTATTTTCTTCTATTTTCTATTCTCCCCCCTCCCCCCCCCCAGTATTTGGTTTTCTTTTACTGGAACAATGTATGGTGAACAAATAATGTGTCACGGTCCGGTCGGCGGGCGTCAGGACCAGAGGAAAGATGGTGGTGAAGAAGCAGGGTCGAAGGCAGAGGCGAAGGTCCACGGGGCACGAAGCAAGGTGAAGGCAAAGCGAGGGTCCAGGAACAAGAAGCAAGGTGAAGGTCCACAGGGCAAGAGCAAGGCGAAGGCGAAGCAAGGGTCCAAGGAGCAAGGAGCAAGGCGAAGGATCCAGGAACAAGAAGCAAGGCGAAGGCGAGGCAGGGGTCCAAGAAGCACGGCGGCAACAAGGCAAGGGTCCAAGGAACAGGAGGCCAGATGCAACCAGGCAGGGATAGCGTTGCTGTGGCAAAGAGCTGAAGGGAAATGCTGGGCTTTTATCCCTCCCAGCTCCTGCCACCAGGTGCAGTGAGATCTCAAGTGGCCTCACCTGGGTGATTACTCCTTGCCTCTCCAGCACAAGCTGAGGACTTCACCTGTGTGGCCACGCCTTGCTTCTCCAGCACAAGTTGAGGCATGCCCCAGTCCTGCAAAGCACTACAGGCCCCAGAGCCTGACTCCTGCCCATACTCCTGACATAATGTTACGTATATTTGTATGCTGAATATTATTGTATATTATTTTTTTTAAAAAAATACAGAGAGCAAAGTAAATAAATTTATAGAGAAGCCCCTTCCATGCCCAGCTTTAGTGATGTGTCCAGTTGATTTCTATTCCAAGCACCTCTCCCTTGACAAATATCACTGTTTCCTAACATCAAAGACCCTCAATAGCATCCTGTTGGACCAGGGACCATTTTCTAGTGATTTACCGAAGTTACAGCCTGTATCTCTGATAAACTCCCATTGCCTTAACAGCATTCCTACTTAATCGAGTGACAGAATGTTGGCAGATCTAAGATCCTCATCCATGGGAACTCAGTTAGAATAATAATACAGATGTCTGTGGCATTTAGCCCATCTTCTCTGGGTCATGCTCTGAAAGTAGATGATGCACTGTATTCATTGATACAGGAATCCTTGCCGAACTGAGTGTGTCTGGGTTTCATAAGCCCCTCAAAGGGAGATCACCTGATAATTTTATGTCAGCTTGGGTGTCCCAGAGAGAGAGAAAAGAGGTTTAGATATACAAATTATATGTACATCTATAAAGGGGAAGTAGACTTCAGATCTGATTAAATTATTCTTAGCATCTGGCTGCATCACAGAACTGTTAGCAAATAAACTATCCATTTGATTAATAGTATACTTTATATTTAGTAAGATATTTGTGATAGATATATGCACCTCAAGAAGCCTTTGTACAAATACACAGCTTATACAGGCATGTACTACCAGTGTGCAATGTCTAGACTAGGGGTAGCAAACCTAGGGTTCTGCTGAGGTTGTTGGACTCCAACTCCTATCAGCCTCAGTCAACATGGCCACTGGTCAGGGATAATGGGAGTTGGAGTCCAACAGCATCTGGAGAACCATTGGTTCCTCGTCCCCAGCTTAGACTAGGATGGGGAGATCAAAGGTCAGATCCCCACTAAGCCATGAAGCACACTGGGTGATTTTGAGATACTCCCTCTCTCCCTCTCAGCCTAACCTACCTAATAGGGTTGTTGTAAAGATAAAATGTACCCCACCTTGAGAATGGAAAGTTTGGCTATAAGTATATTTCATTCATTCATTCATAGGATAATTAACTCTTTATAGCATAACCATTAAATTTATTACCCACCCTTTACCAGCAGGATTTAGGATGGGTTACAAAAATTGCCAATAGTTAAAACAGATTACAACCATAGGAATAAGGTGGGTCCTTAAAACACACATCTCACATGTTGAAGGTCAGGACAACGACATGTGTGTTCAACATTCACTGAAAGCTGTTAAGTGAAGGTGCCAGATGCCCTGATGTGGGGAGAGAAATCCACAACTTAGGAGCTGCCACAGAGAACACCCTTTCCCAGACCACCACCAGGCCTTGCTTCTGACAGAGGTGGAACTACCAAGAGAGCTGCCACAGCTGATCTTAATACGTTGAACTTTCTGTTCAGATATTTGGGGCCTAAGTCATTTAAGACTTTAAACACATGTTGGAGCACCTTCAATAGGAGTCAAGAAATGAGCTCACAGCCAATGCTGCTGTTTTAGAACAGAGCTTATAGAAGTTCTAAAGGCAACCTCATCCATGCTTCTGTTTGGTCCAAGATTTTTCTTCCATTTGTCCCATGACTTTTCAGAGGGTTTTTCTCCCCCCTCCTTTTGTCGGAACAAACATAAGTTGGGATTTCTGTAGACTGAACTTTGTTCTCATTCAGTGGTACACCATGGGTTTTCCTTGGGAAAGCAGCAGGAGAAAATAAAAGCCTTTCAGACCTATGGTAAGAAGTCACAGGACAAACAAGAAATCTCACATGAACCAGAAGTGTGGCACTGCCTTTTGGACCAGTTGAAGCTTTTGTGTTGTCTTCAAGGACAGCCCCACATAGAATACACTGCAAAAATCCAGCCTGGAAGTTACCGGAGCATGGAATACTCTGCCCAAAAGAAGCCATGCCTAGTGCGCCAGTCGGATTAGGAAATAAGTACCCCTAGCCACAAGGTGACCTGGACCTCAAGTGAAATTGTTGGATCCAGGAGTAAGCCCAAGCTATGAACTTTCTCTTTCCAAGAGTTTGCGGAACAAGCTATCACCCCAATTTATGGATTAGTTAAAATAGAAAATGTAACAACTGTGTCTTTTGAGCATTCACCTTCAAGTTATTGGTCCACATCCAACATCAATGCCTCCAAACACCTGTCTAGAACCTCACCCAGATCTCCTGATTCAGATGGAGAAGAGAGAGAGAGAAAGCAGCTAATTAAAGTTTTAATTTTTGAAACAGGCTAAAATATACTAATTAGGAAAGAAGGGGATTAGGTTGCCTTGTTCTCTTTACTGTTGTTTTCCCCTAATTAGAACACTGTTAATTGATTTTCAGAAAGAAACCAGTTATACTGAGAATACTCAGTTTATTCATGAAGCAGGCTACTACCTGAGAAAGTTATGGAGTGTGCTATCTTGGGGCAAACGTCAGCACCTGAATAGGCTTAAACTGCATGATGTGAGTTTTTTAAAGCTTTAAATGAATATAAAACACAACAGAGGAAGGCTCTATGCCTGAATAAAGATATTTCCCTTGATCTATACACATGGAATTAAATTGTTAATAAGGAAAATGTGTAGAGATAGTCAAATTATGTATCCCCTGAGGAAACTGACTGTTTTAGTGATAAGGCTGAGACTTGAGGTATATGTAAAAGTTAATCTGAACGACATAGTCAGCTCATTAAAGTTTATATTCTGAAAAAGCCTAAAATACCCATATGGATTCAAAATCTCATTATATCTGCTAATGAAATTCTTATTTTTTCCCACTGTTCAATATTTCTGCTTAATGGGTTCCACACATATTTTTTTTGTTTTGTTTTGCTTCCCAAGCTCTGCAACTCAGTTTATCTGCAATAGGAATTTGGTGCTTTGATTCACCATCATTAGAAGCTATATAAGAGATGTATAAGGTATATAAGAGATGTAATCCAAAGCATCTGGAGAACAGCAGTTGAGGGAGACTGCTACTGGGGGTGGGGATGTTGGGGTAAGTGAGCAAATGCAAGTAACAGTGTTCCACACCTCTATTCCATTCTGTTTCTCAAAAGGACTCCAAGACCTGAGCACACAATTGCATGTCATGACAGACAAAGCCAGTAAAGCAGAAAACAACTGCCCTGCCCTGCCTTAAGGCTTATAGGGGGGGGGGGGGGTCTGGCTGTTGCAGAGGCACACTGCCAGTACAGCAGAATCACGTAAGCAAAAGCAAAGTCATGGCAAGTATGTCATGACAATCACAGCCAGTAAATCAGATTAACATCCAGGTAAAGCATAAAGTATGTCATCAGTGCCGGGGACAGAGCACTCTTGAATATTCTGGTTGGAGCATTCTTACTCACACAGGGGAAGAGATGTTGCCACAACAAGATGGATGATTCATGGAGGTAAAGGATAGCAATGGCTACTAGCCATGATGGCTATGTTATGCCTCCATGGTTGAAGGCAGTATGCTTCTGAATACCAGTTGATTGAAACTGCAAGAGTTGCTTACAGATTTCCCACAGGCTTTTGGTTTGTCACTGTTATATCCTTACATCCTTAAGGCACAGAGGCCTTCTAAGGTCTGGTCTTGCTGCTTGTGACTCTTTCCCTTCAGATATGTCTGTGCTCTTAAAAACACATTTTCCTGTTCTTCAATTGCTGTCTCTTTGAGTTCACTGAGTCGAAGGCTAGCAAAGCAACATCTTTCATCCTGGATGGGGCAGGAGTAGGGCTTGATGGCTTCCCAGGCTTCTTCCCCATCTGTATCTTCTTCTGAGCTTGAGGGACTGAGGTTGAGAGTGGAGAACTTGGGAAGTAATGGGTGGGTCCTTAGCTGATCTAGAAAGTGTAGTTTTTTTGGACTGCTATCTATAATAGCAAAAACTGGAACTTTCCCATTAAAGCAGTGTATCCCCAGGTATCAGAAGCTGGGGATAGAAATAGTGGGTGGCCATTTCCTTTAAGCTTATTACTATTCAAAATAAGAATGTGGATAAGAACATAAGAGGAGTCTGGGGAGTGAGGCCAATAACCCAACTAGTCTAGCATCCTTTTCTTACAGTGGGCAACTACCGTGTTTCCCCCTTTTTAAGACACCGTCTTATTCTTTTTTTTACTCAAAAACACACACGGTGTCTTATTTTCAGGGGATGTCTTGTACCTTAAGGCCTCCTCGGAGGGGCCAGGCAGCTGGCTGGGGTGCTCCTGGGCGCTCTGTGCGGCGCTGCAGCAGCAGCTGGGTCCAGGCACCAAGGCAGCAGGCCGCTGGCTCAGTGCTTCGTCCGGCGCTGCGGAGCGCTCCTCTCTGCAGCTGCCGGTTCCGGTGGCAGGGCGGCAGGCAAAAAAAACCAAAGCAAAGAGCCCAGGCCGCTGCGCTCCGCCCAGCGCTGCAGGGCGCTCCGAGCCCTCGGCGCTGCGGAGCGCTCCTCTCTGCAGCTGCCGGTTCCGGTGGCGGGGCGGCAGGCAAAAAAAAACCAAAAAGAGGCCAGGCCGCTGTGCTCCGCTTAGCGCTGCAGGGCGCTCCGAGCGCTTGGCGCTGCGGAGCACTCCTCTTTGCAGCTGCCGGTTCCGGTGGCGGGGCGGCAGGCAAAAAAGAAAAAAAAGAGGCCAGGCCGCTGTGCTCCGCCTGGCGCTGCGGAGCGCTCCGCTCTGCAGCCGCCGGTTCCGGTGGCGGGGTGGCAGGCCGCCTCGGGCAGGCAAAAAAAGAGAGGCCAGGCTGCTGGCTCGGGTGTGCGGAGCACCCCGAGCCTCTGAGAGCCAGCAGGACGAGGAGGAGGCTTGCCGGGTCGTCACCCAGCAGCGCGCGCGGAGCGCACCGAGCCTCCGGCAGCCAGCAACAACAATCCCAGAGGCTCGGGGCGCTCCGCGCGCGCTGCTGGGCGACGACCCGGCAAGCCTCCTCCTCGTCCTGCTTGCTCGCAGAGGCTCGGGGTGCTCCGCGCGCACTGCTGGATGCCGACCTGGCAAGCCGCCTCCTGCTCTTGCCGGCTCCCAGAGGCTCGGGGCACTGCTTTTCTATACTCTTGCCGCGGCCAGCGTGCTGGGTCCCGCTGGCTGGCTGGGGCACTCAGCGGTCTCGCTCCTCGGAGGTATGGCTTATTTTCAGGGTATGGCTTTTATTTCCTAAACGCTTAAAATCCTGCTATGGCTTATATAATGACTACGTCTTAAAATAGGGGAAACACGGTATGTGTCTATTGGAAACCTGCATTAATGCCTCTGAACACAGAGGCACAGCTTTGCCATCATGGCAAGTAATCATTGATAACCTTATCCTCCATGAATTTGTCCAAGCTCTTTTAAAGTCATCCAAGCCGGTGACCATCACTGCCTATATATATTGCTGATATAGAGCAATCCCCCCCCAAACACCTTAGATTATTTAATATACATTCAAAATGAAACAAGGATAGGTGCTTAGTCCCCACCCCCACCCCTTTCTTTCACTTGAGAAATGTTGCACCTGTAAAACACTGGAATCCAATCTAATTCAATCAAAGTGGCAACTGAATTATCACAAAATGTGGTGCTAAGAAACTGAGTTTGTCAATTTTGATTACATGCAATTTGGTTGTAATTGAGTCAGTGCTAATGTTGGGAGGCTTCATGCAGGAATCCTGCTGTAGCTTTTCTGTAGCATACTGAGAACTTCTGTAACATTTGGGATGCAAACATTTACCGTGTATATACACAAACTATTTGTTTTTACTCAAGTGAGTTGACTGAGTATTGCTTTATCTGCAGCATATGGGACACCATCTGATTACTTCCACGTCACTTTCCTTTGCTGGATCTTATGGATACACATATATATTAAGATGGCCACATAATTTAGGCACCCTGTGATTCCATTTTAAGTACTTACATCCTTTCACAGACAATATGTGGGTGAGTTTGGATGTGGGATTGCACTTGGTGCCCCTACTCCTAACAGCCATGCACTAATTGGCTCTTGACAAGATGGTGGCCACATTCAGACCATACGTTTGAAGCACTGATACTATTTTAAACAATCATGGCTTGCCCCAAAAAATGCTGGGAGCTGCAGCTGTTAAGGGTGCTGAAAGCTGTTAAGACCCCTAGGAGATCTCTGAGAGTAACAGTTCTTGGAATGGTTTAATAGTCAATCTCTCTTCACAGCAAACTCTGGGGATTGTAGCTCTGTAAGGGGAGTGGGGGGCTCTTAAGGATTCTTTTGGGGAAGTCACAACTGTTCAAAGTGGTTTCATACATGCTTTAAATATATGTGCTAATGTCACTGATATCTCCTCCAATACTTGCTTCTGTACATGGAACGGAGAGGAGGGTGACTTAGACAAAAAATAAAAATAAAAAAAGTATTACATAGCCTTGTGGTCAAACACCAGATGGGACACCGTATGTGGTTCTGCCTCTTTATTGCCCTTGGTCAGTAATATATTGCATACACCTGCATTGTACATCACAGGGAATAGTGGTTGACAAAATATGATGAAGAATGCTGCTTCTTTGTGGCATTCTCTCCCTCCCCCCCCCCCCACTGCCAACCCCTTGGATCAGTGCTTCATGATTGAAGGCAAGCAGAAATTGAATTGAATGAAGGAGAAGCTTCATGAAACATTGCAGAGAGACTCCACAAAGTCTCCCAGCCCACCACTCTCTTTTCACTTTCATTGATTTGCTCCACATTACAATGAATTACAAGTATGTTTGCTTCTCACTGCAGTTATGGTGCAGTTAAAGTGAGCTGAGATTTATGGAGAAAATAACTCTAGTCCTCTCTGTGCCTTTGGACAATTATGATGCTAACTTTTCATTGAGTGGATGCAGCACAAACCAGCCTGGATGTTCTTGAAAGCAAATAAGTAACATGTGGAAGAGATCTGTCTGTCTGTTCATCCTAGTCCCAAGAGTGCCAGCACAGTTGAATATGATAACAAAATGTGATCAGCAGGAAGAATCTGTCCTCCCCAAATTTACTGCCCCCTTCAGAACTGGCAAAGCTTAAACTCAATGAGGGTCAGAGAAAGTAGACAAGGAGATAACCATTTTATACAAATATAGACTTTGTCTATTCATAGAATAATAGAATTGAAGATTGGAATGGACTGCAGGGGTCACCTAGTTCAATCCTCTCCACTGCAGGGATTTCCATCACTGAAGTACAAGATCTAGTGATTCCGTACTCAGTAAATCCCTATCTGCACCACTTGTTTTTTTAAAACAACAACAACCAGTAATCTATACCCCACCCCATAGTGGGGCTGGACAACATTGTTAATGAAATACATTGCACCACAGCTGCTTTTTGTGTGTGGTGGGGGCCAAATAAACCAAAAAAGTTGCAAAAGGGTACAATAATTTTACATCATCATCAGAGCCCTGATTATTGATTCACAGCTTTTTTACGTTCACCAAGCTTTTCCATTAACACCACTGTCTATACTTTTTGTCTCCACAGGGAAAGTTGCAAATGTTTCAAGTTTTTCAAGTTCTGTGCTATAAGTTGTCAGGCCGCTAGAAGAAGATGGTAATCTCTTCTTTATACTGTCAGTTCTTCCGGTCCTCATGAAAAATAGTCAATAAAGCCAAATGTGGCGTTCATTGAACTGCTTGTCATGCGATGAGGCTTGTTTCATTAAAGACTCCCATCAAAAGTGTTATTCATACTGCAGGTGCACCACATGTGGTAGAAGCTCCTGGTTTTGTTGCATCCTTTGATACCTATTGATTGAACTGTATAAAAATTGTATTTTTCTTCTTGCATTCTCTTCCTACATTATTGTTAGCAACTTAGGGCATAGGGCCATAGAGACCCCGAGGGTCATGTAGCCCAATCCCTTGCAATGCAGGAATCTCAGCTAAAGCATCCATGACAGATGGCCATCCAGCACATATGGTGTGCAAGGTACACCATGCAAGGCAGCACACATGGTTCTCCCCCCCCCCATGTTATCCTCGCAACATCCCTGTGAGTAGGTTACTCTGAGATGAGAGGCAGTGACTGGCCGATGGGCACCCAGTGACCTTCATGACTGGCTGGGAGCTTTAACGCTTTTCACTCAGATCCCAGACCAACACCTTAACCACAATGCCACACTTACTATATTCATACATAACTATTCTATGTGATTTATGCAACTGATTTATATAATTAATCAGTGCATATGGTTTATTGTCTACAGTTTTGTGTGTATGAATGCCTGTGATATATGTTTGTTTATTAGGGGGGGGACTTGAAGTAGGGGTCATTTTGCTCTTCCACCCCAGGGAATGATAAAAATTCTAGTAATTTTGGAGTGGGTGCTTGCCTACAATAAGCATCAGCAAATTTCCCTTTCTCCCCTTCCTTTCCATGCTACATCATGGCAGAGCACAGGGATGGACAAATGCAGCAATTTCAGTTTTTCTCAGTTTCTTATTTCTTAAATTCAATTTGTATTGACAATAGAACTCTACACTAACATTTCTTAACATTTTTGTGTCCATTGCTCCCTCAAATAAACACACATCTTTTGTACAACTTTGATGAGTTTGAAAGTAACCCCCTATTAAAATGAATTTTATGTTATTTTCACTAATATATGCATTTCCTTGCTCACCATCTCCTAAATATACATAGTTTCAGAAATATTTGCAGTTGTGGTTGTTGAAGAACTGCATCAAAAAGTTTAGAAAGAGGTAAATTATAAATAGCTGTGCTTCGATTCATGTATTGTTTAGGTATGTGCTAGTTATGTAGGTTATCATTAGAATTACTCTCTGATTCCTATTCAGCACCATTTCAGGGCTGTGTGTGTGTTAGAGACTGTGCAGAATGTAAGCTTCCACCAACACAGCAATAGGCTCAATCTCAGTGGATGCAGTCAAGCTTTCTGGGGCAAAATTCTCTAGGGCAGAAAATATATTCCTCCTCTACCTTAGACTATGAGGGTTCTCCCTTGTTTGGGTTGTGTACTCCCCCCTCCCCACAGTTTTCTATTCCTCTCCTTGAGCTAGGGATGGTTGAATATCTCAGATTTGTGTTTCCCCCCTCATTTTCCTAGCTTTGTTCAGCTCTTTGCATCTCCATATCAGTTTGTGTGTGTTTTTTTTTTTTAAAAAAAAAAGTGATCATAAAAATTCCTCAGCATTTTCATGCAAATTTCTCTAACCATACACATTTTATGTTCAGTTTTGGAACATTAGGTAAAGGGACCCCTGACCAGTCACGGACGACTCTGGGGCTGCAGTGCTCATCTCGCTTTACTGGCCAAGGGAGCCGGCATACAGCTTCCGGGTCATGTGACCAGCATGACTAAGCCACTGGTGAACCAGAGCAGCACATGGAAACATTTGTGCCCTCGAATACGACTCAGAAACTTCAACTGGCCCAAAATGCAGCAGCCAAATGATTGTTTGTGGTTGCCTTTAAAACTCACATATACCCAGTTCTAAAAGAGCTGCTCTGGGCCCAATTCATGATGATCATGTGAGTGTTTAAAACCCTCACTTAGGCCACAAATATCTGAAGGTTTGCCACTTTTCCCACAGACCCACCAAAGTAATACGGTAAGTGCAACAAAGGGGACTCTCTTCATAATTCCAACACCCTTAGAATCTTTTTGGGGTGGCCCATTAGAGAGTATTCTCTGTAGCACCCCTAACAGTGTTTCATTTAGGGTGATGCAGTGAGTTTCCCTGCACAGGGCACTGAGCCAAGGGCATGCAAAGTTGAGACGATCCATAATTGAGAAAATCCATTTGGGGGCATGGAATTTTGGCCTCACATATTACGAAAGATTACCAAAAATTTAAATTTTATATTTTTGTAACCTGCCCTGGGATCTGTTGGGTAATACAATATTAAGAATAAAGGCTAAGCATGATATATTATATATTCACAGCAACCCTCTGAAGGAACTCTTATTGTTTACCCAGTGAGATCTGCTGTCCCCCTGAGGCCACTGGAACACACTTTGAAAAGGTTTTTATTTAAAGGAATTCATGTGAGGGGGAATTGTGAAAGAGAATGTAATGGTGGTGTTTCCCCTTAGCAGTAACACCCAGCACAATCAGTGTGGTATTTACAATCTTTATTACATACCGGTATATACAAGAAACAGCTACCATTCAAAACTATGTGTCCGAACCCATTGAGTCAGATTCGGGGAATGGCTTCCTGCGATTTCCATGCCAACAAAGTAGACATGGAAATTGCACAAGACATCTTTGACCCTTATGTTTCATTTCCCTCCTTGTCTGTGCTGATTTGAAAGCCTCCTCCCTTCCTGAGTCTGAGCTTCCTTCCCTAGCCTCTGGGTGGTTGCAGGGCTCTGCAGCATCTCTGAACCCCTGCTCCTTATGGCTACTCTCCTCCCTTTCTTCTGCTTCATCTGTCTCTGGGCGGTTGCAAGGCTCCTCAGCATCCCTGGGCCCCTGTTCCGCCTCCTCTGTCTATTGCTCCTCTGAATCCTCCCTGTCAGAGAGTGCATGATAGCTAAATATCCAGGAGCAGCATACCTCTGACTAACCCCCCCCCCCCGGTGGGTTGAATAAGAGTGGAGGCCTATCATCTCCAGGCCTGGTTGTGCACTTTTCTCAGAGGGTTCTGGTTGGCTTACTAGTAAAACACTAGTTTTGCAAACAGAAGGTCCCAGGTTCAATCTCCAACATCTCCAGGTAGGACTGGGAATGTCCCGTCTGAAATTCAGGAAAGCCATTGGTGGTAGATAATACTGAGCTAGATGGACCCGATGGTCTGACTTTCAGTATATGGCAGGTTCCTATGTCCAACACACACACACACACACACACACACACACACACACACACACGGAATAGGGAGTAGGCACACATGCAAGCACACAACGTGTGCAATGTTTCCTGAGAAGAGGGAAGAACTGAGCCAATTAGGGGGGGACCTGCTCTAAATGGAATGCTATAATTACACACACTAACATAATAGGAATTGGATGGGCTAGAAGTCATTCTCTTTAGGGAAGGTCCATAGCTCAGTGGCAGATAATGTGTTCTGCAGGTTCAATCCCTGGCAACTCCAGCTAGGGTTTGGAGAGACCCTTTGCCTGAAACCCTGGAGAGCTTCTGCCAGTCAGCACAGATAATACTGAACCGGCCAATGCTGTGACTCAGTTTAAGGCAGTTTCCTATGTTCTACTGTGGACTATAATTCAGGGGCAGGAAGATGGACTAGATGTACTATAGGTCTGACCCAGCAATGCTCCTTTTACATTGTTGCGCAGATGCTCCATTCTTTGTCTGTACCTGCTTTATTACTCATCTGCACCTGCAAGCAGTATTTCAGCTACAATTTCAGTTAAGGTGAAGCAGAACAAAGCAAAAGGCAGCAGAGAACAATTAACTTGGCATCTCCAATACTATGAATGATATATTCATATGAAGAGCTTTAAGCAGTTGTCTTTTAATGAACTAAGGTGCATTTTGAGCCAGGAGCACCAAGCAGGTAGGTGGAGGCACCTACAAGCCCGGTCACTTCAAACGGCATTTCCCAATGGATGTGTCCCCTTGATGCCCATAGACTAGTTTGCTACGGAGGAACTGAATTCCATATTATGTGGCTCAGGAGCTCCGAGCACGCTTCTTCATGCCTTGATGTCCCTCAGCATCAGTCTCAAGACGGCAATATGGAAATTCCCATGCTAAAGAAAGCATCACACATGCAACCTCTGTGGATCGAGGAGACCACTTTCTCCCTGTCTCTGTCTCTGTGAATTAATTCACAGTATGAGTTTTATAGTTCTGAAGACTACTGAAAACTATATGAAAAAAAATGAATTGTACCCTTATGTGAAAACAAGTCACAATAGGATTCCATTGAGCTTGGCATGAAGAATGCACTTACTTTTACAGCCAGTGAACCTCCCCATGTTTAGGGAAGGAGAAAGGAGGAAAGAGGAGGAGGACAGCTGTAGTGATTATACATAGATTTGTTTTCTTCTTTTTAAAATATGTCTTTTATCTGAAAATTTGTCTTATTTTATTTTTTATTTCAACATTTAAAAAGTGTCATGGTGTTGCATCACAAGAATCAACAATAAAATTTATTAAACAAAACAAAACAAAAATGCATCACAAATCAGTGGCTCACCTCTCAGGGACCTAAATATATATATGCAAAAGGCACCTGTCTCAAACTCATTGTAAGCATATTGCAAAGGGCAGGTGCCACTACACTCAAGGACCTGGTTTTAGTGGATATAAGCTAAACTTTGGAAGCAGAAGGCATTATTAATATCTCTTTCCGCAGGATTAAGGTGAGTAGGTAGGGGTATATAAGATATGGCACTCCCAAAGGTAACCTGTTCCCAAGTTGTTCAGGGCTCTATATGCCAATAGCAAGTCCTTAAACCTGGCCTAGTAGCAGACTATACGCAAATGTCCCAGCACAATGGTTCCAGGTTAGACCAGAAGGTGAGACCAGGGAGCAGAAGGTGAACAACTGGTGGAAGCATCATCATTCAAGACTGATCATTGAAGTGCTGGTGGCAGTAGGCACCAAGCAGGGTTCCATAAATGGAGCCATGCTAAGTGTACACTAAAATCTTCCACTATCCCTCAGCTCAAGACATCACCCGCCACTTTCTGACTCATGGCCAAAGCAAATGGCTGTCTGGTTTAGAAACAAGTCTATCCAAACAATGTAAGAAAGAAGAGCTGGCTGGATCAGGCCAATGGCCCAACTACTACTTTCTTTGGCAATCACTCATGGCTGAGTAAGATTGTCTTCCATGAACACGGTCTTAATGGTGTGTCAGTAGATGACTGTGGAGGGCAATTTTGGATGCACACATCCTTCCACAGTGGGGACATAGGTTTCTGGGTGGGAGTTGATCACGGTGAGGATTTGCCAAGTGTGCCTTCCTCTTAACTTGTTTCTCCCTTTCATCCTGAGTTCGTGCTTCTTCAAAGTCCGTGACACCTTAGGTAAAAGCTATTTTTTAAATAAATAAAAATGAGGCTGCATTTAAAATTTTAAATGTAAATTGTATTTTAACCTGTATTTTAACTAATTGTTTTTCTTTCTTCATGTCTTATTGTAATTTTACTGGTGTTAGCTGCCCTGAGCCCGGTTTCGACTGGGGAGGGCGGGATATAAATAAATTATTATTATTATTATTATTATTATTATTATTATTATTATTCTCCAACTGGAGTGCTCGGAAGCCAGTGTTTCCCAATTTTCTGTGTTTATACAGCATTTTTAAATATTTGCCTTGAGAGAGTCTTTAAACCTCTTTTGTTGTCCACCAGCGTTGCGCTTCCCATTCTTAAGTTGGGAATAGAGTACAGGTAGTTGCTTTGGAAGACGATAATCGGGCATTTGAACAACATAACCAGTCCAACAAAGTTGTTGTTGAAGAATCATTAGTTTGACACTGGTGACATTTCCTTCTTCCAGTACACTGACATTAGTTTGCCTGTCTTAGTGAAATTTATATTTTTTTCAGAGACACAATTGATGGAATATTTTGAGAAGATGGGGTTGTGTTTATAAGTGGTACATGTTTCACAAGTATACAGTAAAGTATGGAGGAAGTCCTGTTTAGGGAAGTTTTTAATGTTTGTTGTTTATTTGTGTTTTTAATATTCTGTTGGGAGCCACTCGGAATGGCTGGGGAAACCCAGCCAGATGGGCGGAGTATAAATTAATAATAATAATAATAATTAATAAAAATGTTGGTAGTACAATAGCTTTGAAAACAAGAATTTTTGTTTCCCTGTGAATGTCCTGATCCTCAAACACTCTGTGCTTCAATCTGGATAAAGCTGCACTAGCAGAGCTCAGACAGTGCTGGATTTTGGCATTGAGGTTGGCCCTTGTGGAAAGATGACTCCCCAGGTAGGAAAAGTAAGCGACATTTTCCAATGTTACACCATTAAGTTGGATTTGTGGCAATGCAGGGGGGTTGATTTGTGCAGCCCTTTGGTTTTTTTGGATGCTGAGCCAAGCTTTTTGTAAGGTCTCTCTCTCTCTCTCTCTCTCTCTCTCTCTCTCTCTCTCTCTCTCTGTGTGTGTGTGTGTGTGTGTGTGTGTGTGTATTGTGCCCCACTAGTCCAGCATCTTGTTCTCACTGTGAACAATTAAATCCCTTTGGGAAGCTGAAATAACAGGCACTAGGAACAACACTCACCTCACTCACCTCAGCAACTGGCATTCAGAGGCATGTTGCTTCCAGCATTGGATGTAGATTTTAGCTATTCATGGCTAATAGCTGTTGATAACTTTGTCCTCCATTAATTCATCTAATCCCTTTTCAAAGCATTCCAAGTTGGTGGCCATCACTACTTTTTCTGGCAGTGAATTCCATAGTTTAACTATGCACTGTGTGAAGAAGCATTTTCTTTTGTCTGTCACAAATCTCTCAATGTTCAGCTTCATCAAACAGCCTGCTTGCCCTAACTTTATGTAGCTAGGGTACACACAAGGTCCTGTGAAGTCGCTAATCACCCAAAGCCTGCTTGATTTGGAAACACACTTACCAAAGAGAATTTGCGTATTTTCACTTGAGGGAATACTTAGCTTTAATGTGTTCGTTCATATTCCTATTGAGCTTTCATTACATAGGGCCTTATCAAATGGCTTCGCATCCCAGAGCGTCGGTTGTTTGCTTCAAAAGGCCACTTTGAAATGGAAAGGCATCTTTTCTCATTCCGATTTCTGATTCTAACACTTGCTGGCAATTAAGATGAATCAGAGTGTGTTCCCCAGTTCCTGTTTGTCACCATAGAAACCTGTGTTGAACAGGAAACTTGCAACATTGTTTAATTAAAAGAGGGTAGTTTCTTTAAACAAAAAACAAAAAAACCACCTAACCAGAAGTATTAATTCGGACATGGCTTGGTCAAAATAATGCAATTTCTCATCTCCTTGTTAGCACACGGAATGCCATCCATTGGCTTTTGATTTCCCATGGTAGTGAAACAAACTGCTTCAGATTACTAAACAAGCAGATTAATTTTCTTTCCTTTTGACTTTTAGAAATGCCTACATTTATCCCAAATTGGAGCCAGGAACACAAATTGGATATAAACTCTATAGCCTCAACATTCTTCATTGACCATTAAAATCTGTTCCATCCTCACAGCTTGTCTAGGAAAAAAAAAACCTTATATACAGCCAACAAGGTCCCCATTACAGATTACTTTATTAAAATTATGAAATAAAATATTCTGATGACTGGGAATAACTCATATTTTTATTTGTTACATTTATATCCCTTTTTAATCTCACAACAATCCTGTAAAGGCACCCTGTGTCTACTGGTCCCCATGTCTGTACAGATATAAATACTATTGCAGTCAGTGGGGCTTATTCTCAGGTATGCAGGGTTAGAATAGCAATCTACAATATTCTACAGATATCTGTGGACCCCTTTCCCATGCTACACTTTCCTATTATGTCAGAAACAGTTATTCTGTGAGCCACCACCAGGATATCTTGGGGTGGGTTTCAAGAGGAGAAGGTGCTAGTGATATGTACCGGTACGTACTTACGTCCAGATAGACACACCAAGAATTCTGAAACCCATGTAGGAAGGCATCTTTTATTTTTGTTTTTGTTTTTTCAATACCTTTGAAATAAATTGCATCAGAGTATTTGGCTGTCTTGTCTCTTCATCTGGTTCCAGTTTCCAATTATTGAAAAGGGAAGGGATCAATATGTGTTTAGAAAGGACTGAGCACCAGGGGGTGGCATTAAACTGCTAGAGAAGCAACACAGACAACATGTTGGATCTGTTTGTGTATGTGTATATTCTCTCTCTCTCTCTCTCTCTCTCTCTCTCTCTCTCTCTCTCTCTCTCTCTCTCTCTCTCTCTCTCTCTCTCTCCCCTGTTCAAAAAATTATATCAGTCTCTGTCCTTGAGGCTTGGTTACAGTACAAAGGAAATCCAGAGAGTGGGGTTGGATAGCAGTTCTGTCTTTTGTTTTTTATTTTAAATATTCATATTCTGTTTTTATGCAGTACTGTGTTCAAGGCATCTAGCTGAGACTTCAATCTGGGTTTTTATTTTTCTAATGTAAACACTTGAACGGGGGGAACAAAGTAAAGTAGCTAAATCCACATAAGCAGCAGTCACAGCAAATAAATCTATAAAAAGCAGCAAAAGGAACTTTTATATGTTGGAAATCAAAAGCTCCAAAACAACAACAACAACACCCCACTAGAAACCTGGCACCAAAGTTAGCAAAGACTGAATGCCAAGTGAATTTGATTAGAGGCCTG
The DNA here is from genome assembly GCF_963506605.1 of Zootoca vivipara. Taxonomy (NCBI): domain Eukaryota; kingdom Metazoa; phylum Chordata; class Lepidosauria; order Squamata; family Lacertidae; genus Zootoca; species Zootoca vivipara. The sequence goes on along the minus strand of NC_083294.1, from coordinate 41,821,833 downwards.
GGAGCCACCACCAAGAACTCCATATCTCTGATAACCATACACAACACAAATTGAATTAACAACAATAACAAAACCAACCTCAAAAGACATGGATACCCATACCAGGACCCTGAATGAGAGCTTTCTGTGTTTTCAGATATCCCACCCCATTTACGTTTAAAACTTTCCCTCTTTTTTCTGGTGTCATCTGCTTTTTCAGGAAAGGCTAAAACATGTTCCCAAAGAGCAGATAATTCAGCCACTTGGGTATGATCCAAAACACTGGAGATCCAACAACCTGCACCATAACTGCACAATTTTGAAGCAAAGACTCTCCCCGTTTAACAGGACACAAGCACAAGTATTCAGATATTAAGTAACTGCAAACATGGTGCCTCCTATCAAAAGGGAAAAGTTTGTTCACAGTATATTTGCATGCCCATATAACTCAGTGGTAAAACACATCTGCAGGGGGCAAATGGAGTACACATGCACATTCAATTGCCTAACAATGTCTGTGCCACCTCCCCCCCCCCCCCCGTGCTGCCCTGCGAACTGGCAACCCAAGCTATGCCATTGGCTGTCCCTAGTCATTTTTAGTCATCTTCTAATAACTGCATTATTCAGACAGGCCTTTGAAACCTGACATTCTTTGCCAAGCACCTCATATTGAAGTGGTTTAAAATATTTTATTGCAATGTTGTGGTTTTAGTCTGCATATCATCTTGTGATATTAAAATTAAATAGAAGTGCCTCCTACCTGGTCATTCTGACTGGAGATGCCTGGGATTGAACTTGGCACCTTCCACATGATGAACATGTGCTCTACCACTGAGCTATGGTCCCATCTGAGGCCATCCAGATGTTGCTTAATTACAACTACCACCGGCCCTAGCATAAGGTTACCAGATTTTACAGTGAATCTAGGGACACTTTTCAACTTGTCAGGGGACTGATTTGTAAACGGGGACGTTCTGGTAACCTTACTCCAGCAGGTATGGTCAATGTACAGGGAAGAAGGGAGTTGTAGTTCAGCAAAATCTGCGGGCCCAAAGGTTCCCCACACCTTCCATAAAAGAACATGCAGGAAAGAGAGGAGGTATGGAAAGGAGCAACATAATTTATTGAAATACATGCAAAGAATAGCCAGTCAAAAATTTGGGTGGCAGGTCTCTCCTTCAAGGTTTCTAGAATTGTGTTCCAATTTCCTTAAATGTTTTATTTAAAGTAAAATAGTTTTGAGTGACAGGGGGAAAGTGGATTAGCTTTGGAGGGTTTCAAACAAAATCCTCTGTAAAGTCTTATTTCTAAAACTAGGTGCTGCTTTCCAGGCTCAAGTATACAGTGGGGTGTGTGTGAATTTGTTCACACAGATTTGAAAACTAAATAAAGGAAAACATAAGACCAGGAATTACACATCTAATTATAAGGGATAAGTAAAATAATGATTCCTTCAAATCCCATTACATCAGGAGACCAGGGTTGCAAGTCAGAAGTGAAAATTAATTTAGGCCAGGCCAAAAGTAATCTGTGCTTGACATTTGCTTGTCTTGCAATACTGTGTGAATGACACCTTCTCTCCATGAGCAGTTAAACAAAATTTAAAAAAATCCTTCCAAAATAAAAAATCCTTCCAGTGGCACCTTAGAGACCAACAAAGTTTGTTATTGGTACGAGCTTTCGTGTCCATGCACACTTCTTCAGATACACTGAAACAGAAGTCACCAGACCCTTATATATAGTGAGAGGGTGGGGAGGGGTATTGCTCAGAAGGATGGTGGGAATGGGTGATTGGCTGATATGTGTGGTAAACCTGTTGACAACTGTTAATGACTGCAATTGGTCTTACAGGAAAAAGGAAGGGGTGAGATGACAAAAAATAGCTTTATCGTGTATAATGAGATAAGAATCCAATGTCTCTATTCAGACCAGGTCTCTCCATGGTTTTAAGTTTAATAATAAGTTGCAATTCAGCAACTTCTCTTTCCAGTCTATTTCTGAAATTGATTTTGTAATAAGATGGTGGCCTTAGGACTTTGAGATCTTGTATAGAATGTCCTGGGAGACTGAAGTGTTCTCCAAACTTAGTTGGTCTCCATGAGCAGTTCAGGATGTTAAGCATAATGATGGTGTGTCTGTCTACAACACACACACTCAGCATTCATCCTGCCCGTAAGTAGGCTTACGGGCAGGTTAGATAGCATCCTCACCACCAAGATTAGCCTGTGACCAGGATGCCACTTTTTACATCCCTACAATGGCCCAGCAAAGCATCACTCCGGGGCTATTGTGCTAATCCAGGGATAGCCGACATGGTACCCTCTAGGTATCATTGGATTCCAACTCTCATCAACCCCAGCCCATCTGGCTCAGGGATGGTGGAAGCTGTAATCTAGCAGTGTCTGGAGTGTGCCATGTTGGATTGAAAAATAGTAATTTTAGGCTAGCTGAGAGTAAAGCTTGCTGTTCCCAAATGTGAATCCCAGTGAAAGCTGAGATGTGGCGGCAATACAAGTGTGAGTTTGGGTGCATGTTTGTGCATGAGTGCCGGGACACTAGGGACAGGCATATATGCCCTACATTTTTTTTTAGGTGTATATACACTAATATTTTCTTTTCTTTTTTAAGAACAAAAAATTAATGCAACAAACATAGGTTTGAATATACATAGTGTTGGATTCTAAGGTTCCTTTCTTCCAACAGATGGAGTCTACCCAGCAGCAGAAGACTTCCATTTGCAATGTCTGAAATAAATAAGCATCAGCATTTCATCTTTCAAATCTTAAATTCTCCATATTTCCACCACATTTTGTGATTTTTTTTAGTTTTTTATATTAAAAACAACCATGAAAATTCATCAGAATTTAATGACAGTGTCTCCTAAAATATATTTTGTATGCAATTCTTCCTAATATATAGTTTTTTCTAAAGCTATTTCCCCCTATCATAATGCAATTTTGTATGTGATTTTCACCAATATATGAATTTATATGCACACTTTACCCTGGTATATGCATTTTTGTATACATTGCTTGTACTGCAAAAGAGAAGTGTGAATTTCAACAGTTGGCTTTGCATAATTGTGGTAGATTCATTTAATTTGAACTACATGTAATTTCTTCCCCGTTCCTAATGTACACAGGCATGTGAAATGCTGTGCAGCCCTCAGTATGTGGTTTATATGCTGCATTCATCTTGGAGGGTCACAAATTGTACACAGGCTTGGAGTAACTGTAAATGGAGATCATGCTGGTCTTCTCCCCATGGAGTGGTCCTCTGAACATGGCTGAGACCTGGTTTCTTTAAATTTAGTAGCATTGTGGCTCATTTAATCTCAGGGAGTCTCACTCTACAAGGTGATCATTATTCAGAGCTGCCAATTAACCTACTTAAAGGTCACCCAGGTAATTGACACTAATCATGTCAAATCTCATTATTGGAATAATAATTTAATCATCCAGTCTATCGACAGAAGACCAGTGACTCTGAAGAGCTAATTGAACAACAAAAGAAAACCAACATCTTAGCAAGGATAGCACTTAAAACAGAAACCAATCAGAACCTTCCTGTTCCAAGCTACATACAACTGAGAGAAGTTCAATATTTTTAAAGCAGCTAAATAAGCAAATTAGGATATGCCCAGTGGAACTTTTATTCCCAGCATTTCTTGCTTTACCATTCCACACTCATAGATATCTGTGGAAAGTCTGCAAAATATGTCTGGGCGTGCAAAGTTATTAAGGTGAATTAAAAAATTGCAATTGAAAACAGCATACAGCAGGGATGAGGAATCTCTGGCATTGTGGCCCAATGCAGCCCTCCAGCCCTCTCTGTGACCCTTGAGGTTCTGTCCATTATACATACAACCACCAGCCCAAGCTGCACCCTTATCAGCCCTGCTTTGCACCCTACTATATAAATAAAAGCCTGCGGATAGAAGTCATTGTGTCATTTGGACTAGTGTACATAAAACCCCAAATGAATTACTAATACGTAGTATATGCAAGTAATTACTGTTAAAATACTAAAGTAAGGGATTAATGCAGGCATCCCCAAACTGCGGCCCTCCAGATGTTTTGGCCTACAACTCCCATGATCCCAAGCTAACAGGACCAGTGGTCGGGGAAGATGGGAATTGTAGTCCAAAACATCTGGAGGGCCAAAGTTTGGGGATGCTTGGATTAATGAGTCAGTTTTGGCTGATGGCATAGAAGTAATTTCCCATACCCATGCAGCGTACTCCCCCCATTTTGATTTTAAAACTTTTTATACCTTTGTTCATTGGGGCATATATACACCCCACTAAAACAAGTAATTTGAGACGATATATATATATATATATATATATATATATATATATATATATATATATCTCCAGATATAGTGTGGCATGGCAAATGACAACACTGGGTGTAAATCATCCCCATTTCTTCACCCTTGCTATGTGATCAAATTTTGTGAATGGAAGAGAAACAAGGGTTGTAAAGCCTAAGGACTCCATGGAGGCCAGCTGGTCATCCTCTGGATCTATTATCCTCCTTTTACAAGGACTGGCAAGACTAGGCGAGTTCTGCAAACCTCCTATGATGTGTGGGAGTGACTGTGAAGTTGGCAGAGATTCAAGGGCCCCTGACTGTTATTTCCCATATATGGGCACAGGCAAAGCATGTTTTCATGTATCCAAAGAGGCAGGAATCCAAGCGCAGTGGGAAAGCCAGCCAGCTATTTATACCCATGAATCGAGTGTAGGTGAACGACGAGAGCTTGGAACTTGCAGTTGGCTAGATCTGAAAGGCCCTTAACTGCAGCGCCTCAGGCTATTATTTCCTTCCGTTCCCAAACAAGATGTAAGCATCTTAGAAAATCAAATTCTCATTTAGCCCAGGAGTCATGCATAATGTTGCAACTACTGAGTTGTGATGTAAGTAATTTTTTTTAAAAAAATAAATAAATAAACCACAGTGCATTGTGCACCAGCGCTTATTGAAACTGGTGCATAATGCATAAGAAGACAATGTTGAATTTGTTAACATTTGCATTTAATCTATAACAGCATTAGAACTAGCATGATAGATTAGCCCAGAAAGTCCATCCAGTCTGGTATTCTGTTTCCAACAACTAATGCTTTGGGGACATTTAGAAAGGAAAACCCTTCCCTCATTTTTTGTCCCATCAACTAGGACTCAAAAACACACACACACCCCACTCACAAACGAAACAAAGACCACCACAGCCAACCACAAATGAACAATTACACCCTAGGCCAGGCATAGGCAACCTTGGCTCTCCAGATGTTTTGGAACTACAACTCCCACAATCCCTGACCACTGGGTCCTGTTAGCTAGGGATCGTGGGAGTTGTAGTTCCAAAACATCTGGAGAGCCAAGTTTGCCTATGCCTGCCCTAGGCCAACCCCAACCTCTCAACTCCAAAGGAACACAAGCAAACAGCAGAGAACCAGCACAAGCAACGCTGACAAAAAAACACAATCCCACATATACCAATTAGAATAGAAACATCGTCACCCCACCCCACCTCCACCCATCTTCCCCCCATCTAACCTTCCCCCCTCCCCCCCAATGTCTCAACAAATGAAACTGATTTGTAAAAATGTTATGAGAGACTTTGCACATATTTCTGTAAATCCAGAAAATCTTTAATAGGGAGACTATTAATAGGTATAGTGTATTCTCCTCCATTAATTTGAAGATTGTTTACATATTTTTGCGAAGAAATCAATCTGGTGTAAACTAACAATTTATGAAGATTAAGGTATGGTATTAAAATGGGGAATGGAGAAAGAGATGAACGGAAATGAAAGGTAAATGCAAGGCACAGTTCTGTTTGTTTTATAGTCCAAGAACAATTCAATTTACTTTCTTAGCAAAATCTAATTAGCTTCTCCAGGTCATTGAAATGCCACAGAGGCTGTCCTTTGCTATGAAAGGATAGACCTGTGATCCAAGATGGTTTTGATTGAAAATAAAACTTACAAGGCTAACCAGTGCTTTTCTTTTTGGTACAAGCTCTATGCTCAACTCACAAATCAGAATCTTGGGGAAATTGTCAATGAATTTCATTCTGAAAAGTTTCCTGTGCTGGACAAACAATCTGGTGCATGTGAAACTACTTCTTTCATCTTCTTATCTGACTCAGTGCATCAGTAATTCGATATGGCAATAATTTCTGGACATTCTGCCTTCTGGAAATCCTAGTCTACTTTAGTGCTGTGCCAAAATCTATCCTCTGTTTTCTGAAAAGTTTTCTTCAACTGCTATGAAATAGGTTTCCATTTCTCTGCCTCATTTGCAACGCACTTTAAAATTTCTTTAGAATTTCTGTAGGCACCAACTTTTGAGCTTTTCTCACTAGTACAAGGTAATCAAAGTGTGTGTGTGTGTGTGTGCGCGCGCACACACACACACACACACACACACACACACACATTTTTCTCACCAGAAAACATTTCTCCAGTGTCTGTCAGCCTTCTTGGCTGGCTACACTTCCTGAACTGAAAATGTCCTATGGGGGGAATTACCTCATGACGTCTGCCCCTGGTTTTTCATTAATGTGTGAGCAGCTAAGAAGGCTTCAGTGTGCAAACCTTGATTTGTATAATGAAAGAATGGACATTCACATTCTCCAGCTAGTGCAAAAGTGACAAAATCACTGCCCCCCACTCATGAGAGATTTCCCCTCTCCTTCGATAATTTCTAAATATGTTTTCTTTTTCCATTAATTGATAGAGAATAAATGGGAGCAGGGAACTGGGATAAACTTTTAGCATAACGCTGTCAGTTGCAGAACCCCTGAGTGCACTACAAGCTTCTAAGGAGTTTCTAAGGCAAAGGTATAAAGCCTTTGTGGATATAGCATCAGGTCTAGAAGCTGCACAGAAAACTGGTGATAAAGCTACAGCCTGAGAATGGTAGCTGGGGGCAGATGGGAGTCTTTCTGACCCCTGTCTTTAAACTCCTAAATTGTCCACGTGCAAAGTGTGCTATCTTACTGAACAATTGCTTTCTATCCATTTATTTTACCCATTACTCAAGCAACTGATGTAAATTCCCTTATGAATTCCCTTATAGCACAAGTGGTATGAATTTGTTCAAGACATGTCCACCATTTGCAATTGTATGGAAGTCACCATCTCTTAATGGTTTTTTCATCATGTCCATCCTCTAATGCCTTCAAAAGGCCGACATTCTGATCTGCCATCCATAAAAAGCAACGTTGTCTAGCATGGCCAATGGTCAGCAGGGATGGGGGAGAAATTTGATTTGGTTCACATTTAAAGGTGAACTTACCTAATTCTCACTTTCCAAAATGATACATGAACCAAAATACAGCCATCTTTTGCAATTCACACATCACTTAATTTTTCAATACAAGTACACAAACATATACTAGTTCAAAGTGTATAGTGCAAAGTGCATAGCACACATACCGGTATTAGCTAGTTTGCAAAAAAAAAAAAAGTATATAGAGGAAAATTTTGCATTACAAGGCAGGTGAATTTTCATGCAATGAAATGAGAAATTGAGAGAAACCAAACTTGATAGATTTGCCCTTCTTTAAGGGTCACAAATTATGGGAGATTTGGGGAGCTAGCTCTATATAACTATCTACCATTGACTTCTATGGGGGGGGTGTCTCTAAAATATACAGAATTTCCCCCTTAGCACTACCACCCCATCTCTACCCACCTCAGTTATGATCGCACCCTTAACAATGTTATAATAGAAGTGAAACTAACTACATCAAGGCAATGAGATATTTTTAATGGATTGCCTGTCACCGTGATAGTATTGCCCCTCTTTTGAACACTTTGATGCATTCCAAGTTGCTTTAAAAAGCAACAGCAACCCCCTAAGTCTGCTTGCCTATTGTCTCTGCACATCAAAAGGACTTTGGGAGCCTGTGAGAAATGAGAAACGTAATATAATGCCACCTTGACGGACGTCCAGGGAACTTACAGTCTCCTTTGGCAAGGGTTGTAGCTAGCTCAATTCGGGTTCCAAACTATCCCCCTGGTGCAGATTCATTGTGCTTCAGCCCAGATTGTCTCTTGGTGTAACAACAAAGCCTTAAATAAAACCAGATGGGAATGTACTCCCCCCCCCTTTAGGGCTATATCTTCTGAAATTCTGTTATGCACAGAATTTTTGCTCTCACTGGTGGGAGCAGTGCAGGAGTGTTGATGGTGGTTCATTAAATTCAGGTCAGGTTACCTGGGATGTTGTTTGGGTTTTCTTGTCTCTTAAACGCCTACCTGTTACTATTTTTTGTCTGCCAGAGAGTTCCCTGCCAGAGGTTGTCTTGAAAAGTCAACACAGTGTGCCCTTACAGTGCCAAGCACAATAAATCATAACCTGCCTTCTGTGCTGGGAGCAGAATCCAGATAGCAGGGCTGGGTTGGCCTTGTGAAGGTTTTGGAAATGCACAAACAAATTAATTCTTCAGAGTTGCATCAAGACCTCTTCGTCAGGAAAGACTGTATTTTTCTGATGCACTTGCCCTTTGAAGCCAAAGTGGAAATGTCTGTCTGTGTGCATGTGTATGCTATGTAGCATAGTTGGGAATCTGGATCTAGCTGATGGGCATGATCCTTATCTCCCTGCAAACCCCATGGGCCAAGTTTGACCACCCACCTGTCAACCAACTGATGTCAGGGGGCCTGTTTTTGCCCACACATATGAAATAAAACTGTCCTGGCAAAGGCACTGTGGTCTCAGCAGCCACCAGATGATCCTCAGTACTTGAAAAGCCAAATGTGCAGCATTTGTGCTTGTAATATATCAGGCACCTGAGTTGCTCACTCAGATAATGTGTGGTTCCACTTCCCAGGACAACACTGCTTTTGCAACTGGATGTACTTTATTCGATTAGGCTGCCAGTTTGGTTAGACTTCCCAACTGGAGATTGAAAGTTGTCAACAGATTCAGTAATTTTTAAGTTTGATCCCATACTTGTTCACTTAGAAGCAGGTCCCATTAAGATTAAGTAGGGTTACTCCTCTCAGGTTTGGTGGTGTAGGATTACTGCCTATTTATCTCTGAGCTGATTAATCAATGGCTAGCCATGCAATCCACTATGTGTATGCTCAGAACTAAGCCCCACTGAGCTCAATGGGATTTACTCCCCAAGTGAGTGTATATGGAATGGCACTCTTTGTTGATTAAATGTAAAGCAGTAGCCAGACTAACCAAACTGAAATAGAGATGCATTTTCAGGACACCAAGGCAGTATAATAGAGAGGGATAGTGATGGGACTGAAAAATAATGTTCTGCACTATTAAAATAACAAGCGGGGGCTATAGCAAAATGTTGCATCATGGAGTGCTCATGTTCAGGGTTCCAACCAGGCAATAATTCCCCTTTCCATGACATTCCATTTTGTTCTCCCCCACCCCAGTTTCACCCCCTCCTGGACACTCAGTATTCTGTGGCCACTGACCATGTTCAATCCTCATCAGGATTTTTGATGATGATGGTTTTGACCCCCTGAAGGTTTCTTTCTAAAGCTTAAACAAATATGCAAACCTTGGGGCATTCCTGAGGCTTGCTGATATCTCCTACATGTGCATATTTAGTCCCCCTTTGGGCCATGCATGGATTGTCACTTACAGAGTATGTTTGTTGCCAGTGCTTTCTTTTGCATTGCATTGACCTTTTCTTCATGGAGGCCACATTCAGTGTGACATTTTAGAAGTGGGTGGGATGTTTTAAATGTATTTCTCCCACCTCTTGGTTTCAATGTATTCATGTGGGGTTTATGCAAAGCACCATGAGACCACTTTAAACATTCATGGCTTCCCCTAAAAAATTCTGGGAGTTGTAGTTTGTTTAAGGGTATTCCCCCACCCAGAGCTATAATTCTCAGAGTAGTTTAACAATTAATGCCTCTTCACAAGGAACTCTGGGAATTGTAGCTCCATGTGGGGAGTGGCTCCCTAACAACTCTCAACGCTATTAACAAACTACCCCCCCCAATTCTTAGGGAGAAGCCATGAATGCTTAAAGTTGCATCGTTGCTTCTTTAAATGTATGGTGTGAATGTGTTGAGAGTCTCAGAACTACTGGTTCCTCGTAATACATTTCCAAAATGGAAGCATATAAAAGTTGGGTGGGGGGGATCCTTCGTCAGGCTACAGAAGACGCACAGAAACTCACCCCCAGGACTCTGGAACAGAGCCCACCTAGTGGGTTGATAGCTGGGACTAGCCATTTCCCAGTTTGCACCTCCGCCCCCTAAATCTCATCCAGGAGAAGCACACAGATCCTGCAAAGCGACTGCTGAGCACCAGATGTTGTGACAAAAGCAAAGATTCAGAGGCATCAACAGGCAAGGTGGGCATCTTGCCAGCTCCCTGCTCTCTTTGCCCTTCATGTCAGCTTCACACACCCCTCCCGTTCTCCCAAAGGATGCTAGTGACAACAGGGTCCACCTCTCTCTCTCTTCCATACACACACTGCAACATGCAGACTGTGTGCCTTTGCTTCTGTCTGGCATGGTGCTTGCTCTGCTCTGTACAATTACGCTGCAGGCTGTTTACTGCTAAATGTAGTAACTGTTGATTTTCTTAATAATCGTCGTGGGTGAGGAATAAAAATATCTCACCGTGCAACAATAGCAACGCCAACTACAAAAGGGAGATGGGCACACAGGCTCCTGGAGATGGTGATAGCACGTTCCACACCTTTGCAATATGGGAGGAAGTCCTTGCTGAGCACTCACAGAGAGAACTGCAGGGATGCACAAGCCTCAGTGACACACTAATGGTGACATGCACAGGGCATTAGAAGGACCAGAATAGCAATATGCTCTTTCTGTAGCTATACAGAGGGAGCTTGTTTACACAATCAGGTGCCAAGTTACACCATTACCGTCTATAGTGCTCTGCCTAGTAGTACAGTAGAAGTTATTTCTGAAACGCTTGAGAGTTATTGCTAATGGGTGAGCTAGGTGTACCAGTGATCTGAGTTATTAATATAAGAGCTTCCTATATTTATTTTATTTGCTCACTTGTTTAAAATTACTTATTTACCACTATTCATAAAAAGGTCAAAGTGGATTACATAAAACCATTCACACACACACATTGTGCGCGTACACATAAACACACCAGGAACCAGCCATTATGGAAATTTGTTGTTGTCGTTTAGTCGTGTCCGACTCTTCGTGACCCCATGGACCAGACACTCCTGTCTTCCACTGCCTCCTGCAGTTTGGTCAAACTCATCTTCGTAGCTTCGAGAACACTGTCCAATGGAAATAGGTATTCTTAATTGCTTGGATAAATTTGATGGAATATACAAGTTTTCAACAGAGGTTTAAAATTCAAAACACTTGCTGAAATGTAATTCTGTGGTGACCAAAGTAACCCTAGTAAGCTTCCTTACATAATATTTTGTGTTTTAGCTGGTATTATTTAACTGCAAATAACATTAAACTATTTGTTCATGAACAAACTTGATATTATCTACAAAACAATCAAGAAGAATGCCACATGTAGTTTAAATGCTTCCTTTCTATTCTGTTTTAAAAGATGTGACCAATGTAACAGTTTTGCAGCCTCAAGAATTTACCTGTAACTTGGGTAAGTGTTTTCTCTTAAATTATGAATCATTTTCCCTTCATAGAATTGTACAGTTGGAAAAGATCCCAAGAGCCATGTAGTCCAACTCCCTGTGATGCAGGAATATAAACGAAATCATGCATGACAGATGGCCATCCAACCTCTGCATAAAAACCTTCAAGGAAAGAATGTCCACCACTGTGGAACTCCTGTTGCTCTGTCCCAGCTCCTGCCAACCTAGCAGTTTGAAAGCATGCCACTGCAAGTAGATAAATACGGTAGGTACCGCTGCAGCAGGAAGGTAAATGGTGTTTCTGTCTCTGGCACTCATCATGGTGTCCCATTGCACCAGAAGTGGTTTAGTAATGCTGGCCACATGACCCAGAAAGCTCTCTGTGGACAAACACTGGCTCCCTTGGCCTGAAAGCAAGATGAGCACCACAGCCTCATCATTTGACTGGGCTTAACCGTCCAGGGGTCCTTTACCTTTTATCTTTACTGTCATAAAGTTCATATTGGTGTTTAGTTGGAATATCCTTTTCTTGTAACTTGGGCCCATCAATTGAAATATATTAAAAGAGTTAATATTTCAGGGGCAATAGTCAAACATATGGTAATGTTTACTGAGAACCCTGGGAATAAATAGTTTTCTTGCAAAGGACCTGTGATCAGTGTAACGCAACCAATGTAACATGTAACAATTCATTTATAGACACCCACAAACTATTGCCTCCTAAGGAAGAACCTATGCATGTAATAGTTTCATATGCATTCACAAGTTGCAAGTCAGCACCAAACCCAGGTGGGAAGCTTTACTGCCCATGGGAATTTACACTTAGTTATGGCAACCCCCTGGTGATTTGTTTCTTTTCAACCCCACATTTATCATTTGCAGTGAAGACAAATGTCACAGAAGTCCCCTCCTTTTTAAAAGAAAGAAAGAGAATTTAATACTCATATATATCATACTGCATTATCTGGCGAAAAACCCCACAACAACACCCTTTCATCTCAATTTCCTAGTCTCACACTCAACAATAACAATGTTGCCAGCTGCCAACAGCACTTGTGTAGCTGTTTCTGCTTCTGCGCTTTCTTCCAGGTTTATCACATTTATCACAGAGGCATTATTTCTGGTGTTTGTTGTGTTTATTTTAAAATGGGATGCAGTGGATCTCCATAAGCATTAAGTCCCCAATCCTGGCTCAGCTAGAGACATGCTGGTGTAAGTTGATCGTGCCAGTTCAACTGATGCTTAGATGTCTGAGCTCAAGCCGACTGAGCTGAGACTAGTGTAAGTCTGAAAAGGGGGGTCTTCCAGGCATGCAGTGGGGACAAGACCACAGAGGGACTTAGGCTGGATCTCAAGCATGTTCAGCTCAGTCAAATGATCTGGCAACCCAGCATAGATCACAATTTTAAACATGTGTTCCCCCTTTTCCAAGCTTAGGTAGTGCAGCAGCGGCACTGCTAAACATAGTTTGGACATGTTGTAGGTTTACTCTGGGTTAACTCACACCAGCTTGCTTTACACCAGATTCTTTGGCATAAGATTTTTGTTGTTGGCATCCATCTGTCTTGAGAGACAATGGAGTGCCCCTCCGGGGATGATGAAGTCATATCCCTGCATTTGTGCATAGGATTGCTCACCTAATAATTAAGGTTTTGGGGAAGAAATTACAACAGTCCTAAAAGAGGTTTGTGGGATGCGGGTGGTGCTGAGGGTTAAACCTCTGAGCCTAGGGCTTGCCGATCAGAAGGTCGGCGATTCGAATCCCTGTGACGGGGTGAGCTCCCGTTGCTCGACTCCTGCCAACCTAGCAGTTCGAAAGCATGTCAAAGTGCAAGTAGGTAAATAGGTACCGCTACAGCAGGAAGGTTAATGGTGTTTCCCTGCACTGCTCTGGTTCGCCAGAAGCGACTTTGTCAAGCTGGCCACATGACCTGGAAGCTGTACACCGGCTCCCTTGGCCAATAATGTGAGATGACCCCAGAGTCGGTCACAACTGGACCTAATGGTCAGGGGTCCCTTTACCTTTACCTAAAAGAGATTTAAATGTCACATGTGGCAACACATGTATGCTGTGCTAGTTCCACCACTGTTGTGTTATATTGACCATGAGAAATGTGGCATGCAAAACACATTTCAGTTAACACCATAATCCATTTTCTTAATGTTAAGAATCTTAAAGAAGAAAGTTAAAGCATATGGTGTGTGTGTTTTCTTTTTTCATTTATTGAAGAGGGGTATGCATTTTTGTGACTAACATAATATGCTCAGCCAATGTAAGCTTTATTGTATTAAGCTCCTCTGATCTTGTTAGTTCACCAAATGAGAAAGCAAAACTATCACTGTAATACAGGGTCATGAACATGTTCTCTATTTTCTTGGAAAGTTTTCAACTAAACTTTTTTTTTGGGGGGGGGAAGAAATCCTGAGTCATCTTGCATGCCACATTTCTGGTTGTTTTTAACACCCTTTTAACACCCCTCCCCCCAGATCCTCCCTGGTCCATGCTTTACACTCTGTGTTTTTGCCTGAATGGAACATGCCCTTGAACTCTGATACTGACGCTTGCTTGTCTGAATGGATAATAGAGTGGGGTGCATGAATGTCTGTGGAAACTAATCTAAAGTAGAAAGGTGAAATTTTCATTTCTTCCTCTGCTCACCTTTGCCTCTGGTCTTATCCACCATGGAGATGTGGCCATTGGAAGATTGCCCAGAAAGGAATGCAGCCCTCCGACTGAATAGATTCCCCACTCTGGGCTATATGAACAAAAATGAAGTTATGTGAACTTTCCTAACTGTGAGCATCTCTCACATGCTGGCAGCAGGCAGCAGGTACAAGTATGGTCCTCTTCCACCTCTTGTCTTTTGACTTCACAGATATTTGCTGCAGTGAGAGCAGAAGTCACAGCTGAGCTCAGTGGGAGTGGCCTCCTAGGACACCATAGCATTACAGACCAAGACTGTGTTCCTCAAGCTCCACATGCCTTCAGAAATGCCCTGGTGAAAGGCCAAAATTTGGTACCCCCAACCTCTTGGCTTCTGTTCTGCTCAATTCACTATGTCATAGTTGCAGCGTCCCACTAGGCTTGGAGCCCAGTGTGGTGGAACTGGTTGTGCTGCCCCAAATCTGCCACTGCTCACAGCAGTCAACTTGGTGTTTTGGTGAACTTGCAAGCAGGGTTTGCTTTCAGCATCTGGTATAATTCCCTGGTATATTGTCCCTGTATGTGAAGGTTCTACATAGCCAACCCATCTAGAATTTGTCTACCACTCTTTGTTAATGCCAGCTAAGCAAGTCACCATCACCACACCTTGGACTTAGGACCTTGTCATATGAAGAATTTTCTATTGCCTGTGTACTGATATGCTTTAATAGTGCATCAGAGGAATTACAAGTCCAGTTCTAATGGAACTTAAAAATGCACAGAGCTTTACCAGAGCCACACTGGTGTAAGATACACAAGTTAAATTAGCCAGAGCAGCCCAAATAACATCTGTATAATCACTGCTGGAAATCAGTTTCTGGACTAGGTGGGCTGTTGGTCTGATTTAGCAGGGATTTGGGTGACTTACAACAGCCTTTAGAACCATACTAATATATAGAAAGGCAGCAATTCAAACACACACACACACACACACACACACACACACACACACACACACCTTCCCAGAAGCAGTGTGTAAGAAACCACCTAATGTTTGGTGAGATAAGAATGGTTTAAGATGGTGCTTGAAGATCTCCCAGTGTCTTATGCATTGTAGTGTTGCACTGAGATCATATTTATATCCCTTAGATGCAGTCAGTGCTTTTTTTCTGGGGGTACTGAGGGGTATGCAGTAATCCCTACAAAAGAAAATAAATGTTTAAAGTGTGGCACTTACTTTAACAGCTTCACAATGTACCAGAGTACCGGCACCCTTTCTTCAAAAAAGAGAAAGAAAAAAAGATTTCCAGTTAATGGAAATCACCAGTAGAATTAATCTAGGTTTTCAGACAGTGGTGGATTTGGCTTCATTTTGGGTATCTAAGGACTGCTTCAATTCGCTCATGACACAGTAGTAAAAGCTAGGTGTGCCACCAAATGTACACTTGGCAGAGAGGGCCATTGATCTGTGTAAGAGAAATGTATTCTGTATGCCTTATTTGGTGTACACTAAATATTTTTGGTGTTTATCATAATGTACGGCATACCATGATGTGTGCATTGGCCATGATAAACATCCAGAGCAGAGAGTGATGCTAAGTAAACACTCAAACTGTTAATGATGCATCAAGTACTACAAAAGGTCAGTGACATGGTCCATATCTAGAAGATTTTGGGCTGGTCTGCACATACCTAGCAATATATTTCAATGCTGTGTGCTAAGCCAGACCATTGGTCTATCTAGCTCAGTGCTGCCCTCACTAACTGGCAGCAGTTCTCAAGGATTTGAGGCACAACTCTCTCCCAGCCCTATGTAGAGTTGCTGAATTTGAATTCCTCTGCATGTGAAGCAGATGTACTACTGAGCTATGGCACTCCTAAATGGAACAAAGGAAGCTGCCATATACTAAGTCAGACCATTGATCCTTCTAGCTCAGTATCATTATTTTACACTGACTATCAGCAGCTCTCCAGGATTTCAGACAAGCATATTTTGCAGTCCTGCCTTTAGCTGTTGGTGAAGCACATCCACAGCCCCTGATTTCTCTACACTTGTATTCAGTGCTTTTTTTTCTGAGGGAACACAGGGGTATGCATACCCCTAAACATTCTGTGAATCTAAATTTGGCCTCATTGAGGGGCAGTATTTCAATTTGAGTACGAAAATGAGAGAACCTCTAAACATTTTTTAATAGAAAAAAAAACACTGCTTGTAAGGATGTTCTGCCCCATCAATCAGTCAAAAGGCTAGCTGCTGCAAGGTTGTATGGATTATGTATGTGTTGTGCACACATACATTATTTCAAACTGTTGTAAGCTTCCCAGAGGTTCTTTAGGCCAAAAGGTGGGATATGATTCTTCCAAATGAATGGATAAATGATTTACTGTATGTGTGAACTGTCACTCAATCAAACAGCATTTAGGATGATGGGAGGTAGAGATCTGTGATAGCCCATTCATACTGATCTCTTCTAGTCAACAGCAGGAGAATGTTGACAATGGTAGGGAGAGAGAGAGAGAGAAGATGGAAAATAAGTGGGAGAGAAATAAGAGGCTGACAATAATGGAAGGATGAAGGAGGAGGTAGCATGGTGTAGCAATAAAATGGATAGTCAATAGTTTCATGTTAGAAAGGATTTACACCCACAATGCAGCATAGTTCATTTATGGAATTTACCAAGATGTTGTGATGGCTAGGCATTGGTGTAGAGGCCTTGAAAGGGACATTGGACAGACACATGGAAGATAGACTTTGGCCAGTGACCTCTTAATGGAGACTTTAGATTCATTGGCAGTGGTACCACTGAGTCCTGGGAGCTGAGGGGCAGCAGCTACTGCATTCTCGCCATGCTTGTGGGCTTGCTGGAGGGAAAGATTGATAGCTCAAAGTGGCAGAGCATCTGCGATGAATGGAGAATCAAAGAATCGTAGGACTGTAGAGTTGGAAGGACCCAAGGGTCATCTAGTCCAACTGCCTGCAATGCAGGAAAGTCCCAGGCTCAGTCTCCAGAGAAGGTCTCAGCATCGCCTGGTGGGGCTGAGGAGAAGAGGCCCCGCCTGAAACCCTGGAGAGCTTGGTTTTAGAGGCGGCCATGCTGAGCTACAGGACTAATGTTCTGATTCAGTATAAGACAGCTCCTTGTCGTTCCTATCTGGTTCGCTATTGTGAGGGAAAGAGATCTGTCACTTTGATCTGATCCAGCAGCGGGGCGATTCTAGTTTAGGCTCTTTGAAGAGCAGCGATCGAATTCTGCCAACAGCACAGAAGTGGAGTTGGGGCGGGAGGTGGGGTTCTTCCCCCCTCAAGCTCAGAGTCCATAATTCGCTTTCATTGCCTTTCTCCTCCTTTCCGGGAGGAGGGTGTGTGCGCGCGTATGATGGTCCACAGGAGTGAAGGAGACCCTGGAGCCTTGCAAGAGCGCAGTCGTTTGTGCCAGTCTAGAAAAGCGACGGGAGTGGGGGGGGAATCTAGCTTTTTATATTATTATTATTAATAATATATTTTTAACCAAGCAAACAAAAAAAGAGTCTCCGCCCCGTGTTTCCCCGGCTGCCCCAGCAACACCATCCCCGCGCGTGACGTCAGCCTCCAGCTCGGTCCAAGGCGAGCCTGCCAAAAGGCTGCCCATTCAAAGTGCTTTGGCAGCCGTCGGAGCTGGAGAGCGAGAAGCGAGCGCTGCTGCCTGCTTCTCCCCGTTGCCCACGCCTCGTCTACCGTTTCCTCCCAGCCTTGCCTATCCCAGCAGTCGATTCAGCAGGGGAGGCTTTACAAAGGTCCCGCTGAGCATCCCCCGGAGAGAGAGTCACAGAGGAGGGGGGGCGGGGAAACATACCGTCTGTGATCCTTCCTTACCTTCTTGCGAGGCGCTCTTTTCGCTTCCTCCGGCTCCCAGGCGAGGATGCTGAAGGCGTCGTGGCTGCGCGAAGAGGCGAAGGAGGGCACCCTCCGCTCCTCCTGATGAGTGAGTACCGCAGCCCTTGGCTCTGGCGCCAGCATGCCTGCCTCCTTCAACGCCCCCCCCCCAATAAACCCGCTTCCGCCTCTGCTCTTTTCACCCGAAACTGCTAGAGGTTTTTTTTTTTAGGAGAGGGGATTTTTTGGGGTGGCAGTGTATTATTTCTGTTGTATTCCTGACCTTGCGAAAACCAACATAAGTGGAGAAGGACAAGGATCTGAGGGAGATGTGGGGCGGTGGAGAGCTAGAAGGGGTCTCAAGTCGCATTTAATCTCCCCACAACCCTTGTTTTCTCTGCGGAAGAGGAGCCAGGAGTGGTTCAAAGGAAGTGCAGGGCACTGGAGAGTTCAGGAGGACAAATGATTTTGGAGGGGAGAGGCACGGGGAGGGGGGAGTTCAGTTTTGGGTGTCTGGAGCTGGCTTTGGTCCCTTCAGCTTTCTCCTTCCCCCATGGTGTGAGGATGCTTCGATTGTACAGAAAGTGGGGGGGGAGGAGAGTTTAGGGGTGCAGAGTTCTCAAATGCTTAGATTTTGTCGGGATTCTCAGATGTCTGATTTTCTTTAAACAATTACAGTATTTATTGAAGGAGTGGAAGAGTATATGATGTTTCCTTTGTATTTTCCCTTCCCTGAACTAGAGGTGCAAAAATAATAATGCTGGAATAGGTTTTAGAAAAGATTGAGTGAAGAGAGCAAAGAAGGTCAAAAGGTTTACAGCAGCAAGGTCTACAGACATCAAACATGTGGTGAGAGAAGAGGGGTGGACTTCAGTTCCCACCCCCAATAATCATCTATGTCAGGTAATTTAAGGCTGTGCTGAATTCCTATTGAAATTTTGGAGGGAGAGAGTTAAGAACAAAAGGTTCCTGGGTCTGCAAGGTTCATAGAACATTTTTAAAGTGTGTGTAGGGGGAACATCAATTTCATTACACTCACGTACCTCCTTCAACCTTCCTATTGGGTAAACTAGGGAGTAATTGAATTATATACAAAGAAGAAGAAGGAAAGAAGAGTGAGACAGACAGATCAAAAGAAAGAAAGAAAGAGGCAAGATTTCTTTTCTCTGATTAATTTTTTCCTGCTCTTCTGGAAGATGACAGGACCCAACCAAGGCATTGGTTACAGCTCTTGATGAGTTGATGGGATTGGTAGCAAGTGATCAGAATGGAAATTATGGGGCTGAGAGTCTTCTCCACAGCACTGAGAGCTTTTGATTGCTGTGAAAATGTGGGAGGCGGAAAGAAGCAGGCAGGGCTAGCTGTGTAAAGCTGTGGGGGATGAGTGTAGCTCCTGCCTTGGACAAAAGTTCAAGGGAGGGGTGGGAATGCATGGATTTTCAGGGGAGGGTGCAAGAGGAAAAGCAGAAAGAGAACTGTCAGGTCAGGAAGTATTGCTATAGTAATGCAACCTGGCTGATGGAGGGTGGAGAGCAGGGATGCTAGAGTTAAGTAGAACATGGGGCTGTTAGCAAGCTAATGCTTCCCACATCTTTCTGATCCCCTTCCCAGGAGTTCAGGGGTGGAGAGCAGAGCTGGCAGAGAACAGGAAAGCTTGGTAAAGAAGACCAAATAATAGAGGGAACAGACCGTAGGCCTGTGGAATCAAGGTGATGGGAGTCAGGAACCGAGAAGATGGCAGGGGACATGTGAAAGGTGGCAGGGGTCCTCTTGGAGAAAGGAGGCCCTGAAATGCATGCCAAGTTTAGCACACAAAGCTGTTGAATTTTTCTACCTTGCCAGCTGGCCATTGCCAGTGTTGTTGTTGTTTAACCAGGGTTCTGATTTCCTCCCTCCACACTTCCCTCCAGGTTTGCCTGTCCGTGCAGAAGCTGGGCTGGACGGAGCATAAAGATGCTGAAGGGTGCTTGGCTGCTCAGTGTCTTCACAGTGGCTGGGATCTGGCCGACAGAGAGCCGCAAGCCTGCCAAAGACATTTGCAGCAAGAGCCGCTGCCCTTGCGAGGAGAAGGAGAATGTGCTGAACATTAATTGCGAAAACAAGGGATTTACGACCGTCAGCCTCCTCGTGCCACCACCATCCAAGATCTGCCAGCTCTTCCTCAATGGCAATGCCTTCACTCGCCTCTACCCAAATGAGTTTGTCAACTACTCCAATGCGGTGACCCTGCACTTGGGCAACAACGACATGCAGGAGATCCGAGCTGGGGCCTTTGTAGGCCTTCGGACCCTTAAGAGGCTACACCTCAACAACAACAAGCTGGAAACCCTACGAGAGGACACTTTCCTAGGCTTGGAGAGCCTGGAGTACCTTCAGGCTGACTACAACTACATCAGCGCCATCGAGGCCGGGGCTTTCAGCAAGCTCAACAAACTGAAAGTCTTGATCCTGAATGACAACCTCTTATTGTCACTGCCCAGCAACGTGTTCCGTTTTGTCCTGCTAACTCATTTGGACCTCAGAGGGAACAGGCTGAAGATGATGCCATTTGCTGGAGTCCTGGAACACATTGGAGGCATCATGGAAATCCAGTTGGAGGAGAATCCATGGAACTGTACCTGTGACCTCCTGCCTCTCAAGGCT
Source organism: Zootoca vivipara (assembly GCF_963506605.1). Lineage (NCBI taxonomy): Eukaryota > Metazoa > Chordata > Lepidosauria > Squamata > Lacertidae > Zootoca > Zootoca vivipara. The sequence goes on along the minus strand of NC_083294.1, from coordinate 41,801,122 downwards.
TGGCTGGACACCATCACTGTCTTTGTAGGGGAGATAGTCTGCGAGACCCCATTCCGGTTGCATGGCAAAGATGTCACCCAACTCACAAGGCAGGATCTTTGCCCTCGAAAAAGTGCAGGTGACTCCAACCAGAAGGAGAAACATTCTTCCCACTCTGACACACACGCCCAGAGATTCCCCCCAACAACTAATTCTGCCGTTGGTGCCACCAGAGCCCCGAAATCTAGTCGCCCACCCAAAACAAGGAATCGCCCAACTCCACGGGTCACAGTGTCTAAAGACAGGCAGATCTTTGGGCCTATCATGGTTTACCAGACCAAGTCCCCTGTGCCACTCACTTGCCCAAATGGCTGCGTCTGCACTTCTCAAAGCTCTGACAGTGGGTTGAATGTCAACTGCCAAGAGAAAAAAATTGGCAACATTTCTGATCTCCACCCAAGGCCCACCAGTCCAAAGAAACTCTATCTCACAAGTAATTACTTGCAAACTGTCTACAAAACAGATCTCTTGGAATACAGTTCATTGGATTTGTTGCATTTGGGAAACAACAGGATTGCAGTGATTCAAGAAGGTGCCTTCTCTAACCTCACCAGTTTACGCCGACTCTATCTCAATGGTAATTACCTTGAGATCCTGTACCCTACCATGTTTGAAGGGCTGCATAGCCTGCAGTACCTCTATTTAGAGTATAATGTTATCAAGGATATCCTGCCACGTACCTTTGATTCCCTGGGGAACCTTCACCTGTTATTTCTGAACAACAATCTGCTGAGGTCCCTGCCTGACAATGCGTTTGGGGGCACAACCCTGACCAGACTTAACCTGAGGAACAACCATTTCTCATACTTGCCAGTGCGAGGGGTTCTTGACCAACTTTCAGCTCTGATTCAGATCGACCTCCAAGAAAACCCTTGGGATTGTACTTGCGACATCATGGGGCTGAGGAACTGGATTGAAAGAGTCACAGAGCAAAACAACCAGCAGCTGGGGACCCCTGTTGTTATTAATGAAGTCATCTGTGACTCTCCCACCAAGCATGCTGGAGCACATCTCAAGACCCTGAGCAAGGAGGCCATCTGCCCTGAGAACCCCAATCTGTTAGATTCTTCTTTTCTGTTGCCAAATCTGAACACAGACATACCAAAGGCCTTCAGTATCTTTCCCAGCTCCTATCCAGAAATACGTACTGAAGTCCCCCTTTCTGTCTTAATTTTGGGCCTTTTGGTTGTGTTTATTTTGTCTGTCTGTTTTGGGGCTGGTCTGTTTGTCTTTGTTCTCAAACGTCGCAAGAGTATGCCAAGCGTCCCCAGCAGTGCCAACAATCTTGACGTAAGCTCCTTCCAGTTGCAGTATGGGTGCTACAATAGTGAGGTGCACGATAAAGCAGAAGGGCATGTGTATAATTATATCCCACCTCCTGTCGGCCAGATGTGCCAGAACCCTATCTACATGCAGAAAGAAGGAGACCCGGTGGCTTACTATAGGAATCTCCATGAATACAGCTACAGTAATCTCGAGCCTAAGAAAGAGGACTCTGCCAGCCTAGCATTTACAATCACTGCAGCAGAAATGCTGGAGAAGCAGGGCTTTTCGAGGGAACCGGAGCTGCTGTATCAAAACATAGTGGAGAGGGTCAAGGAGCTGCCCAGTGGAAGCCTGGTCCATTATAACTTTTGCACCCTCCCCAAAAGACAGTTCACACCTTCCTATGAGTCGAGGCGACAAAACCAGGACAGGATAAATAAAACAGTTTTGTACGGGACTCCCCGGAAATATTTTTCAGAGCAATCCAAACCTGAACTTCCTTTATTGCAAGAGAAACTACAGACTGAACCAGACTACCTCGAAGTTCTGGAAAAACAAACTGCCATAAGTCAGCTGTGAAGTGGAGCCGGGGTTGGGGAAGGCTGGGCTGAGGATTCATTTGCTGGGGGAGAAGTCTTTAAAAAAAAAGAAAAGAAAATGAAAGAAAGAAACACTAACCCAATTCTGAACTTGACAGACCAAGGCAATGTGTCAAATCCTCAAGAATTTCCACAATTTAAATTCTCAAACAACCCTTCTACAACGCCAGGGCTATGATGGGTGCTTTTCTTTTTCTGCTATGTCCCCTTTAAGTTATTGCTTGGATTCCTCCACATCCCATACCTCAGCCCTTTGGGAATTGAGGCTGAACCTTAATGTTTTTTACAGGAGCAGTTTTGCCTACATTTCTTTCTGGGGTGGGGGTGGGGACATAGGACAGTGAAAGGATGCTGGGGGAAAGTTTCCCCCCTCCCGTACACTTGAAAGGGAATAGATATTCTCCAAAAATTTTCTCCTCCCCAGACTTAGAACATTTCTTCTCCCCCCACCCCCCTTTTTTGTAAATAATATTGTCAGTACAGCTTTTTCAATTACCAAGTGCAGCCACAGGGCGTCACTTCTTTTTTCCTTTTCCTTTTTTTGGCATTAAAGTGCCTTTGCACTTTAAGTACCTTATTACTTAAGTGTTGCGCTTAGCTTTGAGAAACCTGAATCTTCTTTAATGTGTTGTGTAATTTTTTCTTTTTGAAATTATTTTAAAAAGAAGGAAATGTAAAAAAAAAATAGATATCTTACGTGTCGGCTGCATTCAGCTGAAAGGGGCTGCTGTTTCACTGACAGCAAAAATCAGCCTGTCTTTGTTAAGTGATTCTAGTTCAAAGGCTTTTTTTTTAAAAAAAAATTTAGACTGAATTGTAAATTGTACAAGTTTCACTCTTTCCCAGCCCCCATCAACATCTTCTCACCTCCCCATTTTTTTTAACCTGGAAGATTTCAATCAGCTAAAAAATTACCAGTGGATTGGGGCGCTCTGCTGCCCCAGTTGGGAGTGATAGTTCATTAATAAAAAGACATTTAACATGATAAGAACCCAATCAACCAATGTCCCATCTTCACTACACTGCAGCTCCTAACACCATTGTAGTGTTCAGTGTTTTCATCCCCCCCCCAATGTTATTTGCCTAATTAAGAGAACATTACTCTCTACCTGTAAATATTTTTTTCTGCAGTAAAATTAGATATTTTTATACATTTAATGACAGGAGTTTACCTTACTCATGCTGGATGATAAAATTTAAACTGTGGGGGAGGGGCATCTTCACCCCCCTCTTTTCTTTCCAGGCATAATATTTTATTTATGCTAAGCATGTCTACCAGTAGGTATTTCCATATATCACCCTGAATAAGGAAAGTGCTTGTTTAATCTTGGACAACCTTGCAGAGGATTTTCAGCGTCTGGAGTAGAACTGGATTAAAATCCCTTTCCCTGCAGAAAACCTACGGAGTGTCCTGGGTCTAATTCCTTTGTGTTAGATTTTACAGAATCTAAATATGCACATCCTGTCATCCATACACATCAGAAAAATGACAAGGAATTAACATATATCCAAGGCAGCAATTCTGTATTCCCTGGGAGGGTATACCAGGGGTCAATAAGTCTGCATCCAATGTTGGCCTTACTCAGAGCAGGCCCATTGAACTCAATGTACATGCCTAACTGTGGCCCACTAAATTCCCCAAGGAGAATTTAGTTGGACACCAACCTCCCCTAAGGATGTTCTGGGTTGATTTCTTTGAAGGGAAAGTGGGAGATCTGCTCACAGAGACAAGAGATCTTACCTCAGCATGCCTCTCTCCTCACCACTGCAGGATAGTAGAGGCAAAAGGGGTACTCCCTTTTCTCAAGGGCTGGATCAGGGATTCTTGCATCCAAAACCTTCCCATTCTCCCCACACACCTCTGAAAGCCTACACCAATTGCTCCAATTAAAAATGCACAAAGAACACATAGATTCTCCCAGTACTGCCATGCTGTTTGGAGAACTTGGGCCCCCCGTCTCACTTTCCCACCTATACCAAATTATGTAGAACTAAGCTTCATTGAACTCAATGGGCTTTACTTGGGTGTTGCCTTGGAAAGACTTGTGCTGTTAATTAGGCAGAAGAAATGACCAAACTCTTCAGAACATACAAAGCTGCCTCACAAGAAGTCAGACCATTGCTCCATCTACCTCAGTACTATCTACAATGGTCAGCTCTCCGGGCTTTCTGACAGGGGGCATTCACAGCCTTCCATGGAGATGCTGGGGATTGAACCTGGGACCTTCTGCAGGGAAAGGAGATGCTCAGCAATGCAACTTCCCAACTGCTAACTTTTGTTTCTCATGGTGAGGGTTCAGATACAGCTATAGATAGATATAGGTGTCAGCTTGTGACAGCCCTCCCCACCCCCTTCTCTCCTCACACATACCCTATGCCTTTCCATATATGCTCTGGATGTTTGGGGGGGGGCATAGAGCAGATTTAGGATGTGCATGGGGAGGGAAGGGGAAAGTTCCATGTTGCAAGCAGAAATCCTTACACTGAGGGAATACATTGGTAATTCTACAACTCAATAGTAACGTACTGCTATTATCCCTGCCATCAGCCGTGCAATGTATAAAGACAGACCCACAAGGAAAGGACAGCGAATGGAAAATCTAGAGGAGGACGATCAGTTTCCCAGCGACATAACACATCATTGAACTATAGGAGAGCATCCAGTCCTACGCCAGGTTGATCTTCCCTTGCTGTTGTTGCTGCCTAAGTAGCAATTGGTGACTCTTGTTTCTTTGTATGGCATATGTTTTAAGTAACTGGGGGGGGGGTGTGCTACAGCCCAAATGTTAGCATCTATTACATTTTATTGATTCCCGTAAGAGAGATTCACACATTTGCTTAATTCTCCCAATAACATCAAAGGGTTCTGTTGGTAGGGATGTGGAAATCCAGATGCCCATCACCTCTAGCACCTGAAAAATTGGCTGTGGTGCCACAGTCACTGCTGAGAACAGGAAGCAGGTCTGCCCTCCTCCAAGGGTGTTGCTAGGTTTTTAAAAGACTCATTTCTCCCCCTTCTCCTTCCCAATGACTTGCTCTTATGTACAACAAAACCAGTCTTGTTCTGGTGAATACTTGCTGCAGATTTTCCCATGATACAGATTCGCATAGAATGTGCATATGCAATGATATATGCAAGTTAGGTCCCTGAGCAAATGGAGATGGTGAAGTGTCTCACTGGAAGCATGTTTTTCAGCATGCCCTGCAACCAAGGAGGGACAGAAATTCAATTCAGTTCACATTTAAGGACGAACCTACATAATTCTCAACTTTCTGAAATTATACATGAACTGAAACTCAGCCATCCCTCAAAATTCACAGATCACTGAATTCTGCAATGCAGTTCTCCAATCAAGTAATATTCCCATAAATGCATTATATTAGAGAAAACTGCTTTGCAAAAGTTGTCTGTGTTGGGCAAATTATATGTTTGTTCAGAGCAATTCGCACTAAAATGCTGACAAATTTTCATGAGCAGGGGCAGTCATGAATTGCTGCAGAAATGTGGAGAACTGAATTTAATATTGGAAAAATGAGGAACCAAAATTGATAAGATATACCTGTCCATAGCTGCAGCCCAGTGATGCTGCTTTCTATTGTAAGAGCAATAATACTAGTACATGGGGACCTAGGGACCAACACTTTCTGTAAGTCCCAAACCTTTGCCTTCCATCCCTTAACAATACTCCCCACCTTTTCTTGTGTGCCGTTCAGTGTGCAACCTGGTTGCTACATTAACCTTGCTTCCATGTCCCTGTAGTCCCTGCTGTCCTGCCCACCTGTCAGATTTGGCCAGTGGTGGAGCCAAAAATGTTCTTCACCTCTGCACCAGTGCAAAAGTTCCCCAGTCAGATGCTGTGACTTCCTGAGCCCTGCACATCTCCATTAAGCACTGCCCAGGAGGAGGAGGGGGAGGGACTGAACACAGCCTGGGAACACAGACACTCTCTCTCCTTTTCCTGGCATACTCATACCTCCATCTGTCAATCTTCCAAGGCGGCTCCTACAAAATCTACACAAAATGCAAAACAAGCAAATGAAAACCAGGATGATAGAAATTTTCCCCTACATGTTTCAGGCTTGCGGTTTTCTATCAAGGGCAAACATTTTACCACTCTGTTTGTAAAAACAAACAAACAGGCAATATCTTTCTTTTACTCTCCTCTACATAAGCAGGAACTCTATTTTCTATAGGATTTCTTATTTTCATCCTGTCAGCTCATTGTTTCTAGCTGCTAAAAAAACAAGTTGGGATGACTAACTCCAACATTTTGCAAACATATTTGCAGGAAAAAAAATTAATATAAATTTTATTTGGGCCACTTTTTAAAAAAAAGCCTAATATCAGTCCTTCTTCTCCGCAGCTATGCTTTGGTTTATGTGTCTTCAGTTTAATCTTTTCCCCTGGCTGCTTCAAGCATCTATTCATTTCCTTAGAACACAGAACCTGATGCAACTAACCAAAGCTTGATAGTTCCTTATTAGGCTCTAAATCATATTTGCCTCCTTCTTAGGTGCAAACATAATTATGGAAGTCCCCCAAACCTTCTTCTTCTCAACAAATTGCTCTTATTTACAACAAACCAGTTTTGTTTTTGGTCCATTGTAAATCCTTATGCAACTGGAATGGTGCTCAGCATATAAAGTAGGGCAAGCCTTTCAATTCCTTATTAAAGCAATTGATGGCTTCTGAAAGGGGTCCACTGTTTCCTTTTCATAAATAGGTTACCGGACATAATAATCCTTTTATTATCATGCGGGTAGGGAACTGGACCCCGTTGGATGGAATTTTCAAGCTTTTGCAGTTACTCATGATATCTTATCTACCAACTGGGAACAATCTTAAGCCATGAGATTTTTTTGATTATAAATGCTGGCAGTCAAAGCTGTTTTAATTGGAGTTGTGCCAACAGGAAGTAGCCTTATGTTAGGGCACAAAACACAGGCCTTGTGAGAGACTCTGATTTATCAAGTGATCTTCTCATGGCTTAACATGACATCTACATAAACACTCTCTTGAACATAGCTTCTTCTTTGCATTTGGAGTCCAGAAGACCCTCCCCATTTGCAGCCCATTAGATTGACTTTAATAATGGAAGAGCTAGTTGGGGAAACAGTCTTCCAAACCCATATTGGCTTCAAGAAGGAAAATGGTACCCCATTAGTAGAAGTTGGAGTACTAAACTGGAATGGCATCTGACCTTGAGAGAGCTCCTTGTTTGAGGACTTCTGCAAGCATCTGATAAGTGATTCTGTCCTTTGGTTTAACAAAACATATTCCTCACTTAAATAGCTTGAGAAAAACAAGTGGAGAATATATGGCATTGGGTGAGTAAGTTTTCTATATTTCTTCTTTCTGCATTTATTACTGTTGCTGTCTTATGAGAGCAATCCAATTTTACATAGAGAGTGTTTCAAGTAAACATTTATTTTTGCAAGTGGCATTGGTCTATTTATTTTCACTCCTTTAGAAAAAAATAAAATACTAATAATCTCAGGGATAGTTTAAAGCTTCACATAGCTTGCTGCTGTGTAAGCATGTTGAAGGCAATGAGACTTCTATGAATCAACTCTAAATGCAGAATAAATTTGAGCAGGACATTTGAAGAAAGGACTATATTTGGTTTCTTCTTTTGGGTTAGAAAATACTTTTTCTTCAAATATGCTCTGGTTTAACTTATTCCCACCGCTACCACCCACACTATTGTGCAAACCACATCAGCAACAGCTAACAATGCAGGCAGGATATTGACAAAGACTTGTTGTTCGATAATATACTGTTCAACTACATCCACACAATACATTTAAAGCACCATGGATCCACTTTAAAATAAGCATGGCTTCCCCCCAAAATTTTTGGGAGCTGTAGTTTGTTAAGAGTGCTGAGAGCTGTTAGGAGACTTTTATCCCTCCCAGCATCCCTGCTCACAGACCTACAATTATTACAGTTGTTTAAGAATCAAACCCTCTTCACAGGAAACTCTGGGAATTGTAGCTCTCTGAGATGAATGGGGGCCTCCTAGGGCTGCCATATTTTGAAGAGCAAAAAAGAGGAAACATTTGCCAACTTCTATTCTTAACAATGGATCGCTTTGATGACTGTCATTTTAAATACCTTTACTATATGTAGGCTATAGAAGCTGTGATATATTGCTAGTAGCAATGTTTTTAACTTTCAGCGACAAAATAATAATAATACATATTGTTCCCTCGCTTGCCACATGAAAGTATTTGGGCTCATGTTCACATCTTTGTGAACATAAATGTGGTGGCTTGCCGGGTCAGCGAGTAGTCCTGAGCCTCTGGCACGCAGCAGTGCTCTGTAGCACTTTGAATCCTCCTCCTCCTGCCGTGGCTCAGGGCACTCCACGCGGTGCTGCTGGGTGCTTTGTCGGTGCTTCAGTAGCAGCAGCAGCAGCCAGTTCCAGGTGCCGAGCCACGACAGCAGGAGGAGGATTCAAAGTCCTACAGAGCACTGCTGCATCCCAGAGGCTCGGGACTCTCCGGCCCCTCTGCTTCCCCTGACGTCGTCGCATCTCCCCCCGCCTGCCCGCCTTTCCCAACCCACCCAGAGCCGAGCCCGCCTTGCCTCATTCTTTTTAGGCTATCTGAACCGCCGGGTAGGGGAGGGGTTGGGATGCGTGCTCGCGTCACAATCCCTCGTGGTCCCTTTCCCTCTTCCCCTCGCACCGTTAGTCGGGAGGCGAGGCGCGGAACGGCGGTTTGGAGGGGAAGCCATTGAGGGAGGGAGAACCGCATCCCCCCCCCCGCTCGAGGGCGCGAGTGAGTGCGTGGGGACGGGGAGCGCGCGGGGATTGGGCTCTGTGTGTGTCCAGTCCCTGTGTCCATGGGGCACATGCGCAGTAGCGCAAACCCAGGGACACAGGGAATACTGGACACAGAGACACTTGCACTTTATTATATAGGATATCAGGCAAACAAACAAACAGGGCATATTGAAGCCAAAACTACCAGTTCTTATTCATCCCCATTTATTTCAATGGTGACTTACAAGAATAGGAAATGATAACTTCCCATACCCTGCCACTCGCAGCAATGCATACGTCCCAGCTATGAAGTGGTTGTGGAATTAGATTTTTTTTAATGAACAATACCTCAGACCCTGAAGAACTACTGCCAATCAGGGGTGACAACTGCCAATCAGGGACAGTCTGAGCAAGACAGGCCAATCACCTGCAGCAAGTGTATTTATTTTATTTTAAAAAGAAAAAATAACCCCTGGCTTCCTGAAAGACATTCCTCAAGAAGAAGAACACTCTGCATTCCCAGGTTTTCCTGCTCAGCTTAGTCTTAAAGGTCAAACTTATTGTTCATTAGTCACAGATGGAAAGGAAGAAGAAAAAATTCCCTCCAACACAAAGAGAAATTTGCATCCTTCCCCATTATTCAATTCTGAATACAGAGACAGTTTAAGGCTCATTCTCTAATTAGTGTACTTGGCATAGCAGATGTCATAGGGACAGTTCAGATGTAGCACCAAACCATGATTTGTACTGATGTCTGACCTAACTCCATCACACTGGAGATCAGCAGTTTCTCCAAAGCAGCCACAGATGTGTGTGTTGGATGTGTGTGTGTGCTTATAAAAGTCCACCTCAAGTGAGAGGTGCTCTTTGAAAACTCTTAAATTATTCTCTGTATTCATTCAAAATCCAAGCCATGGAAGAATTCCTGACTTCCCCATGCCCATCCATGCCAACTGTCATTGTTCCAAAAAAGAAACTGCCAGGATGCATTCATTAGTCAATTCCCACATGCATTCAGGGGTGGATTTGGGGTTGTGTGAGTGTGAGTGGTCAGTATACACTGGTTGCTTAGCAAGAGTGCAGTCTCCCTGAGTATCAGCTGGCATCCCTTGCTGCCATTTGATTCATTTGGTTTGAAATATGTATGTCACTTCCCGGGGGCTGAAACCCTGATCCATGTTTCCCAACCTTCTAGAAGAACCTATGAGCACACTGAAGTGGCTCTCACTGAGGCGATCAGGAGCTGGCTAGGAAGCATTGGTAGCACTCAGGGAACAGTTGTGGAAGCCAGTGTAACCTCTGAGGCTTGAACCTGAGACAGAGAGCTGAATTTCTATTTTAAAAAAATCAAAATGTCATAAATAAAAGCTTTATTTCAAGAAAATTGACCTTCCCTTAGAATACTATTGCTGGATTTTCAAACTCTTCATGAGTGAAATGAGATAGTAAAAATGTTAATGAAACTTTTTTTGGAGTAATCACTGATACAGCTTGTGATTTTTTAAATTACCACTGCGGCACATTGCAAATGTCATTTAGCACTGGGGAGGGCAGGGCAAGAAGAAAATTATTTTGCATCAAAAAGTACACCAGAAAACAAACAGACAACAGAAGCTTTTTTTGCATGTGCATCGGTTCTTTACTTTAAAAAGTGCATAGAGCAGATAGAGAATACTTTGAAAAATGGGTTGTTAAGGGAGGAATCCTATGCACAAGAAACTGGTATAAAGCAAGCTGCTGCAAATTAAGCTGGCATAAAGTCAAACCAGATCCAGCCTCCCTTCAACAGTGAGGTTGCTGCTGTTCTGCCTAAGCCTAGCAGAGTGAAAACAAACCTTTAAAATAGTTTCACACCAAGTTGCCAGGTCATGTGACTGAGCTTAAGAGATATAGAATCCTGTCTAAGTCCCTCCCTCTTTAGTCTTGCCTAGGGTATATTTCAAAAAGTAAAAACCAGGACACTCCAAAATTGTTGAGCTTGCCTTGCCTAAGATCCAGGACAAAGCGCCGCCTTTTGGAAATCCCCCCGGACGTCAATTCTTCCTTTGAAATCCCAGTAAAGTCTGGGAAAATCCAGATGCATGGCAGCACTAGTCCCCTTTTTGGGGATTCATACCAGCCTCAGCTCAGTCAGCTTCAAATGAGCAGACTGAATCAGAATGAGCAAGTTATGCTGATTTATCTTCAGCTGAGACAGGTTTGGGGACCAGCTGAGCCTGGCTGCGCTGGGAATCAGCTGGCCGAGCTAGAGATCCTCTGCATTCTAAGCATATTACAGTGGTACCTCGGGTTATGAACTTAATTCGTTCTGGAGGTCCGTTCTTAACCTAAAATTGTTCTTAACCTGAGGTACCACATTAGCTAATGGGGCCGCTGTGCCACCGCCACACGATTTCGGTTCTCATCCTGAAGCAAAGTTCTTAACCTGAGGTACTATTTCTGGGTTAGTGGAGTCTGTAACCTGAAGCGTCTGTAACATGAAGCGTCTGTAACCTGAGGTACCACTGTACACTGATCCTGTTCTGAATGCACAGGTCTGCAATACATCAAGAACTGCCTCTCTCCATATGAGCCTACCCAGACCCTGAGATCAACTTCAGAGGCCCTTCTTCGTATGCCTCCTCCATGAGAGGTCTGGTGGGTGGCAACACGAGAACGGGTCTTTTTCTGCAGTGGCTCCATTTGTGGAATGCTCTCCCCAGGGAGGCTCAGCTGGTGCCTTCATTATATATATTTAGGTGCCAGGCAAAAACATTCCTCTCTAACCAGGCCTTGGGCTGATGACATCCAATGTCCTTGGATGTTGAGGAGGCGGGATTATTGGGTTGTTCTTGTTTTTATTTTCAATATATATTTGGTCCTTTGATATTGTGATTTTATGTTGTGAACTGACCTGAGACCTGTGGGTATAGGGTGGTATACAACAACAACAACAACAACAACAACAACAACAACAACAACAACAACAACAACACAACTGCTCATCCCAGCAATCTTGTTTTAAGACTAATCAATCTTGTTTTAAGACTAATAATCATCTATATTGATTATTGATCTGATTGTTTTTTCTGATTAGTGAAAGCAGTCAGATATATTTAATTTCTAAATAAATCATCACCCAAGCCAATAAGCCAGGTGAAGTAACCAGGTTATTTTTGTGTGTATGTAGATATTTTCTGAATGAAAAGCATAAATTAACTTGACTTCGCAAGAGTTATACCAAAGCATTTTGGCTGAAAGTATGCTTTGGGGTAACACAACACCTTCTGTTATAGAAAGGAGGAAATAATGGTTGTTCTGTAGGCATGCATTCTTCATGATTGTCATGGGGAGGAATGGTTTTCATGACTAGTTCATGCACTGCTTAGTAGTATGGGCTGAGCACATGCTCTGCATGCAGAAGATCCCAGTGATTCAGTTTTTGTCTCATCTCTAATTACAAGGATCTGGGCAGCAGCTCCAGAAATGACTCATGATAGAAGCGTCTATAATGGAATGGCAGAGCACATGCATCATTAGTCTCATAGCAAATGTATTTATCTACCCTTTCTCCACAAATCTGTGCTCAAAGTGGTTCACAGGTTACAATAATAGTGCATAACTTTACTAAGTAATCAAAGTTATAATGTCATTGCAACATAACATTAAAAATTCAAGAATTAACAGTTCATTTGAAATGCATAAAAAGTGAGCATAAAGGTCATTTAACAATATCCAAAACCTTTGCATCTCAAAGCCATTGTCATTATGATCTGGGTGGGAGCCAGGACACCTTACATTCTTTTCATTAGCAAGTGCTAAACTACGGAAAGTGTGGGGAAACAATCTCAAACCACTAATGTAATCCTTGCTTATGATTCACTTCTCAGGATTTCATCTGGACACCCTCTTTCCATAGATGAACAGTGCATTGTTGCCCACTTTCTGATCCTGCTAATGATCCCACTGCATCTTGGGAAATGACACCGATCCATAATATGCTGCTTGACCTTGAAAGCTGAAGTCCTCCACATAAGCCGGTGGTGCCATTTGAGATGACTAAGATTAATTGCAGTTGTCTTTACATGAAATTGCCTTTGAAAATGATTATAAAATGTTTTCGTTGCCTGCGGCACATGGTGCTGTAGCTAGCAGAGAGGAATAAGTGTGGATTTGTGGCTTCACAAAAACCAGTCCCCATTTTGCACATGCCTTCCTCAGTTCCTGATTCTAATCTTTATTCCTAGAAATCATAGAACCTATTTATAGTTTATAGTCTTCTTTAGAGAAGCTCCTATTTATTCCGTTTTAGGAACACGGCTTTTTAAAAAACAGACTTTCAGTGGATATTATTTTGGGGAGTTCATTGTAGCTTCACACATACACAAAAAAGTGGTTATCTTTTAGGGCCAAGCCAAAACAAATCCTGAGATGAAAAGCTGCCCTCACTTTCAGCAACTTGGGGCTAGATCTGAAACAGTACTTCTAATATTTGTCCCTTTGGTCTAGGAGGATGTAGGGATTGTGTCCCTTCCACCTTCAGAACCCACCCAGAGTTGATTTTATTTGCCCTCACTTATGCTGTCAGAATACCAGCTTTGGCATTTTGTGACAATACCATATATGCAGCATGATCTCTGACTGGTTGTGGTCACACTGTGAGGAAGTTGAGGGGGTGGAGAATGAGGAGAAAGAAGGAAACCAGGTAGGTAACACAAAAATAGTAAAGCAGTTGTCCAGAGAGGTGAAGAGGCCCTCTAATTGCTATGTTGCAGTGCTGAGATGGTGAAACTTGAGTTTTGTTCCTCCATGCCACAATAGAAAGCCCTGGCAGTTGCAGGAAGCCAGCGCTGAGGCAAATTGTTCAAGCTTCTCTCAGCAGCAGGATTGCTGCTCAAGGTCCTGAACTTCTTGCACCTATATCTGACCCATCCTCTTGCCCCTGTCCACGGTCCTGACCACTTTCTAGTACAACATTGGTTGGCTCCTCCCCCCACCCACCCCCACCCCGATGCTGCATCTCCTTTGAGCCATTGACTTTTGCTGGTGATAGAGTTCACTATTGATCAGGACCAGGGTAGGAATCAGGCAAGTGCTGCACCCTCTCAGGATATCCCAGGCCTCTCTCTGAATTAACAGCATTGCTTTGCTTTGCTAAATCAGTAGCATTTCTGTTTGTACAGATATATGGAAAACACATACATATCGTATTCTACTCGTTTGCTCACTGTCAATTGATACAATTATATAACTTTCAACATATGAAGGCTACCAGTGCTGCAATTATTCCCTGATCTATTAAGCCTCCTCACAGCAAGTTATCTTGCTTCAAACCTGAAATCAAGCAGAGATCTGTGGTGGAAGAAGAAGGGCCTTACTAAATCCACACGAATTGGGAGTTGGGGTGTTTGCACCAAAACCCCAGTCACTGACAGCTCTGTCTTTTCTTCATCTTCTTAATGGACAATCTTCCCATTTCAGACCCATTCATAATTTCATGGGTTCATTTCCCTTGTGCCAGAATGCTGGCAACTAAAATCTGTTTCTTTCATTCTATGCCCTTTCAAAAGAAGGAATGTAGCAGTGTGTGTGTGTGTGTGTGTGTGTGTGTGTGTGTGTGTGTGTGTTTAGGGAGGGAGGGGAATTCCTTTTTCATTCTAGAATTATACAAGCACAAGTCAGGAGTAATTGCAAATAGTTTTGATCATCCTTTGAAATCCTAGATTGAGCAGTTTTGCCACAGTCAAAGGCTTCCTCAGGAAACCTTTTGATTTTATTTTGCATTTGCTTAGAAAGCTTCTTTTCTTCTGTGCCTTATAGGCTTTTTAACTGTGCCAGTGGATGTTTGTTCTTTGAGATGCATTTCCATGAATGAAAGGCTAAAGCATCCCTCCCCCATCTCCTTTTGACCAACATTTACTCAGTAAACAATCCAAATGGACTGTGGTGAGGTCTGTGTAAAATGCAACAAATATATTTAGCATTTGTGGTGAAACCTCAAAAATGCCAGGGAATGTGCAAACTTAAAACATTGTCAATAGGCTGCAAGACAGTATCTAGTTTAGGATTTTGTCTTAATGGGATTAAAAGTAGAGATGTATATGTTCCAAGCTAAACATTTAAAGTTCTCCATCAAAAAGCTGAAATTTGTAGTCTTTGCACATTTTGCAAAATGACTTATTATTGTTATTTTATGTTATTATTATTTAAATCCACACAGCAGTTGCTACTACTTTGTATAACATATTTTGCAAGTCAAAAACTGCCAAAAGTCTAGGCTGGCATTGAAATCCATTCACCAACTGTCAGGGATTCTCATTTCTCTGGCTTCTGGGGGAGCTTCTAGACTGTCACGATCTTTGCGTGGGATTCCCTCACACACCTGCAAAATTAAAGCTGCTGGAGAAGCCTTGCACAACAAATCCACTTTCTGAAAAGACTGGGCATTCTGCTATAAGGAAAGCAATGGGGAAATATATTGGGAAGTGTGGGATAACAATTGCTTGCCAGACAGAATTTTCTGGCAAACAAATTAGAATGAATGCTCATTAAATAGCCAGTGTTGTTTACCCATCTGCACTATACACCTGAAGCATCATCATGCCACTTTAAACAGTCGTAGCTTCCCCCCCAAAAAAATTCTGGGAGTTGCAGTTTGTTCAGGCTGCAGTGCTGAGAGCTGTTAGGGGACTCCTATTCCCCTCACAGAACTACAATTTTCAGAATGGTTTAACAGTCAATCCCTCTTCTCAACAAACTCTGGAAATTGGAGCTCTGTAAGGGGAATAGAGATCTGCTAACAACTTTCAGCAGCCTGAACAAACAGCTCCTGGGATTCTTTGGAGAATGTTTAAAGTGGTATGATACTGTATTAAGTGCATAATGTAGATGGGCCCTTAATCTCCCTGAAAAAGACATAATGATGAATGTTCAGGTCATCTGGAAGCACCCCAAAGTTCTGTCAGGGAGACATTGCAGATGTAATGAAAAGACCTATAGACTTGAGAGCTGTTTAAAATGAAAGCAGAGATTTCCAGGAAGCTGAATTCCACCACCACTGCAGTATAATTTTCTGCCTCTCCCCCATCCCCACTCCAAGAAAAATAAGGCTGGATAAATTTGCTGGAGTTCCGTGGCATTGGAGTTACTGATTTTACTTCCCATAATGTTACACAAAACAAAAGCACTTTGGGATATTTTATGGGGAGTGATTCATCAATGGAAACAAGGAAGTAAACAAAACAACCATGTATTTCTAATACAGTGAAGACTTCCATGTAGTAAGTATGAAAAGGGGAGAGCCCTAGAGATGGCACACCGACAAGATGTGGAGAAGACTCTTATTCACTTGCAAAGAGTGGGGGAGGAAAGGGTGTTTAGGAGCGAGTGGCCATAACTGAGCTCTGATTTGTGCCCCAAAGCCTTTCCTCAAGGTAGCACACTAGCTTATGAACAATTTAAAATATATTTACCATATACTCTTGCCAGGAGTACCAACTCCTGGGGCTCAAGCCCTTTCAGGACCCCCAAATATTTTGGGGGTGGTGGCCATTTCCTCCCCCCAAGTCCAAAAAGCACAGAGGCAAAGCTCACAGCTGAGCACGGTGTGGCTCCAGTGGCCAGCTCCTTCTCCTCCTCCTCCTGCAGAGCGGGGGAAGGAGGATCAAAGCAGCCTCTCGTCAGTGGTGGCACCAGGAGAAGGCAGAGGCGGAGCCACTGGCCATTGAAGTTGTGCAGCCACCATCTTCTGCTCTACCCCCAGATCCTCCTTACACTGATGTCACACACACGACGTTGGCTCCCACAATCACCCTCACAAGCCGGCACCTCTGAGTCTTGCAATCTCAGAATCTGGTGTATTGGTGGAGATGGTTGGGGAGAAGAACCCCGAGAAGGCCTGAAACCAGAAGGAAGATTCCAGTGGTTCATCAAAATCCATTCTGTTCTCATAGTGGCTAACCAGTTGCCTTCATGAAGCCTTCAAGCAAGTCCTGAATACCACAGAATACTTGAGGTTTCAAACATCAAGTATTGTTGGGCAAACAGCCTCCAACAGTGGAACAGAATAAGGTGATTTATTATGCTTTGTTTTTATTTTATTTTATTGTAAAATACCTTGTGGCTTGTGCAAAAGCCAGTATGTAATAAATAAAATTCTGTCTCTCAAACTTGCGATCCTTTCTCCAGCCAAACTTTAGTCCTGTGGAGTTCTATGCACACTTTTAAGCTGCTAAACCTTTCTTGATAGTGACTTTTTGAATGTATTTCCCATGAAGAATTCCAAGTGACCCTAAACATCTTTGCAAAGCTTCTCAAGATATGTTGCAGGGAGAATTTGAGGGTGGGCAGGTTGTGTGTGTGAGAGCATTACAGCCTCATTCTGTCATATTTATTTGAAATTTGTACTTGTAAATCAAAGTGCTATATTTCAACTGATAAAAATAAAATAATAAAATAAAGAAGAGCCCCTCAAACTGCTTCATTCCATTAATTCTTTGATAGAGCATCTATTGTCTCATAAATGGATATAATTATCTCAGATGCATGTTAATGTTATTTTCTTTAATCATTTGTTTGAAAAGAAACTCTGCTTTATTGGGTCAATAAAGCTTTTTGTATTGTGATGAATGGATTAATTTTCCTGAAAAATACAAAGCATTCATGGGAAATTTTAAAAAGCTAATAATTGAGTGGCTGTATGGAGCAAAAATGGCATCTTTTTTACACAGCTCTGTTATTGTCAACCAATCAACTTACCATAAATGATATAACATATAACATTTTATTCTATAATCAGTGGAGACTTATTTGGTTTTTCTATGTACTCCACACACAATCTTGATAAATTGCATATTTTATTTTTGCTCCTGAAAAGCATTTCTTGAGAGACTGGTTTCATTCCACAAAAAGAGAACATTCAACCAAACGGCCTAGATGGTGCTTAGATGGCTGGTCGCCATGGGAGCAAGAGAGGCAGCGCAGAAAAACCCTTGGTGCTGATTGGTGCATTCCTAAGGTGGCCCAAGGAGGGAGGCAGAATTTGGTCCCTATTTAAGGAACAGTCGGCCTCCCCTCCAGCCTCTCCATTTGCAGCAGCACCTGCTGCCGCTCCCAGTCTCCCCGTGTGCTTCAGGGTCATCACTGGGGGGCCATGTAGGATTCCCCCCCTACATTTTGGATCACAGTAGTGGGATGGAGTGCTAGATGGTCTTCTGTGTTTTTTTTATAGGTTTACTTTGTCACTTTGGGCAGTTTAGGTGTGGGGAAAAAATAGTTTGGGTTAACCTGATAAAACCATTTAGGCACCTTTAGGTGATGGGTTGGCTCCGGGGCTCACTTCTCGGACTCTGTGGTTAAGGGAATGAGATAGGTGCATCCTTTGAGGCCAAACCCTCACATCCACCTGGGATTCTTCAGTCCCATGGGGCGGTGATGAGGCATGCCCCCCCTTTCACCTTCTGGGTGTGGCCCGGGAATCAGGGCAGGGTAGGAAGTTGTGCCCTAATTCCTAATTCTCCGTTTGTGCATGCACCTGTTAGAGCCGTTAGTGGTGTATATGTAATGTGTGTGGTGTGTATACAGAAACGTGGTGTGTTTGCATGTTAGTGTGGTATGCCTGCGTTAATGTGATAATGTGTATAGAAACTAGCCTATTGTGCAAAGGTAAAATGTGCATGTGTTGCTCCACCCACCTTTATATCAGTTCCTACCCAGCACTAGCATGTGGCCCCTGGAAGGTTGCCCAAAAGGAAATGTGGCCCTCAGGCTGAAAAATGTTCATCATCCCTGCTGTAGACCATGCCCACTTGCAGATCCATCAAATAATCAAGCAATCACATTTACATGGCAATTTCTCATCCCACCCCTATTTTTAGACACTTAGCTAATTGCTAATTGAACAGCCAAACATGGAATAGCTTCCCGTAATTAGGTATCAATTGGCAGAATGGAATCAGTAGCAATTAAGAACAGCTTTTGAATGGCAAAGAGAAAAAGGAAGGGGAGAACCCTAATCTGCTTGTGGAATGAATATCTGTGCAGGCAGGCAGGTAGCAATCCTCACATTTTAATCTACACAATAACCTTCTGCTGTTTATTGCAGAAGCCTCATTTTCATCCCATTCCATTCCAGTGCGCTAAAAGTACTACATCATTTGGCAACCAGATCACCAATTCTCAGTTGGAAGCTAAGTAGGTAATACCATGCTATAGTTTTTTTTTTTACAAGTCAGGCATAGCATTCAATGAGATTGCCAATGAAAAATTGATGGAATGAGGAGCTGACACACTTCACACCATGGTGCCAAAGCTGTCTAAGGTTTCTTCCTCCCTCTCAAGTAAGTATGAGGAACTTGTGGTCCTCTATATATTATTGAACACTAGCTCTGACCAGGCACAACTGGCACAGGCAATTATAGGAGAAAACTGGATACCTAGGGCAGGATTCAGTTAATGAGCACCATCATCAGAAGCCTTATGCAATCAGGTTTTCCCCATGTGACCCCCACAGTCCCAAAATTGGTTCAGGGGAATGGAGGTAGGGTGAATAGAACCTGTGAAACACTGTGGAGGGAGGGGGGTCCTTCTATCTGGCAAGTTGAAATGCTTGCTGTGATTGGACGATCACCTTACTGGGACATTGAATTTAATAGTCCAGTAGAACCTGGAGGGTGCAACCCAACTGTTTTTGCTGGGTGGGATATGTCCTTAACCCCTGATTATGTCTTTTTCCTGTCTCAGTGGAGTATATCGAGGGGTGACTGTGCATAGAATTCAACTTGCTGTGCAAAGGTAAAATTCACACCTGTTGCTCCACTCACTTTTGCCTCTGACCCCATCCAACACTTCCATATGGGACCCCAGAAAATTGTTCAGCAACTGCTGGACTAGAAAAAGTTATCACTATCCACCATATAACATTATCTTTTATGCTCTTCTTGAGATGGGAAAACTGTGGCTCTCTAGATTGTAGTGCTTGAGTTGACTCAAGCTGTTCATAGGCTATTGTTGGTGATTCTCACCCCTTGGTCATCATTTACTGCATGATGCAAAGGAGTACTTTTTTGGAAATGTGTGTCACCTGTTAAAACCCACTGTATGCAAATGCTCGCTTCCTTTATTTCCCCATCCTCATCTTTTTCAGGATGATGATTCCCAGGAATGCCTACTAATTTATTATTAAATAGCTACTAGTCATGATGGCCGTGTTCTCCCTCCATAGTTGGGGGCAGTAATGCTTCTGAATACTAATTGCTGGAAGCCACAGGAGGAGAGAGGGTTCTTGTGCTCAGGTTCTGCTTGAGAATTTCCCATTTGGGCATCTGGTTGGACACTGTGGAAATCGGATGCAGAAGTAGATGGGCCTGATCCAGCAGGGCTCTTCTTGTGTTATTTAACTACCAGTTGTTTGCAAGTTATAGGCAGCTTTCAAATGTTCTCGTGTCCCATTAAAACAGCAAAGAAACATCAGTAATAAGGACATGACCCATCGAGCTACAGATTTATTTTCAAATCAGCTCTATTGGCTTATGATAAACAGTTTCACAAATGTAGCAGATGAAAAGAAGAAAGGCATCACCACTGATCTGGATCCTGAGCTGCCCAGTGCTTTTGCTTTTCATTCTAAGAGCTTTTCATCAGCTCCCCCCTGCCACTACCCCCTGAACAAGGTCAACAAGGATCTTACTCTGCAATGAATAATGGCATTATCAGCTGAGGAGTGTTGATATGCATTCCTTTTGTTTTATCAACCAGCAAACTGTATTTATGTTGCTTATCTATGGTAAATTATACTAAATCACTGGAAGCGATAGCACTGATACAAGCGAGAGATTTGATAGCATATAAGCTTGAGAAAAGAAATGGAAGCTGGTTAAAATTCAGTCTGTGCTGACATTAAAAGTTTTTTTAAGGCTATTGGAGCACAATTGAATGGATTATTTGGTGAGATAAAATGATACTGCTGCTGATGAATGGTCATTAACAATATCTATATATGAATGGCGGCTAGCTCAAAGCCATCTTTTATTACTTTGTGGGGTTGTTGTTGTTTGGGGTGTTTTTTTTAAAGCTCTCTGTACTGTTTTTCATTCATTCATTTATTTAAAAAATATCTTAAGTGTGAATTCTTCACTGGGGTGAAACTTCCTGAATCAGGAAAGTAAAATTTTAACTGTTTTTTGAACTTCCCCGGGGTGACTAAAACAACCGGTGTAAAGCTTATATTCATTATTACAAGTAATTACATTTTTTAAAGGCCTGGATGTGTTGGAGGGGGGAATGTTTCATTGAACAAAGAAAAAGTAAACACAAGAGTAGTTATTACACTGAGCAAATCAGTAATTATTTCGCTCTTCAAAGAAGAGACACCAGAACAAGCAGAATCCTGGCTGTCAGTGAGCTACTATGCCCAATGCAAGGTAGCATCTAAAGCCCTAAATGACTTGAGACCTTGAGACAGACTTCCTGAATGTCATCTATCTCTGGCTCTGTGGTCAGGAGGTGAAGCTTTGTTGTTGGTGGCACCATAGAGGTCTGCCCAGTTGGTGTGGCCTTGTGGCAGTTCCCTGTTCCTTGCCCTTCCTTGGTAAAGTGCATCCCTCTCCCTTACTGTTGATTCTCTGGACCAATTTTAAAACATTCCTGTTCACCCAGGCATTAAAAGAAAAGAAAAGAAACCCTTTATTGATGTGTGTGCTGAGCTCCTGTGAAAAGAAGGACTGAAAATAAAATGAGTGAGTATATAAATTAAAATAAAGTTAACCATAGAACTGCTGCCAGTCAGTGTGAACAGGATAGAGCTAGATAGACCAAGGCTCTCAACCCAATATAAGGCACCTTCCAATGTTCCTATGTTGTGTCACCTCCAAAGGGCATGTATGTTTGACCTTGGAAGGATCACATTCACTCTCCTCTTGTAGTTTCTCCAGCTGCAATATATGAAATGATGCTATGAAATTAGTAATGACAGCCTTGCTCTTAACATAGGTCTAACATGCACAAATCATTTAAGCAGCACTCCTGAATTTTACCCCCCATCCCAGCTTTAATTAAAATTAATGTTTTGAGAAAAGCATCCCCCACACAATACACTTTTATACATAAAACTTTGCAACTGTTACAGAGGTTGGAAGCCTAGCTTATCCCTGACAGTTGGCTACCCTATCTACCACTGAGCCATGGTGTTTCTGATTGCAGCCACCAGACAGAATCTCTAAATATTGCAGTTATTATGGACTAGATTTGAAACCAAACTAAAAGCTTTCCTCCTCCTTTTTTTAATTGGAATAAACATAAGTGAGGGAAACTCACTCCAAGCTTCTAATTGTGTGAGATACTCCATGCAAGCCTTCCCTGAAGGGCACTGGGAAGAAAGTCATTCTGGAGTGCAGTTAGTCACACTGAAGTTCCCAGAATGGATTGCTGATTACATCTTGCGTCCAATTTATTATTGCATGCCAAGTGGATAGTCTCTAGAGTTAGTCATGTGTGGATCTATTGCTCCAGGGTTGGTGTAGTTCTCCTTTAGAAGGAGCGTTTCAGTCGCCAGAACAGTTCCTTTAAACCATTTCAACAACTGTGAATGTTCCCCATTGAGGGTTGAAATTAAAGTACTCACTTTGCATTTTCAGTATCACTTTCACATACTTTTTGTTTCGCTGCAAAAAGGGTTTGCCACTGTGCAATGCATTGCTCTCGCTCAGAAGTCACTTTGTTTGTCCCCAGTGTTGCCAACTCCTAGTCAAATATAATTGGCTATGTAGTTTCACAAGGCCATCTTAGTCACTAAATGATCCCTGATTTTCTAGGATCATCCAAGTAACTAATACCAGACTCCAAGTTGACTATGTTTGCCCTTCGTGATGTCAGCACAGAGGCAAATCTGGCTAGTTACATAGCATTATAATGCCACCATGTTCATTAGGTAGACTCAAGTATTTTCTCTGGAATTGTGGTCTTGTTTCTAAAGTGGAAGCAGTGCAGCTGGAATCCTTCAGTGTAACTTTTTAAAAAACTTTTAATTTCATACTGTGTACTACAGACGTGTAGTAAGCCACAGTTCTTAATCACGCCAGTGTTTTGATGATTGTTTTGGTGGTTTATTTTCTCCTCTGAAAGGTCTAAGATTCCAGGAGTTGTTTGAGCAGAAAAATAAGAGAAAGGTAATCTGATTTCTGATGAAAAGGTTACTTGCATTGACAGAAAGGGCAAGTGTCAAAGGATGGATGATGGAATGATGTTGTTGGTGGGCTGCAAGCCAGATAGATGGTTTGTGCATGAAGAACACAAGAGGAAGATAGGACAAACATTTCCTTGTCTGTCCAGGGAGCAGTAGAAGAAAATGCAAAGAAGGGGGAATATTATTTCTCTTATTCTGTGAATGAACCAATACAGCTTCTACACCAGGGATTGGGGAGAAGGTAGGTAATTGATTTTAGTTTGGAAGGCCATGAAGGAAATTTCGCATCAAGTGAAAGTTTTATGCAGGTGATCTTCAAGTGGATTTCTGCTTCTGCTAAAGGGGGAAATATGGATGGTCTTTAAAGACATATTGATAAATACAGACACTTTTTGTGACAGAACCAAGACATGAGGTATTTTTAGATCAGTAGTCACAGAAATATATATATTATCTACATGGATGCCGACAGCAAAATGGAAGCAGTGAAGTAAGAAGAAATTGATATATTGATATGGGGTGGGGGAAATACAGACTGTGGTAATCACACTAAAACATAAGCATATTTGAAATAGCAAAAGCACCAACAGTGCATTGTGAATGGTCACTTACATGCATTTAAGCTTTAATGTACTTAGAAACTGTATTTTATACATTTCATTTCTATGTGATGGGATGAATGTTACATACTTACACCATTGTTAGCTTACCATAACACTTCGTTGTTTAGTCATTTAGTCGTGTCCGACTTTTCGTGACCCCCATGGACCAGAGCACGCCAGCCACTCCTGTCTTCCACTGGAACACTGTCCATCTTGTCCTCTGTCGTCCCCTTCTCCTAGTGCCCTCAATCTTTCCCAACATCAGGGTCTTTTCCAAGGATTCTTCTCTTCTCATGAGGTGGCCAAAGTATTGGAGCCTCAGCTTCAGGACCTGTCCTTCCAGGGAGTACTCAGGGCTGATTTCCTTCAGAATGGATAGGTTTGATCTTCATGGGACTCTCAAGAGTCTCCTCCAGCACCATAATTCAAAAGCATCAATTCTTCAGCGATCAGCCTTCTTTATGGTCCAGCTCTCACTTCCATACATCACTACTGGGAAAACCATAGCTTTAACTATACGGACATTTGTCAGCAAGGTGATGTCTCTGCTTTTTAAGATGCTGTCAAGGTTTGTCATTGCTTTTCTCCCAAGAAACAGACATCTTTTAATTTCGTGACTGCTGTCACCATCTGCAGTGATCATGGAGCCCAAGAAAGTAAAATCTCTCACTGCCTCCATTTCTTCCCCTTCTGTTTGCCAGGAGGTGATGGGACCAGTGGCCATGATCTTAGTTTTTTGACGTTGAGCTTCAGACCATATTTTGCGCTCTCCTCTTTAACCCTCATTAAGAGGTTCTTTAATTCCGCCTCACTTTCTGCCATCCAAGTTGTGTCATCTGCTAAAGTTGACTCCATTCCATGAAAGCTTATCTCATGCTGTGTTGTGTGCTATGACATTGTATACCTCTTTGGGGCCCAAAGCTCCTGAAAATAATGAACATACTATTAATGCAAAAGCAAAATACAATAAAAAAAGACAAACAAACATACCAATAATAGCAAAATTACAAAATACCCATCAATCACACTGGATGTTTATAAACTGCATTCATGCTCTCACCATAGTTGCAAATTTCTACCTCTCACTTGGAACCCAGATTAACTACCAGAGCTCCTCCCCACAAGCAAGCTTGTCCACAACCAATATATCATGGAGAGTATATATATCATGATTCTTGACCACATAACTCCCTAAATAAGTGACCTAAAGGGGAGGTGAATAACAATGGTTGAAGACGAACCCAGCATGCACCACCCTTGGTGTATGTAGCTTTTGGCATGTTGGCCTTTAGTCTTCCACAACAGGCTTGGTTGATTTTGCAGAAGCCCACTGATAGCTACCCCACTGGAAAATGATGTAACCAGTCCCTCACCAATAAAAATAATTTGTTTATGTATGTTAATACTCGGATAGAGAAACATAGCAATTGATATATAACTGAAAAAGTGGGGGAGAGGGGAGTCACAAGAGAACTTTTAAACAACAGCTAACAACGACAGCAACAGCAATGAAGGAAACATTTATAAATAAAAGCAGCAAGTTTCGTTTTGCTAGTCAATGTGTTCTCACTTTGTATTTTTATGTTGTTAACCACCCTGTGATCTTCAGGTGAAAGGCGGAATTACATGTATACAATATTTGCAATATGAGTGATTTTATATACAGTATTTTAATAAACAAGCATCATTCTCACAAAACAATCCATATCAATCCTCAAAACATGTCCAGGTGGCAGAGGTCATTCTTTTTTGCAGAATAAAAAGAATGCCAGCTGTCTCTTTGCAAAATGAAGTGTAAATTGAAATAATGTTTAGCTTGTGGTGACACCCCCACAGGCTTATAGCCTGACTGGACAAATGAGACACCCTTTCTGTTGACTGACTAAAAGATCAGCACTGGTGTCATTTTAAA
Organism: Zootoca vivipara; assembly: GCF_963506605.1. Classification (NCBI taxonomy): domain Eukaryota; kingdom Metazoa; phylum Chordata; class Lepidosauria; order Squamata; family Lacertidae; genus Zootoca; species Zootoca vivipara. The sequence goes on along the minus strand of NC_083294.1, from coordinate 41,775,779 downwards.
ATGTACCCATTATGCCCATTTCTCTTTATAAATATGTCAAAGCTGCTGGTGGGAGGGGAAATTGTCACTCCAGACTCCACAGATCAAGATTGATGTGCTGGAGAGCTGGATGAGTTTCTGCTAGTACTATCCACACACAGCTTCTGGGAAGAAAGGGACAACATAAAGGATATTGGGGGGGGGGAGCTTGTCTTATAAATGTTTCCTATCTGTAACTTTATGTACACGATAAGGATCCCACAATCTACCAGGATCAGCCAGGGATCTACCGGTAGATCACGATCTCCTGCTTTAACAGACTCACCTCCAAAGAGCAGTAAAGAAAATGAACAGGCAAGTGATCCATGAGAACATTTCTGATTTTCAGGTGTGCATTCTTGGAAGCAGATTATTCCCGCACAGTTGATTTAAGGGTCTGAAGGAACAGCATAACCAGAACCAGCCTTGAAGACAAACCAGAAAGTTCAACTGATCCAAACGCAATGTCCAGATTATGGGCTGCAGTTGCCTTCCCTTGTTCTAGAGCAGATGGAAATTGCTGCCAGTTCATTTCTGCACCCAATTCAAGCTGCTCATGTTACTGTTATAACCCTTGATGACTTAGGCCCCAAAGATCTGAAATACATCTTCTTTCTTGACAGACTCCCTTGGGTTTTAAGATCAGCAGGTAATTTTACTGCCCTCATAAGTCTTTTTGGAGTGGGGCTGCCTGGGAGAGGCTAGTCCCAATGGAAGTGCATTTGGCTTCCTCACTATAAAAGTTCCAGTGACACCTGAGATGTGTGTTTTCATAGTCCACCCTATTTCTGTGATTGCAATCTGTTTTTAATTTTGAGAAAGGGAGGAAGGAAGGAAGGAAATGATTGCACACCTGATCTTTTGAAAATACAAGCATTGAAATCCAACCATGGAGGCCCCTGTAAATTCACTCATACTCTCATACTATGGAAAAGCTTTCAATAAGCCCATAAGTGACTGTTCCCCCTTTTGCTTTTTAAGTTAATTATCTGCAAGGAACAAGAGAAGACTTCCATTCTTTGCCTGTGCACAGTTGTTTACAGTATCCAAAGCACAACACGTTTGTGGTTTCAACGAGACATTTGTAGCCTTGGGAGCTGTTACACGGGGGGGGGGGGGCTGGAGTCATTGCTAATCACTCAGATCGGTGCTCAAGCAAACCCACTTAATTGAAATTGCCTTGTTGAACAAGTCATTAAAAATGTTCTTAAGATTTAATTTTGAGCTACATGAACTGATGGCAGCATCCTTTGTTCCCATGTACTGGTAACAGCTCCTGATCAGCTTGGCAAAAGCAGATGTCTCTGAGAAGTTATAAGCAAAGCATGGAGGAACAACAAATAACTAACACCACCAACTCACATTAACTGTAGAATGAAGCTGTACACGGGAACAGCACTGCATCAATCTTAAATCAAACATATAAGTTGTCATAATATGAGCTATAAATGTAATTATAAATAGAAAATGTCAACAGCAGATATATAGATACATTCTGCATTCCTTTCTTTTTCTTTTCTTGTAGGACTGACCTAAGGAAATGCTTCTTGCAGTACATCAAACAATAGTCATGATAGACACCACCCCAACACACAGAGGCAGGAAAAATGCTGGGGGGTGGGCAACAGCAGGCCTGGTTTTTGTCTTGCAGTGACATTTTTCCTTCTAAGGGCCCTCCCTGCCTTTCTTTCTGAAATGTGAATGAAGTTTCTCAATGGTAGGACAAAGTCAATGTCAAGGCTGGGATTTGGCTCCAGGTGCTCATTTGCAAATAGACCATCCATCATATGAGCCAGAAAGGGGAATAGCTCCAGGTTTCTGTGTCATACAACTGAGATGTGAAATGCCACTTGGTGACACAACATTACTGTTAGACCGCAACATAAAGAGAGAAGCAGAAGTGAGGAAAACAACAACCAGGGGATTTGTTTCAAAGTTTTCTTCTGGTGCTTGGGGGTGGGGGGTGGGATACGAATATTCAATCATTTTCTCTTTGTCAAAAGAGATCAGATACAAGAGATGTTGCTAGCCAAGGAGAAATAAAATTTCTTTTGAGTAACTTGAGATTCCTATGTACATGAGTGAGAGAGAAGGTGTGGGAAATGATAGATAAAACAGTAAGTGGAGGAAAGAGGAAGTGAACCATCTGAATGGTGATGTGGCAGTCAGCCAAAACACCAGATGGAAATGATATGAGTCCACTCTTGTATCTGATCAGGAATATGCAGCTAGTGGAGAATGCAGTGGCCAGACGGCTCAGAGGAGCAGGCTGCTGGTGTTATGAATCCCCTGGAGGTATTACAGGATGGTTTCATCCCAAGGCAGAATGATAAGAGCTCTAACAATTGGATCTGCAAGGCCCTAGTGGGATGGGGGAAGTGTCAAAGGAGGTGTTATCCAGGGATGGGGTAATGATCATGAAGGATGATAACATGGATTAGCAGAGGGGTGCTTTGGTGACATCAGACACCCTTGGTCAGATTACCCTCTGCCATAGAGCTGCTTCTGGCACCTCCCACTATTTTGGATGTACCTCCTTGAGAGAAGGAGCCTGTTGATAGCATACTGGATTCTGAGCCAGCATGGACTCAACCTCTTCACAAGCTGCTTGTGACGGAATGGCCTGGTGGGCAAAAGAACTCCAGGGTGCAGAGAGTTAAACCCCAACCTCCTGGATAAATGACACATTCCATTCCTGAGGGGCGGGACTGCCAGGGTTTTAAAAGGAATGGGAGGGAGTTAATTCGGGAGAGAGAGTTGTGGGAGCGAGGGAGAGGTGGTTAGGCAATTGGCAGGTGGCAGTTAGGGAGTTGGTAGAGAGTAGAGTGTTAAAGAGGGATGCAGGAGCTGTATGAAGAAAACTGTGTTAAATAAAAAGAAGATAGGTGCTTTTAAGAACCAAAGAAACTCATGTTTATAAGTTAAATAATAAAGTTAATTGTGCTTAAACATTCACTGACTCGGCAGTGTCTCAGTACCTTCAGAGGTGTGACAAAGAGGGGAGAACAAAGCTTTCCTGGGGAAGAGGAAACTGTTTGCTGTTTCTCCTGTCATACAAAGGGCTGGTTAGCGAAGCCGAAGGAGCCACATAGTTGCCTAAGGGAGAGGCACACTGTAGCAGTAGGGATCCCAGGGAGGGAGACCCCACTGGTGGCCATAGGTTTCGAACGCAGAGCCTGAGGTACTCTGGAGACAAGTCCTATTTGGACTCTGGAGGTTTTTTTCTCCTGTTTGTGGAGAAGCACAGGGAGAGCCTCTGAGGTTAAAGCAGTGAGGTGGGGGATCCATCACATTTTTGGTGGCAGCGTCGTGATCTGAATCCACAACCATAGTTGAAGTTTGTGGGAGTTTTAAAACGATATTTTCCAGAGAAGGAAAATGGCACATTTAAGAAAAGCAAGAGAGGCTAAAGGGGATGAGAGGACAGAAGGGACTGAGGGGAGCCCAAATTCTGAATTAGAGCTTATGAGATTGAGAATTGAGATGTCTCGAATTGAAGCTGAGAGGGAAAAGGAAAAGATAGCGGCTGAGGAGAGAATGCAGTCTGAGAAATTAAAAACACAATTGGAGCAGGAGAGATTGCAAATGGAAAAAGAGATACAGCTGGGGAGAATGCGTTTGGAAGAGATTCAATTAAGAGGAGAGGTAGCTCCAAATAGAGAAAATGTGGAGGTTACCTCAGCAAACCTCAAAAGGTTCCCAAAATATGTAAATGGGGATGATGCCGAAAGCTTTCTATTCAGTTTCGAACGCATTTGTCAGGAATTAAAAATAGCTGAGGCGGACTGGATGATGTATCTGAGGCCTCAAATATGTGGCATCTTGAGTGAAATATACTCAGACTTAAGGGATACTGAACTATCCAGTTATGAGATATTTAAGCAGCGGGTGAGAGTACGCTGTGGGCTAACTGCTGACCAAAGCCGAAAAGCCTTTAGAGAACTAAAAAGAGGTCCCAAAGAGACATTTTCTCAGCTGGCAAGCAAGCTAGATCGTTTGCTGGACAGGTGGATTCAGGGGAGCGGGGTGACAAGCTTCCAAGAATTAAAACAGCTAATTTGTGTGGAACAGTTTTATAAACACGTCCCTATGAATCTACGCTGGTTTATTAAAGACAAAAGGCTGATGGATGTGGCCAAAATGGCTTTAATATTAGATGAGATTGAAGGAGATTGTCCTGAAATGCTGATTCCAAGGCAGTGGCCAAAGAACAGGCAGCGGAAGCCTTATGAAAAAGGGGAGAAAGCAGACAGGGCTCCTGACAAAGCAGACACTCCAGTAGTCAGAAAAATATCTTGCTATTTTTGTGGATTAGAAGGTCACATAAGATCAAGATGCCCGCAATTAGCAAAAAAACAAAATGCCAACACGGCTACCAAGTCAGTAAAGTTGCTAACCCAAGCTGAGGTAAAAAAAATCACCTCAGGAAAGTAACCCCGAATCAACTGTCAGTGCCTCAGAGACTGTGGCTAACATAAGGCAGGTCTGGAGAGCTGATCAGGGGATTAATAAAGACTTTATGGAGCCAGTGATTTTAAATAATCAAGAATATTTGGGTTTACGTGACACAGGTGCAGAAGTGAGTCTGGTTAGATCACACTGTGTGACACAGGATCAGTACCTTAAAGACCAAACTTTTAGTCTGAAGGGAATATGGGGCCCTGAGTTCGAGGTTCCGGTAGCAGAAGTGGATATTGTTTATAATGGCGTGAGGAGAAAGTGGAAAGTGGGCGTCTGGGATAACATCGATACACCATTTCTGATAGGCAATGATGTGACCAAGCCTGAATTTAAGGTTCAAGTTATCACTAGAGCACAAACCTCCACAAAAGGGAATCCATTAACTGCAGTAGAAGAGGCCCAAGCCGATCCTGAGGGGAACGGAATGTTGGGGAGAATGTCAGTTGTAACCACCATAACTGCCACCAGGGCCCAGTCCCTAGCAGAACAGAGGGAGGATGAAACTCTAGAGGGACTGTGCGAAGAAGCTAAAGGGCAGTACAGCAAAGTGGTGTCAGTAGAAAGGCCCAGGGTTTCTTGTATAAAGGAGGAACCATTAATTAGTAAATCTGAGAGAGGCAAAACTGCAGCTGAGTGGAAAAGCAAAGAGCAATCAGTGTTGCCAGAGAAGACCAGTCTGCAAGAGCCGCAATTGGCACATGAGGCCCCCACAACAGCGCATTTTGAAATAAGCCAAAAGGAGAGCGTCCAAAACCAAATTTACTGGACTGCTATAAACAAAGACACCAGAGGTTCTAAAAGTGAGAACAGTTTTATTTTAGACCTCGGGGACAGAGCCCTAGGATTACCAGAGGAGATTCCTTTGAGAGAGAACATAAATAAGACTGTGTTAAAAGTCCATGGAAATGATTTAGCAAGTCAGAGCTTACATAAGGAGCTCATAGCTGACTTGGGTATGAAGAAGGTGTTGCCACTTGGCGGAGTTAGCTGTTTAGAGACTGCAAATAACTCTCTGCAAGCCGAGGAGCTTGGTAAAAAGGAGGGAACAGCAGCCTCGTCTGTAACACCTTACCCTTACCACCAACAGTACAGTGTGGATGAGTGGTGTCAACCTTTTGTGTTGAGTTTTGACTTAATTAGTCAGGAAAGCAAATATAGCCCTTCTGAGCTGGCTAATGGACAGCAAACTAGTACACTTTTACAACTATTACTGCCTGAAGGGAAGGAGGAAGAGAGCGTGGCATATCCAGTGATTATATCTAGCATATTGGAGATGCATCGCTATGTGCCAGAGACTAAAAGGCAAGCTGTTGGCCAGGCGCAAAGGGCACAGCAATGTTCGACATCAGGGGTTGTATACCTGATGATGAACGGGAATCCCGTGTGTGGCAAAGGAGCAGCTCGAATATGTAAACATGCTCCTCATTCGTCATCTTGTGATCCTGCTAAGGCTGAGTATGTTCCAGCGAGGAGTCGGAAACAGCGCGAGGCCCACAGGAAAAGGATCGCCCGAAAGCGAAAGCGGCTTGAGATTTGCTTGCGCCGGACTATTGCACTGAGAGGCATGTTCCAGTACCATCTGAAACTGTCTGCAGAGTCGTCAGTGCGAGGCAGAAGATCTGCTCAACGCATGGCCGGTGCAGCGCAAAGAAGGAAAAGCGATGCGGCAGGAGGAGGAAAAAGGGCGTGTTAAAGGCAACAGTTTTCTTCCAATGCAGAGACGTCAGGAGTCCCACTGACTAACGCAGCTAAGGACAATCTTATGCACCAATTATCGAGACTTATTCCTTCTAAAGTCATCATTGACTGGTGGGAGGAGGGTTTCTTTTTATTTATTAGGTGTCGCAAGAAGAATTGCTGAGAACAAGTGTCTTCATCGTTTGGGGAGGATCTACTGTACTTTTGTGGACGGTGATAACATGATCTTTTTAAAGACAGCAATGTATTTAAAGGTTGCTTGAATGTAGAAAATGTTTATTGTATAGTTTTTAGGAAATACCCCAAATTTTAATAGAAGGAAAGGTTTAACCTTGCTGTATATGTACATAGGTGGGTATTATTGGGAAAATGCATTCTATTTCTTTTGAAATGTTAAAGTGTATAGTGCATATGTAAGTGTGTATATCTGAAGTCTAGGTTAACTGCAGCTATAGGTATAAGTTTAGCAGGGGAATTGAGAGTTGCAACACAGGTTTGTGTAAACAGCGCACCTGGGGGGAAGGTAAGCCAGGGAATTCCCGACTCTATCTCCCTGCTTCGGCATTACTCTGATAATTTTGAGTATGCCTGCGCAAGGGTTTTCGGGGGAGGGGAGAAAATGTGACGGAATGGCCTGGTGGGCAAAAGAACTCCAGGGTGCAGAGAGTTAAACCCCAACCTCCTGGATAAATGACACATTCCATTCCTGAGGGGCGGGACTGCCAGGGTTTTAAAAGGAATGGGAGGGAGTTAATTCGGGAGAGAGAGTTGTGGGAGCGAGGGAGAGGTGGTTAGGCAATTGGCAGGTGGCAGTTAGGGAGTTGGTAGAGAGTAGAGTGTTAAAGAGGGATGCAGGAGCTGTATGAAGAAAACTGTGTTAAATAAAAAGAAGATAGGTGCTTTTAAGAACCAAAGAAACTCATGTTTATAAGTTAAATAATAAAGTTAATTGTGCTTAAACATTCACTGACTCGGCAGTGTCTCAGTACCTTCAGAGGTGTGACAAAGAGGGGAGAACAAAGCTTTCCTGGGGAAGAGGAAACTGTTTGCTGTTTCTCCTGTCATACAAAGGGCTGGTTAGCGAAGCCGAAGGAGCCACATAGTTGCCTAAGGGAGAGGCACACTGTAGCAGTAGGGATCCCAGGGAGGGAGACCCCACTGGTGGCCATAGGTTTCGAACGCAGAGCCTGAGGTACTCTGGAGACAAGTCCTATTTGGACTCTGGAGGTTTTTTTCTCCTGTTTGTGGAGAAGCACAGGGAGAGCCTCTGAGGTTAAAGCAGTGAGGTGGGGGATCCATCACACTGCTCATCCCACCCAGAAGAATTCCCATTTGCTTTCCTAGTCTCAGGACTCTGGCTATTTGCCAGGCTAAGTTCTGTGCCTGGCCTGTTCATTGAAAGGAAAGTTTGGGGGACTTGCTGCTTATTGGTCCATGTATTAAAGGTAAAGGTAAAGGGACCCCTGACCATTAGGTCCAGTCGTGTCCGACTCTGGGGTTGCGAGCTCATCTCGTATTATTGGCCAAGGGAGCTGGCGTATAGTTTCCAGGTCATGTGGCCAGCATGACAAAGCCACTTCTGGCGAACCAGAGCAGCACACGGAAACGCCGTTTACCTTCCCGCTGTAGCGGTTCCTATTTATCTACTTGCATTTTGACATGCTTTCGAACTGCTAGGTTGGCAGGAGCTGGGACCGAGCAACGGGAGCTCACCCCGCCACAGGGATTCGAACTTCTGACCTTCTGATCAGCAAGCCCTAGGCTCAGTAGTTTAACCCACAGAGCCACCTGGGTCCATGTATTAGCTTGTGCTTAATTGTGTATCTAATTCCCCTTGAACATCATGTAACCATCCTTTTCTTATGTACCATTCACATTTAATCATTTAAATCTTTGGCAGACACCAAGCTGGGAGTTCAAGTTTTTCTTCTGGCAGTGAGGACCAGGACAACTGGCAACATGTTGCTCAGCTGTCTCCAGGCAAGGTCCAAGGCTCTTGTGTTAATTGGCATAGCCCTAACCACTCCCAATGGGCATTCACTAGGCAGAGTGAGGCAGCTGCCTCAGATGCTGGAAGTACAATGTCAAATCTTGAGCACGCCATGCAGTTTGACCTGGCACCACATAACATCACCAGCTATCCTCAGATGTAGTGAAGAAGACTGACCTGTCTCCAGTGTTCAAGTAAGATAAAACTGCCAGTCTAATCAGCTTCAGTATTTGTAATGGTGGTTGGAGATGACACCTTTGTATCTCTTGCCTCTGGCAGTTAAATACCGTGTGAGAAATATCTTAGTAGGGTCAGTACAGGAACTATTATAACTAAGCCCTTGTGTGCTCACAGAATTGTTCTCAAAACTTTTGTATTCCTTCTCTCTCTCTCTCTCTCTCTCTCTCTCTCTCTCTCTCTCTCTCTCTCTCTCTCACACACACACACACACACACACACACACACACACACACACACACACCAGGATCAAATTGGGAAGAGGATGGGTTTTAAATCTGAGTTAAGAAGAACTGCTTGTATGGTTTTCTGTAATCAAAAGCACAGGACCTATGCATTGGTGTTCCCTAATCTTCTGTATTTATACATTGCCAGAACCAATAGTTTAATTCTAACAAATTGAACAAAATTGTAAAATCATTCATTTGCAATTCCCAGCAGTGTAAGGAGCTAGACAAAGTCCTGTCAAAGAGCAGTGATTTGCAGTGGAGAAAATATAATGTCAAAGGCTTGGCAATAACTTCCCTTTTGGCTCATATGATGAGCCAAGAGATTGCAGACAAATCCCTTGAGTCAAAGCACCACACACAACAAACAACAACAACAACAACAACAACAACTTATTGCTTGGAAAACTAGCTATAAGGATGACCTCAACTGCTATGGTGTTGGAGCCTGGTGCAATTTGTTATTGGATAATTTAATTTGCAAGTGGTTAATACTCACAGGCTAGAACCCAGCAAATTAAATCACATTTCAAGATGCTCCAATTCGATTAGCCTTTCTGTTTATTAATAGAAGCTGTTATCCAGAATGTCAAGCAGTGTGACATGGCTGTGGCCTCTTTCCACCTGATGTGTGAGAGATATGGCGGCCCAGAAACAACAGCTTTCCTTCTGTGCAAAAAGAAGCATGTCCTTTTACAATAAGAGTATTTGTTGCAGTGACAGCAAAAAGGAAATGCATCCCTCCCTCCCTCCATTATTTTCTCATATCCCTGCCTGTTTAGAATAATAGAATCATAGAACTTAGAATTGGAAGGGACCCTGAGGATCATCTAGTCCAATCTCCTACAATGCAGGAACACACAGCTGTCCTATACGAGGATCAATCCCACAACCTTGGCTTTATCAGCACCATGCTCTAACCAACCAAGAGGTGTTCTGGATACATCCTGCAATGCATAAGTGGTGTAGTATGTTGGGCTAAGACCTGGATACCAGGATTAAAATAGCCACTCAGCCACAAAGCTGCCTGAAGGCCAGTCAGTGCCCCTTAGCCAAAACTACTTCACAGGATTGTTGTGAGGATAACATGGAGAGGGAGTAGAACCATGAATGCCAAATTGAGCTCATTGAACGAAAGATGGGATATAAATGTAACTACTACTACTACTACTACTAGTAGTGACACGGGTGGTGCTGCGGGTTAAACCACAGAGCTTAGGGCTTGCCAATCAGAAGGTTGGCAGTTCAAATCCCCACGATGGGGTGAGCTCCCGTTGCTCGGTCTCTGCTCCTGCCAACCCAGCAGTTCGAAAGCAAGTCAAAGTGCAAGTAGATAAATAGGTACTGCTCCAGCGGGAAGGTAAACGGCGTTTCTGTGCGCTGCTCTGGTTCGCCAGAAGTGGCTTAGTCATGCTGGCCACATGACCTGGAAGCTGTATGCCAGCTCCCTCAGCCAATAAAGCGAGATGAGCACCACAACCCCAGAGTCGGTCACGACTGGACCTAATGGCCAGGGGTCCTTTACCTTTACTACTACTATTACTGTTACAAGCAGGCTCATAGGCAGCATTGCTTGGGCATTCTAAGAAACCAAAGAGATCAGTGTACTTTAGAAATCAGTGGTTAAAATAAGTGCATTTTGAAAGGTTCAGTCTGCCATCTTGATACAAACTGCCATCCAGTTGTAAGGTAAAGGTAAAGGGACCCCTGACAGTTAAGTCCAGTCACGAATGACACTGCGGTTGCGGCGCTCCTCTCGCTTTACAGGCTGATGGAGCCAGCATTTGTCCGCTTCCGCAGGCAGTTTTTCCGGGTCATGTGGCCAGCATGACTAAGCCGCTTCTGGTGAAGCCAGAGCAGCGTACAGAAACGTTTACCTTCCTGCCGGAGCGATACCTATTTATCTACTTGCACTGCATGCTTTCGAACTGCTAGGTTGGTAGGAGCTGGGACCGAACAATGGGAGCTCACCCTGTCATGGGGCCTCAAACCGCCAACCTTCTGATCGGCAAGTCTATTTAAACCACAGTGCCACCTGCATCCCACTATAAATAAAAACCTGTTCCTTGATCTTTCGAATCATCACACAAAATCTTGTTGTGATACCTTAAGAGGTGCCCAAGTCCATAACAAATGAGCAAACAAACTCCAAAATATATACCAGACTAGTGGAAGCTCCCCAGAGCTACCAGGCAATAATAATAAGAAATGTGAGGTTTATATGGTTAGTGTGACTTGTGAGTTTTAGGGCTCTCTCTCTCACACACATGCACACACTTACTTAGGGCTCTGACCTGATCTGGGGAACAATGGACCCAGCTCTGAATTTATTGGGTGGGTGTGTTCTAACATTTATCTTTTAATTGGTCCACCATCCTGATTCAATATGGTGTCTGGTGTCCAAATGAAGATTGCCTCCTCCACTTCAGGAACCCAGTTTGGGTGATGATAGCATGCCAAACTCATTGAAATTGCAACAAACAGGGTAACAATAACTTCAGAGGCAAACAGATCTGTTGCAGTTTGGACCGCTGATGCCACACTGAAGCCACGTTTTTTGTTTTTTGTTTTAAATTTAAACTTTATTGAAATTCAAATCAAAACAACTCCAATCAAAACAAACAGACTCAACTCATAAAAACTCCACTCAAAACAAACAAATTCTACAAATCATACAAAAATATCATATGACCAATTTTACAAATAAACATAAATGAAATCAGATAAAAATTCTGCTAAATTTCCTTGTCTAATCTCTTTGTTCCATCTAGGTCGGGTAGGTTGGAACGAATCATACTATAAATAAACATCACAAACATAATAAATAAAAAACAAACAAACATACCATAAATAAACATAAATAAATAAACATCACAAACAAAATCTTCCTCTCCTTCTACAAGACTTCCACTTATCATCATCTTGGATTCTTTAATTTTTGACTAATTACTGCTTCCCTTACCTTAATAAACTCCCATAATATTTCCTCTTGAATTATAATCCTTACAAACAATACAGAACTTTAGAAATAAATCCAGGATTTTAATGTAGGGCATTGTTTCTTCATGTAATCCCCAAGCTTTCCCCAACTTTGGTCGAATTTCTGTTTGCTACAGCCTCTGATTGAATTAGTTAATTTTGCTAGATCTATGTAACTAAATAATTTCCCCTGCCATTCACTAATTTTTTGAATATCCTGTTTTTTTTCCAATATGTGGCAATCAGTATCCTTGCAGCTGCAATTGCATATAGGAATACGTTTTCATCCTGCTTATTTACTCCTTCATCTAGCATTCCTAATAGAAAACATTCAGGACTCTTCTTTATATTGTATTTCAGTAATTTTTTTAAATTTCTTCATTAATCTGATTCCAGTATGGTTTGATCTTTTCTCATTGCCACCACATGTGTACATATGTCCCCGTTTCTTTTTGACACCTCCAGCATAGATTATCTTTTGTCTTGTACATTTTGTGTAATTTAACCGGTGTCATGTACCATCCAAAAAACATTTTAATCATATTTTCCCTAATTCCCTAACGTCCATGAAATCTTCCATAATCTTTCCCATTGATCTACTTGAATCACTTTAAACGCCCACTTTATCATCGTTTCCTTTGTTAATTCATCTTTCAACTCCCACTCAAGTATTGGGTTGTACATTTTGGATATAATTTTGTTGTTGTTTCTCAGTAGGTGTTCTTCTAGCAGTGAGGGTTCTTCCATAAATCCTTTTTGCAATCTATCTTTATTAAATTTGCTATTTATTTGATGGAATTGAATCCAGCCTGTCAATAGGTATTTTATTTCTTCATATTCTTTTAATTTGAGCTTCCCTTTCTTTTCTTCTATTAGATCTTTGTATTTTCCCCACTTTCCGTTCAAATTCCTCTTCTTCACTGTTAATACTGGTATTTCCACAGGTGACAGCCATCTGGGTTTTTTTTGTTTTTTGTTTTTTTGGTTCTAATAGCCTTTTATGTTTCTCCCATATTTTTTTTATCACATGATTATTGAACCCCTTATTTACTATAACCTTTTTCTTCCCCCAGGTAGGCATGCCAGCCGAATTTATTTTGGTATCCTTCCAGATCTAATAGTTTATGATTGTCTAGCGTAATCCAGTCTTTCAACCATAATAGGCCCACGGCATCATGATATAAATTTAAATCTGGCAGCCACATTTTGGTCTACCATCTTGATTCAAGCCTTAAAACATAGGTGAATATTGCCATCTCCCTCTCAGGAACCAAGTGCCAAGTTGGGCAATGCCTCCACCCTGCAAACCCTCATTCAAGAAATGTGTCTTGAAATATACATCAAAACTGGTCATCACATGCCGATCATAAAGTTATAAGCATATTTTCCTCCACTGTAGAGGATTTGTGTAATTTGGAAAAGGAAATATCAACCAATGAGAGCAGGGGGAAGTTAAAGCTTTATCTCAAAATCTCAGTGTTTTCTCTGACACTGAGAAATTAAGTTATGTGTTGTTGTTTTCCTTCTCCAAAAAACACAACTGTGATTATGAGAGAAGGTTTCCTGTGAGCATTGGTGGATGAAGCAAAAAGTATTCCAATTAATGCACCTGTTTATTTTGGACAGCATAATTCATATTTGTTCCTTTCCCTGTGTGGTGCTTATTAGCAGATCACTCTGGCTTGCTTTATTATATGCTACAGAGCTGGCACACAGTTCCCCTTGATTAAAATATATTAAGATCAATTGAAGCACACAGGAGCCAAAAGGAAGACTTGAGGGTACGGATGGAAGAAAAGGGGGATTCTTCTTTCTAATAACCTAATCTACTTTGCAAAGCTTTTAAGGGCTGGGAACACCATGAAACATTCTAATAAATCACCTTTTGTTCATTCATTCAAATAATTCATGTGTCGTTTATTGCTGAGTGTTGAAAGATCATATATGTTTCATTGTTCTTTTTTGTTTTAACAATCCAGGCAGTTCCCCCCGCCCCTTTTCAATTCATAATGCATTCTCGGGGATTATTAATGGTGTGCTATATCTGCTATGGACCATAAAGGCAAACTCCTCTACCCCTTTTCCATTTTAGTCAAGGATAAAGTAGATGGATGTCAAAGGATGGGAAACAACTTTGTATTCTAATTCAAAAAGAGGTTTGGAATTTTGAAGCAGCCTCTTGGATATGGATCTCCAAGGTGAACTTTGTATGCACCACAACTGGCTGCCAATTAGCTACCAGGCTAAGTTAAAAGTGCCGGCACTGATTTCCAAACTCCTGTAAAGCTTGGATTAAATATTAACCTACCTCTCATTATGTACCCAACCATTTACTGCACTCTGGTAGGAGAGAGGACCTCCAGCAGAAACCATCTCATCAGGAGGAGAATTCAATGCAGTGTATGAATCGAGCCTTTAAAGTGAAAGTATTTATGCTTTGAAACTCTCTCCCATTGCACATCAAACAGACATTATTATCTTTTCAGCACCTGTGTTGTTGGGACAGAACTTCAGGTCAGAAGTCCACAGACCCATCTGACAGAATGAGCAGGAGGACTCACCAATGGAATAGGGCTGGTGAGTCATACTTTGGAGAAAGGGAAGAAATGCATACATTTTCATCTGAAGACGGTGGGACCATGAAGTCCAGTCTAAAATTACCTAACTGAACAACTGTTTCTAATCCCTGGTCACTGTGAATAGAACAAAGGAAACTGCCATATATTGAGTCAGACTATTGGTCCAGGTGTTCCTTGTGAGGAATTGAGACTACTCTAAACTACTCTGAGAATCGTAGCTCTGGGAGGCAAAGAGGAGTCTCCTAACAAAACTCAGCACCCTTAGAAAACTACAGCTCCTAGGCATCTTAGGGGAAGCCATCACTATTCAAAGTAACATCATAGGGCTCCAAATGTATTGTTATGATTCTTTTTTTTGGGGGGGGGGAGATCTCCCTAAAAGTCCTGGGTACCAGATCCTTGCCCCATAATTTCTAGAGTTGTAATTACTAAATGTTTGAAGTCTTCACCCTGGTGCATGGCAGCTTAGTACTGTAAAAAGCCAAGTAGAATCAGCTTTCTGGCCAGGAATCACATACCCTCCAACAGTTATCTGATGAAAACAGGGATGTCCTATTCCATAATATTATTGATAATAATTTTCTTATTTATTATGGATGGATTCCAACATATATAAAAGCAAAATAAAACATTTTTTTTAAAAAAAAACTTCCCTATACAGGACTGCCTTCAGATGACTCAGGGGTCACATAACTCCATACCCTCCAACATTTCCTTAATGAAAATAGGGAGATCCTAAGGAAAATTGGGACATTCCAATATCAAATCAGAAACTGGGATGACTTCTCTAAATCAGGGATGTCCCTGGAAAATAGGGACATGGAGGGTCTGGGGTGGCAACATGAGGCACTCTTGGAGTGTAATGTTCAGCATTGCCTCCAACTAAACAAAGATGTACATATGTGTAAATAAACCTAATTTCTTTAAGACACTAATGTCTCTGCCATGCCTCATTCCAAAGTAACAGAAAGCCTGGTAAAGTGTCAAAACCCCTGGAATCTCACACTCCTCAGCTGAGATTGGGGTGGACTGTTGTCTTAGTCACAGCCAAGAAAATCAGAAATTGCATATAACATTTTGGCTATATTTTGCTACCCATAGTCCTTTGCAAGAAATATTTAGCTCACAAGCTTTTGATTGTTATTAGAACTGTGTGCAAATGGCTTCTCAAAATTCCCCACCAAGTTTGTGGGATTTCACCAATTTTCTCCAATAAATTCAGAAGGATGGGGAGGGGGGGTCACACTATGAGTAGCACCCCTTCACATTTTCCTAATACTTCCCCCCCCACTTTTTTTAATCTGACATTATGAACTGTGTTGGATGCCTGACCACCATTTTGCATCCTGGACTGAGTGTTCCTTCAGGACATTGATGGGAGAGGGTGGTCACCACCAAAAAATGATAAACTAATGTAGCTTAGGCCCATTAATTTCAATGTATCTTCACTAAGTAGAACCAACATTGAAGACAATCCATAATCTCAGAAATTTTCTCATAAAAATGTATAGTGAATGAACTTCTGGATAAGCTCTAATTATTATGCTCATTGAGCAAAAAAGAAAAGATATAATGTTTTCCATTGCAAGGAAAATATTGTTGAACAAATACTTGCTTCTCTTTTTCTCCTTTAAACAACTAGCTGATTTTCTCTCTCACACACATATAAAAAACCTGTTTCCTGTTTCTCTCTATATATGGTGGTTTGTATACAGCATGAGGCTCTGTGAAATGCTTGGTTTTGAAATCCCTTCATAGTTTCTAAGCAAAAATTGTATGGATTTATTGTTTGAAGTTACTGATATAATTGTTAATTAGGGGTTTGAATGGGTTATCTTGTGCAGGAATTTAAATACAAAACATTAAGACCAGAGATGTGTGTAAAAAGTAAAATTGGACATGTACAGTATATTAAAAGTTGCTATCTCACTTTAGCAGACAATCTCAGCTAGCCCACGCATCCAATTGTTTCAAGACTCTGAAGCTCAGGCAATTATTAGTGGCTTAGTCTGAGGCAGAACTTACTAACATGAGCTCAATTGTTTGGAGGAAATAGTAGACATTATAAAGATAAGTGTGCTTGGGAGCCCTATAGAAAAGCTCGTTGGAATCTCTAAAATGATTATGATGTGGGGAGCTTCGTTTTTCAGAATATGGACAGCTGACAGGAACAATTGGTACAGAAAAAATCTCTTTGTATGTCATTTCCATTAACCAACAACTGGAGTGACTTTTTAAAAATTCAATATTCCACAGCTTCAATTTCCCCATAACAGTGGTGGATAGTGCCCATTGGAACTGCTGTAGATGGAGCCAGGACAAATGGCAGACAGAGTACCCATTTTTGTTTTGTCCCAATCCTTCTCCCTGTTGAGTTCTACAATGGAATACATTATAATAATGTATTATTATAACGGAATAATGGAAAACATAATATACTACCAGCAGGGGTGCTAACTTGAATAAAATATTGTGGGAGCTAAGGTAAGCCCCGCCTTGCATAATCAATCACATGATGCAGTGCACACACACCATTTGAATGGAAATGTCTAGCATCATTGTGGGGGCCCGGCTCCCTCAAATATTTCATTGTGGGGGCCAAATCTCCCACAGCTTCTAGGAGTTGGCTCATATGACTACTAGAGTCTAGGGGTCATTTTCAAGCCCATTTTTGCATGTGCTGTAGTTTATAATTGAACAAAGTAGCTAGAAAATCCTCTTTTAAAAGGAAATAAAACAAAAATAAAAGACAGCTTTCGGACTGATCCACACAAATGCCTTTCTGTCTGCATAGTGCTTTAAGAGGTCCAAATCAGGTCAGTACACTCTCTGATATGGAATAAACACATCTCTCAAGCATCACTTCTTAATAGCAAGCTACCAAACATGAAATAAAACTGTTTCTACTACTACTACTACTACTACTACTACTACTACTACTACTACCCTGCCCATCTGACTGGGTTGCCCCAGCGAACCTGGGCAGCTTCCAACATATATAAATACCTAATTAAACATTAAACATTAAAAAACCTTTCCTATACAGGGCTGCTTTCAGATGTTTTCTAAAGGTTGTATAGTTATTTATCTCCTTGGCTGGGGGTGTTGGGTGTGAATTTTCCCTGGCGGAAGATGACAGAACCATGAGACTGATGTAAAATACTCAAACAAGAGTTTTATACTAGAGGGGGAAAACAGGCTTGGTCTGAGATATTGCAGTTCATTGCTGACAAATTCTTAAACTGTTTCTCTCATAAAACACATCAAGTCAGAGTGGCGCTAGAATGAGGGAATAAAGAGAGATTTCTGGGAACAATATCTCCATAACATATATAGAGGCTGGCAGGGTAAATATCAGTTCCTTTTTTGGCTTGCGTGGCAGAGAGAAAAGGTACTACCGGTATCAGGCTCTCTCTATTTGGGGGTAGGATTGCTTTGGAGGTTTTGTGCAAGAAACCCACTTTGGACTTTGTGCAATAAGGAAAGCAGTGGAAAAAGACACCAGAAAATGTGGGATAATGCTTGCTTTGATGCAACTTCATCTAACCTCCCCTCAGACAAATCAGAATGAATGCTCATTACAAAATCCACATTATCTAATCTCATTGCAAGCAAACCAGGATGAAACCTCAATAATTTCCTCCCTCCCTTCCCAGCAGGTGGGCGGGGTTTGCACCATCGTCCCACCCCCTCCCAGCTAAGACAATGGTCAGCTGGCTGGGGGGATGGGGCGAGGGCCAAAGGAAAGAGGCCAACCCCTTGGCTTAATCCTCACTTCGTTTCCTCCTCTTGCAGGTTCAAGTCGTATCCTGAGCACCAGGTGGAGGAAAGTATATTCTTAGTTTTTCGCCTGTCTTCTTTCTCAGAGGTGGTGCCATGGAGGGGGCAAGAAGGCCCCTATCACAGCTTCAGCCACATGGCAGCCTTTGTTGCGCTGGCATTGGCTTGGGGGGGGGCAAAAGGCCCCTCCGCCACTGCCGCCTGCCTTGGGGTGCCTCGCCTGGCCCAGGAGGGTGGCGGGCATCCTGGCTTTTGCTGCATGGCGGCCTTTGTTTGCACTGGCGACGGCTCTGGGGCAGGGTTCGGCATGTGTGCTCACAAATAAATTGTCTGGAAGTATCCAGAAATCCAGAAATCACACTGACTCCCTCCTCCTGCGGCTCATGCAGTCTTTTAATACCAGTAAGTAAGGGATTAAGAATCACAGAGATGTAAATGTCTAGCAAAGGCACTGCCAGGTCACACCTTACCACCTTCAGGGAGAGAGGAAGTATTGTCTGTTTCCTGCTCCTCTCCCTCCCTCTTCGTTTTTTGAACCATGTAAGCTAAGCACACATCTGAGGCTGGTGCTCCAGACCAGGGGTCAGCAATCTTTTTCAGGCATGGGCCGGGCCACTGTCCCTCAGACCATGTGGTGGGCTGGACTATATTTGAGAAAAAATAATGAACGAATTCCTATGCCCCACAAATAACCCAGAGATGCATCTTAAAGAAAATCGCACATTCTACTCATGTAAAAACACCAGGCAGGCCCCACAAATAACCCAGAGATGCATTTAAATAAAAGGACACATTCTACCCATGTAAAAACACGCTGATTCCTGGACCGTACGTGGGCCAGATTGAGAAGGCGATTGGGTCGCATCTGGCCCACAGGCCTTAGGTTGCCTACCCCTGCTCCAGACCTATAATACCTTGTCTGCAGGTGTAGTACTGAATGATGATTGACCTGTTATTACTGTAAATAAAGTATTGAAACCTACTAATGTTGGTGTTCTGTCTGTGTTCTGCTCACTCTGAGAGGGGTAGAGGCAGGGGAGCACAATTTTGAGTACTTAATACTGGGAAATTTGAAGGTCTAACTTAAATTTCCTGTGATTTTCAAATACTCCATAGATCTGTGTTTTAAACTCTGATGGGGGCTGCTTTGGCTAAACACTATTTTTGAATTCAGGCATTCAGCCATTTTTCTTTTCTTTGTAGTTCCCCACCTATCTGGGAATTTGGATTAGCTGATATTCCCAAATTATTTCCCAACAATTATTTCCCCAGTTATTCCACCTTTCCTGAACTCTGGTATTATTTTTACAATCTATCATTTAAAGCAAATAACAGTCACAAGGACTGGGTGAGTCCTGGAATTCTGCAGTTTGGGTGTTAAAGGTCAGAGCAAGCAGGTGCATCTTCAGAAGAATTGCTAATATAAATTCTCAAACTGGATATTCTTTCTATTCATATGCAATTGTTTTCTCCTCTTCATATTTCTGACATGCATCATAACCATCATATATTACTTTTACACCAATCATTCAAATGGGTTGCCCCAGACACTCTGAACAGCTTCCAACGTAATATAAAAACACAGAGATACATCAAACATTTAAAACTTCCCCCAAAAAAGGGGCTTTCATCAGACATCTTCACAAAGTTTTATAGCTGTTTCTCTATTTGACGTCTGATGGGAGGGCATTCCACAGGACAGGTGCCACTACTGAGGATGCCCTCTGTGTGGTTCCCAGTAACTTTACTTCTTGCAATGAGAAGGCCTTCAGAGCTGTACCTCGGTGTCAGGGCTGAATGATGGCAGTGGAGACTCTCCTTCAAGTATATAGGGCTGAGGCCATTTTAGGGCATTGATGTGACATGACTCAATGATTGATTGTATCAACAGTCTTTTGTGTTAGTGTATGTGTGCATGCAGTTGTAAGTCACATTCAAGCATTCTAAATCTCACATGTAATGAGAGAGAATGGGAATGAGTGTTCTAGTTCTGCTACCCCATCTCCAGCACCATCAACCTCCCATGGTTTGAATGTGGGAGAACTACCACTACCACTACTACAATTTGCCATTTTTGAACCAATGCATGAACAAAAAGGTTATCTTTCATATGAAATTCGAACTTCTACAAATGCTGCAATGCAGTGATCCCACCAACCAATGTGTACAAAAATGTTTTTATTAGGGGAAGTTGTACATAAAAATGCATAGATTAGTGAAATAAATGGAAATGTGGGAGTTTTTTTTTAGGGTGGAGGGTGAACAGGAAGCTTTTGCAATGGTGTTCACTAAGATCTCTCTCAACACCTCATGATTTTGTTCCCCCCTCTTCCCACTGTGATTAGACTGGTCTCATGAGGGATCAATACATCATAAATAATTCTGTATGCCCTAGTCTTCAATTGGGCAGGGATAAGATGCATTCCCTTTAATGATGGAAAAGACAGAGTTCCACAGAGGAAAACAAATCCAGAACCAGGGCTGCCTCCAGCCAACAGAACAAAATTATATACATTGTGTTGATAAATAAGGCATGACAGATGTTGAGCTGAATGTAGAAGTGCTAAATTATTCGGTTCCTGGTGGATTCTGTTGAAAATCTTAGTGTGTTCTTTAAGAAATGGTTTGGTATTGAAGGAAGAAGAAAATTTCAATAATATTAGAGTACTTGAATCCTAGAGTGATATCCAGTGTTATTCATACTCAAAGTAGGCTCATTGAAAGCTTAAATTAGGTCCACTGAAATAAATGAGTCTATTCAGAACATGACTACTAAGTCATGGATAGATACCATGGATAGATTCAGTAATTACAACTTGTTTGACTGACTATTGTTAGCAAAGGCTACTGCCTTTGGGAGGGGTGGCTAATACCCCAGAGGAAAGGATCACACTTCAAAATGACCTTAACAGATTAGACAACTGGGCCAAAGCAAAAAGATGAATTTTAACAAGGAGAAATGTAAAGAACTACACTTGGGCAAAAAAAAATGAAAGGCACAAATACAGGATGGGAGACACCTGGCTTGAGAGCAGTACATGTGAAAAGGATCTAGGAGTCTTGGTAGACCACAAACTTGACATGAATCAACAGTGTGATGCAGCAGCTAAAAAAGCCAATGCAATTCCGGGCTGCATCCATAGGAATATATCACCTAGATCAAGGGAAGTAATAGGACCACTGTACCTCACCTCACCTGGTGAGTACTCACCTGGAGTACTGTGTCCAATTCTGGGCACCACAGTTCAAGAAGGATACTGACAAGCTGGAACGTGTCCAGATGAGGGCAACCAAAATGGTCAAAACCTGGAAACGATGCCTTGTGAGGAATGGCTTAGGGAGCTGGGTATGTTTAGCCTGGAGAAGAGAAGGTTAAGGGGTGATATGATAGCCATGTTCAAATAAATCAAAGGATGTCATATAGATGAGGGAGAAAGGTTGTTTTCTGCTGCTCCAGAGAAACGGACACAGAGCAAGAAAGAAAATTCCACCTAAACATTAGGAAGAACTTCCTGACAGTAAGAGCTGTTCGACAGTGAATTTGCTGCCAAGGAGTGTGGTGGAGTCTCCTTCTTTGGAGGTCTTTAAGCAGAGGCTTGACAGCCATATGTCAGGAATGCTTTGATGGTGTTTCCTGCTTGGCAGGGGGTTGGACTGGATGGCCCCTGTGGTCTCTTCCAACTCTATGATTCTATGTGGCCAATTATGTATGTAAACTGGTGCCCATTTTCTGATGCTATGCCAAATCCACAAATATCATCAAAGGCTCTGGATGGCTTTAAAAGATGACTAGAGAAATTCATGGCCAATCAATGGCTACTTCGACATCTTGGTTCTACTTTCATTGTCAGAGGTTGTTTGCCTCTGAATACAAGTTGCTGGGAATTGTAATTCAAGAGAACACCTTCAGGATTCCCTATGGCATCTGTTTGACCGCTCAGAAGCTAAACAGGGTTGTGTTAATGCCCCAACTCTATTCATTATTTTCTTTTTTTCTTTTTTTTAATTTAAACAAACTTTATTAAGATAAAAAACATTTACAAAATATAAACGACAAACAAACACAGACATAAGCAACAAACAAAGGATTAAAGAAAGAAGAAAAAATGAAATAAACAATACTCACTCAAATAACAAAATAAATAATACTTTCAACTTAATACAAACTAAACTTGAACACAAATTTAGTAACAAAATCATAAATACTCCAAAATTATAAACAAATCATATATATATATGTATTTCATACGTGCTCAAATTACATCTCAAATTACATCTCTAGATCATTATTTCATCTGACCACATAATATGTCCTAAAATAAAATACAAATCCCCTTTCTTTCCTCCATTACCCCTCCCCCCTCTTCTCCCTCTAAAAACTGACTTCCAGTCCCCCCTTTGCTCTGGTCTTCTGTTTTTTGTTATGTTCTTTATACGTACTTTTTTCTCCTTTCTTTTTCTCTTGTTTTTTCCTGTGTCTTTTATAAGTCCGCTAGAAGATTGGTTTTTTCTATTAATTTTTTTCTGATATTGTTTAAATGAATTCCATTTTTTTGCTAATTTTTCTTCTTTCACTCCTTTTGTTCTCCCCGCCCTAATTGTTAAATTTTGATAATTTATCAATTTTTCCAACCATTCTTCTTTTGTTGGTACTATTTTGCTTTTCCAATTCTTTGCAATTAGTGTTCTGCTGGCGGCTGTTGCATGCATTATTAATACTTTATCGTTTGTTTTTATTTCGTCACTTATTATCCCTAACAGAAACATTTCTGGGTCTTTTTTGAAGGGGTATAAAATTTTTTTTTTTAATTCATTATAAATTTCATCCCAATTTTTTTTGATTTTTTTACATTTCCACCAGATATGTAATTGGGTCCCTGGATCTTCTTGGCATCGCCAACAAATATTGTTTGCTCCTTTATACATTTTTGATAATTTGGTAGGCGTCAAATACCATCTGTATTGCATTTTAAGGAAATTTTCCTTCAGGTCATAGTTTGTCACTAATCTTAGATCCCGCTTCCACAGGTTTTCCCATTTTTCAATTGTTATTACCTTTCCAAAGTCTTGCGCCCATCTAATCATTGTTTCTTTCGTTAATTCGTCTTTTGTTTCCCACTCCAAAATCAATTGATATAGGTTTTTTATATATTTTCCTTTTCTTCCTAATATGATTTCCCCAAATTTCGACATTTCATTTTCAAACCCTAATTTATTATCCAATTGGAATCTCTGCCTTATCTGGTGATATTGCAGCCATACAGTGCAATAGTTTTTTATTTTCTCATAGTCTTTTAGGCTCCACTTTCCATTTTTCTCCTCCAGGATCTCCTCATATGTTGGCCATTTTGTTTTCATATTAATTTTCCTTACAGCTTCTATCTCGAATGGTGACACCCACCATGGAGTTTTAGGTTCTAAAATTTTATGATATTTTTTCCAAATTTTGTATATTGACTTTCTAATTATATTATCCATAAAACAATTGTGATTTTCCATTTTTTCTTTCATTAAATATCTATGCCAGCCGAATCCAAGTCCCGCTCCTTCCAAATCTAGCACTAAATTATTTTTGAGTTCTGTCCAATCTTTTGCCCAGACCAATCCTGCCGCATCGTGGTATATTTCCAAATTTGGTAGTCCGAATCCTCCTCTATCTTTGGTGTCTATTAAAATTTTATATTTTATTCTAGGTTTTTTTCCCATCCCATACAAATTTTGTAATATCTTTTCGCCACTCATTAAAACAATTCACTCGACCCCCTAAAATTGGCAAATTTTGGAACAAAAACATTAACTTGGGCAATATAATCATTTTTATAACTGAAATTCTTCCCAAGATTGAGAGTTTTAATTTAGTCCACATTCCTAATTTTTGTTTGATTTCTTTCCAGATTCTTTCATAATTTTCTTCATATAAATCAATATTTTTCGCTGTCATTTGTATCCCTAGATACTTTATTTTTTTCATTATCTCAATTCCTGTTAGCTCCTGTAGTCTTATTTTGTCTTTCTCATCCAATTTTTTTACTAACATTCCACTTTTTTATAATTTATTTTTAATCCTGCCAATTTTCTGAATTTGTTTATTCTCCTAATTGCCTTTGGGATGCACTCTAGCGGGTTCTCAGTTGTTATTATTAAATCATCAGCAAAGGCACATGCCTTATATCTGTTTTTCCCGACTTTAATCCCCTCAATTTCGTTATCTTCCCTTATGCTTTTCATTAATGTTTCTAATATTATTATAAACAATAATGGGGACAATGGACACCCCTGCCTGGTTCCTTTGTGTATTTCTATTTTTCCTGTCAATTTTCCATTGATTACAATTTTTGCATTCTGCTTTTTATATATAATTCCAATTGCTTTGGTTAATTTTTCTCCCAATTCTAATTCGGACAATACTTTTTCCAGAAAACACCATGAAACATTATCGAACGCCTTCTCGGCGTTGACTGATAAAATGCCACCTTCTTTACTTCTGTCACTCTCCAAATATTCTAGAATATTAATAACATTTCTTATGTTGTCTCTTATTTGTCTTCCTTTGATAAATCCCGCCTGATTTTCGTGTATTATTTCGTCTAATATCAATTTTAATCTATTTGCCAATACTCCCGCATAAATTTTGTAATCGCAATTTAATAATGATATGGGCCTATAATTATTTGGTAATTCTGGATTCAAATTTGATTTTGGAAGCAATGTTATTGTTGCTTCCCTCCAACTCTCTGGAATATTTTCTTTATTTGGTAATTCATTTATTAACTGTTTTAGAGGCGTTATTATAATTTCTTCCAGCTCTTTGTAATATTCTAGTGGAATGCCATCTGGCCCTGGTGATTTTCCTATTTTCATTTTTTGTATCACTTCCTTAATTTCCTTGTCTATTCATTATTTTCATTGCCATGATCCTACACTTTGTCAAAGGGAAACTCCCAACTGGAATAGAAATCATATATCGAACAAATGGAAAGCTCTTTAATCTGAGCAGGCTGAAAGCAAAGAGTAAGGTTAATGTATGCTAATGACAACATAGTTTGTGCCTGCTCAGAGGAGGACCGCCAAAATCCTAAATATCTTTGCAGAAGCTTATGAAAAGCTTGACCTATCACTCAACATCCAAAAAACCAAAGTGTTGCACCAACAAGTACAAAATAACCCCTGTGCAGTGCCACAAATCCAACTCAGTGGTGTTACCATTGGAAAATGTTGATCACTTCTCCTACCTAGGCAGTTACCTTTCCACAAGGGCCAACATTGATGCCAAAATCCAGCATTGCCTGAGCTCTGCGAGTGCGGCTTTCTCCTGATTGAAGTGCAGAGTGTTTGAGGATCGGGACATTCACAGGGAAACCAATGTTTGCAAAGCTATTGTACTACCAACCTTACTATATGCTTGTGAAACATGGACTCCTCGAAAGATTCCATCAATGATGTCTCTAAAAAATTTTACACATCACTTGGGAAGACAGGTTAACTAATATCTGTGTACTGGAAGAAGCAAAGATCACTAGTATTGAAGCAATGATTCTTCAACATTAACTTTGTTGGACTGGTCATGTTGTACGGAATCCTGATTATCATCTTCCAAAGCAACTACTCTATTCTGAACTTTAAAATGGAAAGTGTAGTGCTAGTGGTAAGCAAAAGAGGTTTAACGACTGTCTCAAGGCAAATTTTTAAAAAATGTAGTATAAACACCAACAATTGGGAAAAACTTGCCTGTGACATGGGGTGAAGATAGACATCCATAAAATCAAAGAATTGTAGAGTTTGGTCATCAAGTCCAACTTCTTACAAGTCAAAAACCACAGCTAAAGATTATTTAACAGATGGGCCATCCAGTCTCTGTTTAGATATACCCAGTGAAGGAGAGTCAACCACCTTCTGATCCATCCATCTCCACTGATACAAAAGGGGGGGGGAGTTTAAGTCTGATGCAATTTTTGTTGGCTTACTAAATCACTTGAAAGCAACAGAGTGAAGATAAAATCACTCTGTGGAGAGGGTGAGCCTTCTTTAAAATGTTGATTTAGAAGAGTGTCTCTACCTTAGATTGCTCATTTTAATAATAAAAAGGAGCAAGGGGAATCACAGATGCACTTTGGAAAAGCTTTGAACTCTGTTTATGATCTATGTTGCTTTTGGAATTGAAGTAGTTTGTCAAGAATGATTGCTTTAGAAATAATATTACTTCTAATGGATAATGCTGCAGTGAGTAGAATCTCTAGGTTTTAAAATTTCTTCACATGTTTATAAAACTGGAGCTCATTAATGAGAGAGCACATCTTTTTTTCCATTATTTGCTGCATGAACTTCATCTAATTTATACAGCATTGAATCAAGGATTTGGTATTTTCCTGGTTAGCAATAATCACCGCATACAGTGATAAGAATGTGTATGCTGGTAAATTCAGTTTTCATCTATTGCCATTACAAAAAGTTAAGAAAGAATTATATAGCATTCCATGGTTGCAGCAGCTGGCAAATGTATGATTTTACAGAATGAGCAATCTAAAACTAATCACATTTTATAGGAGAAAAAGAGTTTTGCATTCTTTCATGGAATTGTTTGTGGTATTCAAAATACAATACTGTTATCCTGCTTTCTAAGCAAAGTTATCTTTTCAGGATGTCCTTAAATATTCATGCCACGGAATGGAGAATATGCACGAGATGTTTGGTTAGAACTCCCAAGGTGTCAGTCTCAAATGAGCTGGTCCAAGACAAAAGTGTGAAAATGCGAGGTTTTGTTTCTTCCTCACAAGGTGTCGAAATCAGTGCCAGAGTGAAAGAAGACAAATGAACCAGCGGAAATATGAACAAAACATAAATCTAGCAGATTGAAGATTGCAATGACATATAAGGCCGCAGGGCCAAGCCTCATCCCACTCTGTGGAATGCCCTCCCACCGGAGGTCAAAGAGAACAACAATTACCAGACCTTTAGAAGGCATCTCAAGGCAGCCCTGTTTAGGGAAGCTTTTAATGTTTGATGGATTTCTGTATTTTAGTGTTTTGTTGGAAGCCGCCCAGAGTGGCTGGGGGAACCTGGCCAGATGGACGGGGTATAAATAAATTATTATTATTATTATTATTATTATTATTATTATTATTATTATTATTGATATTATGAAAGTTATGTCCTCTCAATTTCAGGGGTACATACAGATATGTTATTGTTTATGTTATTTCGAAGGAGCCCAGGGGAACAAACCCACATACAATTTAAAAAACAAAAACCAAGCAAAAACATTCTAACACAGATTTAAACATTCTAAAAACAATTAAAATTAAAAACACCTATAAGCAGTTACAGTTAAAACAAATCTAAAACAATTACAGTTGTAACTGCATTACATTAGAAGAAATGTGAATTTTCGAGGAAGTGTGAATTAGGTAGATTCCCATTTGTGAACTTATGCCTATCTCAACTCAATTTCTACATTTAAGCTGAAGATTGGGAGCTGAACTGAGTAAGAAGCACAGCAGAGCAAAAGGGGGATTCGGAATTCTTATTTCTACCAACATCCGCTCCATACCAAGGCCCCTCCCTTCACTTAGGACATATGCCATGACTACTCTGCTCCACCTTAACAAGAAGGCTCTGTTGATTATGAATGCCTACATGCCCCCAGTGCATCAGAAATCAGAGATCAAAGCCCAATGGGGTGAGCTGGAAGGATATGTTGCAGACATTATACTGCAAGATCCAAATGCAATGGTGGTACTGGGAGGGGTCTTCAATGCCCGACTACGGCTGAAGGACCAAACTTTATACTCATGGCTTGGTCATACCCATAGCTGTCAACCCTCCCGTTTTTGGCGGGAAACCCCCAGATTTAAATCCTTTTCCCGCCGCAAGCCCAGATTGTTAGATATCCCAGAAATTTACCGGATTTCAAAGGAAGCAGGTCATCTCCCTCCCCCTGCTGGCCCGGGAGAGTCTGCGGCTCTTCTGCTGTGGGTTCTGCCAAGCGAGGGGGAAGGAGGCACTCATGGAAATGATCCTCCCAGGCAGGAGGGGGCGCTCATTGCCACGCGCCTTCAGGACGCAGGCGGCAGCTTATCCCCAAGCTGTTTCCCTCCCCCACCTCCCCTTTCCCCCTCCCTTCCTTTCCTTCCTTCCATCAGTCCATCTGTTGGGGTGGTGCATGCGTTCCAGGGGCGCAGGCCCAAGCCTCATTCCCCTCGCGCTTCCCTCACGGTCTCAGAGCAGGCTGGGTCCCGGCCTCCCTCCTCATTCCCAGGAATGAGCAATTCTTCTCAGGAGGAGAAGCCCCTGAAGCTGCTGAGGGAGATGAGCAAGTGCTTCGACTGCGACCAGCGCAGCCCCACCTACACCGATATGACGGTGGGTAGCTGTGGCAAGAAGAGTTTGTGGCTTTAACCCCCCACACCACCACCTCTCTTTCCTTGGCTGGCCCCATCAAGCACAGGTGCTGCTGTTGCAGCCACTGGGAGCTCCATCGCTGCCAGGCAGGAGCCACGCAAGAGAAGCATTTGCCTCAGAGGGGAAGAGACTCGCTTCCCTCAGCTGCTCTTTGTTGAACGTGGCATCGACGAGGAGCAGATGGAGCGCAGGGCTCTCCCAACCCGCAACACACACACACACACACAGCCCTTGAGCTTCTCTTCAGCACCCCTTTACTGGCCCACACACAAAAACACACACCTTGGCTTGATTCAACACACACACACAACCCTTGAGTTTATTCAACACCCCCACCCCTTTATTTGATTCAACACCTCCCCCCCCACACACCTTGACTCGATTCAACACACATGCACACACAGCCCTTGAGTTTATTCAACACCCCCTTCATTTGATTCAAAACACACACACACACACCTACAAACACACACATGTACACCTTGACTTGATTCAACACCCAGGAGAGCAAGCCCAAGCTTGCTCTGAATGTGAGAGGGTTTTGCATATGGGGCATCAAAAGCAGCAAAGGATACATGCATTTAGGACCATATGGAGTGCATCTCTCCCCCCTCATTAGAGAATAATAACTGGGACTAGCCGTCAAAAGTCACAGATCAGAGATGCTCATATTTTTCATCAATATAGCAGCTAAAGGTAATTATGTCAGGTCAGAGATGTTACTGTTGTTTATTGATACAGCAGTTAAAGGTGATATGTGAAACCCAGTGACACAGCATCCTCACAGAAAGTAAGAAGCTGGAAGTACCGGTAGGTTCTTCATTATGGCTTTTCTGTGGCAAAGCCCCCCCCCCCCCCGCATGCAGCGCTACTCATCATGCAGATACTTACAGGGCAATTAAAATACCAGCAAGAAAACAGGAATGATAAGCATCAGTTCCACAATACAAATAGAGACTAGAAGCTATGTGTGGCTTCCAAAAGCACAAGAAAGCAAACAGATTATTTATTATTATTAAATTATTATATATTAAATTTGTATTCCGCCCTATATTCATAAGTCTCAGGGCAGCAAAACATAAAGATTATAGAATCTCATAAGCCATAAAAAGGCTACAAATACCCTTAATAGAATAGCACAGTTGTGTGTGACAGCCAGCAAAGAGTAATAGGGTTAGGGTTGACAGCGAGTTGGGAGGAGTTGGGATGGTGTGTAGCCTGGTGTAAATCAATTTGTAGCCTGGGGGGATTACCGCAGTGTGGACTGCCCCTGAGAATCGTAGACTGTCCCCTGGACAGGTGAGGGTGCTGATCCCTTATTTTCAAATCCAAAACTTGACAGCTATGCATACCCCACCAGATTTGGAGGTTGAAGGCCCACCTACAACTCGAGCCTCGAAAGACTTAATGTCGAACTTTGTGCGTTTCTGCCTAGCACAAATGTCTTTCAAATTAAGCCTCTACATTCTAAATAGTGCCCTTGGAAAAATTGGAGACTTCCACATTAGACAGACGCCTTCATACTTAATACTCACACTACATGATGACTCTCTGAGGCATCCGTCTAACACAATTGAAACCAAGAAGGGCATCAAGTGTGGGTGCATATTGGTACCCCTCTTCCACAATATGAACTTCCACCCTACGAAACTAGCAGGAAAGCATATTCCTGTGCAGATGATGCAACAATCCTCTCAAGAACTCCTATAAGCCTTAAAAGAGTCATGAAAACACTAGCAGCATACTGCAAGGACAGCAAACTAAAACTAAATGATCAGAAAACCAAAATCTTGGTCTTTGCCAAAAGGTCCAAACCTTGTTCATGGTACATTGATGGCCATAAGATCAAGCAGGTCACCGGCTTCAAATATTTGGGTATAACTCTTCATTCCTTGGAAAGCAGAAAAGCCCACGGGGGTTATTTTGCAGGGAATGCCCAGAGATTCATAAATGCAATATTCAGGTACCTGAGGACTAAAGGCAGACAGTACATGCCTGCAGCCCTCAAACTGCCATATCCATTGTGCAGCTTATACAATTACCCCCCCCTGCCAATTGTGCACCATTAGAACTGGTACAATCTAAATTCTTAAGATCAGTTGTACAAGTGCCTAAACACGTCTCCAATGTGACCATATGTCTTGAAACTGGATTCATAAGAATCAAGGCTAGAGTATGACTCATCACACTAAAGTACTGGCTGAGACTATCCTTCCTCCTGCGTGGCCTTGCTCCCTTAACCATTAAGAATGGTTTCCAAATTAAATGGAAATGTGCAGTGAAAACATAACAACACATCTAGGCTTCACTCCACAGACCCTACTTGACATGGGGTATGAACAAGCCCAAAAAATCCCATCAAACAGTGTGTGAAATATACAGAACACCAAGCAGATCTAGCCGGGTCCCTGAAATTTTCAATCAGTGAAACCAGAAGACACCTCACCTCCCAAATGCCAAATACAACCAACCTTGAAATTCCAAAATAGTGAAGGGCTTTCACTCTGGTCCGTTGCCAAGCCCTCCCTTCAGCCATCTAGGAAGGCCACTTTAGGAAGACACCATACAAGGAGAAGAAATTCCCATGTGGCTCTGGGCAACTGAAAACAACGGAACATGGCCTTTTTTCACTGCAAATACTATACAGATATACAAGCTAGGTTCCTCTTGTCTGTACTACAAAATCTTCCTAGCAGCACAGAACAACTTTATACCTTCCTGCTACTTCAAGATGAAAACCCAGATGTTACATATTCAGTTGCTAGACTTTGTGCTGCTATGATTGATATTCATTGAAGGATGGTTTGCACCACAAACTAGGCCCCAAATGGAAGACCTGTGCTCCTTCACACTCCCTCCCTTATAGTCAGTTTTATCCACTTGTCTTTGTTTCAATCTTTCTAAGTATGTAAGTTATAAAGGTAAAGGTAAAGGGACCCCTGACCATTAGGTCCATCGTGACCGACTCTGGGGTTGCGCGCTCACCTTGCATTATTGGCCGAGGGAGCCGGCGTACAGCTTCCAGGTCATATGGCCAGCATGACAAAGCCGCTTCTGGTGAACCAGAGCAGCACACAGAAACACCGTTTACCTTCCTGCTGTAGCGGTCCCTATTTATCTACTTGCACTTTGACATGCAAGGTTGGCAGGAGCTGGGACCGAGCAACGGGAGCTCACCCCGTTGCAGGGATTCGAACTGCCAACCTTCTGATCAGCAAGCCCTAGGCTCTGTAGTTTAACCCACAGCACCACCTGCGTGCCAATGTAAGTTATAATCACCTTTTAATTACTAGTTTTTATCCCTTAGCTGTTTTAAGTCTTCTGTGTCCAGTTTATCTTTCTGTTTTATCTTATGCTGGTCTGTGACCAAAATAAAGTTTGATACGTGATACTTGATACTCCTACATTTAAAGTCTTTAATGGCTTAGGATCGGGGTCTCTTAAGGACCATTTCCTCCTGTACATTCCCTCTATATAGAGTCCAATTGCCACCCAAATTCTTCCATTGCATCTCTATTTTTATTGTAATGGGTAAACATCAAAAAGAGGATGTTTTGAGTCTTGGGCATCAATGCTTTGGACTGCCCTTTGCAGGGAAGCCATCTGGCCATTATATAAATCCCATTGGCTGGCTAAACACCAGCTTCTTCAGGAGGACTTTGGTGTAACTTAATGGCTGGCCAAACCTTTCTGCTGCTGTTCAGCTGCTGTTGATTCTGCTGGAGATGATTCTACTGCTACCCAGTTCATTACTGTGCTTTAAGTGATGGTTTCTTATCTAAAAAAATAAATAAATCCCATGCCATTGTCTGCTCTGAACTCTCAAATAGAAGAAAAGTGGAATATACACTACCACAAGAGCAATGCAGTTGTCAGTGGTCCCTGGGAATTTTGGGAGTTTGTGGTGGGGCTTGGAGAGGTTTGGAGTTGCAATGGATCTCATTGCACTTTTGATGAAGCCACGGGGGTTTCATAGATGGGCTTAGAATAAACAGAGCTCTCACTTTAGTGGTTTAGATGCCAAGGCGACATCTGAGGGACACAGAAAGAGAGTGATAGACCCTCCCTCCCTCTCATGTGACTGGAATAGCATTGAGGTAATGAGGGGAAGGGGCTGTGGGAGGAAAAGAGGAATTATTCTCAAGCTCAGATGAAAATCCAGGCCACTCAAGGATCATAGTGTCCACTTCATATTTAAGAAAAGCATTCTGAGTAACCAAGGTTTGTATATTAAATCAATATCATACTTCCTGGTGAGAAATATAGAAATTTTGGCTGTTTACCTTGCCTCATTGCAAACACATCCAGCAGTTGCATCTTCATTTTTTGCCAAAGATTATGCAAACCCAAGTTGTGTGGCTTGCGTTTCCCATCAACAAATATTTGAAGGATAGTTATCTACCTTTGGTACGTAAGAGATCTGATGTGTTTGTGATGGCACTGAATTTACTACATTTTCCACCAGAGGGTGTTGGGCAAGCTTTTGGCAGCCTTTGCAACAAGCACACAAATAAATGGCTATGTGTTTGTTTTGTTTTTTTACTGCCCATTGTGGAATGTGGCATTTTGTTTGTGCTATAAATTTCTTTACAAATGTCCTGACTCAGAAACTGGAGGAAAATGAGAAAGGTACAGGTGAGGGGTTGGGGAAAACTACAAGGAAATTTGGTGGGCATTGTGGGTGAAGGGTGAAGGTAATTTCCGGTTGATGAAATCCTGCATGCTCTCAGATAAAGCAGGTTATTAAACAGGAAATTCACTAAGTTCAGCATCATGTCAGCCATCTGCAGCGGGTGGGAATAAATGGTCCCCCCCCCCCAATAAATAAATAAATAAATAAATAAGGGCACCTTTGCTGTGTAAATGGAAGGAATATTATAGTGACCCCCAAAGGGAAGAGGCAACTACAAAGTGCAATTCACACAGGCTTCCACTTTTAGTATTTTTGGGTAACATACAGAGAAATCCTCACTGTCATCAAACTTAGTTGTAAAAATGGTCTTGCAGGGACCCAGAAAAAAAATTACCATAGTAGAGAAGTTTTAAAACATATTGCTATATTTCTGTGGATATTTCTGCTTTCTCATGTGCATGGATGTTTGAGACAGTGGTCTGAAAATGTGTGCCTCCCATTCAGAAACAGACGATCAGTATAAATTAATGTGAACTTCATCCTGCATATACAATGAAGCTATTTTCTTTCATGAACAATGGTGGCTAATATACAGTCCTGATATGTATGAGTATTGTGGCAAAGTCCAGATGTGCTGGAGTAACTGGAAATGGGAAGGGGTTAATTTCCTTCCTGAGTTTAAATCACCCCATGGATGAGCTAATTGCAGGTGCAAGGTAAGCCAAACCAGTAGCTTTAGCAAACCAGTGTTCTGGCTATATCTGGGATTAATGCATGTTGGCTCAGTTCAATGGCATGTCTGTCTGTCTTGGGAGACAATGGAGGACTGAACATTTGCGGGTGAGGTCAAGCTGTTGGATGATTGCGGCACCTGCTGTGGCTGTAGAGACCAAAGTAGGAGAGACACGTTTTGTTGCAGCTGGGCCAGATGAAGGCATCCAGATGTGCTGCTGCAGAGGCACCAGGGCATTTGTTCTCTCTGCACTCTTCCTAGCAGTCATTTCTCCTTTGGTTGCTGCTATAGTAGTCTGCAGTTAGTCTCCGAGTCATCAGTTTGTTGGTGTTACTTGTCCAGTGTTACATCTTGAATTTCTGGAGTTTATTTGGAGCAATGGAGATTCTTTGTACTTATATGTACAGTGGTGCCTCGCTAGACAAAATTAATTCGTTCCACGGGTCTTTTCTTATAGCGAAAAATTCGTCTAGTGAATCCCATAGGAATGCATTGATTTTTTTTTGCCCATAGGAACGCATTAATTGAATTTCAATGCATTCCTATGGGAAACCGCGATTCGCTAGACGAATTTTTCGTAAAACACAGTCGTCTAGCAAGGCAACCTCCCCTCGAAAAATCCTTTCGTTAAGCGGAAATTTCGTTAAGCAGGGCATTTGTTAAGCAAGGCATCACTGTATCTGTATATAATTGTATCCAAAAGCCTACAAGTGTACATATCTACGTCAGGAACTGTTTTACGGATTCTTGTCTTCTCCAAAAGTACAGTAAACTATTTGACCTTAAGCTGCTTCTGTATGGTGACTGGTATTGGGAGCAACTTCCACTGTGTGTGTATCTCACCTGAGCTTCCCAACAAGAGGTATGCCTATCTCACATTTGGTAATTTAAAAGAGAACCAACATATTCAAAGAGAGCCAGGGGGAAACCATTTTGGATTTGGTGAGCAGTGAAACAAGTTTTATGAGCTACAGTATACTCCATTTCCAAGGATATATTTTAAGAGAAATTGTTATCCTAGAACCTGCACTGGAACTCAATCAACTCTGCCTGCTATTGTTGATATGCTTGAGTGACCAAGCAACCCCAAGGTCTTCAGGCTGGGGAGAAAGCAAGAAAGATTTAAAAAGAAGCAGAACTAGACATCATCATCATCATCATCATCATTTATTATTTATACCCCGCCCATCTGGCTGGGTTTCCCCAGCCACTCTGGGCAGCTTACGACAGAAAAATGAAATAAAATAATCTATTAAACATTAAAAACCTCCCTAAACAGGGCTGCCTTCAGATGTCTTCCAAAAATCTGGTAGCTGTTTTTCTCTTTGACATCTGATGGGAGGGTGTTCCACAGGGCGGGCGCCACCACCGAGAAGGTCCTCTGCAACTTGGCTTCTCGCAACGAGGGAACCGCCAGAAGGCCCTCAGTACTGGACCTCAGTGTCCGGGCAGAACGATGGGGGTGGAGATGCTCCTTCAGGTATACTGGACTGAGGCCATTTAGGGTTTGAAATTCTAGAATAAGAAACTGCCTCTTTCCCCTCAGCTGCTATATCTGTTTGTGACATCACAAGAGACCATACATGGAGAGGGCTAGGGAAACTAGGCCTCAAGGGGGGCATTTATTAGTAAATGATGACTGAGGAGCCCCCCCTCCCTTGTGACACGTGTGACCTGTGGACTCCATGGCACCCTCAGAAACCCTCCTTAGCACCCACCAAGGCCCCCTGACCCTCCCATTTAAAAAATGTTTTTCCCAAATCTGTTAGTTTTTACAATGCTGCAAGACCGTTTGTTTTGGCAGTTGAGGGATTGGTATTATTTATTTATTTTGCCCTTTGTGAGAGATAAGTAAACTGGTTCCTTTGACTTAAGGTCCCTGGATCCTTTTAAATAGAATGATCTGGACAAAATGGGTCAATTTGGAAACCTTTTTATTATACACACTTTCAAGTGCAAGATCAGGCACATCTTCATCAGGAAAAAAACATCTTATAAAGTCGCTTGTCTGGCCGCAAGTCCCTCCTTCCACACCTACCAGAAGGGGTGTGCCAGTTTACAGAAGTATCGTAAGTACCTCACTAACATTTTACCATTCCATTTCCCATGTTAATCATAATACAATACAATACAATACAAATACTTTTATTGGCATTTGAAGTTAAGACATTTCAAAATGGCATTAGATACAAAGTATTTTTTCTTCCTGTTTCCTGTTTCCGAGAGTTTTGAATGGGAAAATCTTTTCGATTCCTCAATAATAAGAGGCAGTGGGGTGAGGGAGCCCAGGGCCATATCAACACCTTTTTAAGCGCTATGAAGCCGCTTTAAACACTCATGGCTTCTTCCCCCAAAGAATCTGGGACCTATCGTTTGAAAAGGGTGTCAAGAGACACCCCTACCCCTACCCCTGACACTAACCCTAACTATAACCCGAATGCTAACCCTTAACCCTTAACTAGAGCTACAATTCCCAGAGTTCCCTGACAAGAAGGGAGCCCTACGCCTACCCCAACCCTAACCCTCCTAGCAACCCTCCATCCCCTTAACCACCTACAGTTCCCAGAATCCCTGAGGGGAAGCCATTCCTGTTCAAAGCGTCTTCATAGCTTTCCAATGGACTGTGCGCCCAATGTGGTCTAATGTTTCCTCCCTCATTTTCTTCTCTCTCCCCACTTCCCCATCGCTTGCAATGCAGCAGATGTCCACTTGCAGTCTGCCTTCAAAGCTCCTCTCAGGTTAAAGTTAGAGTTAGGATTAGGATTAGCATCAGGGGTAGGGGTAGGGGTGTCTCCTAACAACTCTTGGCACCCTTTTCAAACTATAGGCCCCAGATTCTTTGGGGGGAGAAGCCATGAGTGTTTAAAGCGGCTTCATAGTTCTTTAAATGGTGTGGATGTGGCCCTGGCCTCCCTCACCCCACTGCCTCTTATTATTGAGGAATCAAAAGGATTTCCCCATTCAAATCTCTTGGAAACAGGAAACAGAAAGAAGAAAGACATTGTATCTCATGCCATTTTGAAAAGTCTTGACTTGAAATGTCAATAAAAGTATTTGTATTTGTATTGTATTGTATTGTACCAGATTCTTTAGGGCAAGAAGCCATGAGTGTTCAAAGCGGCTTCATAGTTCTTTAAATGGTGTGGATGTGGCCCTGGCCTCCCTCACCCCACGGCCTCTTATTATGGAAGATTTGAAAGAATTTCCCCATTCAAATCTCTTGGAAACAGGAAGAAAAAAGACTTTGCATCTCATGCCATTTTCAAATGTCTTAACTTGAAATGCCAATAAAGGTATTTGTATTGTATTGTATTGTATTATTAACATGAGAAGTGGAATGGTAAAATGTTAATGAGGTGAAAGAGAAAGTTCTGTAAACTGGCACGCCCCTTCTTGTGGGCGTGGAAGGAGGGACTTGCGGCCGGACAAGCGACTTTATAAGATGTGTTTTTCCTGATGAAGATGTGCCTGATCTTGGGTTACCCCACTTGTGTATAATAAAAAGGTTTCCTAATTCACCCATTTTGTCCAAATCACTTTATTTAAAAGGATCCAATGTTTGGGAAAACATTGGGCTTGACAGAGAGGCCTTGGAGGCTGCAATCGTCCCCTTGAGGTTCCTCACCCCGGTCTACATAATGTCTGCTACTAAGGGCTTTCCAGCATAAGGGAAGCTCAAGTTTTGTTTGT
Source organism: Zootoca vivipara (assembly GCF_963506605.1). Lineage (NCBI taxonomy): Eukaryota > Metazoa > Chordata > Lepidosauria > Squamata > Lacertidae > Zootoca > Zootoca vivipara. The sequence goes on along the minus strand of NC_083294.1, from coordinate 41,738,356 downwards.
TTGCAATCATGGAAGCATGAGCTGAACAATCCATTTAACTGTGTGGGATTAATTTCTGAGTAAACATACATTAGGCAGGGTTTTATTTGTCCCATGAATTTTGTCAAACACCTTATGACTTTACTTACGGAATTTATGTTTACTGACTTCAGAATTATAGCTCTTATTTGTAGAGCAGCCAATTCCCATTAGCTGAGATAAACAGATTGGTGTGTGGGAAAAGAAGGTTCCATTGCAATCAGTTATTTCAGTTAAATATAAAATAACAAATTGTTTTCCATCAAAATCCTAGACATATTTTTTGGGCTGTGTTATTTAGCTCATTCTTTCCTTTTTGACCGGTATTGCAGCCTCCTGTGGTAATGAGGCTGGAAGGCATGCAACACAGTTTTGAATATGTGACCATTAAAACAACTAACCTTTAGCTAATGTGTTAATGCCACTTTCAATCCACAGGCCTTTTTAAAATCAACAATCCCAGTGACAGAATACTGAAAACAATTAAGCTTGACTTGTCAAAATGAATAGGAGAGATGGCATCTCCATCGCAGCTAGCAATGGCGATTAGAATCAAGTAATTTTCCTAAGTGGATTTGGTTTTGTGTGTGAACATGACCATGTTACATAACTTAGATTGCCTTATTAGTATTGCATTTGTTCATAAAATAATAATAAACTGAGTTGCAGAAGAATGAAGGATGCTTCTAGACTGTCATTATTTTGTAGGTAGTCTCAAGGGCCCCTGAATATTTTGCCATGAGATCATGTCCCTTTACCAATCAAATTCAAGGGAGGCAGATCATACTCACATAACTGACTGTATGGTTTGACTTCCTGACAAAGAAATTACCAATTTCATTTTTTAACCATGCTCTTCCTGCGTGGAACTCAAAGTATCAGTCATGTTCCCTTCCACTTTGTTACTCACAATAACCCTATGAGGGTGATTTGACTGAGAGATAATGACTGGCCCATGGTCACCCACTCAGTTTCCAGGTACATGGTGAGCTGACCATTGCCTTAGGCCAGGAGTCCCCAAACTAAGGCCCGGGGGCCAGATGCAGCCCAATCACCTTCTAAATCCGGCCCACAGACGGTCCGGGAATCAGCATGTTTTTACATGAGTAGAATGTGTCCTTTTCTTTAAAATGCATCTCTGGGTTATTTGTGGTGCCTGCCTGGTGTTTTTACATGAGTAGAATGTGTCCTTTTATTTAAAATGCATCTCTGGGTTATTTGTGGGGCATAGGAATTTGTTCATATTTTTTTTTCAAAATATAGTCCGTCCCTCCACAAGGTCTGAGGGACAGTGGACCGGCCCCCTGCTGAAAAAGTTTGCTGACCCCTGCCTTAGGCAGTACTGTTCTGAAAATCACTCTCACAGTCTTCTGACTGTTCTCCTTCAATCACTGAGAAAAGAAATTACATTTGAAAATTGTATTTGATAATCATCAAAGGGAACAGGGGAAAAAAGATGAAATTGATCGGTGATGGCTTTCTGTTGTGTTTGTTTTACATTTGAGGTGGCCAAGAGGTTTTTGTGAATGTCCATTCTTTCATTCTATGAATCACATTTCTGCCTTTCTGGTTGCCCTCACTTCAATTAAATTGCAGGAAAAGGTATTAGGCACTTCCTCACATGGGCCTTTTTCAGATCAGGATGTGCAGTCAGCTGGGGAGGCTGCAAAGCGCTGGAAAATGTTTACTAGAAGAGGACACACACATGTCCTTCTCATAATGATTGGGTCAGTGGTTATACATGATTAAATTTTCTTTGCTGCTTGTGCTTACAAAAGTTTCATGGCAGACACAGTGGTTCATTTCCAATTCTCATACCTTAACTCTGTAATATTTCAGACACAAAATGCTTCAGGGCTCCTTTTGCCCCACTTTGTGTGTGTGCTATAAACAACAATAGTACAATAACAATGAAGAAGAATCAGCGAACAATTAAAAAAATGATATGGTGTGTATATGATCAAGCAACTTAGCTCCAGGGTACCTCAGGGACCACTTGAACTTTTACGTTCCAGGTTGATAACTAAGATCATTTGCAGGCGCATCATTGGTCTCAACGATAACCATCTGGGGTGATGGAGAGCTGACCCCCAAATTTTAAAGCAGTGACCCCCCTCAATATTCTGCAGCCTGTGGCGAGCCCCATTGGGCATACCTGCAGCTGTGACGCCATGTGACGGGTCTCATGGGGCCTACCTGTAGCCGTGGTGGGCCTATTCCCACCATGTGATGTCACACATGCGTGACAGGCCCTCATCCCCAAGTTGTGTGGAACCCAGCATGTGTGCAAGAAACCGTAACTTTAGTGTCTTCAGCGCGGACCTGTGGAATACTCCACCAATAGAAATTCAGCAGGCACCTTCTGTTTCAACATTTAAACCCCTGTTGAAAAATTTTCCGTTCCACCAGGCAATTAATAATAAGCCTTTCCACAACAGTTAACTGATTTCTGATTTTATTTAATTGTATTTTTATATACATAATTATTGCTAACTGCCCTGATTGATTTTTATGAATAGTGGTATATAAAATAAATACAAATCCACCACTAATGCACCATTGCTGGGTCAATTGCATGTTCCCGAATACCAGCTAACTCCTCCCAAGTCTTGAGGAATTAAAGTCTCTATTGCCCTAATGGAGCAAATCCATTTCTTTAAGAAAGGACTTTTTGTTGTTCGGAAAGTGACAGGAAATTGCAAAATGTTGAATGAATGAAAAATTAACAGGAAGGTGTGCATACACTCTAGAAGCAAATCAGGATGGATGTAGATGAATGCTCATTGTCATATAACCACCCTGTGTATGTTTTTCTTCTTATTACAAATATGTACTCCCTGCTGTCTGCCTCTTGTCACATTTCTCTGCCTGCATGGGACAGAAAGAACAACCCAGAGCCTTGGAACAAGCTGGGACCCAATGACCAGTACAAGGTATGGTATGAAATACTTTACTAGAGTTCTGATGCTGGTTATCCTATAGACCAGGGATGGGGAGCCTGGTGTTCAGCAGAGATTGTTGGGACTCCAACATAATAATGGCCATTTGGTGGGAGGAATAATAAGCTTCAGCTTTGGAAGGCCTGGGGTATGTGATCACAGCATTTTGGGGTTGGACTAGTCCCTTCTATGATTCTTCACTCCCCTCACCAGTTCAGTCTTCTAAACTCTGAAGGAATAAGCATGATAAATCCCTGAGTTTCTGCCATTGACTTGTGATTCTTCCTGCAAAATGTCTTTTAAGCCCATTAAAGTTGAGGGATTAGAGATCATTTCCTTCCATTGAAGCGAAGGGGTATAATTTCAGTGTATACAAGGCAGAACAATCGTAATATTAACTGCCTGTTTAGGGCTCCTAGGCACTTACCGCAGTAAGTTTCTTGCAGTTGAGCTCTGAAAATAATTTCTTGTGTCTTGCTCTCAGCTCCAGCAGCTGATTTTCAAGGGGGGGGGGTCAGGTGCAGTTGAGTAAGGATAAACAATGAAAACGAGGTGCCAAGTATTGCATAATGTCACCATTTGGGTACAACTTGAGCTGTTAAAAGGTTTAAGGGCTTATTCTGGGAGCTCAAAAGTTTTCAATGCAATCCAGAAGAAGAAGAAGAAGAAGAAGAAGAAGAAGAAGAAGAAGAAGAAGAAGAAGAAGAAGAAGAAGAAGAAGGAGGAGGAGGAGGAGGAGGAGGAGGAGGAGGAGGAGGAGGAGGAGGAGGAGGAGGAGGAGGAGGAGGAGGAGAAGAAGAAGAAGAAGAAGAAGAAGAAGAAGAAGAAGAAGAAGAAGAAGAAGGAGGAGGAGGAGGAGGAGGAGGAGGAGGAGGGTTGGGGGGGGCACTCCACCTGCAGATCGTCCAATACCTGCTGCACATCCAGAAGGAAGAGGGGGCAGGAGAAGCTGAGTGTAAGCCGCACTGTTGTGGCAACTCTCCAAAGCTGGCACCATGAGCAAAGGACACCTGGTTCTTAAGATAAAAATTCAGACTTAACTAACAGGCATGCTCTGAACCAGCAGAGATAAAATAACTTGCAAATTTAATCAGCCACTGAGAAGGATTTGGGGGAAAGACTTTTGTCGGGACCCAAACACAATGGCTTGAAATATGTAAGTGGACACTATTTTAATAAAGAAATGGACTATGTAAAATTTTGACTATGATTCTGGCAATGATCATTAAGGGAAAGATGAAAGGAATTCCTGATGGAGCTATTGTTTCAATGTGGAGGCATCATCTCATTAATAGCTGGAAGGAGGCCAAGACAGAGTTTTTGATATCTGCCTGGGATTAATGATGGACTATGATGCAGGTGGCACTGTGGGTTAAATCACAGAGCCTAGGGCTTGCCGATTAGAAGGTCGGTGGTTCGAATCCCCGCAACGGGGTGAGCTCCCATTGCTTGGTCCCTGCTCCTGTCAACCTAGCGGTTCAAAAGTACGCAGTGCAAGTAGAAAAATAGGTACCGCTCCAGTGGGAAGGTAAACGGTGTTTCCGTGTGCTGCTCTGGTTTGCGAGAAGCGGCTTTGTCATGCTAGCCACATGACCTGGAAGCTGTACGCCGGCTCCCTCGGCCAGTAAAGCGAGATGAGCACCGCAACCCCGGAGTTGTCCACGACTGGACCTAACAGTCAGAGGTCCCTTTACCCTTTACCTTGATGATGCGGGTGGCGCTATGGTCTAAACCACTGAGCCTCTTGGGCTTGCCGATCAGAAGGTCTGTGGTTCGAATCCCCGCAATGGGGTGAGCTCCCATTGTTTGGTCCCTGCTCCTGCCAACCTAGCAGGTCGAAAGCACACCAAAAAGTGCAAGTAGATAAATAGGTACCACTCCAATGGGAAGGTAAATGCCGTATCCATGCGCTGCTCTGGTTTCGGTATTCTGTTGCGCTAGAAGCGGCTTAGTTAATCTGGCCACATGATCCAAAAAAGCTGTCTGTGGACAAACACCAGCTCCCTTGGCCTGTAAAGCGAGATGAGTGCTGCAACCCCAGAGTCGTCTGCGACTGGACTTAACTGTCAGGGGTCCTTTACCTTTTTATGATGCAGTTAAAATATCTCTTATGTGTAGAAAATGAAACTAAAGATCGCTGAGGAGCAGAATCTACAGTACAAAGGACTGACCCACTTGTTGAATTAATTGATGGATTAATTGTATAGCCCCAGGGGGTGGTGAGCCTTTTTTATTCTCTTTTGATATATGAGTATTTGCAGTTTTACCTGGTAAACCTCCCCCGAAAGGTAACGGTTTGAAATACGCAAATGGGTTTGAAAGAACAATGCTTCTATCTCCTCAGTGGAAGGAAGGAAAAAATTCTCGACTGGAGCTACTTTGTTTTTGCAGAGGTACCAGCATGTTGGGAGATGGTGCGAGACTACGGAGGGGAATTCTGGCTCTGGCTGCCCGGAAATAATGGTGTCTTTTTGTCTGGGACTGTGGCATATTATGGCTCCTGTTGGCAGAAATTGAAAATGGAATGAATGGAATGTGGACAGCGGGGGGGGGGGGGGGGAGAGAATTTCACACAGAACTATGAAGACAAAAGTTTGAACAGACCAGTGGTTGTAAACATAAATGAAAATTAATTGAAGGATTAACATTGGAATGGTTTATTGACTAATTAAGAAATGCAATGCGATATTAGATTATTAGCACTCCGCGACATTCAGCGCTTGGGAAGCCACCCAAAGATATATATAATTTGGCATTTATATTTGGCCTTTTTTTATTGTATTGTAATTTGGAATGTTTTAATGTGGTTCTTTTTGGATTATTAAAATGGAAAACTTAATAAATATAATATAGAAAAATAAATAAATAAAATAAATACTCAATGACCTGCCTTTCAAATAAGTGGAAATGAAGCAGCAGGTTGCCATGGTGAAATTATGATGGCACTGTCACTCTGTAGTGGCAGTGCTGAAGTCATAAGTCATATTCAAGGGGGAATTTCCCTCCAAGGCTCTGCCTACCAGTTAACTGCCTAAGGTTTTCCAGTAAAACATGAAATGGTGCACACGCTACATCTTGTTCGTGCGCTTAGTTCATAACTTTTCTCTTAGTTAAATCAATAATAATAATATTTTATTACTTATCCCCAGCTACTATGGCCGGCTTCCAGCAAAATATAAAAAATAAACATAAAAAACTTCCTGATACAGGCTGCCTTCAGGTATCGTCTAAAAGTTCTGTAATTCTTTATCTCCTTGACATCTGACCAGGGTGGTGGGGTGTTCCACAGGGAGAGCACCGCCACTGAGGAGGCCCTCTGCCTGGTTCCCTGTAACCTCACTTCTTGCAGTGAGGGAACCGCCAGAAGGCCCTCGGAGCGGGACCTCAATGTCTGTGGTGAACCATGCGAGTGGACATGCTCCTTCAGGTATACTAGGCCGAGGCCATTTCGGTCTTTAAAAGTCAGCACCAACACCTTGAATTGTACTTGGCAACATACTGGGAGCCTTTAGGACAGGTGCCATATGGTCCCAGTGGCCGCTCCCAGTTGCCAGTCCAGCTGCCGCATTCTAGATTATTTGTAGTTTCTGAGTCACCTTCAAAGGTAGCCCCACGTAGATCGCATGGCAGTAGTCCAAGTGGGAGATAACGCTTGTTATCCTAAGAGCTGTGGTTCCATCTTCCAGTTCTATGCGGTGGACACAGACTATGACAAGCTGAAAAAGGAAAGCCCAGATTTTGAAGAGCAAATGTTGTCCCTCTACAAGCTGCACAAGATGAAGTGGTTTAGGTCTTCCAGAAGCCATCTGCACAACTCATATGCTTAAATCATCCAGGAAATCTTAAAACTGTCTGCACAGTGCGCTTAAATCAGGCAAGTTGAAAGTCAGTTGAAAGTCAGGCAAGTTGAAAGTCAGCAAGTTCAATCCTAAAAAGAGGTTAACAACTTTGGTAGGCCCTTTGGTCAGCCCTCACGGCCCTTCACTTCATCAGATCTGGCCCTCTTTGCAAAAAGTTTGGACACCACTGAAGGGTTAAAGTCAAAGAGTTCAAGAAAAGCAAAGAAGGTGGTGCTGGATGTCAGGAATTTCATTTCTCCAGTTTGACTACTGGATCACATGTTCTGTGTGTTGAACATTCCATTCTTTGGAAGCATGGGAACGGAAAGAACTGTGTGCCACTTCCGTCTTCTTTGTTCTTTGTTCTGTTCTGTTGCTGTTCTCTCTCAGAGGCTCCCCCCCCCCCATGCCGTTTCTGTTGGAAAAGAGGTATGGTTTAAATAAACTGGTTCCTTTGACTTATTGTCTCTGGATCCTTTTAAATTAAGTGATCTGGACAAAATGGGTGAATCAGGAAACCTTTTTATTATACACAAGTGGGGTAACCCAAGATCAGGCACATCTTCATCAGGAAAAACACATCTTATAAAGTCGTTTGTCCTGCCACAAGTCCCTCCTTCCACACCCACAAGAAGGGGCGTGCCAGTTTACAGAAGTATCGCTTTCGCTTCATTAACACTTTACCATTCCACTTCCCATGTTGATAATACAATGCAATACAATACAATACAATACAATACAAATACCTTTATTGGCATTTCAAGTTAAGACATTTTAAAATGGCATGAGATGCAAAGTCTTTTTTCTTCCTGTTTCCAAGAGATTTGAATGGGGAAATTCTTTCAAATCTTCAATAATAGGAGGTCGTGGGGTGAGGGAGGCCAGGGCCACATCCACACCATTTAAAGAACTATGAAGCCGCTTTGAACACTCATGGCTTCTTGCCTCAAAGAATCTGGTAGCTATAGTTTGAAAAGGGTGCAGAGAGTTGTTAGGAGACCCTTCCTGTTCCCCTCCCTGAGCTACAATTCCCAGAGCTCCCTGCCAAGAAGGGAACCCTACCCCTACCCCTACCCTTTCCCCTAACCTTACCCCTGATGCTAACCCGAACTCTAACCTTAATGCTAACCCTTATCTGGAGCTACAATTCCCAGAGCTCCCTGCCAAGAAGGGAACCCTACCCCTACCCCTACCCTTTCCCCTAACCTTACCCCTGATGCTAACCCGAACTCTAACCTTAATGCTAACCCTTAACTAGAGCTACAATTCCCAGAGTCCCCTGGCAAGAAGGGAACCCTACCCTTACCCCTACCCCTACTGATGCCAAAACTAACTCTAACCCTAATGCTAACACTTAACCCTTAACTAGAGCCACAATTTCCAGAGTTCCCTGGGTAGAAAGGAACCCTACCCGTACCCCTACCTCTGACACTAACTCAAACCCTTAACCCTTAACCCTTACCCAGAATTTCAATTCCCAGAGTTCCCTGTCGAGAAGGGAGCCCTGCCGCTGCCCCAACCCCAACACTATCCCTACCGTAACTCTAACCTTAACTCTAACCCTAAGCCTAATCCTTAACCAGTCTAACAACCCTCCGTCCCCTTAACCACCTACAGTTCACAGAATCCCTGAGGGGAAGCCATTCCTGTTCAAAGCGTCTTCATAGCTTTCCAATGGACGGTGCGCCTAATGTGGCCTAATGTTTCCTCCCTCATTTTCTTCTCTCTCCCCACTTCCCCATCGCTTGCAATGCAGCAGATGTCCGCCTGCAGTCTGCCTTCAAAGCTCCTTCTCTCAGGTGTGGCCACGGCCTTGTCCATTGCTCACTGGCAGTATTTCACATTCATTTCTCTGATGTAAATAGGGACGTCCTGCGGTTCTCTTCCTGATTCTGAAGGCTGGACTTGGGGAAAACCTCACCGGCTCCAGACATCCCTGTAAGGCAGAGGCAAATAGGTGAGTGGGATGGCCACCATCCGAAAGGATCCCCCTCAGATTCCTCCTCTGTTTGGCTGCCTGTTAACAAGGGTCCAAACCAGTTTGCATCCTTCTCAGCCAGCGTAGCCTTGTGGCATCCGCTAGCCTGAATGCAAACTCTTCCGACAACCACCCACCAGCTGCAGCCTTGCCAAATCCATTGCCAGACATCAATCTGCTTCAGGGCTGAATATCAGTCACCTTCAAGTAGCGATCCCACCAGCAAGTAAGCTGTACTTGCCTGCTCCTTGCTCCACAGCGCCCCAGCACCTGGCGATTGCCTCCTTCTGTTTCCCAGCTTGCTGCCATGGGGCAGGAGACCACCAGGGCTGAGTGCCACTGAGCTGCCCATATCTCTCTGGGGAGGGCAACTGCCGTGGCTTGCGCCTTGGCCCACATTTATACCTGCTCAGCTGCTAAATGTTATTGTTACATCACAGTCAACCCACAGACAATGGCAGCAGCTGGGGAGGCATCACAATCACCCCCTCACCCCTCACAATGGTGAGTGCAGCTCAGCAGCCAACACACACACACACACACCCAAGTTGGGCCAATATCTGTGAAGGCCACACCGGAAACCAAGGGGGCAGGAGGGGGACATTTTTCAGCCTAGTGGTTGCATTTCCCTCCACACAACACTAGTCAAATGCTCAAATGAACAGAGAAAGGAAAAAGCCTTATCTTCGCACAGGAAGCTGTTCAAGGAATGACATGCAGAGAGAAAGTTAGCATATCAGTAAAAAAAAATCACTTTTTCATCAATCGATTGATTGATCAATCAATCAATCCTTAAAGTCATTACAAAACCAGTTACAAAAGCACCAAACCCAATGACCCAAACTATAGCTCCCAGATTCTTTGGGGGATGAAGCCAGTTGGATGCCATGTGAACTCAGTGATGTGTCAAGTCATGGCTACATAACACCTCCAGGTTCAAAGGCAGCATATTTCTGTATATCAGTTTCCTGAGAATCACGAGGGTTGTTGTGGTCAGATTCTGCTTGCAGTTTTTGCACAGGCATCTTTGAGAATGAGATGCTGAACATAGGCCACAGGCCTGATCCAGGCAGCTTTCTTATGTTACAAAGAAAAGCTTCCAAGAAGTCTGCCTGGATCAGGCCAGTGTCCCAAATTCATCATCTCATTCTCAAAGATTCCTGTGCAATAACTGCACATGTGGCATGTGGACTCCATGGCAACCTCAGAAACACTCCTTAGCACCCACCAAGGCCCCCTGACCCTCCCATTTTGAAAATATTTCCCCAATATCTGTTAGTTTTTACAGTGCTGCAAGACCGTTTTGGTTTTATTGTAGCAGTTGAGGGATTCATATTATTTTTTTATTTTGCCCTTTGCGAGAGAAAGATAAACTGGTTCCTTTGACTTATTGTCTCTGGATCCTTTTAAATTAAGTGATCTGGACAAAATGGGTGAATCAGGAAACCTTTTTATTATACACAAGTGGGGTAACCCAAGATCAGGCACATCTTCATCAGGAAAAACACATCTTATAAAGTCGTTTGTCCTGCCACAAGTCCCTCCTTCCACACCCACAAGAAGGGGCGTGCCAGTTTACAGAAGTATCGCTTTCGCTTCATTAACACTTTACCATTCCACTTCCCATGTTGATAATACAATGCAATACAATACAATACAATACAATACAAATACCTTTATTGGCATTTCAAGTTAAGACATTTTAAAATGGCATGAGATGCAAAGTCTTTTTTCTTCCTGTTTCCAAGAGATTTGAATGGGGAAATTCTTTCAAATCTTCCATAATAAGAGGCCGTGGGGTGAGGGAGGCCAGGGCCACATCCACACCATTTAAAGAACTATGAAGCCGCTTTGAACACTCATGGCTTCTTGCCCCAAAGAATTTGGTAGCCATAGTTTGAAAAGGGTGCAGAGAGTTGTTAGGAGACCCTTCCTGTTCCCCTCCCTGAGCTACAATTCCCAGAGCTGCCTGCCAAGAAGGGAACCCTACCCCTACGCCTACCCTTTCCCCTAACCCTACCCCTGATGCTAACCCGAACTCTAACCTTAATACTAACCCTTAACTAGAGCTACAATTCCCAGAGTTCCCTGGCAAGAAGGGAACCCTACCCTTACCCCTACCCCTACTGATGCTAACACTAACTCTAACCCTAATGCTGAAATGCTAACCCTTAACCCTTACCCAGATTTACAATTCCCAGAGTTCCCTGACAAGAAGGGAACCCTGCCCCTGCCCCTGCCCCACTATCCCTACCGTAACTCTAACCTTAACTCTAATCCTAACCCTAATCCTTAACCATTCTAACAACCCTCCGTCCCCTTAACCACCTACAGTTCACAGAATCCCTGAGGGGAAGCCATTCCTGTTCAAAGCGTCTTCATAGCTTTCCAGTGGACGGTGCGCCTAATGTGGCCTAATGTTTCCTCCCTCATTTTCTTCTCTCTCCCCACTTCCCCATCGCTTGCAATGCAGCAGATGTCCGCCTGCAGTCTCCCTTCAAGGCTCCTTCTCTCAGGTGTGGCCACGGCCTTGTCCATTGCTCACTGGCAGTATTTCACATTCATTTCTCTGATGTAAATAGGGACGTCCTGCGGTTCTCTTCCTGATTCTGAAGGCTGGACTTGGGGAAAACCTCACCGGCTCTAGACATCCCTGTAAGGCAGAGGCAAACAGGTGAGTGGGATGGCCACCATCCGAAAGGATCCCCCTCAGATTCCTCCTCTGTTTGGCTGCCTGCTAACAAGCAAGGCTTCCAAACCAGTTTCCAAACCCCCCAGATTCTTTGGGGGAAGAAGCCAGGTGGATGGCAGGTGAACTCAGTGATGTGTCAAGTGATGGCTACATAATACCTCCAGATCCAAATTCATCAAACTGCAAGCAGAATCTGACCACAACAGCCCCTGTGATTCTCAGGAACTGATATACAGAAACATGCCACCTTTGAACCTGGAGGTGGTATGTAGCCATCACTTGACACATCACTGAGTTCACATGGCATCCACCTGGCTTCTTCCCCCAAAGAATCTGGGAGCTATAGTTTGGGTCATTGGGTTTGGTGCTTTTGTAACTGGATTTGTAGTGGCTTTTAGTCAAATACAATAAATGACTGATTGATTAATGAAAAAGGGTTTTTTTTCCTGAGATGCTAATTTTCTCTCTCCGTGTCATTCCTTGAACAGCTTCCTGTGGAAAGATACGGCTTGTTTAATTGCCCTGTTCATTTGAGTTTTTCTCTAGTGTTGTATGGAGGGAAATGCTGTCCCTGGGCTGAAAAAATCCCCCCCCCCGGCCTGCCCTCCTATGTTTGAAATTCTAGAATAAGAAACTGCCTCTTTCCCCTCAGCTGCTATGTCTGTTTGTGACATCACAGGAGACCATACATGGAGAGGGCTGGGGGAACTAGGCCTCAAGGGGGACATTTATTAGTAAATGATGACTGAGGAGCCCCCCCCCTTGTGACACGTGTGGCATGTGGACTCCATGGCAACCTCAGAGACCCTCCTTAGCACCCACCAAGACCCCCTGACCCTCCCATTTTAAAAATGTTTCCCAAAAATCTGTGAGTTTTTTTGTTTTGTTTTTTGCAGTTGAGGGATTGGTCAGATTCTTTGGGGGAAGAAGCCAGGTGGATGCCATGTGAACTCAGTGATGTGTCAAGTGATGGCTACATAACATCTCCAGGTTCAAAGGTGGCATATTTCTGTATATCAGTTCCCAGAGAATCGCGAGGGTTGTTGTGGTCAGATTCTGCTTGCTGGTTTTGCACAGGCATATTTGAGAATGAGATGCTGAACATGGGCCACAGGCCTGATCCAGGCAGCTTTCTTATGTTACAAAGAAAAGCTTCCAAGAAGTCTGCCTGGATCAGGCCAGTGTCCCAAATTCATCATCTCATTCTCAAAGATGGGAAAGCTCTGCCATTGGGGAAAGCTCTGCCATTGGGCAGAGATGAGGTGGTGTTGGAGGACAGACCTGAGTGTGCTCCAATCACTTTCCTAACCTAGCTGGCCACCCTTAGGTTTGTGGGGGGGGGACTGTTAAGCCTGTGAAAGTGTTGGGGGGCATTTCCACTCATTACTTGTTATTTGCAGGTTACAGAGTCCAGGAGAAGGATCAAGAATGACAAACCTCCCAAATGGTTTAATTCCATGCCCATCTCCATGTCCTAGAAGATCTCTAGGATCTTCAAAGGGGACATCTCAAACTTTTTCCTTCTTATGATAAAGCAGGAGTTACGAGCAGGGGCATAGGAAGGGAGGGGCGATAGGGACGCTCCTCTCTGGGCAGCGCAATCCCAAGGGCGCCATGGCGGCTGCACCTCTCCCCGTGCTGGGCACCCCACCCCCAAAACATGCATCCCACCCCTACGGATGGCAGATCACGCTCCCAGAACGCATGCCATGCACCTACAGGCGGCACACCCCGCCTCCAGAACGCACGCCAGCCCTGCCCCCGGTGCCGGAGCATTAAGCTCTGCCAGTGGTTATGAGGAAAGCAACAGTGTATAGCAGATGTCTCCAGACTAAGGCCTGTGGGCCGGATACGACCCGAAGGCCTCTTTTATCCGGCCCACGATGACTGCGATGACCCCCGCCCGCTCTTAGCGGTGCGGTGCGGCGTGGCTGCCCACTTCTGGGTTGGATGTGTGCCGGAAATAGCTTGTGCGTATGTGCTAGCATCATTTCCGGTGCACTTCCGGGTCGGAGGAGGGCCATGCACATGCACACAAGATATTCCTGGCAGTCCTCGGACGTGCACCGGAAATAGCGTGTGCACACGCATATGGGCACGCGTTCATGCACACTCCCCCGCCCTGCCACGCCATCACTGCAGCAGGCACTGGCCCGAAGCTGAGTAAGTTTGGGGACCCCTGGTGTATAGGAATGTCATGGAAGGCATAGATAATGCAGTCCCCAAATGCAAATGTGCACTTACTAAGCTGTTTTTTTAATATATTTTAGCAATTATTACAGTGGAACCTCTGGTTAAGAACTTAATTCATTCCGGAGGTCCGTTCTTAACCTGATACTGTTCTTAACCTGAAGCACCACTTTAGCTAATGGGGCCTCCTGCTGCTGCCGTGCCACCAGAGCACAATTTCTGTTCTCATCCTGAAGCAAAGTTCTTAACCCAAGGTACTATTTCTGGCAGGGCCATCTCGAGCAGGTTGGGCGTCCTGGCGCTGAGGCGCGGAGATCGCTCTGGCGCCCCCGCCCTCACAGTGCACAGCACGGCTTCCGCGCGGCTTCGCTGCACAGCACCCCCTCCCGGCCCAGCACCCTGGCGCCCCGCGCCACCGGGACTGCACCTAGAGCAGGGCCTCATTTCTGGGTTAGCGGAGTTTATAACCTGAAGCGTTTGTAACCCGAGGTACCACTGTAAAAGCTCTCCTTTCACACCAGTTTCCAGATGGCATTATGAAAACAGACCAATGCTCTTGTTGTGTATTCCCCTTCAAAAGACAGAAGACAAGCTTGATCTGTTCTAAAAGCATTCCACATTTAAATTGCAAATACAAATGCAAAAAGGGGGGAGATTTCTCTGGGTTTTTTTGGGGGGTGGTGGAGGTTTACAGTTTATTTTGACGTTGTTATTCCTCTTTCATCCTCTGCACCCACAATATAGATGATAAAAGAAACACCCTACTTTAAAGTCAAGAGCCAGCTTTGCTTAGTTCAGTTAAGGTTTAATTTTTGAACCCTTTTCATGATTAACAGAGAGCCTACTGGGGAAAAAGGCCTTTTGAAATTGCTTTCTTGAAGCTGCCTGTGTGAGGCACATGACCCGCATGAAATCATGAACCTGGAAAAAGCCCTCTTTCGGACACAGCGCAGAAAACCATGTGTTTTGGGGGCAAAATCATAGACCCAGTGTTTTTTTTCAGGTGAGATCGTGAGAGAGCAAGGCACCCAAAATGGCCACTGTGCTCTCATGGTTGGGGGGGGGTATGGAATATCCCAGTTTTTCTTGGGCAGTTGATTGGTATGTGGGAATAGTAGCTCTGTCATGGGAATAGAGGTCTAAGCACCCTTAACAAACCACAGCTCCCAAATTTCTTTAGTAGAAGCCATGACTGTTTAAAGAGCCATGATAGATCTTTAAATGTACAGTGGAACCTTGGTTTATGAACACCTCGGTTTATGAATTTTCAGTTTATGAATGCTGTGGACCCATCTGGAATGGATTAATTTACTTTCCATTACTTTCAATGGGAAAGTTCGCTTCAGTTTATGGACGCTTCAGTTTATAAACAGACTTCCGGAACCAATTACACCCATGCTTCGGGTTAAGTACGCTTCAGGTTGAGCACTCCGCGGAGCCGTCTGGAAAGGATTAATCCACTATCCATTACTTTCAATGGGAAAGTTCACTTCAGTTTATGAACGCTTCAGTTTATGGACAGACTTCCGGAACCAATTGTGTTCATAAACCGAGGTACCACTGTACTGTGCAGATGAGTCATCTCTGTCTGTCTCTTTCGTGTGTGTGTGTGTGTGTGTGTGTGTGTGTGTGTGTGTGTGTGAGAGAGAGAGAGAGAGAGAGAGAGAGAGAGAGAGAGATTATCATTTTATATTATTCTCTCCCTCCTTCCCTCCCTCTTACTAGGGTAAAAGGACCCCTGACCATTAGGTCCAGTCGTGGACAATTCTGGGGTTGCGGCGCTCATCTCGCATTATTGGCCGAGGGAGCTGGCCTACAGCTTCCAGGTCATGTGGCCAGCATGACAAAGCAGTCTCTGGCGAGCCAGAGCAGCACACGGAAACGCCGTTTACCTTCCCGCTTTAGGTACCTGTTTATCTACTTGCACTTTGACGTGCTTTCGAACTGCTAGGTTGGCAGGAGCTGGGACCAAGCAACGGGAGCTCACCCCGTCACAGGGATTCAAACCGCCAACCTTCTGATCGGCAAGCTCTAGGCTCTGTGGTTTAACCCACAGCGCCACCTGCGTCCCTAGGGAGGGTTTAGGGAGGCTTTTAATGTTTAATAGATTACTGTGTTTTATTTTTCTGTTGGAAGCCACCCAGAGTCGCTGGGGAAACCCAGCCAGATGGGCGGGGTATAAATAATAAATTATTATTATTATTACTACTACTACTACTACTACTACTACTACTACTACTACTACACTTGGATATTTAAATGTCTTAAATATACCAGGCTCTGCCCAAGCCAACAATTCTGCTCTGAGGAACAAATAGTTAAGTTTTGTTTGCTCAAGCAACCGAGTTTCAGTCTTCTCTGTTGCATGTTCTCATGCAACATGTGCTCAGCTGATGCAAAAATAAGTATGTTGCAAAAGTGCTGACTTCAAAGGAAATGGTAATAGGAAAGGGTCCACTAATTGCTGCGATGGAAAAGGGCATGGAGGTTATGATGATGACAGGCCTCCCTTTTGCTGATCGCATCTCTTCCCTCACAAAGGGTCACCTGCCTGGATAATTAGTAAGTCTTATGTAAGTAGAACTGGCATGGGACTGGCATTTCCATCTATCACAGATGAAGCTCAAACTGTAGACCAATCGTGTTTTGAAAAGACCAATCCATCATTTCTTGTTACACTGGGAAAGTGTGGTCATTTCAAAGGTTTCTGCAGAGGTAAACCTGAAGCACAGAGAAGAAATCATTCTAACTAGGGTGGGGAGATTCCTTTCCAACCCTGATTATAGTGGTGCCAGCCTTTGTATCTACACTTATGTGGCAGGCAATTTTTCTTGGAGAGCAGCATTGTGTGAGCTTGACTAGAGTTGTGCATTTAGACCATATTACCAGATTTTAGATAATATGACTGGCTACTGGTCCCCTTCTGGTAAGAATTGAAAGTGCTGGTTTTAATAGTTCAAAACACACTCATTGTGATTTTCTCCCGTTTGATTGCTCTACCCTTCTCAACTTGATAAAAGCAGAGGTGGGAGTGATGTGTACTCACTTTGGGGAGAACTTAAATAATATTTTTCTATTTTTTTAAAAAAAGGACACTACACTTATTGTATTCCTATTTGGGAATCTATCCATGCCATGCCCACTTCTCAGGCTACATCATTCACTGGCCATGTTTTGTTTCCTCAAGTGGTTTTGCCTAACAGAAATATTTGATTAAACTGTGATAATGTCCTTTGATTACCTGGTTGGAGAGAGATGCATGAAGAAACGTCTGGATTTTGCATGGGTGAAATGCAGCCAACCGTGTGAAGGTCAGAGTCATATCCACTGCTCCTCACATTTTGACCTCTGCCCCCACTCCTAGGAGCTTGCTGCTCCTGGGAGCCTACTCATTATGGGATGTGGCTCTTGGGCTGGGGAGGAAAAGGTGTGGGGAGCCACCTCTGCAGCTGCTCAATCCAAATAGATTACCCAAGTGTGAGGCCACTAAGAGAACATGATGCTGGATGAGATGTGCCATCAGCCTGATCTAGCAGGCTCTTCTTATGATCTTAGGTGTCTGTCTGGCCAGGTAGTCAGAGCCAAGGAATGCACACAGACAGAGATTAAAGTGGCAGCTGGCTGCACTTTTTAGGAGAGTCCCAAGCCAAGTGAGAGAAAGCAGGGAGAATGGGTAGCTTGAGGAGAGAGGTGCGAGAAAGGTGAAGACTGAAGAGTAAAAATAGAAAAAGAGAACGGGGGAAGGGGAAGGGGAAACAAAAGTTTGAAGATAGGAGCAAAGAGGGAGAAGGGGAGAAAATGAGAAAAAAAGAGTGAGCAGTGCGAGACAGAGAATGGCAGAGGGGGAAGCAGGTGGGAAGAAGGGGAGGAACAGGAGTGGCAGGACTTGGTAAGGAAGGTCTAGAAGGGCAGGGAACCTCCAGGGGCAAGCTTGGGAGAGATGAGAAGGGATTCCCTAAGGTAGAAACCTGTGGGAGAGTAACAAGAAGTGCATGCTTGAGGTAACAAAATGCAGGTAGACAGGATAAAAGGTGATAAGAACACCATTGTAAAGGGCTCATCTGAAAGTGAGAGACACCCTGCGGCTCTGATTATCCTTGGGACTGACTGAGGGGGCACAAGGTTTTTCACACCTTTGTTTATGCACATACGTCTTCACATGGAATGTCAGGTTTACATGTTAGCATAGTACATGCGATGGAGAACATTCTATCACATGAGATGGCAGAAAGTGGCAGAATTATCTGGGCCTTCAGGGCCAGGTACTGTTGTCTGAATTATTACAGTGCAATAGCCATATGGCAGCCCAAAGTCTGCTTCAGCAGCAAGTGATTTATAGGCCCTCAAATACATTCAATGTGGAATCCCCACTGCCTTTGATCCCTCACTGCTGCTGCTGCTGAGGAATGCCTTTTTGAATAGTGGGAAATGAGGCGTGCATGTTAATTTCCAAGGAATTTGAGAGTTCTTTGTTCCAGCTTAGCAGTAAGAGCAAGTAATCCATGGGTGATGCAAAGGGGGGTGGGGATAAAATGAAGTGAGGGAGATGAAAAACTGTGCAAGGAATATACAGAGAGAAGCCATTATTCAATGATGATATGGATTTTTGAGCACACCAAGGAAGAAACTACATCGATGATGATGAGCAAGGCTGTCCCACCCCTGCGGAGAGGTGAAGTAGTGGCCTTAGGACAGCAGGTTCCAGGCAGCTGGAAGGGATGGCAGATCCAGACTCAAATTTGCACAACTCTCACTACCTCCTGCGCTTCTAAGCATCTTCCTCCTCCTCTGCTTGCCTGCCATGTGTGCAGGAGTTCAAGGATGCTTTGGATTTTCCTGACCTCTTTGTTGCTTCCCTGACGATAGCCTCAGGGAAAAGTTTGTAGTGGGGAGACTGCTATACTTTTGAGGACTCCCCACATGATTTTGAGTTCTTAATTACTATAGGGATCCTCCACAAATATAGCAAGCTGATTGCTGCAGTTGTCCATCCTTCAACACATGAATAGTGGTGGGGCTAGATGTGTAGACAAGGGACAGGGGGACCAGCCAGAAAGTTCTGGTCATGTTGCGTAATTGAAAGCCCAAATAGGGTATCCTTCTCCCTAATATGCCAATATTTGAGTATAATGGGAGGAGGGACCTGACTTCCAGCCCTCCACACTGCAACATCCATCACCCTGACTAGTAGTGATGATGGTTAGGGTTTATGAGAAATGGAGTGGGCATAGAGGGTCACACTGTGGAATGTGCAGCCAAAGGAGGCAATGATGGCCAGCAGCTTGGATGACTTTAAAAGAGGAATGGACGGTTCATGGAGGATAAGGTTATCAATAGCTCCTAGCAATTGTGGCTATCCTCTGCCTCCAAGGTCAGGTAGGCAGTAATGATTTGGGATACCAGCTGCTGGAAACCACAGAGGGGGGAAGTGCTTGAGTCCTGATTGTAGGTTTCCCACAAGCATCTTGTTGGCCACTAGGAAAATGGGATGCTGGGTGGGCTATTGGCCTGATCTATCAAGATTAAGATCTTAGGATCCCTAAACCCCACAGTTAAATAAGTAACAATCCCTCCCCGCAAAAGGGAAAGCACTGCTTCCCCTGCAAGACAGTGGTAAAAATGTAAACTCCGTTTTCACAGTGGGAGAATATTTTCAGGAATTTGGAGCTGAAAAACCAGTCCAACCTTAGTCTGAAGTATGTGCTGCCTGATTTGGAACCCTGACAACATTCTTGCCTAGGTTCAGTCCAATTCTGCTGTGGTTGCAAACAGAGCAGCACTGACAGCCAAATCCTTCACATCAAGAGTAGACTCCAGATGTTATTGGTCTCCAGATGTTGTTGGGCTCAATTCTCATTAGTCCCAGCTAGCACTGACAATGGCTCGGGATGACAGGTGTTGGAGTCCAACAACCTCTGGAAAGCACCACTTTGGTTACCGCTGCCCGTCAACATACTATCATTTTCTTTGTACTTATTCTAAATCTAGCAATGAACATGAATTCTGCACTTTGACGTAGCTGTGTGGGTCAGCTCTCCTCTCCCAGTTTAACTGGGGCTTCTTGAACATTTTGTTTTGCTTTTGTTCCACAGTACTGTACATGCCACTTTGAGTATGTTAACTCGAGCCAACTGGGAATGTCAGGGGGCTGGAACAGTCAGTTGGTGCCTTCCCTGCAGAAATCAAATGTGTCATCTCAACGGCACTTTCTGTTTCAGAGAGCCTGAAGAGAAATTGTCTTGATTTCACTTTCATACTGCAGTCTTCACATGAACTCATCTGTTGGGCCATTTGCAGTTTTAGGGCTATTTCCTTTGCTTTGGATCAACATAATATTTGTGGAAAAATTTAAGAGAGAGAGAGTAATGCATGACAAGGTGGAATGTATATATAAATAGGAAAATGCCAGAAATTATGAAGGGGGTGGACAGAGTTCAGGTATATTGCCAGGGATTTGGGGAGGGTGCAAGGCATCTTTTTTGCCCTCTCTGCACTGAGGCACATTTCCCATCCCCATGAGACTACAGTTACCAGCTGTGCTTACCCTTTCAAGCCATGATCTTTAGGCTCTTTCGATGTTCTGCTCTCACCATAGGAAAAGGAATTCCAATTAAGCTTTAAAGTTGAGACCTCCTTGAGGGTCAGGCAGCTGAGCAAAGGAAGCGGTGAGTTGAAACCTCAGTTTCGGCTTGGTTTCCCAGGAGACAACTTTCTGCAAGGCTAGCTTAGCAGAGGAGCCAGTAACGCGTACACACACACACACACACACACACACACACACACACACCTGGTTTTGCTTTGAAGCAAAGGATGAGGGAAATAAAATGGAACTTTTAAACATATTTAAAGGTCAGAAATAATACATATGGCGAGGGAAGTGATTGGCTCTGAAGTTTCACAAGATCTCCAGAAGAATGGTGTCAACAACTTCTATGATATGGCTTTAATGTGCACCAAGGAATATATTTCTCTCCAGAGTGTTTACTGCTGTTTGGGTGGGTGGCATTAGGAGCAAGAGAAAATGTAGGAATCCTTGTGTTTGAATCAATTTCTCATCATAATTACATTAAGAAGGTTAAGCTCCTGCACAAGCAATGGGAAGTGAAGGCAGTGCATTGTAGTCTAGCTACAGGTATAGGATCCTGTCTGCACTCTTGACTGCCCCTCTAGCATTGCACATCAATGAACCTGGGCTACATACACAATATTTTCACACCACACTAAACATAACCGGCTGATTATCACAATGCTAATATATCAAATTCTGTAATCACCTTAAGATGAGACACACATAACGCCCAAATCAGTCACATAATGTAAAAGTCTTATAAAGTTTTTCAAAGTCCAAACTATATATATTGAATATTAGGCCCAAAATAAACCAATGCGTAAACAATGGTACAACCAAACACAAAAGTCCATAGTACACGTAAGGTTCATATGAAGGTTCATAGAGTCCAGTACCATCCAAACATAGGATATGACAATTCCATGAGGTAACAAATCGTAGAGCAAAGGAATGTTATTTCTATTCCAAGTGATCCCGGTGATAGACAAAGTAAAATGTTTCAGTGAATGGAAGAAAGTTTTGTCCAAGTTTATCTGGACAGAAGAAACCTAGAATTAAATATAAATTGTTAACAGACATAAAAGAAAGAGGTGGTTTTCCCCTGCAAGATTAAAAAAAATACTATGGAGCTGCAACATTTTGCTGGTTGAAAGAATGGTTTACTTTGGAAGATACAGATCTCTTGTACTTGGAAGGTTTTGATAATGTGTTTGGTTGGCATGCATATGTATGGTATGACAAAATAAAGGCCCACAGGCTTCAAAAATAATATAATTAGAAAATCATTGTATAATGTATGGATCAGGTATAAAGACTTGTTGGAAAGGAAAACCCCTTGGTGGATTTCTCCATTGGAGGCCAAGGCCCATAAGAGATTAAATATGGAAACCAAGTGGCCGAAATATAGAGATTTGTTATTGGAAGTAGAAGATAAATGTAAGTTAAAGTCATATGAACAGTTAAAAGATAAATTAAATGATTGGTTACAATATCATCAGATTAATGGTGTGTTTAAAATGGATATGAGAAATGTAGGTTTTTCATCTGAAAAATCATGTTTGGAAATTGAATTGTTAGACACAAAGTCAAAAAATTTCTCCAAGATTTATAATTTGTTGTTGGAATGGCATACAAAAGATAAACAAGTAAAATCAGTGATGATTGATTGGGCTAAGGATGTGGGGCACAATATTATGTTAAGTGACTGGGAGAGATTGTGGAAAAAAAGGTATGAAATTTACTGCATGTAATGTATTGAAAGAGAATATGTTGAAAATGATGTATAGATGGTATTTAACACCTGTCAAACTAGCAAAAATGCATCATGCAACTGATAATAAATGTTGGAAATGTAAGGAGAAAGAATGTACGTTTTACCACATGTGGTGGATCTGCCCCAGGATAAAAGACTTCTGGGGAAAAAATTATAATGAATTTAAAAAGGTGTTCAATAATACCTTTGTAAAAACCAGAGGCCTTTTTGCTTGGAATAGTTGGAGATGACATCCGAAAAAAAGATTGTACATTCTTTTTGTATGCCACAACTGCAGCTAGATTATTAATAGCTAAATTTTGGAAATCTCAAGAAATGCCCACAATTAATGACTGGCAGATAAAGATGATGGACTATATGGAACTCGCCGAGATTACCGGAAGGATCCGCAACAAGAAGGAGGAGAAGGTTGAATAAGATTGGAAGAAATTTAGAGATTATCTAAAGAAATATTGCAAGATTTAACTAACCTTTAAGGAAGCAGAGTACAGGCTTTAGGCAGTACTGTATAACAGAAATATTATTTAGGATAGAAGGGTATGATAAAGATTTTTTTGAAATGTATGGTTTTAGAAGAGGAACCTGCTGAATGTAAAAAAAATGGACAATGTAGCTCAAAGGGGGAGAAAGAGGGAAGTCCCTATACATTGAAAAGGATAATGTAATGAATGGTAACAATTTTATGTGTTATGTGTTTGTTTGTTTGTTTGTTTGTTATTAGTGTATAAAATCAATAAAAAATATTATTAAAAAACAACAACACTGGTGGTGGTGAATGAAGGGTACTAACCACAGCTTGAGTCTTCCATTTTAGGGGCATTTGTGGCTGATTCCTTTATTTTCCTAAAATGCAATGTGCCGGATGCACATTATGGATAGCACACAAACAGAGTGACTCAAAAACATATGGCAAGAATATGTCTTCTTAAATAAAAAGGAAGTAAAGTCAGATCACACAAAGTGATCACAGGAAAATGATTCTAGGTAACAGGCACTGTATAATAACAATATCATAATATTCTGATGCCAAAATTTATCACTAGGTTTGGTCTGTAATTAGGGCCAGGCAACATCTCACATGTGATGGGGTTGAACTAAGGCAGAAGTCAGGGCCGTCTTAAGTATGTCGGGCGCCATGGTGCGATGATCGCTCCGGCGCCCCCTGCCCCGCCCCATTTCTCAGCGCGGTGGGTGGGTGGGCGCAGCACACAGCACTGCTACAGCAGGCACAGCTGTGCGGCGCCCCCTGGTGGCCCTACGCCCCCTGGCTTGCCTTAGAGCCGGCCCTGGCAGAAGTAATTTTCTGGCCCTCAGGATCTTCCCAATGCTATATCCCTCATGTTGGTGCAGAAAGAAATAGATAAAGAAGGAGAATTCCCCAGATGCCAAGATCCAGGTTTGGGGTAATTACTCTTAGGTGAGAGAACCCCAACAGAGATTTAAAGTCACATGATAAGCAAAGGAAAGCGTGGGAATACAGGCTCTTAGACTATCATATACTCTTTAAAGTGAGTTCCAAAGTTTTCCTCTTCCCCTAACATAGAAAAAAACCATGTTTGGTAAGTTAAAAATGGTTTACATACAAACTCTCCAAAGGTCTGATTCATATGCTTTTCCATACAACATTTAGGAAAAAGTTGCACATGCAGTAAAACTTAATTAGAAAGTGGTGAAAGTTCCTACATTATTGGTTTGGAACTCGAGAGTGGTCTCCCATGTTTTAGCCCAACACTTTAAAACAATATTACACCTCTTATTATGTGCATCATTTTATTTGTATCAGAGAAGTAACCTTTGTTGTTCCTTTTATACTGTCAACCTTTTTTTCTTGCTTCATGCTAGTCAGATGACTATATGCAAATACATTTGACCTGATTTAGAGGTGGTGTCTTCCACAATACTCCTGTCTCCCCAACCCCCCAGATGCAAGAGACAGAAAATAGAGGTCCAGCAACTGGTATTGAGAAGCATTACTTCCTCCAACCATGGAGGCAGAGCATAGCTATCATGATTAGTAGCCTTTGGAAGCTGTCTTCTCCATGAATTTGTCTAATCCCATGTTAAAGCCATCTATGCACAATGCTTCAGTTATTTGGATATGGTATGGAACCGAATCCGACACAGATGTTGATGTAAAGCATGTGCTCTAAGAATGGACAGCGTCCTACCTCTTAAAATAACGAATGAAGAGTCCCAACTTTTCTTGAACATTGCTGCAGTTTGTCAGCATTATGGCAATCCAGCAGGCAGAGCAGAGGGGGAAAGAATAATCAAAGATCTGTCTCCTCCCTTTCCTCTCCATTTCAGAGAACATTATCTAAGAAATTTAAAGTGATCAATAATTCAGAGAAAACAACAACAGAAGAAGAGCTAAATTGCTTTCAGTATCCTCTCAATGCCAAGGCGTGTGTGTGGCAGCAGGTGACAATGGTAAAAATTCAGAGAAACAAGACCAACTCGAGCAGACGGAAGTCTCCTTTCATGCTTCCGAAAGAGAGCAGCACAGTGTTCTGACTCAGTGTGTCCTCATGTTACCTCATTATGCCTGGAAATTCCATCTGTCTCAGGAGAGTTTGTTTCATCCTTCCACCCCCTTGGCATTCCCCCTCCATTGCAACCTCCTCAAGTGCGTAATGCTGTTGCTTCCGGCACTTGGCCTCTGTCGCCTTCTTTTTCAAAATCCCCATCAAACAGCTGTTGTTGGAAAGGGGAAAACAGCCTTGTGGTTCAAGGCATCACATGCAATTAGACTTCAGCTGTGGAAGATGTGATGTTGGACTACTATCAAGACACCTGAGAGACAGGATGCAAATCAAAGAAAGGTATAGCTAGAGAGGCCCTGAGAAAAGTCAACTTATCCAAGGTAAATGAATCATGTGACATGGCACATATTTTCTGATTCCCACCCCACCTCAATTTTTGGTAAGGGTGCCCAGGATAATGTATGTCACTGAAAGCATAAGGGATAAGGTTGCATGAAGGATCTCCTGAAGAACGCCAGAGAGGACCTTTTCTCTAGCCAATTCTTTCCCCAACTGGGACCCTCCAGATGCTGTTGGATTGCAGCAAGTAGTGTACTGGCAAATTTGGAAGTTCATGTTCTCTTCACAATTATCACAACTATGCTCTTCACAGTCAAACACCCTTCCAAGATTATACAATAATCTTATAACTATACAGCAGTAATAATTAGGCCTGTGTTGCAATTATCAGTGCAGATCTCCATGTGCTACCTTACAGCTGGATCTACTATTTTCTGTGCTGCATTTTCCTTGAAGTTCCATTGATTTCCTTTTTAAAATTTTCATTTTATCTGTTTTTATTGTAATCTATGCAGAAAAGTTTCAATAAAAATGAAAATGAAAAAACACTGCTCCTGAGATACCAGACCTCAGACCTCAGACTTCAGATCTCTGAGATATATTTTCCGGCATTTGTCTGTAGCCACTTGTATTTAATTACTCCATGTTGGACTGGCACTAAAGACAGAGGAGACAGTTGTTTAGTTTGGCAACCTAGTCATATACAGTGTGTGTGTGTTTGTGTGTGTGTATCACATGTATTTTCTTTTTCCAATGACTTTCTCTTTTTTAGCTGTTGGTAGTGATACAGCAGTTCTTAGTTGAAGGTCCGTAAAAAGCTTGAACTAAATGATCTTTTCTGTCATTTAATAAACAAACCCATGACAAAGGCCAATTCCATGCCAGGCAACATTACAAAAAGGGGTTTAAAATAAAACTGTTGATATCATAATGCAGTTCTAAAGCTCTGTGACAAGGCCACACTTGCCATACCATGCGTGGTTTTGGTTTCCTCACTGCAAAAAGGATATTGTACTGCTGTGTTGCACTGAGTCCAATGAACATTCTGCCACAATGCCCATGATGACTATGTTTTACCTCCCCTGATGGAGGCAGTATGCTTCTGAATACCAGTTGCTGGGTATCACAATTGGGGAGAGTTGCTGCTGGTGGTCCTACTTTCTGACTTCAGTAGTTGACCACTGTGAGAACAGGATGCTGGTCTAGATGCCAACAAGCTCTTCTTAGGTTTTTATAACACTGTTGTTGTTGTTGTTGTTGTTGTTGTTGTTGTTGTTGTTGTTTTGGATACAAGTGCAGAAAGATAAGGCAATGCCACCATGGCTATGTTCTGCTTCCACTGTGGGAGGTAGTACTCTTCTGAATACCTGTGACTGGCAATTCCAAGTGACAAGCTTTCCTGTTGAGTTCATGTCCTGCTTGTGGACTTCCCATTGAGTCATCCGGCTGACTGCTGTCAGAAAAGGATCCTGGTCTAGAGATGCGCCTATGATCAAAGCATGATAGTTTATCTGAACCAATTCTCTCTCTCTCTCTCTCTCTCTCTCTCTCTCTCTCTCTCTCTCTCTGTGTGTGTGTGTGTGTGTTCCACACATTGTTCTAGTTTAATTGGTATAGATACAGCACTTTAGGTATTGGGGATTTTTAATTAAAATTGTGTGAGTCTGTGGAAAAATCATAAATTGTACCTTTTGGGTTGTTTTCCACTTTTCAAGAATCTCTGCCTTTGTTCACCAAGCTCATGGGCCTAATTAGAGATTAATATAAGTTTCTTGTTGCTGTGTGAAAATTGTCTCATGTCTCTGTATAGGAGCAGAGATAGTATTTTAAATAGATGGTAACAAAAAATAAAAATATATATATCCGACCACCACTCTCCGGCTTCCTATAAGCCTATGCTTTTCCTGTTCCCTCGTACCTTTATTTGAATCAGATCCTTCCTTTGTTCTGTCAGTTTGATATTTCAGCTCTCATGTCACTTGATCTATTGACTCATTTGAAGAAAATGACATATTTTTCTCTCCTTATCTCCATAGCTGCTGCTTTTGCAGAATTTTCAAGTATATAAGTAAAGATGGATTGGCAACAGCATTTATTTACTGTATTGGTCTGAATATAAGCTGCACCCGCAAATAAGCCACATCTTTAAAATTCAAGGGGGGGGGGAGAGAGAAAAAGACAATACCCGGCTATGGATACCATTCCCCTGCACTCCTGGGCTGCTTCCTAGGGGAGCTACACCATTTTGCCAGCGGTCTTCCCTCCTTCCCCCTTCTTTTCAGCAGCTTGGGGGAGGTTTGGGAGTGGCGGTGGGCCGGACACCATTGCCTTGCACTCCTGGGCTGCTTCCTGGTGACGGGGAGCCATGCCACTTGGCCGGCGGTGTAAGGTCGCGAATATAAGCCGCACTTTAACTTTTCATGGTAGGAATTTGGGGGGGGGGAGTGTGGCTTATATTCAGGGCAATAGGGTATTCCACTTGGAAAACCTGTTGGAACAAGGTGGAAGATTCCATTTGCCAATGTGTGCTTAGTGGGACTTACTTTTGAGTAGACATGCTTAGCAGGAGAGGCAGGCTTCAGATTTGTGAGATATATTCCCTGCCTTGCAGGTCCTTTCCCAACTTTACTTTTGAATTAGCCCTCAGGTTCTAACTCACTAAGATTGCAAGAGAGAACTACTCTATATTCTGTTTGATGCTTTAAAAGGGGGGGGGGATTCTCATTATGATGCTGCTCATGTGCATTTCCCCCAGAATTCACATTTGTTTTCCATTTGTGCAAAGTTTCTTCCTCCTCCACCACCTGCTGACCTACAGCTGAAGGGAAGCAGGAGATATTTTTCACTGTAAAAAATTAAGGATCAGCATGCTTTCTGCTTTACACCTATGTAGAAATGCACAGAAGCCATTAACCCCAAAGACCTTGTATAGTGTAATGGCTTGAAGATTGAGCTATGAGTCAGGGAAAACTTGCTTTGAATTTAACCTCCACTGCCATGAACTCAGTAATGGCTTCAAGCAAGTCACACTTCTGGCAAGCCTTATGCCTCCAGTTTGCTATATGGGGATAGTAATTGTGATCAATGTGGGAGATAAGCACATTCCATTCTTTTTAAAAATGTGTATTTTATGCAAAATGGCATACAGATGTGTATTTTGGAGAAATTTTCAGTAAAATGCTGAGTTAAATTGGCATAAAGAGAGGGATTTTTTCTTTTAAGTAAACTGATGCAGAAATGTAGAGAAAGGAGCTTAATATTAGAAATGTGAGAAATGGAGAGAAACCAAGATGGAGTGATTTGTCCATCTGTAGTGGGCACCATCTTGTCATTTAACTCAGGCAGCAAAATGTCTTGGGTCAGTTCTGAGGTTTGGGGATGAGAGAGCTGAAGGGTAAAGAAAAAAAGGAAGCCATGCTAAGAAAGTGATGCTCAGAACTGGAAAAGTGCAGAAGAGAGGAAGCAACAGTGAGGAATCTGAAAGGCGAAAGAAAACAATGTGAGAGAAGGATAAAAAGTAAGTGCAGACTGTAGCTGCAGAAGTGACATTGAAATTCTCAGACCAATCTATGCTAATCTTTAATTTTCAACAGCACTATATGGATGGCACAGAAAATTTGGTTCAGTTTGCATTTAAAGGCAAGTTTACTTTATCCACACTTTCCAAGACAATAAGCAAAGCAAAGCAAAGCAAAGGTATCCTTCAAAAGTCACACTTCTCTGAATTTTGCAGTGCAGTTCTCCAGCCAAGCAATGTTTGCAAAAATGTATTTAGTCATGTTAATTTGCATAAAAATGCATATATTGGTGAAAATAGCACAGGGAAATGCATTACATTAGGGAAGTCTGGATACTGGGCAAAATTGAACAAAAATGTAGTATGAATTTTCATGAGGACTAAAAATAAATCACAAACTGCTGTAGAAATATAGAAAACTGAATTCAATATGGGGGTGGGGAGGGGATGAGAGAAACAAAAATCAGCATACAGTATTAACCCAGTTGTTCCCAAACTTGTCCAGGCACCACCACCCTGAAGCCAAAACCCATTGCCAGTGTCCACTACCCTGCTGTATCCTATAAACAACATTATTCAGCATAGCAGTTTACAAAAGCTACTAAGGAATACAACACAAGAAAATTCAAAATAGTAACAATTAAATTGTACAATCATTCAAAATCCAATTAAAACTATTTGGTTTAATTAATTTGACAAAATTGAATTAAGGTGATGCCAGCTTTCCAATGACTGATAGTCACTTCCAGCAGACCCCTGTTGCCCCTTTCCTCCCAGCGCTTCCTCCTAGGTAATCCCACCACCCCAAGGGAGTGGTACCACCTGGATCATCCCATCCCCAATTAACGCATAACAAATGCAGCTTCCGGAATGTGAAACAAAACCTTTAGATCTGGTAAGGATTTCTATTCTTGCCACATGTCTACAAATCACACATCTTCATCTCATTACAGTATATTATTACATAAGCATAATTCATTTTTATTGATCTGGGCATGCTGGTGCCCTAGTTTTATGGCTCTTTATGCTTAATTCACCCAGCAGCAGTTTTCATACATGCTGCTTCTCCATTTTGTTTGTTTGTTTGTTAGAGATTCCTTCCTATCTCTCTTTCTCCCACCCCCCCACCCCGCATAGGAAGTAAAAATAAAATCTAGTTGTCACAGCAACAGCAAACATATACCTTCCACATTGTTCATACTGAAGAGTGATTTTAAAAGCCTCCTCTCTTCATCTTCAGTGTGTTAGTTATGACCAGCAAATAGGTGTGGTATGGTGGGTTAGGACCTGGGAGACCAAAGTTCAAATCCCCACTTGGTCACAAAGTTCACAGGGCCACCCAGGACAAAATGGAGGAAAAATCATGTATGCCACCTTGCTCCTTGGAATATAAATGTATTAATTACTTAATTAATATCAATTTGATTTAATTTAAATATGTTTTCAGTGGTCAAGATTGCAATGACCAGGTGCAGTTCATATCTCCTTATATCTACATGATACTGCAGTTTCTGCACAATACTATCAACTAATACACCTACTCATGTACTTTTCCTTATTAAATAAATGCTGGTCGGTTTCTTTAATGAGCTAGATTTGTGTGTTTTCAGTGGCCTGAGTTTGTGGCAAAGATAAATGTATATAGTTAAGGTGCTCAATGTGTTATATATTAAGATAAGGAAACAAGGGTTATTTGTCAGTGCGAAGTAAACAGGTATTTTACCTTATACCCATTCTTACATATACCATTTACAATGAAGTGTATCCAACCAAGTTTTACTCATGAGTAGACCCAATGAAATTCACCATGCCCATTCCTTTTGATAGGTCTCCTCTGAGTATGGCCAATATACAACTCTAGATCTATATATTTTGTGTTTTCGCCTAAGATTATAGCCAATCTTGCCACATAGTTAGAACCTTGAAAGACAAACAAAATCATTTAATTTAAAAAGATGCTGTCAAAAATGGGATAAGTCCTAACAAATTCATTTAATTAAAAAAGATGGGATAAGTGATTGACTCTTCACTTCAGAATTCTAGTTTAAGCTGGTATCTGCAAGCACCTTACAGATAACACATTCAGTTTAGGGCAGTCTGGAACAGGTGTCAGCAACCTGGAGCTTATCAGATGGGAAATATGGTGTATAACAACTGGAGGGCACCAGGTTGGAAAAAGCGGGCCTACAATCTCCATCTGTAGACTAAGTATAAATGCAGACCTGAAGATTTCAAGGTGCAGCATCTTATTTATTTTACTTCAGCACCATCCCACCATTACATCTACTTTATGGAGCATCTTGACTGAGGAAAACTTGTGCCGTATCTTGTAGCATTTTGGTTGGTCCTAATAAAGCTATTGTCAAATTGTAAATTTCAGAAGTATTTTTTTTATGGAGCAGCACGGCTGCTTTTACTTTCTTCCAAATAGATCGCTGCACATCTTTCATGGGCAACCACTTCACCAGATGCATGAAATTGTCACCTACGTGGCTAGGAATATAGAGCTTATGTATACATAGAAGAAGGAATAATCTTTACAGTGTAAGGCAAAAGGGTCAACTATGTGACAATACCAGGAGGACCACAAGTGAATACTGAATCCAACCAAATGAATAAAAGTCTAGCACTTGTCAGTAATAATCTACAGATGATTCATATCATTCCATATCAGCTCTAAGTCCATATTGTCTTATGACAGATTTAACAGAAAACCAAATAGTGAAATGAAACCATTAATTGGATAAGTTACATAAAGGACAGATCCCATTTCTGGAGAAACCTCTTCTCAGTACATATGATGTATGGTACATTTAATCTCTCTCTCTCTCTCTCTCTCTCTCTCTCTCTCTCTCTCTCTCTCTCTCTCTCTATATATATATATATATATATATATATATATATAAATGAGGCGGCACTCAAGCATGGAGAATAATTATGAACTGAATTGGGGATAAGGGTGCATAAGGAATGTGCAGCTCCCCCCGAAAATAGCAGGATATGTGTGAGAGAGCATTTCCTTCAAATGCTCACAAAATATTGAGTGCTCTTGCAAGTGGCTGAAAGGATATGCTTGCAAAAACTGGATGTTTGCTCCATCAGCCTTTTTACTTTTACTTTTTGAGCTTCCAAGTTGTGAACTCTGACTTTCCAAATCAATGGAGAGTCCACATACCCATTGATGGGTATGCAGCAGTTCTGAAAAAATGTCCAAGCTGAGGATCAAGAGGGTTTTCACTTGATAACTTGATTTTTCTCCATTTCTGGAGCTGCAAGTTTTGAATCCAAAGAGAATGGGAACTGAGAGCTCCATGCAACTTTACAGGGCAAATGGGATATGGGGGTGCTCTGCAAGATGCATGTGTACGCAGGCAGCCCAGTCCATATCCCTGCACGCAGGGTAGTTCACTGACAACCTTTCAGTGTATGGCCAGAGACACCCATATTACAACTCCTTTAAGAGGAGACCCTGGAATCACCACACCACTTCACCCCCCCCCCCAATTTTAGGGAAGAAAAGACTAAAGGATTCCACCTAAGACCTTAAACCGCCAAAGTTTTGGCAAATTGCTATGGGGAAGACAAAACCTGCCAATGCAGAAAAATTTCTTCCCAGCTCTTCAACAGCAACCAGTCAAATGATCGTAGCAGCGCCCACTAAACAGGAAGAAAAAAGTTAACCTGCAAAAAGAACAATAAACAAAGGGAAGGGGGGTGAAGCTCCTGAGCCAACTGCCTGGCTACTGCCTGCTCCTCCCCCTATTTATGTGACTGAGGCTGGGCGTGAATCTGCAAAGAATAACACTGAGAGGCAGGCCAGCCCAAACAGCCAGTAGGTCCCCAGGAGCCCGAGGGGACATGCACGATCCCGCAAAGGGCTCTGTTATGTACTGAGCTGAATCCTAGAACAATAGGATTCAGAATCAGTGGGAGCTACCCAATCCAACTCCAGGTGGAAGTGAATCCGCAACCTGATTGGCCTGCTGGAGCAGCCAATCAGGCGGCTGGCAGAAGTGAATCTGCTACCTGATTGGCCTGTAGGAGCAGCCAATCAGGCTGCAGGCAAAAGTCAATCCACAATATAATTGGCCCACAGCTGTAGCCCTGAAGTAGCCAATCACGCAAGGCCCATTGTGTAAATAATGTATATAAGCAGATGGTTTTGGGAAAAGAGCCATTCGTCTTCTCTTCTCCTCCTTGATGACTATGAGCTGAATAAAGAGCATGAAATTCACTCTTGACTCCGAGTATATTTCACTGGCGACGAAGGTGGGATCCTGCTGAGCTGACCGCCACCACGCACTGCACCGCAGCACCGCCACCTGCTGCACCGCTGCATCGCACCGTGCATCCAGGCTTCAGCTCCAGGACCCAAGGAACCCAGAATGGCAACCGACAGCAGCTTCTCGCCATTCAAACCAGCATCAGGAGACTGGGAAGGGTACGCCGCCCGTTTCAACTTCCTCCTGCAAGCGAAAGAAGTCACCAACGATGCCATGAAGAGGGCGACATTCTTCAGCGTCTGTGGAGAGGAGACGTTTGAAATCGCCCGGGCTCTCCTTGCACCTAGGGATGTCGCTACCGTCTCTTACAAAACAATAATGGAACGGCTGAAGGAGCACTTCTCACCACAGCCCTCGGTGGTAGCTTGCCGAAATGCCTTCTACGCAAAACGGCAAGCCCCGGGGGAAACCATAACTGGGTTTGTGACCTCCCTCCGCCAAGCCGCCCGGTTATGCAACTTCTCAGAATTGGAGAACATGCTTCGTGACCGCCTCGTCGGTGGCCTGAGGGACGAGATGTTGCAACGACGCCTCTACGCCAAAAAAGACCTCACGTTCCAGATTGCTCTGGAGGAAGCCCTGGCAACCGAAGCCGCCGAGAGGTCAACGCAAGAGGCACGACCGGCCCCGCCATCCCAACCGAGGGTCTACCACGAAGACCTCACCGACGAATCCGAATCTGACAGGGAGGAAGTACACCGAGTACAGCGGCGCACTCAAGCAGCACACACACCACAGCAGCCTCGACGAGAAGGAGGGAACTGTGCAAGCTGCGGGGAGAACCACGAGAGGAGGACCTGTCGTTTCCGCAACGCAGAGTGCAGGCAGTGCAGGAAATTGGGACACATCGCCCGGGTGTGTCGGGCTCGACTCACCCGTCAACAAGCATCAGATGACCGACCCAGGAGCCCCAGGTCACACGGCACCATGCACCAAGGCAACTCGACGGAGATCACGGACTACCAGGTATTCCAGTTGCCCCATCCCAGCACAGAGAAAATTTATATAGAGGTACAGATAGAGGGAGCCCCATGCCGCATGGAGCTGGACACGGGTTCAACTCTATCCATAATCTCGGCCCGAACATTAAGGGAACTGTGCCCTAATGGGGGTCCCAAACTAAGGCCGGCCCCATTCACCCTCCGGGACTTCCAGAAACGTAAGGTCCCTACTATGGGGGTGGGGACCTTCAGGGTGCAATATCGAGGGCGAAAGCAACAATTGGACTTGCTGGTAGTTAAGGGCCCCTACGTTAGCTTACTGGGACTGGCATGGTTTGGACCTCTGGGGCTAGCCTTTACCGGGGTGAACCGCACTAGCTTACAAGTGGACGTGGACGCCATATGCAAAGAGTTTCCAGGGGTTTTCGATGGGGCATTGGGACGATATACAGGACCCCCCATTGCCCTACAGCTAGACCCCGCTGTACGACCCATCAGGCACAAGGCCCGCCGGGTCCCGTTTGCCCTGAAACCCCGCATAGATGAGGAATTGGACCGGCTCGTGGAGCAAGGAGTGCTGGAGCCGGTGCCCAACGCCCCCTGGGAAACTCCAATTGTCACACCCGTCAAGCCTAACGGTTCGGTCCGCATCTGTGCAGACTACAAATGCACCATAAACAAGGCTCTCACGGCCCATGCATACCCAGTGCCAGTGGTCAGCCATGTCCTCGCCACCCTGGCTGGGTCAAAAATCTTTGGCAAACTGGACATCAGCGGGAGCTACCCAATCCAACTCCAGGTGGAAGTGAATCCGCAACCTGATTGGCCTGTTGGAGCAGCCAATCAGGCGGCTGGCAGAAGTGAATCTGCTACCTGATTGGCCTGTAGGAGCAGCCAATCAGGCTGCAGGCAAAAGTCAATCCACAATATAATTGGCCCACAGGTGTAGCCCTGAAGTAGCCAATCACGCAAGGCCCATTGTGTAAATAATGTATATAAGCAGATGGTTTTGGGAAAAGAGCCATTCGTCTTCTCTTCTCCTCCTTGATGACTATGAGCTGAATAAAGAGCATGAAATTCACTCTTGACTCCGAGTATATTTCAGGCTCCCACAGTGGAAGGTGTGAGCGCTTATTCTGTCCCATTTTCTAATGCTCCTTTCACACTCCAGTACCTATTGCATTATAGAACTGTGGCTTTTTGACCAGCTAAATTTCATTTGTTGCCGTGGTGTGATGTAACACAACAAAGACTTGTCATTGTACAATGACACTACTCCCCAAACTTCTCCCTGCATGTGTGCTTCTGTTTCCCCATGAAAACAGCAGGAAATAATTGAATTCCAGCAAACTGCCCCAAATTTTGTTTCTTTACTCCATTGATTTTTGGGTTGAGGGAGATGCAAACATATATATTTTTCTGGAATCAAATAACACAGAGAAATAAGCACTAAATACACACTACGTTCCATTAGTTTTCTAAAACGGGATTTTATATCTTGTGAAAGCTCAAATATAATCCAGAACTTGCTAGGGAAACATCAGTGAAATGGAATAAACAGCACTCAAGGATGTTTCCAGTGGGGGAGCATGGTGGGGGAGCATACCCCAAAACAAGCAGCTCTCCTCTGCTTTCTGAGCTCCTTTCATTAATATATTCTCTAATTTTCCTTTCTCACATACCTAGAAACTGTACTCACCACCACTCTAATGCTGCCACATTGGGGATACCCAGCGCAGGTGTGTGACACCATGTGTGTCACATGTATGATGTCATATGGTCCAATGTGGCCCAATGCAGCTCATGCATGATATCACACGGTGCAAGTGGCTGCAACAAGCCCTGTTGGGCCTCAACGTGCCATGTGATGTCACATGTGCAACATGTTGGGTTGCCTTGCTGGGCACCCATAGTGAAAGTTTTGTGGGTGTCCTGGCCCCCAGGGGCCCCCAAAGATGGTGCCCATGTTAACAGTTGTGAAATATTTGGCAGGGGGAGTGCAAATGCTCTCTATGAGCAATTTCATGTATGTAATCATGAGCAAAAGTAGGGATGGTCTTTTGGCTGATATGTGCCTTGACTCATCAGAAATTTTCAGACCAATTGACAGAACACTAGAGGAGTGTAAATGACCTCTGTTTTACCCAACTCAAGATTATTAAAGCTGCCTTTGTGGGAGAACCACTTCAGCTATTGTTCTGAAAATCAACAGGTTTCACTCCATCATAAATTGCATCCATTTCTGGCAGAAAATAAAAGACAGACTTACATTTGTAAATGAATAAAGAAATAAATAAAGGTGCCATGGTCACATATCCTCCCCAAATGCTTCTATGTTTGCCATTTCCATCTACTTCTGTCAAAAGGAATAAAAGCTATAGCAATTTTTTGAATTCCTATAATAATTTTTAAAGGACTTGGAACACAAAGGTCACAAATAGATTTGGAATATATTGGTCTGGTTTCCAAAGTGAGAGATACAGATTCAAATCAAAACTTGTGGCAGGCGCACATCTCTAAGTCTTAGTGCTCTCCTGCTTGATGTGGAACTTTATTAGTCAACCGTCAATCTGCACTGTTCATCCATTTATCTGTGTTGCTTATAATGCTATTTTTCTCCAGTTTGTAACATAATATTGACAATTGCTGTATTTTAATTGGAGGTGGTGGTGGGGAAATGCTATTCTTAAAATCTGACTGCGTGCTAAAATAAAAATCCCCTGGAAATTTAAAAGAGGGACACCAACCTCATTTCTATAGCAAGCATCAATCAAAAAGCCTGCTCCATTCTGCATACCTTGCTGTTGCTGCTGCTGGGTTGAAATTATTGTTTCTTAAACAGCAATGCCCTCCTGAGCCATTCCATAGGGTGAACCACATTTTGAAACTGTGCTGGTGTCCTAATGTTTGCATATTAGCAGAGGATTAGCTGATCCATTGTATAAAAGGCAGGTGATTAATCAGCTGTAATATTACTACTACAATATATTACTACAACCAGCTTCCATTTGGTTCCTCCGCTGCCAAAACAGCCTCCATCACCAGCCATTCCAAGGACCATTTCAAAACATTTCACTGCCTGCACCATTTCAATGCCAGTTCTGGAGTCATACATCTATATCCAGTTATTATGTAGTTGAGCAAGAATACAGAAGAGAGAGAGATATTCTGGTCACAGCCAGAGCAATTGCATCATCATTGGAGAGCTAGTGTGGTGTCATGGTTAGAGTGTTGGATTAGGACATTGGAGACCAAGGATCCAGCCATGAAGCTCACTAGGTGAGCCATTGCCTCTCAACCTAGCCTACCTCACATGATTGCTATGGGGATTAAATGGGGAGAGAAGAAACCATGTACACCACTTCTAACCCTTTGGTGTAAAAATGATGAGGTCCTGATTCACATCCACGTAACACATGAATCAAACTGTAGTCAATGCTTCACAAAGCAGTGCCTGACTAGCAGGCTGGAAGACAGGGTTACCCACACTAGGTGGAGCCAGATGCAAACTTTGTCACAACTAACTCTTTATTTCTCCCCATCTTCTGGCCCACTGAGTTTTACAAGGGGCAACGCCAAGACTAAGCAGGAGGATGCTGACAGGCAGCACCATTCCCTAGACTGGTTATACATAATAAGGCAGGCATTGGGAGGGAGGCTCTTTGAGAACAGATTATGTTAGTGGGCCTGAAATATACTCAGAGTTGAGAGTGAATTTCCTGCTCTTTATTCAGCTTGTAGTAGCAAAAGGAGAAGAAGAGAAGGAATGGCTCTTTCCCCAAAACGTCTGCTTATATACATTATTTACACAATGGGCCTTGTGTGATTGGCTACTTCAGGGCTACACCTGTGGGCCAATCAGGTTGCGGATTGACTTCTGCCAGCAGCCTGATTGGCTGCTCCTGCAGGCCAATCAGGTTGCTGATTCACTTCCACCTGGAGCTGGATTGGGTGGCTCCTGTGGACCAATCAGACTGCTGCATTCTGGATCCTAATGTTCTAGGATTCAGCTCAGTACATAACAGGGCCAGTGCCCTGTTTAATGGACCAACCTCCTCTTGATTTCACAATATAACTTCTTGCTGTCCTTTTCCCAAACTTGTCAGTAACATGGTAGTACCAGATCTGTGTCTTATAGTTTTTCTGAAGCACTGAGTCAGAAAATTAATCTGCAAAACAGTAAGCTTAGTCATTATCTGTCTATCTCCCATTCTATCTATCAAAGTGAATTTTTCTCCTTTTCACCAGCTGTCAGTGCTGAGGCAGATAGCGGATTTGGAAAACAGAACCACCACACACACACACACACACACACACACACAGGCTGATACACCCACCACTTCCTTTAACTTCTTGGCATAGATTAAGGTGACAACTATGAGGATACTGGGATGCTTTTGGGAACTCTTGGCAATTCACAAGCAGAACAGGCAGGCAGAGAAGCACGACTTCTGAAGAGTTGGGAGGGAAAGAAAGGGTGGATGTCAGAAATCGACCACGCCACTTATGAAATCCATCTGAGCAGATATTGAGAGGAACTCTCAGCTATGTTCTGACGTGCCGTTACAGTAAGAGGAAATTTATATTGATCAAAATGTACATCTCAATAACAGATGCTGGGTGGACAACACCGTTATGCTAACATCAATGCCAAGGGGCAGATTTAAATAGTCCTGCTTCCAGAACCCTGTGCAATAACTTCCATGAGCACAAAAGGGCTTCCCCCTTTTCTCCCCCCCACCTCTCAAAATTGGCTCAGCAGTAAGATGGGGGGGCAGAACAGCACATGGGGGGAGGGCAATCATTTCATCTCAAAAGCTGCAGTGTTTGCACTGACAGAATGATATCCATAGCACTATGCTGAATTGCTCCCTAAATTGTGGTGTGTTATACAACACTAATCCTACTTAGAAAAGATCTACTGAAGGTACTAAATCAACAGTAGATAAACTTTTCTAGTCTGAAGGCCACATGATGGTGATGGGTAGGGACAGAAGCAAAGATGCAAATTAATCTGAATGAACACATTTTTGAACACAGTTTTGGCAAATATTTTTGCAAGCAAAGTCTCCTAATATAATGCATTTTGGTGTGCTATTTTCACCAGCACAAGCATTTCTGTATGAATTGCTTGGCTGAGGAACTGCATTGCAAAATTCAGAAAATTGAATTTTGAGAGACTGCTGAGTTTTGGTTTGTATATTGTTTCAGAAATTGCAAATTAAGTAAGTTCACCTTAATAGAATAAAAGTTCTCCCCCTATTCCTAGGCACGAGCCTTTCTATTTATCATTTGTCATAGAGAAAGTGTCATAGAGAAAGTGGACTGAGAGAATTTTTCTCCCTCCTTCCACTATACTAGAACTCAGGGTCATCCAAATAAATTGGATTGTCACTTCATTTCTGAAAATAAAATAGGAAGAGCTCTGCTGAATAAGACAAGAGGTC
This sequence comes from Zootoca vivipara, assembly GCF_963506605.1. Classification (NCBI taxonomy): domain Eukaryota; kingdom Metazoa; phylum Chordata; class Lepidosauria; order Squamata; family Lacertidae; genus Zootoca; species Zootoca vivipara. Next base: position 41,699,348 of record NC_083294.1, on the reverse strand, counting down.
AGTCAAATACAGCATCTCTTCCCCCTTGTTAGCAATCTAGATTCTACTAGGAAGTCCAAAGCAGGACATGAACAGCACTCTTCCATTTTTTCTTTACAAGCAACTGCCATTCAGAAGCATACTTGAAACTTCTTTTTTGGAAATGTGTAGCTTATATCCCAGTAGTGATGTATGGAAGTGAGAGCTGGACCATAAAGAAGGCTGATTGCCGAAGAATTGATGCTTTTGAATTATGGTGCTGGAGGAGACTCTTGAGAGTCCCATGGACTGCAAGAAGATCAAACCTATCCGTTCTAAAGGAAATCAGCCCTGAGTGCTCACTGGAAGGACAGATCCTGAAGCTGAGGCTCCAGTACTTTGGCCACCTCATGAGAAGAGAAGGAGGAATGATGGGAATATTATTCCAACAGCATGTGGAGGGCCACACTTTGGCCATCCCTGGTCTATACTGGCAGCTTGGGTCTAGACTTTTGGGCAGGGATCTTTCCCAGCCTTACCTGTAGAATCCAAGAATTGAACCTGGGACCTTCTGCATGCAAGTAATCTTTCTATCACTAATTCTGCATGAATGTATCTGTTATGTACTAAGCTTGGATCCTAGAACAACAGGCAAGTAGGATCCTAGAATGCAACAACTGATTGGCTTGCAGGAGAAGACCAATCAGGCTCCAGGAAGAAGTTAATCAGCCTATTAGGCTGGTAGGATCATAGATTGCAACAACTGATTGGCCTGCAGGAAAAGACCAATCAGGCTCCAGGAGAGAAGCCAAATCAGCCAGTCAGACACGACTCATTGTGTAAATAATGTACTGTATATAAAAGCCTGAGGTTTGGGGGGCATTTCATTCACTTTTTTACAAGCTGCAATAAAGAGCATGTAGTCACTACAGGACTCCAAGCGTATTTCAGTATCCATCATAGCTGCCAAGTTTTCCCTTTTCTCGCGAGGAAGCCTATTCAGCATAAGGGAAAATCCCTGAAAAAAAAGGGATAACTTGGCAGCTATGGTATCCATTCAACCTTTCAATCCATCTAAACTATTGGTCAATATAATATTGAATGTAGAATTATTTTAAAAATATAAATCACATATGATGCGCTGGGAAATCTAAATCATTTTAACTCTGTCTTGTTGCTTAAAGTTAAAGCATTTTGGGACTAACACTATGCTCTCCTTTCTCTCTTATCCCCCCACCCCCTGTTCTATCTAAGAATGTGTGTGTAACTCACTTTTTGTACTCCTGAAATGCAAAGGCATCATCCTCTATAATTTTCAGTCTGCTCTCCCTTTGCAGTCATGGGCATTTCCTAGACAGCAGCAGCACATGCTCCCCTTGGATCGTTCTGTAGTTTAAAGCATCCTTGTAGCCTTTCCTTGGGAACATAGGCACACCGAGTGCTTTCATGTCGGGAACAAGGGGAAGGAGGTGGGAAATGGCAACAGCTTGAAAACGGGCTACCCTGCAACATTTCCTATGCAGCAGCATCCAGAGCACTCAAGTATACCGGAGAAATCAGAAATATACAGAGGTCAAGTGAAGTATTCCGCTGAATTTACCTTTGTAGGAAATTGCCAGGGAAGAGAGTGCCTGTGCTATAAATATCCAGCCACACACACCAGCTCCCCTTTGTTACTCAAAGATATCCTGGAGCAAAGTAAGAATATAAACCTTCTCTTTGCCTTGTGCTATGAACATCCTAAACTTTATTAAAATGTATTTACTTCATCTGTCTTGCCTTCCAAATGCATCAGGATGTGGTCACAATCATTTCAAACTGAATTGCCCTATGTTTAGCTTGGATGAGACTGAAATTGGCAGGGCGGTGGGGGGGGGAATAGTCCCAACTGGTGAAGTGCCTGTTGTTCCACTGGGGGAGGGAATTCCAATATGAAGCTCTCTTTCCCTTCAGGAGACAATTCTCCATGCCCTGCAGACCAGGAAATGCATATTGTTATTAACAGCGCATCCTCTTTCCGTACTGAGCCTGGGCCAATACCTGAGACAAAGGGCAAGGTGGCAGCAGCTCCTAATTACATGTGCAGAATCCAACTGGCACCAGCATCAGGGCATCCTATACTGGGGCAGGAGACAACCTTAGGGATACAGGGCACCCTAAACGGTAAAACACCTGCCTTGTATGCAGAAGGTCCCATATTCAGTCCCTGGCATCTACAGACCATGTTGTTACCTCCTTGAAATCCTGGAGAGCTGCTGTTTTCAGTGTAGACAATGCTAGGCTAGAGGGACCTAATGGTCTCAGACAATGTAAGGCAGCTTCCTATGTTCATATGCTCCTAGCATGGAAGTTGTAGTCCAAAACAAGCACCAGGTAGATGAAAGGAAATGTCTTCTCTCATATAATGTTGCTTGAGATCTGAGCCCAGTTTTGGAAGACCTCCTCATGGTTACTACAACTAGATGACTTCAGCTGATGAGGACAAGAGGGAGGGTGTGTTTCTGTTGTGGTACCTGAGGTGTGTAGCAGCCCCCCCCTCTTTTTGCCTGATTTAAAATAGGGTTTTCTGACTTTTGATTTTATCATTCTGGTGGTTATTTTTGAGCTGAGCCTTTCATATGTTTTTAATCTGTTGCTGTTCATATGAGCTTTTTTAAATGTTATCTTTGACAATGCTATTTTGTTTCTGTCTGTCTGTCTTGTTGTTAAAAAAAATGTCTATTTTCATCTTGTGATGTCTATTTTCATCTTAAGCTGCCAGAGTTTGAATGATGTGTTTGAAAAATCTGCTTTGCATTTCGTCCTGTAAGCCACATTCACACAATACATTTAAAGCACTGTGAGGCCACTATAAACAGTCATGAATTCCCACAAAGAATCCTGGGAGTTCATTAACGCAGTGTTTCTCAACCTTTTTTGGGCCACGGCACACTTGTTCCGTGAAAAAAATCACAAGGCACACCACCATTAAAAAAGTTAAAAAATTTAACTCTGTGCTGCCCTATATTATAATTATGACTGTAAGAAACACTTGCCAAATATTGCTTTCCGGCGGGTCAGTGTTGTGTATTGGCGGCCGCCAGGCTCGTTTGCACTGAGCTTTAGGAAAGAGGAGGAGAAATATTGCTTTCCGGCGGGTTAGTGCTGTATATTGGCGGCCGCCAGGCACGTGACAATGCAAATCGCCCTTCTCGTCGCCGCACGTCGCGGCACACCAGCCAGCGTCTCGCGGCACACTAGTGTGCCGCGGAACAGTGGTTGAGAAACGCTGCATTAACGATGCTGAGAGTTGCTAGGAGACCCTCTCTCCCCCTTCCAGAACTACAATCCCCAGAGTTCCATGTAAAGAGGAATTATGTTAAACCCTTCTGATAATTGTTCCTCTTTGAGGGAAATAGGGGCCTTCTAAAAACTCTCAGCACCTTTCCACCACAGCTCCTAAAATGCTTGTGGGGTGTGTAGAGCCGTTGCCATTTAAAGCAGCAGCATGGTGTCTTAAATATGTGTTGTGAATGTGGCCTGGTTTGCACAGCTGGCTCCATCACAAAGCTTCCCATTTTGCATCTGTGCTTGTTTTGGATGACCCTGGGCCATCCTGCCTTCCATCATCTCTGATCATTGGCCATGCTGGCTGATAGGAGTTGAGGTCCAAAATATCTGGAGGGCATCAGATTGGGGAAAGATGTTGTAGATGTTTGCAAAAATGATTTTCTTTCCAACAGCTTATAGATATGCAATGTTCTTTAATATATTTTTCAGCTATCTGGGAGGATAATGAGTTGATTAAGAAAAATAATCTGATATGCTTTGCCATCTTCATATACCCACAATTTTAGGATAGCTTATGCAAAAGGGTGGGGTGGGGGCAGGATAAGCAAACAAGACCTCATATATGTATTTGAGAGATTATGCAGTGTACCGACTAGTAAATTGAATCAGTCACCTCAGCTATAGGGATTCTCAGCTCTTGAACAGGATGAAGGAAGCTGCTGTGTAGTTGAACTGCTCATTAAAGAAAGCAACTTGGTTCCTTGCAGAACAAGCCATGGGCAAGAAGCTTCAGCTAGCGCTCCTGAAGAGAATATGTGGCTCAGGGTGAATAGAATGAATTGGCTGCAAGTCATCATAAATAATCTAGGGCTTTGCTGAGATGCCCTGTGGAACAGAGCAAGGCTTTACAATTCTAGCACACTTAAACAGCAGCCCTTAAGCAAAGTTGCTGGGAGAATATATATCATACCTCTTATCTCTGATATCACAAATTTTGCTTCAAGAAAAACAGGATTCTGTAACCAACATAAATTGCCGCTGGGATGCCCTTCGGCCATCCCACCCCTTCACAGTGGACATTTTCCATAAATTTATAAGTCATATGGGCTAGAAACTTGCTTTCTAAACTAAACTGGAATCCAAGGTTAAATACAAAGTCCTGTATATCCTCAACTACATCTCCCCCTGCCCACTTTCTCTGTTACCTCTTTTGTGATGGGCTTTAGATTGCAAGTTCCTTGGGGCAGGGACCTGTTTTTCTGTTTAAAAGGTAAAGGACCCCCGGCAGTTAAGTCCAGTCACAAACAACTCTGGGGTTGTGGTGCTCATCTCGCTTTACTGGCTGAGGGAGACAATGTTTGCCGCAGACAGTTCTTCGGGTCATGTGGCCAGCATGGTTAAGCCGCTTCTGGCGAAACCAGAGCAGTGCATGGAACACCATTTTTCTGTTACCTATCTGTAAAGTGTGCTGCACGTAAGTAGAGCTATATTTACTTGTGATGCATTTTTATCTACAATCACAAAAGGCTGCATCTAGAACAGCTTACAATGCCCCCAAACTTATAATTGTGGAATAAAATTCCCTTTGGGAGTTCAGCACGGAGGTGTATACCAAATTCCTGATTTATCGAACTTTATTCAGCAATGCATTGCAGGCCAGAGTCCAAAGAATCTGTGAGAGCTTACCTCTTATTATGCAAGGAGTGTGGTGGAGTCTCCTTCTTTGGAGGTCTTTAAGCAGAGGCTTGACAGGCAAATGTCAATAATGCTTTGATGGTGTTTCCTGCTCGGCAGGGGGTTGGACTGGATGGCCCTTGTGGTCTCTTCCAACTCTAGGATTCTATGATTCTATGAAACTGCATTTCCCCCTAGTAGAGGAATCCAGTCCTGCTGGCACTGACTAGCAGCAGCTCTCTCATGGGAATCTCCTAGCCCAGGTGTAGGCAACCTAAGGCCCGGGGGCCAGATGCGGCCCAAACGCCTTCTCAATCCGGCCAATGGATGGTCCGGGAATCAGCGTGTTTTTACATGAGTAGAATGTGCCCTTTTATTTAAAATGCATCTCTGGGTTATTTGTGGGGCCTGCCTGGTGTTTTTACATGAGTAGAATGTGTGCTTTTATTTCAAATGTGTCTCTGGGTTATTTGTGGGGCATAGGAATTTGTTCATTTATTATTATTTTTTTCAAACTATAGCCCACCACATGGTCTGAGGGACGGTGGACCGGCCCACGGCTGAAAAAGGTTGCTGATTCCTGGCCTAGCCCTACCTGGAGATGCCAGGGATCAAACCTGAGATTTATTGCATGCAAAGCAAATGCTCTACCTCTGGCAACAGACACCCTGTGATTGACCTTGGGGTGTCACATTTCACCCTGTGTAATCAACAATATTAGATACCCCCTGCTTCTCACGCTTCATTCCAAATAATAGTTTTGGTGTCCTCAGCGGTGCCCCCAAGGCTGCACACCAAATTGGTTGCACTCCCCTAAATCTATCTCCGCAGATCCCCAATAATCTTGTATGTGGTTGAAAGAAACTTCTCTTTCCCCCCTTTTAAAAAGTAGTCAGCCTCGGCAAACTGCCTATAAAAATAGGAGAATACTCACATGTCTTGTTTTTGTTTTTGTTTTGTTTTTTGCAGAGGCATCTAGAGGAAAAAGAATACCAGAGTAAGTGGGCCTTCAGTGTGATCCAGATTTTCTTTTGATTTTATTATCACGAAAGCCCATTACCCTCCATAGAAGGTAATGGGGATTGCGGAAGAGCTTAAAGAAATCTGGGAGGGGGTGGGCTGTAGTTCAGGCTGAGTCACATATTTTTAAAAAAAAAAAGTTTTAAAAATCTTCATTAATTGTTTCAAATAAAAAATACATATGCACAATTTGAACATACATACTCATATAAAAAAGCAAATACATATCATAAAGAAGAAAATATTACAAGAAAAAAGAAAGAATAAAGAGAAAGAGAAAAATTAAAAAGGTAAGAAAAAGAAGAAGAATTTATTTAAACAGATAGAGAGAAAAAGCAAATAATGAAAAAGTAAAAGTAAAAGTAAAAAGAAAGCAGGGAACATTGCAAAAGGACCTTATACCGCGTTCCTGACTTCCACCTCTTCTCCGTACAGTAATTAATTCAACATACATTGATCTTATCTGTCTTTCTATTATTGTCGTCACCTTTAGGTATTTTCCATTGTGAACATTTAAATTTTCCCATTTTCCATTTCCAGCAAGGTTATTCCAAGCACAGCCAGATTTTTGCTCCCAGACCTTGTTTTCCTAAATATTCATTTAGACACTCCCATTGTTTTTTTAATTTTGGCTTTGGGTTTATGGTGGATTATATCTGTCAATTTTGCTAATTCTAGATATTCGCATAATTTGTTGATCCATTCTCCCTTTGTTGGAATATTTGTACTTTTCCATTTATTCGCAATTAACAATCTTGCGGCTGTTGATGCATACATAAAAATATTCACTTTTCACCAGGTATATCATTATGTAAAATGCCTAATAAATACATTTCTGATTTTTTAACAAAGGATATTTTGAGTAGTTTTTTAATCTCTTCATGAATTAATTCCCAAAAATTTTTAATCATTGGACATGTCCACCATATATGAAAGAAACTACCAATTGTGCTGTTGCACCTCCAACATTTATTACTAAGCGAATTATTCATTTTTGCCAATTTTTTCGGTACCATGTACCATCTATGGTGCATCTTCATGTAATTTTCTCTTAACGCAAAACTGGCGGTAAAATTTATATCCTTTGTCCAGAATTTTTTCCAATTTTCATATATTATTTCATACCCCAGATCTTGTTCCCATTTTAATATCCATTTTCCCTTTGTATCTTCCTCTGCATGTATATTTCCTAATATTCTATACATTTTAGCTATTATCTTTTCATTATTTGAAAGTACTTCTTTTTCAAATTTGGTTATTTTAACTCCAATTCCCCTAGTTTTTAATATCTTTTTCATATGTCGCTTTCAATTGGAAAAATTCCAACCAGCTTATACCTGTTGTTTTGAGTTTCTCATAAACCTTTAAGATGATACTCCCGTTCTCATCTTCTGTCACTTCTCTGTAGGTTGGCCAGGGTTTTTTCTTATTAAGTTTTAATGTGGCATTGGCCTCTACTGGGGGAGGCTGAGTCATGTATTTGATTGACAGGTAAGCCCAGTTACTTTCGTTTCTAGCCCACTCTCGAATAGCCTTTGAATCTCCTGCCCGCCCGCCGCTTTCTATAGGCCTTAGCCTGACATTGCTTTGCCTTTGCAGGGGTCGCCTGTATTCAGGGGCCCAGTAGGAATTTTGCCACTTGGCTGATTGGCTGTTGCCATGTGGTTTTTGCCTACTGCTTAGCAAATCGTCACAACTTGTTAGGTTGGCCATTAGGCTTTGGTTAATAAATTGGTTATAGGAGGGGCCTGGCTTTAAATTGCCTACCCCCTATTTTGCTCCTCATAGAAGTATTGTGTTAAAGGAATCCTGGGGCTCAGGAACTCTAGTCACATTCCCACCAGGCGGGGATGATGGGCCATTACAGAGCCGAGCCTTGGGGAACATTCCGGGGTCGAGGGGAGAGTGTCTGTTGAACAGTACCTCCACTCCCTTGGGGTGCTTACTTGACTTACCTACCCATAGGTAAGTCGGAGCTGGTCCTGACCCAAAGGGGGTCAGGTGGAATGGTCATGACCCAAAGGGGGTCAGATGGAATTGATCCTGCCTCAAGCAGGGCAGATGGAATGGTCCTGACCCAAATGGGTCAGATGGAATTGGTCCTTCCCCAAGTGGGTCAGATGGAAATGGTCCTGTCCCTTAGAGAGGACAGATGGATTAACCAAAGCCTAAGCCAACACTCAGAATAAAATTGTATTTTAAATAAAGTTGTGGCCAAAACAATGCCAAAATCTCAAACCTAAAATAATGTGTGAGTTGTCAGTTATTTAGGGGGGGATTTCTGGGAGCTTCGTCACGCAAACATTTTCTTCATACTTTCTCCTTTATCCACTTTTTTCTGCAAATGGCAAAGGCTAAAAAAGAAGGAAACCAGTTTTCTCAAATGAACAAAATGATGCTTTTGAGGTTTTAAAAAGGCACACTCACTCACTCGCTCGCTCACAAGTGCAGCAAAATAACCTCTGGAGAATCCCACAGGTCAGTCAATCATAATACTGAAAAAAAGATCCACTATTTAAAATAAGCTGACAACAACAGCCACCACAGCACCCCTGGCTGATTTTAAGACATGCAAGCTGCTTTTTTGACATATGCCCAAGTTATTGATCCAGACAAAAATACAACCCGAGAGTATATAATATACTCCAGAGCAATCTGGAATGTCACATTCCATTAGCAACACGCCATATCAGAAGGAGGCATTTGTACATAGATGTGTTTGTGCCCAGAGATCTTCAACTGCCAGTAGTATGGAATAAAAACAGTAACAACACTGTGGCTTATTCTGTCATGAACAAAAGTGTGAACATCACCTCTCCCTTGTAACCCTACATTCCTGGAACCTCAGATGTTAAAAGTTGAGAAACAAGGTTTTTACAATTTGTTTGCAATGCAAAAAGCAGATATAAATTGCAGTGAGACTTGCAGTCACCTAAGTACCACAGAGCAGCCATCAGACTAATTCATTTTGAGTTGCAGAACATGGAACAATATATACTTTAAAATATTGTATGCATCCTCTTTCTACCATGAAAATCCAAAAGAGGAGAGTGAAGTACAGGAGGATGGTTTCAAAGATTGGTGCTGCTATTGAGTAAAGCAGAAATACTGTAGAGCAGTCCATTTTCTATGTGGCAGTATCGACGTAACAAATATTAGCACAGTTCTCCCTTCTACAGACATAAACAGCCATGTGACATAAACAACACTCTTGACCTTCACAAGAAAAGAGGGAGAGGAAAAACATACATGAGATGTGGAAGAAAACATAATGGATGTATAGTGTGATGTAGCAAAGTTGATGCTTTGAGTGCTTTTGCCTTTTGCTTTTATTTCTTTTTTTCAGCAAAGAAAATGAGTTTGATATGGTCCAGTCGAGAGTCAGGCTGCCAGATGGGAACATACTTCCCTGTGACCAGAGAGCCCTTCAGACATTATTTTTATTGTGCATTCATGAATACTTGTGCTCAAGATAGTTTGGGGGCTTTCAATACTGTGTGCCTGGAAAGGTTTTAGGGCAGTCCTTCTGTGTCATTTGCAAGTAGTGCATGTCCCATAGCTTCCTGATGCAAGCATGTAACTTTTCATACGGCAAACTTTCTGGGGTGGGTTAGTGGATGCCCCATTTTTGCTGTGCTATAGTACAAGAGTATCCCTCCAGATGGCAATAACATGATAATTTTGGTGAAACACTGCAGAACAGCTAAGAAAGTTGAGGGATGTGTGGATGGTCTAGTACACACCACTAAAACAGTTTTAATGACATTTTGAAGAATATACCCACAACACAACAACACACCCAGCATTCTGGTAAGTCTTATATTAGTTTAACTGACTCTATGCAAGTCACTCTGGGAGCCTTTTTGCTTGAGGAGTGGGGTACAAAAGCTCTAAATAACCTAGTGCAGGTTGCCTTTCCAACCAGTCTCAAGGGAAGCAGTTCATTTGAAACTGACTACATCATTTGAATTCCTGACACATCAATTATATAAATATTAATTCAAGGTCATCCTTCATGGAGCTCAGAGTCACAGTCATGTTCCCTTCCCCTTTGATCCTTACAATAACCCCATGAGGTAGATTTGACCCAGAGATAGTGACTGTTCCATGGTGACTCAGTGAGTTTCATGGTACCTAGTGAACTGACCTTTGATAACCATAGCCTTAGGCAGTGCTGTGCTGAAAATTACTCTCATAGTCTTCTGACCTGACCATTCTCCTTCAATCAATGAGCGGGGTAGGTGGGGTGGGGGTGTAATTGAAAATTCCATTTGATAATTATCAAAGGGAAGAAGAAGAAATATTGAAATTGATGTGTGATGGGTTTCTGTTGTGCTTATTGTACCTTTGATGTGGCCAAGAGCAGTTTGTGAGTGTCTATTTCTTGATTTTATGAATCATCTCTGGAAAGGTCAGTGGTTTGCACTATGCAGCCTTCCTGGTGCCCACACTTTAATTAAATCCCATGGAAAGAGGTTAAGCAACTCCTTCCACGAGTCCCCCCCCCTCCAGATAAGGTTGTGTGGGTAGCTGAAGAGGCTTCTAAGTGCTGGAGTCATTTTTTGCTAGAATCTTGCGTATTTTCTGGTTCAACTTAACATCAAAGATATAGGATTTAACTCATAACCGCCAGCGTTTTCATTCCTTTATACAGTGGTACCTCGGTTTATGAACACAATTGGTTCCGGAAGTCTGTTCATAAACTGAAGCGTTCATAAACTGAAGCGAACTTTCCCATTGAAAGTAATGGAAAGTGGATTAATCTGTTCCAGATGGTCCGCGGAGTACTTAAACTGAAGCGTTCATAAACTGAAGCGAACTTTCCCATTGAAAGCAATGGAAAGTGGATTAATCTGTTCCAGACGGGTCTGTGGAGTACTCAACCTGAAGCGAACTTAACCAGAAGCATGAGTGTAATTTGTTCCGGAAGTCTGTTCATAAACTGAAGCGTTCATAAATTGAAGCGAACTTTCCCATTGAAAGTAATGGAAAGTGAATAAATCCGTTCCAGATGGGTCCGTGGCATTCGTAAACCGAAAATTCATGAACCGAGGTGTTCATAAACCGAGGTTCCACTGTAATCGTCTTTAGCATAGTCTACAAATTTACTCCACTCTTTGTGAAATTTCTCATCATCCTGATCCCGGACTCTGTAAGTCAGTTTGGCCATTTCCATAAAATCAAGCAACTTCATTTGTCACTCTGTTATTGAAGGTATCTCCTGTGATTTCCACTTTTGGGAAATTAATATTCTAGCCGCCGCAGTGGCGTACATGAAAAATCTTTGATCCGGTTTTGCAATCTCGTTATCCATCAGCCCCAGTAAAAAGGCTTCAGTTTTTTGGGGGAAGGTGTACCTAAATATCATTTTTAATTCATTATATACCGCTTCCCAAAATGTTTTAATCTTGGGACACCCCCACCACATGTGGAAAAATTCACCATTTGATGTTTTACATTTCCAACACACCTTATTTTGCAGTCTGTACATTTTTGCTAACTTGACCGGGGTCAAGTACCAATGATAAATCATTTTCATAACGTTTTCATTTAAAACTGTACAGCCTGTAAATTTTAGATTCACCTTCCATAATTTTCCCATGCATCGAATTCTATGTTGTGCCCAAAATCAATAGCCCATTTAATCATTGATTCTTTCACTGCCTCGTCCATAGTATACCAATCTAACAATAAATTGTACATTTTTGACAGCATATTTTGGTTACTACCTAACAATTCGATTTGGAATTTGGATTTCTTTTCTTCAAAGCCCGAATTTCTTTTATCTTTATTAAACAGGTCATTAATTTGACGATATTGTACCCATCCTGCCAATTTATCCTGGATTTGCTCATATGTTTTTAATTTAAACTCCTCTTTTGATTTGACGACGATTTCTTCATAGGTGACTCCCTTTCCTTCCATATTAAGTTTCTGTGTTGCCAACACATTCACCGGGGAAATCCACCACAGTGTTTTCTTCTCTAATAAGGCTTTGTTTTACTCCCACACTTCATAAATTGACCTTCTAAATATATGATTTAAAAAGCTTCTGTGGGCTTTCACCTTCTCATGCCATAGGTAGGCATGCAACCCAAATCTGTTTTGGTACCCTTCTGAATCTAAAATGTTGGTATTCTCTAACAGAATCCAATCTTTAAGCCAACAAATATGGTTTAAAGCTCAACATTAAAAACAAAAAACTAAGATCATGGCCACTGGTCCCATCACCTCCTGGCAAATAGAAGGGGAAGAAATAGAGGCAGTGAGAGATTTTACTTTCTTGGGTTCCATGATCACTGCAGATGGTGACAGTAGTCACGAAATTAAAAGACGCCTGCTTCTTGGGAGAAAAGCAATGACAAACCTAGACAGCACATTAAAAAGCAGAGACATCACCTTGCCGACAAAGGTCCGTATAGTTAAAGTTATGGTTTTCCCATCAGTGATGTATGGAAGTGAGAGCTGGAGCATAAAGAAAGCTGATCGCCGAAGAATTGATGTTTATGAATTATGGTGCTGGAGGAGACTCTTGAGAGTCCCATGGACTGCATGAAGATCAAACCTATCCATTCTGAAGTAAATCAGCCCTGAGTGCTCACTGGAAGGTCAGATCCTGAAGCTGAGGCTACAATAATTTGGCCACCTCATGAGAAGAGAAGACTCCCTGGAAAAGACCCTGATGCTGGGAAAGATGTAGGGTTCAAGGAGAAGGGGACGACAGAGGACGAGATGGTTGGACAGTGTTCTCAAAGGCACCAACATGAGTTTGACCAAACTGTGGGAGGCAGTGGAAGACAGGAGTGCCTGGCGTGCTCTAGTCCATGGGGTCACGAAGAGTCGGACATGACTAAATGACTAAACAACAACAACAGGGATGTCCCTGCTTGCATTATCATTCTTGTTTCTCATATTTTGAATGGTTTCTTTGTGGCATTTGGCCATCTTGTGGGTTTTTTTAATGGAAATTCAAAATATCAATGTAATCATCAACCACCATTTTCTTCCCTTTGGCCTATGCCATGTTAAACAATGCAGTAGCCTTGGGTGGGTAGGTGTGGGATCCCTCCAACTTAATCCATCTTAATAAATCTATTATAAGTACGTAAACAAATTGTACCCCCCACTAGCAACATTTATCAGCAATTAGCATTTCTTCATCTCTTTAAAATGCATGTCCTGGAAGATAAAAGAATACAATTAAGAAGTACAAGCAAACAAGGACTTTTATTTACATCCAGTTAATATTTCTGTCACAGATAATTACGGAGCTTAATGAGAGAAAAATGTTCCATTAAAGAAGTACAAAATAAATACTGTTGATGTAAGGGGCAGATCTCATCCTTTGAAAAGGAAAGACCCAAATCAGATTTGCTCATGATAGAATAAATGCTTTGTTTGACACCTCAAAGAGCAATGCTATTTATTTATTCATCACTTGATTGTATTAAAAAAAATCTTGCAACTACTTTTTAAAAATATAAAACAATACACTGAAATTATCAATGAAAGAATTTTAAAAAGGTATTTTTTAAAAAATGGGAAAAGGTGATTAAAATCAACAGTAGCTGAAAATAATTAAAACCCATGTAGCTTCTTCATATCTGAATAGGCTTGCCTAAAGCAAAATGTTTTAAACAGGCAATGAGGAGAGTACAGAGAAGATGCTTGCCTGATGATAAGCAAGGAGTTCCAAAGTATAGGTGCTTCCACACTGAAAGATCAGTGGCTTAGAAGTGCAGAACAAGTACTATGTGGCACCTCCTGCATTGCAAGATCTGCAGATTGATTGAATCAATCAAGCTATCTCACAAGATTAGATTTGTTACTCTTGAATTGAAAAGGTCAAGCTTCCCAGAAAAAATAAATTTAAAAAATTGGCATGGACATTTTAAAAAGTAAGAGTCAATGCATATCTTAAACCCAATTTAAATGGAAAGTTTTGGAAAATATTGATTCAGTTATCAAATTTTATCAGTTCCTTCCTCACAAAGGAGCCCAGGACAGCAAGCACATCAACAGTTTGGACGGGGGGGGCAGGGAGGGAGAGAAGCACAACAATCCTCTCAACCACTGACCTCAGAGTTGCCAGGAGTGTCTTTTAACCATCAAATGCCTGAGGCAAACAGGAGGGAAAAAAATGAGGGATACAGGCACACCTCACTCGAGAGGGCATTCCACAAAAAGGGAACTGCCCCTGAAAAGGCCCTGTCATGGGTCACCCTCCAACAAAGCCTCACCAGCCAACTGCAAGGTCCAAGATGGCTGATGCTGGAAAATCCTTTCGGAATTAGGAATGAATGCAGTAGACTAGAGGAGAGGATGGTGGTGTGGAAAACAGAGTTATCAAAGGTCATCATTCTTTGTACACAGCTCAGAAACCTGAAAGTGTTTAAAATTGCTGGAGTTTGAGGATAAAATTATTCTGTCATGATTTATGACTTCTTTGCTCCCAAGTGGAAACTCAGTGGTGGCTCCAAAGCAACATGATTTTTCTTCCATTATCTTTTGTGAAGGCTAGTATAGACCTCAGAACTGTGCAGAAGAGGAAATAAAATGAAATAAAGCATTTATTCTCCTCCTCTGTCCCTGACTGGTTTGTGATGTGTGAGGGAGGAATGAATTTATATCTTTACTAGTCTCATGTGGAGATTATTTTCCTATTTTCTGTTTTCTACAAGTCATTTCATTTACTGTGATTTTTGAAATGAGCAAAATGACATTTGTCACAAATTCTAGTCTAGACACACTGAGAGAGAAAAATGCCTTTTGTTTGAGGTAATGACCTACCAGAAAGCAAAAGGAGAAAGAACATAAAATGGATAACATCCAAATTGCTTTCTGGGGATTAATTCTCTTTTGCTCCCATTCACACAGACAAAAGGAATCAATCAGTCAACATTCCCAAAGGTCAACAATCATGAGTACTAGCAGTCACCTGGTTAGTCCAGATCCATTGCTGGCTCTGCTGTCTATAACTACAGTTCCTCAAAACTGTTCCATGCATATTGATGCAGTTATATTTTAACTTGGAATGTCAACATGGCAATGGAAAATTAATGGCTACATGATCCAGGACTAAGGGTGCCATAATATAGTTGCCATTTTAGGCAGAAAAGCTTGAATACAAAAACAGGTTAACCTGCAATGTAAGCATTAATTTTTGGGAGTGGAGGGTGGGAAAGCTCTGGAGCCGCCACAGCTTGTGCAGCAACAGAAAAGAGGACATGGGTGAAGGAAATTGGAGGGAGACCTTTGAAGTCACAGTGGGATTAATCTCGTTGCATGGAACTAGGTTTCGTCTGTAGCCACAAAGTATATTACAGTTGATTGACAGATTAATCCAGTTCTGCAAAACTACGGAACAACCTAATACAGTTATGTTCCCTTAGTGGCCTCCAAAGAAGGAGTTAGTAAAGGCTGCAGAAAACTGATACATGAATGGACCAAAAGGATTGGCCTTTGTTCGTGACCTCCAACAACAGGATTTTCCAGAATACAGACTTTAAAAATAGCCTTTGATATCTTGGCTGTAGAATCTCCTACCCACATCCAAACTTTCAGAACTAATGAACTTTGTTCCATGTCTGACCTTGCCTTTGACAAAAGGAAACTTGTTTTGGGTTTTTTAATCACAGAATGATTCAAAGCTGGTCATCTTGTGTCCTCCAGTGACTGGTTCTAACTGCTCTGCGGCTTTGGTTTTTTTTTAGCGACAGAGACTTTTGTTCTGGCCAAGGGGAATAAAGAGGAAGAGCAATGACCTATGAAGGGGTAGATGTCATCACCGAGGCCCAGGGATTCTGCCTCCCTTTGGAGATCTTCTACACAGCACCAGAAATATCACATCAGATCTAAATATAAACATAGCTGGAAAATGCTACTCTAGAACCATGAATTATTATTATTTTTTAAAAAGAGTAAGAGATATATAGACATTTTCCTAAAAGTCCTACCTTGACGGTACCACCACCACTTAGCTTAGCCTACTATGGAGGTTTCTTGTGGGAAATCAATGGCCAGGAAAAGTACTCTGTCCTGATGATGCCCTGAGTTCCTTGGAAGAAGAGTAGAACTTTTGAAAATATAACAATAGATGACAACAATAAAACAAAGCAGACAACTTGATTCACTTTGGCCATTTAAAAAAGGAAAGGGACAACAAAAAAATTTGTACAGCAATCAAGGCAGCCTGGTAAAAATTTGAATAAAGTGCCCATGACTTGTAAGTATTGCCTAATCACAAGCAATAAACTTCAGTCAATGGGGTGCAATCAAGTTAATTATTTGCCTGTTTGTAGGAACAATATACAATCAGGAATCAGCATACACAATAGCTCCATGGGTGGGTGCCTAAAACAAGCAGGGTCATCTAGCCACCCAACTTTTCATCATACAAGGAAGTTATACTGTCAGACATTGCAATCTCATGCATGTCTACTCAGAAGTAAGTTTATCTGTGTTCAATAGGGCTTAATCATTTGTAAGTGCGGACTGCAGCTTTAGTGCTTCTTTTGATATTTCTCACCTACCGTTCACCTTAATGTCCCAAGGCAAGTTACAATGGTAAAATATACAATTCCAAACCAGATAAAAACACATACAGTAGAACTATATCCAAGCAGAACTATATAGCTTCCACAAAAGAGGTGGGTCACACAAAACAAAATACTGTTACAAACATTGGATACCCCCTACTCTCTGCCAAGCAGTAGGAAGATTCGGGAGGAGGGGTGTTCCAGGGTCTGTTTTCTTTTGATTTCTGTATTCCGCTGTGATATATCATGTCCTCCCTCAAAGAGAGCATGTGTTGCGGTGTGACCTGGCAACCAAACCCTGTGTTGTGGATGGGTACGATTGGATAGCCACAACACCCTTGATGCTGGGCTGAATCAGGCCAATGGGTTGCTGACCAAACTGATCAAGGGACCTATATATGCCCATGCACGTGACTCAGGGTTTCTTATTTTGGTCAGTGCATCGGAACACCCGTCTACCTCTCCCTATTTTTAGGGCTTGCACGCTTGACCTTGCTATGCCATTGTGTGTTGTCTGTCATTGGGACAGGGGCACAACAGGAATTTTATCCACTTGGCTGATTGGCTGGTGCTATTTGGGTTTTGCCTAGCATGTGGCAAATCGTCACAACTGGTTCAGGTTTTAGGGATGGGGGAACACTCTAGCCATCCCTATGTGAAGGGTATTCCGTTAAAGGAATCCAGGGACTCTCTGGTTTGGTCAACCCTGAGAGGGGTTGTGCCCGTGCCTGAGTCCAGGGGGGACATCTGGGTGGTGGACATAGCATGTCCCCGGCTTTCTGCCATTCCAGGTGTTCACCCTAGGCTGGCCTATTCTGCTGCCCTGGGTCAGCGCTACCTGCAACGGTGCAGGGAGCTAATCGAACCAGAGCCTATGCAACACCTGATGTGATCAATAAAGTTGTGGCTTAAATTCTGCCAAAAACCAAACCAAAAATTTGAGTCTTGTCTGCATTTATTTATAGGGTGAGGTTTAAAGGTCTAAACACGCAAATACCAAAACCCAGCAGCAATGACTACCAACTTGGATTGCTACAGAAGAGGAATAGACAAATTCATAGGAGATAAGGCTATCAATGGTTAGTAGTCATGGTTGCTGTGTAATGTTTTGGGTATCAGAGACAACAAGCCTCTGAATACCAGTTGCTGATGCATTTGCATCCTGTTGTGAGTTTCTCACCTGGGCACTTTGGTTTACCCCTGACAGGGCTACAATTTCCAGCTACCCTTCACAAACCACCCTGCCACCTGTTCCTCAGGGTGATGTGACTTGTAGTCCAACAATAGATGGAGACCCAAGTTTGGGAAACACTGTTATAAGGGAAAGAATGTATAAATGTATATTTTGTACACAGTCTACCTGGCCCTTTCCAGCAAAACTCTTCAAGTGTTATTGTGGTGTTGTCTACTAGTTTAAGATTAGCTTGAAAGGGGATGACATAAACTGGTGGAGGATACATGAAGAGATGAATGGAAGTTCCATATTTGGAGGAAAGAGCTCTCTGAAATCCACACGCAGTAGATCAAAGACAAACAGAAATACTGTAGAAACAAGCTCTGGAAAGTATGCAATAGAAACTTGATTTTCTGTTCATTTCTTACATACACAACACTGAAAGGGTCAACTTCAGGGAATCCATCAAATTAAATCTGAGAGACACATGTGTGTTGATTGTAATTGTATCTGAAGGGAAAAACACAGAGCTGGGAGTCCTTGGTAGCAGAAAAAAATCCGGTTGTGAGCATCAATTTTCATCTGAAATCAATATGTTTTTCTTTATAATTAGGATTTTATTAAAAATGCAGAACAAATGGAAGTCATCTCATTTTGGTTGGGGGAGGGATGTGTTCTTGCTTCTGTCCATATATTCAAGAAGGCTAAAAATGAAGGCTTCAAAGGAGGAATTGAGAAACTCAAGCTTGGGGGGCAATATGATGCTCCAGGTCTCTCTGTCTGGGCCTCAGGAATTTCCCTAGCCACATACTTGCATGAGCCACAACCCTTACCAGTCCTGGTTTGGACCCTGCTGGGGGTTGTTGTTGTTTTATCTGGCTGAAATATATCCTTGAGCTTCAATTGTGTTTCTTGTTTGCCTGGGGCGAGGACGAAGAGGGAAATGTGAATATTCACAAATATCCACCTTCTACTGTGTGAAGGTGCAATTCACATTTTGTTGCCTTTGACCACTTTTGGCTCTGGATGCACAGACCACTGCCATGTGGCTCTTGGAAGCTTGCCCAGAAAGAAATGGGTATCTTAGCAGTAGCTTGTAGAGCGGTGGGTGACTGCATTCACCTGACCTCCCATCATAAGCTGTGCTTATCAGGATGTGGAGGTTGCAGTGTGCTTAGTGAGGAGCAAGCACAAGAGATAGGAGCACCATGGCCTCGTTGCTACCTTGTCCCTCCCCAATACCTCCCAGTAAACAGCAGTGACAAGCCTGACCAGAGGTCAAGCGAGTCCATACCACACCATCTGCTGCTGTATCTTGGACTGATCTCACTCCCACCCCATTTGCTTTAAAGCATGATCCTATATAGAAGAATCCTGTTCAAAATAAAATCTCATCAAGTTGGAAAGTCTCAGGAAAGTTGGAATGGGATAGGACTGCAGCCTTAAGCTCCATAGTAATATGAGGGCTGGGGGTAGGCTGTATATTTAAGCCCCCTTTTAATTCATGGATCCAGTATGGATTCAATTCCTAGAATAGCCAAGCTAGCTTCCTGGTAAGGTGTGGAAGTAGCTCTGTGCCAGGCCCTCCTCTGCCAACTCAACTTGCTGATAGTTTGAAAGACAGGGCAGAATGTGTGAGCTGTGTAAGAGAGGTAAAAGGTGGAAGCAAGGCAGCTGGCTGAAAAGGCAGAGAGTTAGAGCCATGCATGATTTCTGCTAGAATCCAAGGGTGTGGCTAGGGGAGAAACAAGACCTTATTGGGGTGTAGCTGCTGAGAGCCCCTCCAATGTAGGCTCAGGTTGTATATATGTACAAATGATGAATTTTAAGAGGGAGAAATGTAAAGTATGTTTAGCCTGGAGAAGAGAAGGTTAAGGGGTGATATGATAGCCATGTTGAAATATATAAAAGGATGTCATATAGAGGAGGGAGAAAGGTTGTTTTCTACTGCTCCAGAGAAGCGGACACAGAGCGATGGATTCAAACTACAAGAAAGAAGATTCCACCTAAACATTAGGAAGAACTTCCTGACAGTAAGAACTGTTCGGCAGTGGAATTTGCGGCCAAGGAGTGTGGTGGAGTCTCCTTCTTTGGAGGTCTTTAAGCAGAGGCTTGACAGGCATATGTCAAGAATGCTTTGATGGTGTTTCCTACTTGGCAGGGGGTTGGACTGGATGGCCCTTGTGGTCTCTTCCAACTCTATGATTTTATGATTCTATGAAATAAACCATATATCCTAAAGGCACCACAGCCCCCACTTCCCCTCATTCTAAGGAAACCAAACATTGGGTAAGCTGCTGGAACCCCTGGAATATCACTCCACTTGGACATACGGGTGTAAGTTCAAAATGTTCTTGGGAACATCTCACAAAGCATAAAATCCTGCACTGGTATAGGAGGAGAAGAAGAAGAAGAAGAGTTTGGATTTGATATCCCGCTTTATCACTACCCGAAGGAGTCTCAAAGTGGCTAACAATCTCTTTTCCCCTCCTCCCCCACAACAGACACCCTGTGAGGTGGGTGGGGCTGAGAGACTTCAGAGAAGTGTGACTAGCCCAAGGTCACCCAGCAGCTGCATGTGAAGGAGCGGAGACGCGAACCCAGTTCCCCAGATTACGAGTCTACCGCTCTTAACCACTACACCACACTGGCTCCCAGCCTTCCTCTTATCCTAGAAAGGATAAATAGCCATGCTCAGACTCTTGTAAAACAGTGATACTTTATGTAAAAAGACAGTGACAATCTACTTTATTCTGGTGCTAAAAGGTTAGTGAAATCTGTCATAAAGCATCTGGTTTGCTCTGAGAAACTCGAAGAGACAGATCCCAGGTTTTAACAACTGCTGCTAAAGACATGACCAGTTAGAGTGGCAGCTGGGAAACTTTGAACGAGAAATTTGCCTTCAAGGTAAATAAGAATTGCTTTTACAATACAGAGGAGGAGGAAGGAAGGGGGGCATAATCAGTATGTTAACAACTGAAATGTTGCCTTATCATCATCATCAATCTCCCTGTATATCATAAAACAAACCAACAAAGCAGTTAGTGATTAGTTAAGATAAAGGGAGAACAAAATTGTGTGGGAGGTAGAAGTGTCAGAACTAGAAAATATGTTGTTCCTTATTATTTATAGAATGTGTGTGTGTGTGTGTGTGTGTGTGTGTGTGTGTGTGTGTGTGTGTGTACTGGACATGTGTGTTCTTCTCCAATGTTCAACAAAACCGCTTGACCGATTGCATTCAGATTTTAACACAAAGTCAAATGCGACTGGAATAGCAAGCCCATACCATTTTCAAAGACAAATGTCCCACCTGGGCCACGTAAAAACCCCCAAAAATCCTGTTCAAAAACACAAAACTCATCCTAAAGTGCATGCTGGGAAATAGAATCAGGAGACCTTGCACAACAGCGGCCTCTAGCGGCGACTACATTGGTACTGCAGGTAGGAAAGCTTCCCACTCCACAGCAGCTCGGCTCAGCTTTGCAGACTAGGCCGAGTAGAGGTTTGCAGACTATGCCGGAAAGAGGTGGGGGCTCCCCTGGGTAGGGGATGGGGGAGGAGGGGGCAGGAAAGGTCATGGGTCAGGACAGGGTGGGGCCAATCACAGGGATGAGCCACAGGGCTGGGGGAGGAGTCAGAAGGGGGACTCTGAGGGCCCATTTAACAGACTAAGTGTGGTGAGGTACAAAGGGCCCCCGAACGTTTCATGGTCTATTGACCCAGAGCCTCCCACGCCTTTATACTAATTCGCTGCCACCAACCAGTAACTGTACTGATACACATATATTGGATCCCAGTCAGGTGAAAGGTAAACTAAACAATTAAGTTTATTTAAGATGATCTCACAAGCAAATAAATTCTTCACAGTTTCTCAGGTACTTTTGCTTAAACTTATCCTTTCCTACTAGTTCCCCCACCGTCCTCCTGACTCTGAAATTCCCTTCTTAATTTTCTCTCAGACTCAGCACAATAGCTCACCTCTCTAGCTCTAATCTAACCCTCTCTCCAATCTTCTCAACTCTCTGACTCTCTCCCTTATATCCTCCCTGCTTCTGCCTACTGAGCTCCTATTGGCTCTTCACTCTCCCTTATTAATTAACCCTTGCTGGTCCCCTAGAGGTAAAACGCCACACTAAGCCACAGCAATGTGTGGCAGGGCCAGCTTGTGAGTGCGTGTGTGTGTGTGCGCGCACACACACACACACATACTGCTGCATTTTGTGCTAGATTTGGGATCCATGGCAGCCCTAAGGGCAGCCCCACACAGAGCATGTTACCATTGAAGTTACCATTGTATGAAGACTGGGTGTAGGTGGGGTGAGCTTTAGAAGGAAATAGATTCTCCTAGTGGTAGATCTAATTAATTGTCTAGAGGGCCTTCTTGGTAGTTGCACCCACCCTGTGGAACGCCCTCACATCAGATATCAAGGAAATAATCAACTACAGTCATACCTTGGTTCTTGAACGGAATCCATTCTGGAAGTCCGTTCAACTTCCGAAAATG
The DNA here is from genome assembly GCF_963506605.1 of Zootoca vivipara. NCBI lineage: Eukaryota > Metazoa > Chordata > Lepidosauria > Squamata > Lacertidae > Zootoca > Zootoca vivipara. The sequence continues at coordinate 41,677,210 of NC_083294.1, read as the reverse complement.
TTCGAAAACCAAGGCGTGGCTTTAGAGTTTGGATTTGATATCCCGGTTTATCACTACCCGAAGGAGTCGCAAAGCGGCTAACATTCTCCTTTCCCTTCCTCCCCCACAACAAACACTCTGTGAGGTGAGTGGGGCTGAGAGACTTTAAAGAAGTGTGACTAGTGCAAGGTCACCCAGCAGCTGCATGTGGGGGAGCGGAGACGCGAACCCGGTTCCCCAGATTACAAGTCTACTGTTCTTAACCACTACACCACACTGGCTCTCAGGAGCTCCTGTACTCAATTGGAAGCCACAGAAGCCGTGTCAGACATTTGGGTTCCAAAGAATCTTCACAAACCATAACACTCACTTCCGGCTATGCTTGTTCAGAAGCCAAAATGTTCGAGTCGCAAGGCATTCGAGAATGAAGGTACAACTGTACTGTATTTTTCCGTGTTTAACATGACCCATGTATAAGGCAACCCCTATTTTTGAGAGCTCAAAAATAATAAATCAAAGTTTTAAAGTGAGCTCAAAAGATTGCTGAGCTTTTTTCATAAGGTTGACCAAAAAGTTGTTGAGATTTTGGAAGATGGGCTAAAATGTTACTGAGCTTTTCTCGGGCAATCTCCCACTCAATCCACCGCTCTGGTTGACAGCAGTGGGAAGTAGAGCTGTCCATGGCCACTTAATAGCAGATACAGTAGTCTTTGTCTATAGTTGAGGAGTTCAGCTTCACCCATAGTCTTACTCGTGAGCTTGAGTCAAATGTGGCTTTCAAGCCGATGAAAGCTGCGTAGAGCACCACTTAATAGCTTACTTACTTATCAAACCTTTATTAGGCATTATGCAAATAAAACCATAAAAGAGAAAATAACATATAAAAGCCTTGAAATATATATAAAAAGGCAGCGGTTGGCTACATACACACATATATATATATACATATACAATCAGTGGTTTTCCTTGTTAACCTGCTCCTTGGAGGACTGCTACCAAAAACTCGGCTACCCCCGCCGTTACGCTTTGGTCAACATCAGATAGGCAGAATCCCACACTTTCACCTTGCTGGGGTTCCAGACCACCCAAAATAGGGGACAGCACGCGTTGACAGAGCATACTGTACAATGGGCAATGAAAGAGAATATGCTCTACAGTGTCCGGGACATTCATAGAACATCTGCAGAATCTCTTGTTTCTAGGAATGTTTTGATATCTTCCCATGACAAATGCCGAGGGAAAAACATTCAAACGGGCCAGCATAAAAGCCCTACGTTGGGCTGGGATTATTAACTTAGTGACGTAATTGGCTCTACTATCTAAGATATTTAAATCATAGAATATGGGGGACCCACTTAATAGCAATGTAATGGCAGCAACTGGCACCTGGCTTTGCCTCACCTCAGCCGGCAAGAGCCGACAGCACCATGGCCAAGCTGCCTTGTTGCTGCCACTCCCCCTCGCCTCGCTACGCCAGCTACCTCTGTGCCGAACCGCAGCTAGCCCCAGCCTCACCATATAAATCCGTGTATGAGACTACCTCCAATTTTTCACTAAAAAACTTGGGGGTCAGCATCATATTATACAGAGAAACATTTTACTTTTAGAAGATATCTTAAGGCAGCTCTGTTTAGGGGAGTTTTTAATGTTTGGTGTTTTATCATTCTTTTAATATTCTATTGGGAGCTGCCCAGAGTGGCTGGGGCAACCCAGTCAGATGGTTGGCATGCAAATGGTGGTGGTAAATAATAATAATAATAATAATAATAATAATAATAATAATAATAATTCAATGAAAACTCATTTAAATCAATTAAAAAGGAGCTCCCATTAGCTGTAAGTGGAATGTATGGAATATTGCTGGCTGGCTGTTTGTTTGCCAAGGAGATATCCCTGAAATTGGGTCTACCTCAAAATGGGGTTCACCTTTGGTTCAAACCATGTTTCTTTGAGCAGTGCTCACTGTAATCTTACCCCAAACCCCACCCATCAAAATCGCCAGCGCTGCTTTGCACCTTCTTTGATTTGGCTTAACTGGAATATGCCCTTGAACTTGCTTGCCTGAATGGAGGATGCAGACGGATATGTGAAAGTGAAGAAAGTAGCCTACTATCCAATTCACATTCATTGCTCCACCCAAGTTTGCCTCTGGCCCTTTTGACCACAAGCATGTTGCCCCCAGAAGGTTACCTGAAAGTGTGATCCTTGGGCTGAGAAAGGTTCCCCAGCCCTGACTCATGACAATAACCAATGTACATGAAAAATGAAAATACAGTAGTACCTTGGTTTAAACCATAATCCATTCTGGAGGTCTGTTCGTAAACCAAAACAGGTTGTAACCCAAGGAGCGCTTTTGCCAATGGGGCCTCCAAAATTTTTTTGTTCGTAATCCAAAAAAAATGGGGGGGGGTTGCAATCCAAAAAAGGTTCACAAACCAGGACACACACTTCCGGGTTTGACGTGTTTGTAATCCAAAATGTATGCAAACCACACTGTTCGCAAATCAAGGTAACACTGTACTATAAGCACTCCTTATTCCCACATTATTGAACAAAATTCTTGATTTACCAGGATAGTGATTCCCTCCTTTGCCTTCCCCTTGCTGGTAACCCCATTGTAGTTATTACAGCTTTGCCCCATAAACAAGCCTGCAACTCATTTAGAATCTGGCTTTGTCTTTCCCTTCGACAGACCTTTTCCCCCTTTAAAGCATTTCTCGTTAGTGCATATCGGTCTCTAGACTAATTAAGTAAACACAGGTGTAAATGAGAATATTAATTTGCTACAAAGTAGCTCCTTCTCTCTCCTTGCTACCCTGTTTCTGCAACCGCTTAGCCAATAACATGCAATTTGGAGGTCTATTTTGCCAATTATAATGATAAGGAACAGGTTGAACTATGATTCTTAGTTATGCAACTGACCTTAGATCATCTTTGTTTCATTTAAGAAAACTTTTAAAGAAAAAGTAGCTGTTTGCTTTTGAAAGACTCGGTAGCATAACCATCTTTATAAAAGCATAGCAAGCTGTTTGGTCCACCTAGCTCAGTATTTTCTATGTTGTCTGGTGGCAGAAGTTCTCCAGGGTTTCAGGCACAAGCATTTCTCTGTGTGCAGTCTAGGGTGGAGGCATGTTTGATTGCGAAAAGAGACAGGGCCCCTCCCTGGTTACACCAAATTGTGGAACACCTTCCCCAATGAAATGATCCCCACTCATAGTCCCCTTTCTTTGGCTGGTAAATACATTTTTCCTTTGCCAGGCTTTTGCCTGCTATATTGTGTCCGTGGTCTTTGCCTTTGATACAGTTTCAACCAGGGCTGTCTTAAGCGCCCCTGGCGCTGTGGAGCAACGGATCCCTCCGACGCCCCCCCCCCCCGTCCCGTTTCCCAGTGCGGTGGGTGGGCGGGCGCAGCACGCAGCGCGCGGACAGGCACAGTGCGGTTGTTGAACCGGCGGACCGGGCGCAGCTCGCGGCGCCCTCCTGGCGGGCCGGCGCCGTGGTGCCCTATGCCACCGGGGGTCTACCTAGAGCCGGCCCTGGTTTCAACAGCACATTTGAGTGTCTTTTGTGACATTAGTTGGTGCATCAGAACTAGAATAATAATAATAATAATAATAATAATAATAATAATAATAATAATAATAATAATAATTATTTATTATTTATACCCCACCCATCTGGCCGGGCTTCCCCAGCCACTCTGGGCGGCTTATAACAGAAAAATGAAATAAATCAAGTAAAACATTAAAAGCCTCCCTAAACAGGGCTGCCTTCAGATGTCTTCTAAAAATCTGGTAGCTGTTTTTCTCTTTGACATCTGATGGGAGGACATTCCACAGGACAGGCGCCACCACCGAGAAGGCCCTCTGCCTGGTTCCCTGCAACTTGGCTTCTCGCAACGAGGGAACCGTCAGAAGGCCCTCGGTACTGGACCTCAGTGTCCGGGCAGAATGATGGGGGTGGAGATGCTCCTTCAGGTATACTGGACCGAGGCCATTTAGGGCTTTAAAGGTCAGCACCAACACTTTGAACTGTGCTCGGAATTAGTCCAAAGAAGGTGGAATTAGTCCAAATCTCTGTACACTTCAGCCAGTGCTGGGGAACTTGCAGTCTTGTGTTGATAGACGATAACTCACTCTATCAGCTGGCTGGGGCTGATGGAAGTTGTACTTCGGTAACATCTGAAGGGCCAGTTTCCCTATAACTGATCTAAACATAACAAAGGTACTTAATACTGATGGAAATCTTTCTCACTCTCTAAGTGTGTTGCACTGTAAGAACTTGAAGGGCTGACGTTTTAGGAACATCCCAGCTTGTTTCAAAGGACTGGTTGGTTGACACGAGCTCCATTCACTTTTCTTCTTCACTAACATTTCAAAGTCCCTTGGCGTATCAACAAAAGCTTCCCATTTCCTTATAGTCCCCTCTGTAGCTGGCAGTAAAACAAAACAGCTTAAATGTAGCTGATAATAATTCCCATTATACTACAATTGCACAAAATGACAATTAAATTATGAATGATCTCTGGAGAGAGATATTGATGTCTTTGTTTTGCTGGGTTTTTATTTTATTATTCTCAGGGTACACTGTCCTAGCCTAATGCTACCAATAATTAGTTGCAGGGAATGGTTTTGGGTGGAGTTTACTTCAGGGACTTCCCTGTTGAACGTGATGAAATTAAAAAAAGCATGACTCTCTGCATATTATGTGGATCTGTAATGGAAAACTTCAAAGACACAACAGGATACTTTAGAGCAGGAAGACTTATGGCATTTATTTGTTATTTGTTTATTTATTGAATTTATATACCAACCTATACCCACAGGTCTCTCCCCCCCCCCCACTACCCCACACACATTTGTGTCCCTCCTGATGTTTATGAACTCCAACTCCCGTTCAGCCCCAGTCAACATGGCCAGTGGTTTATGGGAGTTGTAGTCCAACAACATTTGGAGAGCCACAGGTTCCCCAACCCTTAACTAGAGTGTAAGGAAATCCTCAAAACAAAGACTTATCACTCAAATTAATCTTTATATGGATTTTTATTTAATCATCTTTGTGATTACACTTATATATAAGCTTGCATATAAAGTGGGGTGGGTTTAAAAGGGAGGAATACATTCATTCATCTCCAAAGGCATCATCTTAAAAAAGCACATTCTATTCTCTCTCATTCAGAAGGGAATGCTTAAGAGGGTACTTGCCAACTGAAGTTTTCTAGCTACTTGCATTCAAATTCTATTATGAATTCTTAGCCCATTTTAGGCACTCCATTCATCCATCTATCCATGCATCAGAAAAGGCACCATTTTGTTCCCATCCTCCTCCCTGCTGTGTTCTGCAAGGGAAACACTAAAACCCAGGAGGAAACAGCTGATATGCAGTACAGACCAGAACTAAACAAACCAACTAAAGGAAGAAATTTCATTGCTGAAGGGGTGGGATTCTTGCAAAAGAGAACTCCCCAGGTGATCATGCCCAAGGGTTTCAGAACTGGATTGTAACACTCTGGAACCATTAGGCACTGTCAAGTTTTCTATTATAGTTCAATGCCTTCACCTCAAATCTTAATTAAAATTGGTCTTAATTCTGTGGTGTTATCTACTGCCTCTTCAATTAGTGGATTCAGTTTGCTTGCATAAGATGAGATCATTTCTTGCAGCATGTGGCAAATGAAAGCATTAAAAAAATACCAAGCCCATTACTAATAATGACTGGATTATGCAAAATTGTATGCACTGAAAATAACATTTATTTTAGTTTAATCAAGCAAATCGTCAGCAGAACTGATCTGAAATGGTGCAGAAAGATATTATTTAAACTAAAGTGTTTATTTATTGAAATTCCAAACATTAATGCAGCAAGATACAGGTAATTATATACACTTATGAAATACGGTGCCCTAAATAAACTCTAGCATCTTATCAGGTCTACTCAAATCTCTTAAATGCCAACGCAATTTAGAAATGGGTACTGCTCACAATCTCTGACCTTTTCCTGCCCCACAATTCACAAGCACACAGATGTGAATGTGTGGGTCACATAATTATTAGGGCAGCCAAGTTATGCATTGTCAAAAGGAGAAAATGCATTACACACACAAAAAAAATACATTCTCATACCGGTACAGTGTTTAAAAATGATTGCTATCAGTTGTTGTTGTTTAGTCGTTTAGTCGTGTCCGACTCTTCGTGACCCCATGGATCATAGCACGCCAGACACTCCCGTCTTACATTGCCTCCCGCAGTTTGGTCAGACTCAGGTCCGTAGCTTTGAGAAGACTGTCCAACCATCTCATCCTCTGTCGTCCCCTTCTCTTTCTGCCCTCCATCTTTCCCAGCATCAGGGTCTTTTCCAGGGAGTCTTCTCTTCTTATGAGGTGGCCAAAGTATTGGAGCCTCAGATTCAGGATCTGTCCTTCCAGTGAGCACTCAGGGCTGATTTCCTTCAGAATGGATAGGTTTGATCTTCTTACAGTCCATGGGACTCTCACAAGTCTCCTCCAGCACCATAATTCAAAAGCATCAATTCTTCGGCAATCAGCCTTCTTTATGGTCCAGCTCTCACTTCCATACATCACTATTGGGAAAACCATAGCTTTAACTATATGGACCTTTGTAGGCAAGGTGAGGGGGGGGGGAGAGAACCATGCATGCCTGTTTGAGCTCTTGAGGGAGGGACAAGGTGGGATAGAAATGCAATAATTGAATAAATAAGTACTGCATTGTCACCCGCTCAATAAAATTATTTGTAAAAGAGGAGTATCTGTCAGTATAAAGCTTTCATTTGCAAAGAAACAGACAAAGGTAGCAAGAGTTAGAAGCACACACACAAAAGCCTACCTTTCCTGTCTAGAGCTTCTTGAGAAACCCTGAGGCTTTCCACTTAGGTATGGGGGGTTAGGGTTAGGCTGGCTTCCAACAAAATATTAAAATACAGAAATCCATCAAACATTAAAAGCTTCCCTAAACAGGGCTGCCTTGAGATGCCTTCTAAAGGTCTGGTAATTGTTATTCTCTTTGACTTCTGGTGGGAGGGCATTCCACAGGGTGGGTGCCACTACCGAGAAGGCCCTCTGCCTGGTTCCCTGTATTTAAGGTATGCATTGAATCCAGTAAAAATAAATAAAGGGAATCTAGTTCAATTGGGGGGAAAGTGTACTAACTGGATTCGTCCTTCCCATAAATGTTTATATCTGGTAATTTTGTTTATTACCAGTCTGCCACCATTATATCCACTACTAAGGGATATATTATATCCACTACTAAGGGATAACCCATGATAGAGCTTCTGCTTTGCATGCAGAAGATCTCAGGTTCAATCCCTACCATCTCCAGGTAGGGCTGGTTGAGACCCCTGCCTGAAGCCCTGGGGAGTTGCAGCGGGTCAGTTCCATAGCTGCCAAGTTTTCCCTTTTCTCGCAAGGAAGCCTATTCAGCATAAGGGAATTTCCCTTTAAAAAAGGGAGAACTTGGCAGCTATTGTCAGTTTCAAACAATGCTGTGCTTGATGGGAGGTGGTCTGATTTGGTAGAATACAGCCTCCTAGGTTCTTCCTACATCCCCAATTCCAGTCAGCCATTGATCAGTTGTTAGAACTATGCTTGTACTCCAGCATCTGGTGAACAAGATCCAGACTGCTGTGAACAAGTACACTATGTTCTACGAGCCCAATCCCTGAGAACAGGAACTGTGTTCTGAAAATGCACAGATGCCTTTGTGAATGTATCTTTTAGCGTAGCAGTGTTTTTTTTTAATCTTTCAAATAATGTGTGAAATTATTACATGGTCTGGATGTCTTACCCTGTTGAGAAAAACCATGGGAATCTATCCTTTCCTTTCTTGCCAGGCTTGCTTCATGCAGTGCTTATTATCATTTTTTTTATTTTATTTTTTGGTCAAACTGTTCACATTCAATTCCCTCCATTTGAGTTTACTTTCCTCTAGTCCAAGGTCTTTCTCTCCTTAAGGCTCTGCTTTGTCTTGATTAATCACTGTGATAAAGGGAAATGTCCCTGCATGAGTTTATGTACTGAATGAGCAGGTGTGAATCATTATATCAAATAAACAACAGTGTACTGAAAATACACCCATGGCTAAAACTTAGTGGGAGTGATGTATGTACTTTGTGTGCACATGTGCACACACGGAGACATTCATTCATCCATAAATTGTCAAGGTTGGTATCAATGCTCAATGTATACAGTAGATGTAGGGCTCTTCCACATGACCTGTCAATCCAGCACTCATCCTGAGTTGCTTGCACAAACTTACAAGGTGATTAGACTATGTCCAGTCTCTAGTGAGCATTTATTCTGATTTGATTACACAGAGGTTATATGACTATGAGCCTCTTGGTATGTCTTCCTGTTAATTTTTTTAAGCTGCCATGCACAGCCAACATGGATATGATAAAGGAAGACACAGTGAATTGTGTCCAGTGCTAGTCTTACTCAGAGCAGATCCAATAAAATGAATCAACATGCTTGGATACACTCATATGATTTCTCCCACTGCACCTTTCCACAGGGACATTTCCCTGCCCTTCCCCCAGAGAAGGTCACAAGTCCCACCATCATATTAAATAATGTCCAGTTAACATCCAATTAAACATGGACTGACATTCACTTTGAGGCATGGCAAGGTTATGGATGCACACACCAACATGGAATGCAATTTAACTCAACCTTTCCTGGACTCTTGATTTAGCCGCAGGCTTAATTAGAAGCAACCTGTAAATTTTGTACTATGTTCTTTGCTTTGTATGTTTATACCAGTTTCAAGTTCCAGTAACCATGAGGCACAGAGATATTATATACAAGCCAACGTTCCTCAAGCATAAAGCTCAATTATTTGACTGGGATTACTTGTTTACAGCAAATGGATTTTCGCATTTGAGTTAATACATTTGGAGGGAACAAAAGTTTAACTCGCACATGCCAAAATGAGAAACATCATGAATGGAACAAAGTGGATAGTTATTACTTTGCCATGTTTCTTTTATCTGTATCCTAATTTTCTCTGTGTCTAAAACAGGCTAAAGGGACTCTCACATCCAGACATTAACCTGGGTGAAACTTGCTGCCGTCATGGACCATCCTCCTCAATCATTGACTCTGCAAGATGGGGCTGATAGGAGTTGCAGTCCTATAACATCTGGAGTGGACAATGCTGGTTCATCTTGCAGTTAAAGATTCTCCCTGGGCAGTAAAAAGTTAACTGGTTCTGGAGTCACTCCTCCCATCCAATCTCACCATTATTTCAACAGGAAGACTGTTGAGGTGCTTAGAGCGTTGAATTGGGACCTGGGAGAACAGGATTCAAATCCCCACTCAGCTAGAAAGTTTCCTTGGTGATCTTGAGCCTGTCACTATCTCTCAACATAATCTACCTCAGAGGATTGTTATGAGTATAAAATTGGGGTGCCACCTTGAGCTCCTTGGGGGATATAAAAGGTGGGAAATAAATGTAACAATACAAATAAACCTGGACTTCTGTATTGGAGGCTTTCTCAACGTAGTACTTTCCAGACACTGTTGGATACAACTCCAGCAACTTCCAGATAGCGTGGGACTCAACTATGCAAAGGTGACACCAGATGGAGACAGTGAGCTATGCCAAATTCAATGTATTTTTCAAAACATTTTTTGAAAAGCATTTTCACAGTGTTTCTTATATGTGTGTAGATTCTACCATGGTCAATAGACTGAATTTTCTCTTTTTTAAGGGTAACTGAAGGAGCTAACGGAAAAATGCAATATTTCTACAGTATTTAGGGGTGTGCAACTGATTCAGATAAATCCTGAATCCTGAGATAAAATAGATTCCTCAGAGGGATTTTTGTCTTGTCAGAGGAGTGGAAGCCATCAACACAGGGATTAATATTGATGGATCCAGATAACAAAATAATGCTGAAAACTGTCTAATCAGAAGGAATTATTTTACCAAGTAAGTGGATCTTTTTTAATTGTCTCCCCAAAATCAAAATTAAATGCACCTAAAACAAAAGCCGCTGGACTTTTCCCCCCCTTCAGTTTGCAGGTTTCCAGGGGCATCTATCCCATGTCTGCAATTTCAGTCCAATTGCCCACAAAACACTCAGAGAGACTAAATGATTCCTAGTGATGCCATTTTCTTGGCAGGAAAACCACTGTAGCTATCCTTCTAAATTTGGCAGTATTTTTGTCCTCCGAACAGGCTATCTAGTCTGCAAATTCCATTCTATGCTCCACATATATTAAAAGTTATATATGTTGCCTTAAGGGGGGGAAATCAAACTTTTACAGTGCTAGGCGCAAAAGCCCCAATAATTTTGCAGTCTGTATTAACTTTGGAGGCGGCCAGTATGCCTGAAAATTTCTTCCACTTCTGCCAGAGGGGAAAAGGTTGTAGTTATTGTTTGAATAAGCCATAGTGAATGGGGTTGGTAGAAAGGAAACAGACCTGAACAAGCCAAGTGCCAAATGGGGCAAGCCTATAAATTGTATTGTATGAAGGCAGACTTCCTTCTGAATCACCAAATCTGGATTCAAACCAAATATTGTTGTTGCTGCACACCCCTGTTCCTAACACATCAGTTTCAAATTATTTTGTTTGCATTATTCATATTATTAGTCACTCATTAAAAATGCTTCTCTAGGCGACACAAAATACATCCATTGTCTTTATTAATTGTAATAAATCAATACTGCTATCTCATTTTAAATTACTTAATTCCAGTATGCCTCTAGGTAGATTAATCACAGAGGTCCAGTGCCATTATTTATGGATAGACACAGGACAATATTATTATTATTATTATTATTATCATCATCATCATCATCATCATAAATGTTAATTTTCTCACTAATACCAGGACACCTGTGTTATCAAAAATAATTTTATTTTATTTCCTTTGGTAGATGACCATTGCTAAGGTAATTATTAATATATGTACTTATCTGGTGTGTGGACCAACAAAAGCTTATGCCATAATATATTTGATAGTTTTACAGGTGCAACAAAATTCTTTGTTGTTAACCCCTTACTTACTTAACTTACCCGGGTATAAGTCCCACTGAACTCAATCAACCTTCTTCACAGTAAACACATATATAATTGCACCAGTCCAAGCACCCAAGAAATGATGAAATTGTGAGGCTCTTTCTCCATTTCTGAGAATCAACAAGAATTGGGACATGGTATCAATTCTAAGACCCTCTCGAAATGAAGGCAAAAACATCTTCCATAATCCACACAGTTTTAAAATATGGTGTCATTTGGGCAATACGGAATGTGTGCACTTTATTTAGGGGAAAGAGAAAGAAATGCTGCAAATAAATAAAAGTATGCTTCTTTTCCTACAGCAACTTCAAGCTGATGAAGTAATCTAGCATTATTCAGTCCTCCCCTCCCCCTTGGAGTCAGAAGAAACACATTTATTGAATGTCATTTCCTGTCTGTTATCTGTCACTTTCCCATCAAAACATATTTGATCAGCTCTACCACATTTGCTTTAAGTTTTGGTTCTGCTAGCACCATTTCCTTCCAAAAAGAAATGGATCTACAATGTGTCTGCCATTAATGCTTTGTTTTGCTGTCTGTGTTCTGACAGACACAAGGACCTCCTCATTCATACATTTCAAAATACAAGGATACTGTAAAACAAGCATTGTTCCACATAGAACTGCTGCTACCCACCAAGCCACATCACAATGAAACAATGACGAGTCCCCAGCAACTTCTGAGTGGATGTTTAATATCTATTTAATATTGATATGAAATCATTTGGAGATGCCATCTATTCTAGGGATTTCAAGTTCAATGTCATCAATATGCTGATGACACTCTGTAATATCAATCCATTCTATCTGAATCAGGAGAGGTTGTAGAGACCATGGACCAAATTCAGGGAAGTACTGGGCTGCATGGAAGAGGAATAAATTGAGGATTAATTCACATGTCCAAGAATTAAGAGGACCGGTTCTAGGTGGGATTGCCTTGGGGGTACTGTTTGAATCCAAACTGTCTGTTGCTTGAGGCCCAGGAGGCTTCAGTGGTGAGGAGTGTTCTATTAACACTACATTTCTACAACTGCAATGCACTCTGTGTAAAGGTTTAAGAATGTGTAAAGTTTGGAGCTGGTGAAGAATATGCTATTAAGTGAACAGGCTATTAAGTGAATAGGCTTGCCGATCAAAAGGTCGGCGGTTCGAATCCCCGCGACGGGGTGAGTTCCCATTGTTCGGTCCCTGCTGCCCACCTAGCAGTTCAAAAGCACATCAAAGTGCAAAGTTGATAAAGTGCAAGTAGATAAATACGTAGTACTCCAGCGGGAAGGTAAACGGCATTTCCGTGTGCTGTTCTGGTTCACCAGAAGCGGCTTTGTCATGCTGGCCACAAGACCTGGAAGCTGTACGCCGGCTCCCTTGGCCAATAACGTGAGATGAGCGCCGCAACCCCAGAGTTGGTCACGACCAGACCTAATGGTCAGGGGTCCCTTTACCTTTAAGATAGGACCATGTGCTACCAGTCCTGTGTACATAGGTATACAAAAAACGCGGGTGGCGCTGTGGTCTAAACCACTGAGCCTCTTGGGCTTGCTGATCGGAAGGTTAGTGCTTCGAATCCCCGTGACAGAATGAGCTCCCATTGCTCTGTCCCAGATCCTGCTAACCTAGCAGCTCGAAAGCATGCCTGTGACAGGAAGGTAAATGGCATTTCTGTGCACTCTGGCTTCCCTCACGGTGTTCTATTGCACAGAAGCAGTTTAGTCCTGCTGACCACATGACCCGGAAAGCTGTCTGTGGACAAACGCCGGCTCCCTCAGCTGAAAGCGAGATAAGCGCTGCAACCCCATAGTCGCCTTTGACTGGACTTAACCGTCCAGGGGTCCTTTACCTTTTACCTTTACAAAAAACTTCCATGTTTTTTATAAATGTTTGCAAACAAATACACATACAAAAAATCATTTTATTTAGGAAAATTGTTTGCAAAAATGTGAGCATTGCAGAGCAGAATGGAAATATTAGGAGAAATGCATACAGAAATGTGTATTAATTTTCATGCAGATTTAAGAATAAGAATAAGAAGCAAACAGATGTGGAAGTGGAATAAACGGATTGACTGGTAAAATGAGAATCTAAGAAGAACAAAATATATTCACAGTACTTTCTATAAATGAAGGATCTCATATTTGTCTATGTTTGGGAAATGGTACCAGGTGTGGCATATTTGATGTACTGACAAAAAAGAAGGTTTTTTTGTGTTTTGTGTTTTTTACAAAAACCATGGTACATTTTTCCTTTGAACATTACAAAGGGACCTAAAGGACTGAGAACAAACAGTCCTTGGAAGAATTCTGTGGCTTTTAATCAATGCTATGATCAGTTCCAAGTCATGTACCACTCATACTGAGCCACTTTTTTAAAAGCTTCTGGGTTTATTTCCTGTGTGTGTCATAAGTGAAGGATTTCTTTCTTTCTTTCTTTCTTTCTTTCTTTCTTTCTTTCTTTCTTTCTTTCTTTCTTTCTTTCCCAAAGTCAATGGTCATTACCGAACTGTTTTCATTTCTTTTTGTTTACTGTACACATATTAGTGTATTCAAATATTATGCAAGCGTGTGTCCTCTTTCTTTTGGTGATGTTTTTCCTTTTCTTTTTCAACAACGCTCAAGTGGCCAGCCACTTTAAGCCAGAAAGGGTTTTCCATTCAACTAAGCTGGAAGGGAGACTGACTTCTGACTCTCACCAGGGAGGCAGGTGTTGTCATGCTGCATCCTAATGGCCTGTGACCTTCATGCTTGATATCAGAGGTGGGAACCTATGAATCTCCAGGTGCTACTGCACTGCAACTGCAAACATTACTGGCTACTGGCCATGCTGACTGGGGCTGATGGAAGTTCTAGTCCAATAAATCTAGAGAGCTAGTGCTTTAACCGTATGGTGTAAATGTGACCTGGATGGAAGCAGCTCTCTGGGGCTTCAAACTGGGGTCTCTATCAGCCCTGCCTATAGTTGCTGAGGATTGAACCTGGGACCTTCTGCATGCAAAAATGTGCTCTTCCGCTCAGCTTCAGCCCTTCATTTCTTTCCTCTACTATTGTTATTCTCTGAAGAGGAAATGAAAATACATTAAAGATGGCCTAACCTTCTAACAGTTAGTGGTAGTTTTGTACTTACTGCATTTTTAAGTCCTCACATCTCCCTTGATTTCTCCATTAAGAATGATATACCCTATTTTCAATACACAATAGAAACATTGGCTGGATCACTTTGGCTACAGACACTTGCCTCTACCCCCACACCCACCCCTACTCAACCTTCCAAACATGAATAAAGAGGAGATTGCAAATAAACTGTTAGAGAAATGATTCATAGGGCCGGTGAATATATTCTGGTGTTTAAAACAGTACAAAAGTATAATATACTGAGGAAATATCTTATCAACAAAGGGAAAGAAGATGACAATTTGGAAAATATCCAGAGAAAATGAGAACACTTGGCATGGAAGAATGTTCCAGTGGTAGAATTAATTCTATCTCTGTTTAAATTCTTTGGCATCCATTTAAAGTCGTGAATAATAAAAAAAGAAACAATCTTATTTTCTTGAGTTATGGAACAAATCTGGCACAGTACAAAATCATTAGTTGTTATTGTAAAACGCTCTGAATTAGGGGGGGGGTAATGTTTTGAAAGGAAAAGACAGTGTAGATTTCAATTGTTATTGCTGTTTAGTATCCAAATTGATGCAAAATATAACTTTTATGATTGATTTTATAGCTTCTCACAATTATGGTCCTCTTGACTTCTGTGCTGTGAGCTACCAGCCTAGGTAGGGGAGGAATTCTAATTCAATAAGAAGCCAGCCTCCTGCCCCTAAAGATCAGGCATCCAGCACCTTCCATCCAATTGCCTCTCCTCCTGGCCCATCACTTAGCATTAGACATCCAAGGCAAGAGGAAAGCCAAACCAACATACAACATCAACAAAATCTGATGGTGGAATCCAATATGGTGCAAATGGGGCACTGCTCCACCTCTCTCACCACAGACCCCTGAACCTCCCACCCTGCCAAACAAACAAACAAACCTGATCTGAAAGGCTGAAGGGCTCTCCAGAAAATATTTAAGGGAGTGCAGGTGGAGTGGGTTGGGTAAGAGAAACTAGACGTTCCATTGTGTCCACTGTGCATGTGGGAAGACATCATTGGATGTTGCCCAGAAATATTATGCAGTCTATAACATTGTGTGCATGTGTAAGTATGAATCTTTGATTTCTTTTCTTTTTTTAAAAAAAAAGTAGGAAGTTTGCCCTAGCTGTATCCCTTACTGCATAGAAAGACGAGCTGATCTTAAAGTAAACCCAATGAGGGAAAAGCAGTTAGGGTCCAATGAGGGCTATTTAAATGGCCAGGGAGTGGACCCGAGGGAAGCCTTCCCACTCCATCGACTCTGCCCCATGGCCCAGCCCGCATCCTAGCTTGCATCTCCATTTGCCAATCTGGATTGCAGGTTAGGATCCAGACTCCGATAGGAGGTGTGGGCTTATGCCCACACCCCCTATACGTATGGGGCTCTGATGATGCTACTTCCTCGCCAGGGCCTTGGAGGAGCCTCTGCCGTCTCACAATGCTGCCATACCTAAAGGGGTGAGTGGACTTACTGCGTAGGTAGGTGAGCTGATCTTAAACTAGGATGTACAGTATTTTGCTTCCCCTCCAAAATCTGTAACATAAAATATTCGTATCTGAAGAAGTGTGCATGCACACGAAAGCTCATACCAAAATAAAAACTTAGTTGGTCTTTAAGGTGCTACTGAAGGAATTTTTTTATTTTACTTCGATCCAGACCAACACGGCTACCTACCTGTAACCATAAAATATTCTGCCTGAGTTGTTTACAAGTTTCCAACCTGAGTGTCCATGTTTCCACATTTTTAACACAATTTTGTTTAAAAAAATTAACCAGGGAATTATTGAGATACTGGAGTTGTATAACACTTTCAATGGCATTTGGCACTGAGGGTTAAACCACAGAGTCTAGGGCTTGCTGATCAGAAGGTCGGTGGTTCAAATCCCTGCAATGGGGTGAGCTCCCGTTGCTCAGTCCCAGCTCCTGCCAACCTAGCAGTTTGAAAGAATGTCAAAGTGCAAGTAGATAAATAGGTACCGCTCTGGCGGGAAGGTAAACGGTATTTCCGTGTGCTGCTCTGGTTCGCCAGAAGCAAATTTGTCATGCTGGCCACATGACCCGGAAGCTGTCTGCGGACAAACGCCGACTCCCTCGGCCTATAGAGCGAGATGAGTGCCACAACCCCAGAGTTGGACACGACTGGACCTGATGGTCAGGGGGCCCTTTACCTTTATTATTTATACCCCGCCCATCTGGCTGGGTTCCCCCAGCCACTCTGGCTGGCTTCCAACAAAATATTAAAATACAGAAATTCATCAAACATTAAAAGCTTCCCTAAACACGGTTGCCTTGAGATGCCTTAAAGGTCTGGTAATTGTTGTTCTCTTTGACCTCTGGTGGGAGGGCATTCCACAGGGTAGGTGCCACTACCGAGAAGGCCTTCTGCCTGGTTCCCTGTAACTTGGCTTCTTGTAGCGAGGGAACCGCCAGAAGGCCCTCGGCACTGGACCTCAGTGTCCGGGCAGAACAATGGGGGTGGAGACACTCCTTCAGGTATACTCGACCGAGGCCATTTAGGCACACTTTGAATTGTGCTCGGAAATGTACTGGGAGCCAATGTAGGTCTTTCAGGACCGGTGTTATATGGTCTCGGCAGCCGCTCCCATTCACCAGTCTAGCTGCCGCATTCTGGATTAATTGTAGTTTCCGGGTCACCTTCAAAGGTAGCCCCACATAGAGCGCATTGCAGTAGTCCAAGCGAGAGAAAACTATAGCATGCACCACTCTCACGAGACAGTCCGTGGGCAGGTAGGGTCTCAGCCTGCGTATGAGATGGAGCTGATAAACAGCTGCCCTGGACACAGAATTGACCTGCGCCTCCATGGACAGCTGTGAGTCCAAAATGACCCCCAGGCTGCACACCTGGTCCTTCAGGGGCACACTTACCCCATTCAGGACCAGGGAGTCCTCCACATCTGCCCGCCTCCTGTCCCCCACAAACAGTACTTCTGTCTTGTCAGGATTCAATCTCAATCTGTTAGCCGCCATCCATCCTCCAACCGCCTCCAGACACTCACAAAGGACCTTCACCACCTTCACTGTTTCTGATTTAAAAGGGAGGTAGAGCTGGGTATCATCCACATAATGGTGAACACCCAGCCCAAACCCCCTGATGATCTCTCCCAGCGGCTGCATGTAGATGTTAAAAAGCATGGGGGAGAGGACAGAACCCTGAGGCACCCCACAAGTGAGAACCCAGGGGTCTGAACACCACCACTTTCTGAACACGGCCCAGGAAGAAGGAGTGGAACCACTGTATGACAGTGCCCCCAGCTCCCAAGCCCTCTAGACAGTCCAAAAGGATGTTATGGTCGATGGTGTCAAAAGACGCTGAGAAATCCAGCAGAACTAGGAAAGAACTCTGACCTTTGCCCCTAGCCTGCCGGAGATCATCGACCAGTGCGACCAAGGCAGTTTCAGTCCCATGATGAGGCCTGAAGGGATCCAAATGGTCCGTTTCTTCCAGGCATGCCTGGAGTTGTTCAGTAACCACTCACTCAATCACCTTGCCCAGGAATGAAAGATTTGAGACTGGGTGATAGTTGGCCATATTGGCCGCATCTAAAGACGTTTTTTTAAGAAGCGGTTTAATAACCGCCTCTTTCAGGGGGTCTAGGAAAGCTCCCTCACAGAGAGAAGCATTCACCAACCCGCAAAGCCCAGCCCTTCCCGGCTAGCTTTATAAGCCAGGATGGGCAAGGGTCAAGGAGACAGGTGGTTGGTTTCACTCGTCCAAGCAGCCTGTCCACATCCTCGGAGGTAACAGATTGGAATTGATCCTACACAACTTGACTAGACAGGACTCTAGCACTCCCCTGCCCCGGCCCTGCTCCCACAATGGAGTCTATCTCTTCCTGAATCTGAGCGACTTTATCTGCAAAAAACTTTGCAAAATGATTGCAGGAGATAATGTGGCCTGTACTGGGCCCCGATGGAGCAGGTGGTTCCACTAAATTGGGAACCACCTGAAAGAGTCTCCTGCTGCTGTTTTCCGCAGATGCAATAGAGGCTGTGAAGAAAGTCGCCGTCGCTACCACCACTTGGTAGGCTCGACACTGAGTGTTTATTCCCCATTTCAGCAACATTTTCAAGGACATTGCTGGTGTTTATCCCTCTTTTTCACAGGGCAAAGTACTCACAAAGTTTATTCGTCAGCAGAACAGACAGTGTAAATATTAATTCGACATCTAATGGTTTTAAACAAACTACACTTTCATTGTTTCATTGCAGCAGTATTGGAAACAGTGGAAAAAGCCATTTCACCCTCTGGGCAACACAACTGTATCTAACACGCTAAACTCTTAGTGGCTCAATGGGATAAAATAGATTCAGCAGTGAATTGCAATTATACAGTACAGTTAGAAGCAGGAAAACTGCAATGCTTGGTAATGTTTGTGCTTTATTGACTTTTCAAATGAGTGGTTCCATCAAATGTGAGGACAGATTTTTAAAAGGTTCTATTTGACATAATTGCATTAATTCTGTGACTAATGAAACAGACATAAATGATACCTCCCCCTTCAAGGCTGCTTCTGTTCATCCACCGCATTGTGATCTTTTACATGTGCCAAAAAAAGAAAGAAAGAGTGCCTTTTAAATATTCTTTCCATGTTCTGAGTTTGGAGAGTAATGACACACTGAAGGACAGTTTTACGTAGATGGGTAAATTAGTCAGTTTCAGTTTGTCTCAGCTTCTCATTTCCCCCCCAATCTTAAATTCAGTTCTCTACATTTCCACATCAGGTTGCATACTGGATAGTTTTTGAATTTCTTGTTAAAGAAGTCCTCATGAAAGTTTAACAGCATTTTAGTGAAGATGTGTCCTAATACTGTTAAGTATTTTCCCCTAATATAATTCATGTTTGCATCTTATCATCAATAATATATGCATTTTATGCACACTCAACCTAGCAGTTCGAAAGCACACCAAAGTGCAAGTAGATAAATAGGTACTGCACCAAGCTGGAAGGTAAACGGCGTTTCCGTGTGCTGCTCTGGTTCACCAGAAGCAGCTTTGTCATGCTGGCCACATGACCTGGAAGCTGTACGCCGGCTCCCTCAGTCAATAACGCAAGATGAGCACCGCAACTCCAGAGTCGGTCACGACTGGACCTAATGGTCAGGGGTCCCTTTACCTTTAACCTTGGAATATGCACATTTGTACACATATATTTCCCTCTCGTTTTAATATTCCTTCTCCTGCCAGCACTATAAGCATTTCTGGCAATATCATAGGTGCAAACTACCTATGTACCAAAGTACTCTACCAGGAGGTAAAGTTTCCCAAAATTCTTCCATTACATATTTATGTATGTATGACAACCCTACAATTGTCAGGTGAGGCCTTATTTCTGAGCTGTAGCATAGAATCATACAATTGTAGAGTTGGAAGGTGACCTGAGGATCATCTATTCCAACCCCTTATTGGAGGTACCTCCACTGTGCCTGGTTGGCACTGACAAATGACAGTGCCTTTTCAGTGGTGGTCCCCTGGTTGTGGGATGCCCTAAGCTTTCAGGAAAGTTTGGAAAACATTCCTGTTTACCCAGGTATTTGAGTACCCTGGCAACCCTGTGTTCATTGGCTGAAAGAAAGTTTTTAACAATAATTGCTTTTAGAATATTTTTAATTGTAATTATTCTTATGATGTCTTAACTGTTTTATGAAGCATCTCAAAGTAATTTCACAATACAGTAAGAAATAATAAAGCAATTTCATATGGAAGTTTATATAATTGCTTATATAAAATAATAATAATTGCATATATAAAACAAAATTTAAAATCAAATTCAGATGCCCACTGAGATAAAACAACAACAACAACAACAACAACAACAACAACCATCACTTGGAAAGCTTGTTGAAAGAGCAATGGTTTTAACAGGCACTGAAAAAGCAGTATAGGCAATGCCTAGCTGTCTGATATATGCAACAGAAGGGAATTACAACAGGTAGAGGTGTTGCCACACTAAAAGCTCAGCTACAACATCATGTGAAAGGGAACTTCTGCTGAGATTTGATCTGGGAAAGACTCTCTTCTGCAGGGCATCCATTGGAAATATGAGGGGAGAGATGATTGTTTAGGTATTCTGGTCCCCAACTGTATAAGATTTTGCACCAGCACCAGCTTCATTCTCCATAGATCCTTTCCCACGAATTTGACCAAGGTAGATCACAGCCTGAATCTGTTTCTCTTTGCTTTGATAGCCAGAATCTTTGAGGGTTACTCTGTTACATCATTGAACTCTTTTCATCAGCAAATGGAGTGCATGCTAACAGGAGCAAGCTGCCCTTTTGATATGATAATACATCCCTCACCAAAAATGTTTTAAATTGTTAAGTCCATTGTCCTTTGATCAGTGATTAACACACATCAAATCGTCTGTGAAGCTGTCTCCTCTGTAAAATATTGTGTTTGATGATATTCTCTCTCCTCTTGCTATTAACTCTGTGCAAGGTATGTGAATACCCTCTTAACTTTTCTTAATCCTCCAGAAGGGGTTATTTTTCCCTCTCTGTCTTTGCTCACATAAAAATATTCTGGGATGCTATTGAGTCCCATCAATGATGTCTGCAGCATTTTGAGAGCTCCTGTGCACTCTGGTCTAAGAGGGTCCCTTAAGTAGGACAAAGTCAGGGAGGAAGCAAGATGCGAAGATAAAGAAAATAGGACACAGCACCAACAGAGCTAGGTGCAAAGGCTATTGATTCAGACACAGTGCACAAGTGGGGCAGGGGGGCAATCCCACCTTCCAATAACCCCCAGATTCTGCAATGCATTTTCCTAGCTAGTAGAACCTGAGATATGATGTGCAATGCACAAGCAGGGACGTACAAAGGCATTGCTATCCATTCTGCCCTCTATTTGCCTCTGCAGTTTGTCTTGCACCAAAAACTACATTATTGCTCTCACAATCTGCAATTCACACAATAAAATGAATTTCACAAAACCAATATAACATTGAGACTAATAATCACAAACAACAAATTAACAAGTGATTGAGGGCACACTCTTGCACTTCATCGGTCTGATCCAGCGCACTCTTTTTATGTTCTCATGTCAAAGCATGCATATTGAACATGGCTCAGTAGCAAACTGGCAACCGGTATCCAGTGTTGTTTTATGAAGTCATTGATGCTGATTCCCCCCCCCCATTCACACTCTTTTGTTTGCCACTCAGAGACCCTGGTATCAGGCTCTCAGGTGGAATAACAGTTTTCAGAAGGGCTCATTGGTGCCTTAATCTGGAGCAGGTCTCTACACCAAGGACCAGCAATCTTGTTTTCTTTGAACACTACGGGATCCACTCTGACTGCTGTTCTTCCCACCCCATGCATAAATTACTCCATCAAAGAGCTGGTGTTTATTCTGGGCTCTTTGAAATTCCAATCACTTGTATACATACCTCCTCAGGCCAGCCTGTCCTTTGAAATTTGGATTCCTCACAATCGGGACATTCATAAGTCCTGGGCTGTAAAGTGTGGTTTGCCACTCATCTACCAGTCTATGCTATATCAGAGAAATCTTCATGAAAAAGGATTTGAACTCTGAAGAATCATACACAAACATACATATATTCGATGAACCAAAAGCAAAACAAAAACACTCCACTCAGACCACAAGCAGACAATTATTGTACTTATGTGTCATTCAGCACTCAATCACCCACACTTACCCACCCCACCCCACACAAATATTTGTTTTGATGCCAAATGCACTTCATAGAAATGTTCTCAAACAAGGGAGCCAGGAGAATTAGTACCACTAAGAATAATAAAGCAGGACTGGAAAGGCAATGAGCTAGTCCACTGCCACAGAATTGAGGCAGGGCTCAAAGGGGGCAGACCAATGACATTGGGGAAGGTTCAGAGGAACTAGGTGAACAGTGAAATGCTCAACAAACTGGTTGGCTCTGTGCCTGCCCAGCAGTGATGCCAAATTTCTGATCAGCATAACAAAATTCTCCTCACACCTTGCTGCAATGAGGCAGTGCACTGAGGCAGAGAAATACACAGGGCCTATGCAGAACCAAGCCATGTTCAAGGTCTTGTGGTTAAACCCTGGGCAATTCAGCATCAGGTCACCTGAAAGACAGCATGACCCTGCACTGACCTGGAAGTTCACTTATATCATCTAGAAGTAATTTCACTTATAGTACTGTGTAAACAGAATATCATAGTATGATGATCCCAAAACGGGCATTTTCTGCCCTTGCTCTTGCACTCTGGAATACCCTCCCCTCTGCCATACATGAAACACCTCCCATTAGTTCCTTCAGATATCTTATGAAGACATACGTATTTTGCTCAGGTCTTTCCCTGACCATGAATTCCTGGCTTTATTGGTCTTTTACATTGCTGTTTTACTGTGTTTTAGATCGTGTCTCTAACTAGATTGTATTTCTGACTAGAGCTCACCTGGCGTACTGCCAATGATTCTGTTTTATTGTTTGTTTGTTTGTTTGTTGCATTGTTGTACACTGTCTAGATGGTTTTTTTTAATGAAGCAGATTACTAATGCAAATAAATAAATTTAGTTATACATAGGGCTAACAGTGTTGCTGTCCTTGATGACTTCATCCCTCCCCACCTTTTGAGAAAAGGCTGAAGGGGAAACATGTAGGCTCTACACAGTTGGCAGAGTGGAGACAACAAGAGAGTGTTGGTGTTGGCTGTCCCATTCCAGCTCCATGCATTATCCATATCTGTAGGAGAGAAAACCTCTGAAAAGGGTACATTCTGTTAATCAATCAATTAATTCCACCTTGTCTTTCTCACATTATATATTCTCCAGTGGTCAGAGATCTTGGCGCTGCTTCAGCAAGTTGGCTGCAATGGATTGCACAAGACAAAACAGTCTCCCTTCCCCTCCAAATTCTCCAGACTGTTTGATAGTGGTAAAATTGTGATCATTCAAATATTCTCTGAAGTAAGGGGTTGAATTTTGAGATGGTGCAAATGAGTCAATAATCATCTAGAGGACCTCCGGTTCTCTATTCCTTGTGTAGACAACATGCCTAATGGTTTAACTCAGGGATGGTGAACATGTGGCCTTCTAGATGTGGGTGGGTGGCAGCTCCTGCTCTTTCTGACTATTTGCCATGCTGGCTGGACCTGAGGGGAGTTGCAGTCCAAGAGCACCAATAGGGAGGCAGGTTCCCCATCTACTTCACAAAAGTTAGCTTCCTATGTTTCTGGGAACATTTCCTTCAGACTGCTTATACCCTTTGATTTCTCAGGCCTCCCCAAATCCTTGCCCTCATCCATCGGTAACACTGTCTCCCTGCTGTGCACCGTCCTCTCCCTCCACACCCTTGCATGTACTGATGCAACATCAATGTGGGAGAAATAAATTGGATGGTGGAAAGGCATGTGGAGAAAGATGAGGTCCACTAATACGATTCATTTATTGCAAAGCAGTCCCTCCTGCAAAATCGTGAACACATTTATCAAATAAAAACTAGAAGAGTCTGTCCTTATCATTATTATGATGATTGATGCCCTGTGAAGAACAAGAAGGGAGCCAGCTTTCTGGTGCCTGATTTCTTATAGACTGAGTTCTCTCAAATTAAAAAACTATTGCTAACAATCCACCCACCCCGCCTGATGCTTTGTTTAAGTACAGTCATACCTCAGTTTAAGTACACTTCAGTTTGAGTACTTTCAGTTTGAGTACTCTGCGGACCTGGAAGTGTTTACTTCCGGGTTCTGTCGCATGTGCGTGTGCAGAAACAATCTGTGTGCTTCGTGCATGTGCAGAAGCAATCTGTGCGCCTCACGCATGCGCAGAAGCACTCTACCGGCACTTTGCACATGTGCGCTATCGCCGCTCGGATTAAGTACTTTTCGGGGTGCGAATGGAACCCCAGAACCAATTAAGTACTTAACCTAAGGTACCACTGTAACTGTTATTTTTTTTCATCTACAATACTGTCTTATTTATTTTATAGTACAGTACATTGATTATTGCCTTCATTTTATGGATCCATGGTCTGATTAGACAGTAAAATTCATGTTAAATTGCTGTTTTAGGGGGTGTTTTCATCATTTGGAATGGATTAATCCACTTTCCATTACTTTCAATGGGAAAGTTCGCTTCAGTTTAAGTACGCTTCAGTTTAAGTACGGACTTCCGGTACCAATTAAGTGCTTATCCTGAGGTACCACTGTAATATTTTTAAAGGGAGTAGTCATATTTGGGTGTTCAATTCCCCATGCAATTAAAATCACGCATAAGTAAGATAGTTGGCACGTGGCAGCTGACAACGATCCTCTCTGTTGCCGGGCATATCACCCTCCACTCATTGGAAGTTGAACGTCTGCAGCTGGGAGCCTGCTATATGATCTAGAATGCTGCACAATCCTTCTAATCACAGACCAAAAATGCAAGTGAATATAACAACTTCTTTCCACCTGAAAGGCTAATGCATGGAGGGGAAGGGCATGTCACCTCCAAGGTCGCCTCCAAGGTCTTTCATCTAATCGCTCTGTCCTCCACCTTCCATATGTTAGGTCAAAGGTGGGAAACTTCAAACCTGGGGCTCTACAGGCCTCTTCAGCTGGCTCACTGAACTCTTCCCAGGCTATATGTCCTCCCCAGCCACACCCCTTTCCCCAGGCTCACTGACAATGCTTTACACCTACCTTGAGTGTTTTAGTCAGGCTGGAATGTGCACTTGCATTTTGAAAATGTCCCTCCTTCTTGCCTGGATGGAGGAGAGACAAAGAACAAAAATGTTTATTCGGCTTTACGCCCATCATAAAACACAACACGACAAAACAAATCAAATAAAACAGCGGACTCATACAGCCACAAATAATATAACACAATTCACAGCTCACAAGGACAAATATTAACAATTCCAAAAGAAAAGTTTAAGATTGTGATTGAGGAGAGAGTGAGAGTATAATATTTAGCCTACTGCACAAAGGTAGAATTCTGCTTTAATGCTCCACTCATTTTTCCAGTGTTAATGAGCAACTCCTCATTGTCTTTTGGATGGCTACTGAATAAGCAGGGTTTGGATCAACTACATATTTTGTTTGTCTTCTAGATGCATCTGAAACATCTTTCTCCACAATCAAATAAACAAATTGTGTGTCGAGGTCCCCAAACCACCTCTCAAATAATTCACACCACAAACTTAATTTTTGTTTTGGGTTTTTGGCATGAATTTGGCCACAACTTTATTAAATTACAAAATATGTGAGTGGTTGCGTAGGCATTGGTTCACCAACTGTCCCCTAAGGACAGAACTAGCCTTAAGTCAGCAAGGGGAAACCCTACAGGGAGAGACAGGGAGCCGGGTGTGCTGGCCCTCCCCTCTCCCTTCAGGCTCCCAGGGGCTCTCACGCGGCCCTGGCCCCCGACCAGGGGTTACGGACATTGCATATCGAGCCCCTGTATTCCTGAATGGAATTTCCCCTACACACAGGCATTAACTTGAGGGGCCAACACAGTCAGCAAGACCCCTCATACAACCAACAAAATAACCAATGCCTAACCGCCAACCTTACAAGTTGTGACTATTTGCTATGCAGTAGGCAAAACCAGATGGCACCAGCCAATCAGCCAAATGGAAAAATTCCTACCGGGCCCCTGCCAAGCAGACGACCCCATGATAGGCACAGCAAGGTCACCACAGAGGCTTAAACATAGGGAGGGAGGGTGGGTGATCAGAAGTACGCTGCCAAAGAGGAGGAATAAACCATGTGCCTGCCTTTTATACCCCTGGACTCTCCCTCTGAAATTGCAACATGCTTTCCCCCCCAACAACAGCCTTGGTCCAATCAGAACAGTGGCCACTCAAAGCCCCCACCCCAGCAATTCAGGGGTAGTTTTCTAGGCTCCACCGCAACACGTGCTCTTCATGAAGGAGAACCCGCATTGAGAAAAAAGGCAATGTATTCTATATTGGCTGGAGACCTTCCTTTTGGTGCTTTTGAAACTTGCTGGACTCCAGCTCCCATCACCCCTCAGCCCTGGCCATGCCAGCTGGGACTGTTGGGATTTGTAGTCCAAATTTTTGGAAAGCTTCAGTCTGGGGGATGCTGCTGTAGAAAGATACTTCAAGTTTTTAAAGATTGGGGCGGGGGGGTTTCCAGCATAATGGCTACTAACGCAAAAGTGAAATTTCACTTATGAATACGGATCTTTAACATCTACTCTAATACTCTTCTTTTTAGCTCTTCTTAAATTGGAGCATTACACAACAGATATAAAAAGACAACATTGAAGTTGCTATTGTACTATTTTTGCAAGAGTAAGGTTATTATCTAAAGTAACGTTACCATTAGCAGCCTGACATAACATGAAATTATCATGCATCCCAGCATCCCAGCCAAATAATCTGTGTGTGCATGATACCCAGACACACAGAAATGGATATTGTTTATTATCTTTGCGGTTAAATGCACTGGGGTGTTCTTTAGGGGGGTGTTAATAAAAGGCAATAACGTTTTAGGCTTCCAGAGCAAGTGCTTCTCTAATGCTGCAAAGTTCTGTTGGTGTCATGATGGAGGAATTTAACTTGTTGATCTCTGCAATGCTAACAATGCGGCTGATTCGTAAATTCCATATAACCCATTTCAAACCCCACGCTTTCCAGCCTAGCAAGCAAGACCCCAGAGACCTTCAGAGCAAAAGAACCAGCATAGTATAATGTGCTAGAGAAACATGACATCATGTCAAAGACACTTTTATAGCTGATCCGCAACTAGAGACAGTCTCTTTCTCTTATTGCTATTGTGGGCCTTGTCAAATCCTTCAGCTCTTCCTTTTTGTCAGAAATAGTTCCAAATTTCTGATCCGTTAGCATGAACGATCACTCTCTCTACCACCACCACCCATTCCTGGTTAAACTTTACTTACTTTACTTACTTTACTTACTTTGACTTCCTACTGTTATCATTGGCTCCCAGTACGTTTCCAAGCACAATTCAAAGTGTTGGTGCTGACCTTTAAAGCCCTAAATGGCCTCGGTCCAGTATACCTGAAGGAGCGTCTCCACCCCCATCGTTCTGCCCAGACACTGAGGTCCAGTGCTGAGGACCTTCTGGCAGTTCCCTCACTGCGATAAGGAAAGCTACAGGGAACCAGGCAGAGGGCCTTCTTGGTAGGGGCACCCGCAATATGGAACGCCCTCCCACCAATGTCAAAGAGAAAAACAACTACCAGACTTTTAGAAGACATCTGAAGGCAGCCCTGTTTAGGTAAGCTTTTAATGTTTAATAGATTATTGTGTTTTAATATTCTGTTGAAAGCTGCCCAGAGTGGCTGGGGAAACCCAGCCAGATGGGCGGGGTATAAATAATAAATTATTATTATTATTACTAGCTGGTCCTGCTACGCGTTGCGGTGGCTTAGTCTGTTAAATGGGTCCTCAGATTCCCCCTTCAGACTCCTCTGTTGGCTCCACTGTGGATTAGTCTGTTAAATGGGCCCTCAGAGTCCCCCTTCAGACTCCTCCCCCACCCCCCACGGCTCATCCCCGGGATTGGCCCCACCCTGTCCCAATCCATGACCTTTCCTGCCCCCTCCTCCCCCCACCCAGGGGAGCCCCCACCTCTATTCAGCCTAGTTGTTGTGGCTTAGTCTGTTAAATTGGCCCTCAGAGTCACCCTTCAAACTCCCCTGTAGGCTCCACTGTGGTTTAATCTGTTAAATGGGCCCTCAGAGTCCCCCTTTTGACTCCTCCCCCACCCCAGGGCTCATCCCTGTGATCGGCCCCATCCTGTCCCGACCCATGACCTTTCTTGCTCTTCCCCCATTCCCCCACCCAGGGGAGCCCCCACCTCTATTCGGCCTAGTCTCAGCCTAGTCAGTTCTCCCCGCTGGGCAATGCTCCAGCCTGTTCAGTCTTCTGGGCAATGTTGGGCCTTGTTGCTGCAAAAGGCCTGTTTTCAGTTGGTTAGTGTGGAATTTTGTGATGTCACTGATTGTCTGCAGCCAATGGAGACACTGCTTCTCCGTTCTATTTCCCAGCATGCACTTTCATCTGAGTGGGGAGGTTTTGAACATGGGGTTTGGGTTTTTTTACGTTGCACAGCTGTGGCATCTGTCTTTAAAAACAGTCTCGGGACACTCGTGCAGTCACATTTGACTTCTTGTCAAAATTTGAACGCAATCGGTCAAGCGGTTTTGTAGAACAGTGTTTCTCAACCTTTTTTTGGGCCACAGCACACTTGTTCTATGAAAAAAAATCCTGCGGCACACCAACTCTGTGCCGCCCTATATTTAGTTTAGTTTGGAGGGGAGACGTAAAGCATGCCACTGAAGAACTGCTGCGCGGTAGCCAGGTGGACCCACCAGGCGCAGAGCCTGCGGAGCGAGCGGGGACACGTTAGACGGCACGCACAGACCCCAGGCGGGCAGACACGGGCACGCAGCTGCCGCCACCTCCCTCCCAGCCGCCCCAGGCAGCCGCCGCCGCTCTGGCCCGGCGAAGGGAAGCCCTGCGCAGCCTTCCCCGCCTGCCTGCTCCTCCCCAGGCGGCGGCGGCGCCCTCTCTGGCCTCCGGCTGGATGCCGACTCTAAATTTTGCCGCGACATGCGGTGACGAGAAGGGCGATTTGCAGTGTCACGTGCCTGGTGGCCGCCAATAATAACCACTGACCCGCCGGAAAGGAAGCCAGCCGGGTCACGACGCGGGCGCTCGCCTCGCGGCGTGACCCGGCCGGCTTCCTTTCCGGCGCGTCAGCGACATGACAATGCAAATCGCCCTTCTCGTCGCGGCACACCAGCCAGCGTCTCGCGGCACAGTAGTGTGCCGCGGAACACCGGTTGAGAAACGCTGTTGTAGAACATAGGAGGCGAAGGAACATACCCAGTTTACATTTATATATAGATAGATTATCATTCAACGGGATGAGGCTCTCTCGTCAGGGTCTCACAGAGTTAAATCACAGAGTTGCATTTTGTCACTAGTGCACATCTTTGTTTATTTCATGGTTATTATTTAATAATTTATACCCCTGCCCTTTGGTCGAAACATCTTCTCAGAAAGCCTTACAAAAATCAGTACAATGACAGCCCCCACCCTCCAGGTCACAAGCTAGAAACATGTCTGGAGGGGCCAAGCATTGAAATGGTGGGGGGAGAGAAACATCAAGCTCAACCTTAAGCTCTTAAAGTTGCTTTTGTCCGGAGGGACGCAGGGGACACATACCCCTAAACATTTTGTGAATCTTTGTACTTTTGTCCATTTACTGTATTTATTTTTCCTGATTGGAACTATAAAATGGTGATTTTCATGAGTCAAAATGAGAGTACCCTTAAACATATTTTTTTTAAGGAAAAAAGCACTGGTTGCAGTTCTTATAAAGCAGTTGTAAGTTTTATATGATATAGTTCTTCCTTCCGACAGCTAACTTGATGCCAGTTAGAAACCTCCCAGGAGGGGACTTGGTGGAGTGCATATGGCAAGGTGCAGCCTGATACCTTACCCTGAATCTGTGGACTCTTCTCGGCATGTGTAACTGCAAGGATTGGCAGCAGTATCCAGCTTGAGTTTGGGACCACCATTTTAATTTCCTACAGTGCCATGGCACATACTCAAACTTTTGCTGCTCTAAATCTGAGACACCCCCTCAATCATGGCACCACCACCATTCCCTACCGACCCAATCCGATCAGGCCAGCTGTCCACTTCCTTATCTTTGCCATCTTGCCACTGCCGCAGCAAAGCCACCTCCTCTTTCTCTGAGAGGCCTGCTCCTTGGCGCATTGACATTTCCATTTGAGATTGCCTGTGCACCTTCCCAGGGTGAAGGGACATTCCAGTTAACAACCTATTGTAAGACAATTAAACTCTCTAGATTAACTCAGACTGAAAGAACAAACATCATCTTGGCTCTCAAATCAGTGAAAAGGCTCATTTGTGGCAGAATAAATGAATGCATCAATCATTTCTGCAGGAGATCCTGTGCAATGCTGGTTGGTGTATTAGGGCATGTTTGTGTCATGAAGTCATCCTTGGTATGACAATAGGGGTGTTCCCAGCACATACCAGAGGGTATGAATCCCTTACTCACTGAGAGGAAGATAAAAATTGTTAAGCTTTCCCTCATTATTACAGGGGCCCAACTGGTCTTAATCAGAAGTTGGGCATTTAGTGCTGCTAGTCTCATGCTGTGGAATACTCTTCCAGCAGAAAATTAGGCAGGGATGCTCGCTTTTGACTTTCAGGCAACTCTTTATGCCAGCAGGCTTATGAAATTCTTTAACCATTTCTTTGAGCAGCTAGTCATCCTAATGTTTTATGTTTGTACAGTATTGCTTTTATTTTGTATAAGTTTTTATATTGCTGCACACTCCCCTGATATTTTATATAAATATTTCAGCAAAACAAACAAACCCGAGTGCAAATCCCCATTTAGCCACAGAGCTTGCTGCTGCTGCTCACAGTCTCCCAGTTTTTCTACATCTGGCTGAGATGGAAAGAAGCTGCACCCAAATCAATGCCAGAATTCTATGGAGAAGTTGGAACCTGGAGTGCAGGGAGCAGAAGATAACCTCTGTTAACCTCCAAAGATCTGAAGCCCAGCCTATCAGTGTCTACACTTATCTGGCATCTCCAGCAGCTTCATGCGTCCTGCCAAACATAGGGGGTGATGTTCTACACTTGATGTTCCCTAAAGGTAGAAAGAAAGGCATGAAAAGGGAAAATATGGCTGATTAGCTAAGGACATGCTCTACAGGGAGCTGGCATCAGGCGCCAGGCTTGTTGGCAGACTAACTTTGCATTACAAAGATGTCTGCAAACATGGCATGAAGTCTGGCAGCATTAGTCACACCTTGTGGGAATCCAGTGCAGACAACTGGCACACCTGAAGGCAATCAGTCAGGTTGTGCGTCCACAACAGTGACCAGAGGAGGAATGCAGACTCTCCAAGTATCCCTATTTTCCAAGGACATCCTTGATTTGGAGAAGCTGTCCTGGTTTTCCTTAGGATGTCCCTATTTTCATTGGAGAAATGTTGGAGGGTATGGAGTTATCCAACCCCTGAGCCATCTGAAGGCAATCCTGTATAGGGAAGGTTTTTTATTGTTTAATGTTTCATTATGTTTTTTTTATATATGTTGGAAGCTGCCCAGAGTGACTGGGGCAACCCAGTAAGATGTGTGTGAGGTATAAATAGTAAAATTATCATTATAGAATGAGACACCCCTATTTTCATTGGAGAAATGTTGGAGGGTATGGGAATGACTTCTGAGAGAAGTGCATCTGCACCAGTGCAACCCAACACCTTCATCTGCCCCAGCTGCAACAAAACATGTCTCTCTTGTGACAGTCTCTACAGCCACAGTAGGTGCTGTAACTCTACAACAGTTTGCCTTAATCCCCAAAGGCACTCTCTTCCATTGTCTCCTGAGACAGACGGATGCCAAACAATATAATTTTCATGTGAATAACAGAGAAAGTGCTAGGTGATTTTAAAGTTCACAATTTGCCCTTTCATCTTTCCAACCCTTTCTCATCACAATTCATCATTCATTCATTCATTCATTCATAAATTCATCCATTCATAACTGAATCAAAATGAGCTGGAAGTTCCAGTCAGGTTTCTTTCTCTGTTGTACATCACTAACTGTCCCAGAAGTGAATGGAAATGAGTAAGATCAGAATTGCAAGGCATTCTTTTCAAACACTTCACCATTCTGGAACTTATAGGAACACGATCAACATATCGATTTGGACCATTGGTCCATGTGGCTAAAAATTTTTTCCAGCTTTACAGGAGCATTATTATGCTATTATAATATATATTTCTGTATACCCCCAGCTTTTTCCCTGACAGAGACTTGAGGTAGTTTACAGATAAATATAAGAATGGCTAAAAGCATAGAGGGGGCAGGGAAGCAATCATTAAAAAGCAAGTAAACATTGATAGAATTAAAACTACAATTAAAAAAAATCTACTAAAACCATACAAATAATTACAATAAAAACAGCAGTAGAGGTCATTGGGGTGGGGCTTCTGTGTGTTTATGCCCCTCCCTCTCCCTCTCCTGTTACTCTGCTGATGCGAGGTCAGGTAAGCAGCACTTCCCTGACCCAACAACCAGTGCTAGTTACCGGAAATTGAATCTGAGATCTTATGCAAACTCAAACTCAGACTCAATACTTTATTACGGCCATAGGCCCATATCAAGATATCAACACAAAACAATGTACATCATACAACAGAACAAAACAAAACAAAAGTAAACAAAATCAATTCCAATCATAAAAATCCTATCCCTATAAATATTCTAAAATTACAATTACAAGGTAAAAAACACCATATCACTTAGTTCATCTGGTCACCACTATAAATCAAACATTAGGGTGAAAAATCAATAATCATAAAGTAACGCATTTTTCCTCTTGTAGGATAGAACTGCAACCAGGTATCTAGCTATAAGGAGTGATCTACTGAGCTCTTATGCATGCTATGGCCGTTCTGGAAAGTGAACAGAATACAATTGCATACAATTGTAAAGTGGCAAAAAGAGACTAAATCTTGCTTTATTGTTTTGTAAAAAAAATTGTGTTCATTATTATTTTCATTTGTATTTTTGGTTTTCTTCCTCTCTCTTTTTCTCGGTGTATCAACAAAAAAGCAAATAATTTATTTTATTTTAAAAAGTAAATTGACAAAAGAGATAATACCACTTCATATTGCAGGTGGGAAGTTGCCAGTAAGTTTATGAATTTATTTTGCACAGAAAGTATATACAGTCAAAAATACGACCTCCTCTACCTGTAGTCGGCAGCAAGGATGGTTGAAAAATTCATTAGGTCTTCACTTCAAAGTGACCCATCCTAATTCTCCAGTCCCAGACTCATCAGTTCAATGGACTCTGCATATCTCTCAATATTGTTATGAAAAGTTGGTACCCTTTTCAAAAGGCATATTTTATGAAATAATATGTGGAGAAACATAAATGGTAAAGGTAAAGATACCCCTGACCATTAGGTCCAGTCTTGGATGACTCTGGGGTTGCAGCGCTCATCTCACTCTATAGGCTGAGGGAGCCGGCATTTGTCCGCAGACAGCTTCCATGTCATGTGGCCAGCATGACTAAGCCGCTTCTGGTGAACCAGAGCAGTGCACAGAAACACTGTTTACCTTCTCACTGGAGCGGTACCTATTTATCTACAGTCATTACGGCCACTTCAGGTTGCGTGTTTTCGGGTTGCACACCGCACCGAACCCGGAAGTCCCGGAATGGGTTACTTCCAGGTTTTGGTGCTCACACATGCACAGAAACACTGGATCGCAACCCACACATATGCAGATGTGGCGCTGCGGGTCCCGCACAGATCACGTCCGCAACCCGAGTGTCCACTGTACTTGCACTTTGACGTGCTTTTGAACTGCTAGGTTGGCAGGAGCTGGGACCGAGCAGCAGGAGCTCACCCTGTTGTGGGGATTCGAACTGCCAACCTTCTGATCGGCAAGCCCTAGGCTCTGTGGTTTAACCCACAGCACCACCCGCATCCTCCCCCAATAGGAAAAGAAAGCATATGAAAATGCATGAAACATTTTCAAATTGTGTAGACTTTAAATGAAATAAACAATATGACTTCATTCTGCTGCATGTTCAGATGCAGAAGATCAGGGGAATTCAGGTTGTTGTTGTTTTAGAACATACCTAGAGCACATCCAACAGTCCCCCAACAGTTGCAGGGGGTGGTTGGGAAAAATAGTGATGGGTAACCTATCTTTCAGGGAAACTCATTACCTTCATTGATCTTCTAATAAAGGAATTGCTGGTAATTTTATGAGCTATGAATGCTTTTGAACTTCAAAAAAAGTGCACAACATCCCATTTTCATATTGCAGACATGTAATTTATGCTCTATCAACTACTTTTTCTTCCAATTCTGTGTCTACAGAATATATCTAAATTTTTTAAAAGTATGGGATAATTACTTGCATCATTTATACAAACTTGGTAGGAAGTGCTTATGCCATTTCATATTAGGAGTGATTTTCAAATATATATTACTATTAAAAATTAAAATCTCTGCAGAAACTAATGACCCATCATAATGGCAAGTGCCATGAAGTACTGCTTTGGCGTATAATGATGGAAACTCATGTCGAAATCTTCAGTTTGGAGCAAAATGAAAAGCATGCATCATAAATGAACCATATGCAGAACATTGAGCAAACTATATTGAAAGGTTCTAGATTGCATGGGGGTGGGGGTGGGAATCAAGATCAAAAGCCACTACAAGAGTGGGAGGTCTGGTGCCAAAAGCACTCTCACTTGTACAGGGTGAACGACTCTCCAGTTTTCATATTGTTCCCACATGTGTTCTGGAGGATCTCGCCAAGCCCCAGGACAGATTTCCAGGATTCACAGCGACTACAGAGGGAAAGGGGACTTCCCCATTCTATTCATGCAGGGTACCTAACATTGCGCAAATTACAGCTTATTGGATTCCAGCTCTGATCAGCTCCAGCCAGCATATACAATAGTCAGGGATGATGGAAGATGCATTAATGGACAGATTAGGCCATTTCATATAGCAGGGAGAGCAACCCTCCAAATGTGTGGTTTTTTTTTAAAGAAAATTATTTGCTTTTTTGTTGATACACCAAGAAAGAAAAGAAAAACAGAAATACAAGTGAAAATAATAATGATTTACAAAACAATAAAGCGAAAATTGGTCTTTTGACTGTAGACCCAACCTCCCATCTATTCCTTACTTCAATTGTATATTACTTTTTGCCAGTACACACTTTTATCACGATCTAACTAATTCTTAATTTATCTTAGGTCTCATATCTTTCTTGAAGATGCAACAACGCTGAGCCCATTTAAACATTTACTGTTCTCCATCCCTTATAACATTTATATGTATTTTTAGCCTACCTGGTCCTTGAAAATGTGGACATGAGGATTAGATTATTGTGTTTCAGTCCACATTTTGTTTTGGAAGGTGTGAATTTAATACATTGGGCTCTAAATGTGAACTGAACAATTTTCTCCCCCACCACAAATGGGGAGACAAACTGATTATCCTTTATTCTCCTGTTTGTGTTTTCCTGCTTCTGTGTTGTTGTTGTTGTTGTTGTTGTATGCCCATTGATCCCAAAGGGAAGAAAAATAAACATTCCAATCTCATGCCTTGTGTACTTTTCCACGTGTTTCATGGCTGAGTCGGGATAATTGTAGGGGTCTGGACTAGTGCTGAGCCATGCCCCACCACGCACTTTTTTTTGGGGGGGGGGAGTATTTCTCTCTCTGAAAAAGTAGAATTGTTGTTTTCCTGCCTCTTTCAAAAAGTAAAGCATAAAGACATAGGCGAACATTTGAAGCATGGCTACCTGATTAGTGTAGGAAGTGCTACATTTGACTGCACTCAGTTCCCATTCACATATTTTGTAAACACAGGTGTACAGGGGATTTAGTCTCTCACAGGGCAGGAAATGTTTTGGAAGGACCCCTAGGTATAAATTCATTGTTCCTATGATGCTGACAATGTGTCAGCGGCCTCCTTACTGAGCTTCCTGAAGGACCACTGCCTCACAATATGAATTGGGGGGAGGGTGTCTAAGTTGTGTGGCTCTACCTCTGTTTCTAGTTCCAACTTCAGCGAGAGGACACTTGGCATTTAAAGGGACAGAAGGAAATGGGTGAATCCAACCTTGATCTCTGCAGTTGCTTGTTATTAAACCAAATTTTTGGTTAGGGCTAGTGTAAATACTTTGAGCCTGCCCTTCTGTGTGGTCAGCAAATATTACCTAGTCCATTCTATACTTTCTGCATTTCCAGCTCCTGTTCAAGCCATCATTCTTATTGATGTAGAACTGAAGAATGTACCACCCACATCTAGATTCAGGTTTGTCATGAAAAGACGGGAACTAATTTTCTCCAGAAATCTAAACACACACACACACACACACACACACACACACACACACACGAGCACCCAAACTTTATAAAGTCCACCAAAAACACCCCAAAGTGCCTCAAACTGTCAATTATGAACACCATAAAAATGAAACTTTTAGTTTAGTAACACTCTTTCACCAATAATACATCACAGCCCTTCTGTATTTGCCAAGATGGAGGAGCTGTTTTGGCTGGCTATTTTGTGATGAGTCCCTAGTGAAGTATTAACTGAGCCCGCATGTCCTTGTGTTTATTGAACTTTTTTATGGGGGACAGATTGCCCCTCAATGGTAGCCAGCAAATGGAGCATCAACAGATGGAAGGCAGTCTGCTATTAATTATATTGACATGTTTGCATCAGTGGCTGTTGCAGTAATTAAGGTCATGCTGTCAATATGTGCAGTGGAAACCCTTCCTTACCAGGGGTCAGTAATTCCACTGAAAAAAATCTCTGTGGACTAAAACTTCAAAGAAGAGTTGGTTGGTCTTCTCTAAACAATATAATACACATATCTTCATATCCTTAAAAGAAATAAAAGAGAAACATTTAATTTTAGGTTCAGATTTCAGTGATCTGGTAATAGGTCGATTAATTCTATTTATGTCCCACCTTTTTC
This sequence comes from Zootoca vivipara, assembly GCF_963506605.1. Taxonomy (NCBI): domain Eukaryota; kingdom Metazoa; phylum Chordata; class Lepidosauria; order Squamata; family Lacertidae; genus Zootoca; species Zootoca vivipara. Next base: position 41,640,553 of record NC_083294.1, on the reverse strand, counting down.
TACCCAAATCTCTCAAGGTGGTGTACCTGCTTCTTTCCTTCCTCATTTAATCCCCACAACAGGTGAATGCATCTAGGGGATAGGGGCGGTAAAACAGGCATCAGGGCTATGGGCCCTGTTGAGTTTGGTTGCCCTGATACATGCCTGAAGATGCCACAATCTGACACCAGAACTGTTGTGATGTGCAAAATGTGGATCCATCTATGGGAACTATTTATTGATTCATCCTTGTCCTTATTGTAGAGGACTTTTTGACTCCTTCCAGTTCTGTGTGTCTCTGCATATTAGTTTGAAATAGAGGCCATTTCAACGTAAACTGCTGAAGCTTTACAATATTGCACACCATTCCCACATACAAAAAATAAATAAAATCAATTGTAGATTAACTTTACACACTGGTCACCTCCAGAGCTGTGTGCTGGATTGATGTGTGAGAGTTGTCAACGGGTAAAAAGTTGAACTGTCATTGGAGTTGCCTTTGTAGGACTGGTGACAGTGTTATCTAGCAGATGGTGTCCTCAAGGGCCACATGTACTTCCACTGTGATGAGCAAGAAGCAATTAGAAGTATGTGTGATATTTTTAGATTTGCCATAAGGTATGTCAAAAGCTTAAATTCCTGTATGAATTGGGGGGGGGGGAGAGAGACCAGCTATCTATTTGCAAGGGGCTGAGAGGGGGTGATCATTGTTGAAGGACAGAACATTGCATTTGTGTGAGCTTCCCATTCTAGATTCTTCTGCCCAGACAGGATGAGTCAGATGTGCTGTACTAACATGATGGTCGAGGTCAATTTTTTATTTATAAATAAATAAATACATGTATTACTTTTTGCCAAATGATTCATGCTGTTGGATCAATATTTTTTTAGCAAGAATGTTCTGAACTTTTTGCAGACTCACAACAAGTCCTGCTTGTTTTCTTTGCAAAGCCTGTCGCATGCAAAAAGATTGCAAATAGGCACTTCCACTCCAGGACATTGGCTAAATGCCACACTAAGCATATAATGGTGCAACAATGTGCACAATAATCAAGATTTAATTTTGTATCTTATCATTGTGCCCATGCAATTAAAGAATGTGTGGGCGAAGAGACACTAACAAATTAAACAAATTAAAGCTCGGGGGGGGCATAACCCTGTACCAAACTACATATCTGTAGTCAGTACATGTTCTTAATCTTGGTTTAGGATGTCTGTCCAAGATATTTTGTAGGTGTTTGATTCAGCCCAGGTTTCCCAATCCCCCCAAAAAAATCACTGCTAGGAGACTTTAAAAAGCAACAACTTTTTGACAGAAGTGGGTAGAATCTCCAGACATACTGGCCTCTCCAAAGAGCACAAAAGCCTGCTAAAGTACAGGTAAATAGGTCCAATGATTTGTGTGTTTGGTACTTTTTAAACTTTGTTTTAGATGAAATTTAAAGGCAAGCTAGCGACTCCTGAGAGTATGCATCCTGCCAGATTAGCTCTGGTGGTTCTTGTGCAGGGACAGCTATTGGAGTTTGGGGGGTGGTAGAAAAAGAATAATTTGATCTCTCCTAATGTTTTGTGGGCAATTCATCAGAACACTGCAGAAATACCCCTGGGTTATGAACCTGTAAAATGTGGACAAATAGATGGTAGGCACCTTTAAACTTCATTTTGGGTTGAAGGGGAAGGGTTGGAAGAACTAAAAGAGAGTAACTTTCTAGGTAAAATATTTCCCTCCAGTTACAAACTTGATCTGTAAATCACAATGGAGCTCTCCCTCAACTTTCTTAATTTGCTCCCTCCCACAAAGGCATTAGGACTAGAGAACATTCAAAATAAAATGTCCATCATTCATAAAGGAGCTTCCGCCCCCTGTTTCTGGCATTTTTCTGAAGTTTGGGACAATTTCAACATTGCAAAGCTTTTCCCTACCGCCTACCCTAACCTGCCATATTTCTTCTGTGGTAAGCTTAAAGAAATAGCCTCACTTTAAATAAATGCTTTTCTGCAGCATTCCCCCCCCCCCCCCGGTCTTGATTACTGAGATGCTACAAAGCATTTTGGGGGGTCCTTGCTTTGACTTGTGTAAACTTGTACAGATTCTTCTTAATCTCAGACAAGCCACGAATACCTTTGAAAAAGTCTACCTTGGCTCAGGATTCAGAATTCATCCAAATCCAGTAAACACTCCTACTATGTATGCACCGGGCTCAGTACCAAATTTAGGACTAAAAAGGAGGGCCACTGTTAGAAGTTTTGGATCTAAGTGCAGACCCTCTATTTTCCAGGATGTCCCTAACTTAGAGAAGCCGTCACAGTTTCTGATTTGATCCTGAAATGTCCCACCAGGGGCTTACCCAGGATCAAAATTAGGGAGGGCAAAGGGCAGGGCCAAGGCACGGGAGGGGAGGGGCCATGGTGGGAATGTGGATGGGGATACGTGGCCTGCGCCTTTCAGCTGTTCAAAGGAAGTGGCCCCAGGCTCCCGCTCCCCGCGTGAAGCTCCGGAGGCGTGCAGGGAGCATGAGCCTGTGGCTGCCTCCTCCGTGCCTCCCAGCTGTTCCGAGGAGGCGGCCCCAGGCTCCCGCTCCCCGTGCAAAGCTCCGTGCGCCCCTCAGCCTTTTGCTTCTAGGGGGGGGCAACTGCCCCCTGTCTACGCCTATGTGTCCCACTTTTCCTTAGGATGTTCCTATTTTCATTGGAGAAATGTTGGAGGGAATGGAGTTATCTGACCTCCATTGTCTGAAGGCAATCCTGTATAGGGAAGGATTTTATTGTTTAATGTTTCATTATGTTTTTTATATATGTTGGAAGCTGCCCAGAGGGAAGTTTTTTTAAAAAAAGTTTAATATGTTTTTATATATGTTGGAAGATGCACATAGTGGGTGGGGCAACCCAGTAAGATGTGTGGGGTATAAATAGTAAAATTATCATTATAGAATGAGACGTCCCTATTTTCATCAAAGAAATGTTGGAGGGTATATAAGTGTAGTTCCCAAGTGTGAATTACAGGCAGAAGATTTTCAATGGACCTGACACGTTGTAAGTAAGAGGGCAGGCAGGTGGTTAAGGTCAGGCTGGTGGGGCAGTACCCCAATATCCCTAATGGCCCAACCTCCACTGTTCTTTGATTGTGCTTTTTCCTCATCCCTGCCTCCTGGTTTGTCTTGCGAATTGACAGGTCCCATGACCAGAGGCAAATTAGGGGAGCAGAACTGGTTTTGCCCTGCATGGAGAGCCTCAGGGACTCCACAGGGGATGCCACAACTATGACTTAGAATAAAGCACTAAATTTTGGCATCTGCTGAAATCCCCCAAGGTATGCTACTGCCATGGCTCTTTGTTCCAGGCTCATTCCATCTCCAGCAAACCCTGATGTATTTAGTACCTCTTCAGAAACAACAAATTCATAATCCATAACTTTATTCATATATATATACAGTATATGAAAGTTTATCGAAAGTTTTAAAAAATGACAAAAAGGGGAAAGGGAAATAACCCTTATCCCACACAGAAAGAGGTGAACTCTCCCAGCTCTTACCAGGGAGCTTCCCTTCCCTTTCCTCTCCCAGCCCCCCACCCTGGGAGCAATTCCCTCCCCTGCCTTTCACACAGGGTGTCTCACTATCCATCCATCACCTTCATGTGTGTACCCTCATTAACCCAGAATAGAGGACATTAAAGAACAAAACAAAACATAAACAAAAAGAAAGCAGACAAAGGAAGACAGGGAGATAAAGATAATTAAAAAATGAAAAAAAAGAGAGAAGTGAGAAATAAATAAAGAGGATTTCTGATTCTCTGTCTGTCAATTAGATATATAAAGATTATTCAAAGTATTCAAATTGTTCTCTCCTGGATTTTATCTAGCCATATTCTAAGATAATTTCCATCCGCTCCTCATTTTGCTTTCCCAGTATCCATCACTTGACTGTTTCACTCCTCCAGGCACCTGTGTGAAGGTCCTCTCCATTTCATCCCATCTACTGCCTCCAGCTTTACCATTCCGCTGGTATTCCTTCATTTATCAATGATTCTGAGTCTCCTGCAGGAGAACTTGGGATGGGGAGAATTTTTGGAAAGGATCCCTTGCTATTGCTCCCCCACCAATTCAGCTACTGTAGTCCAACATAACAGCTGCTCTACCTTATATAGTGATGCTATTAGGTGAGCATCTTGCTACTTCATTAATAATTTTTGGGGGGTCTCCTTACTGCCTCTTTAAAGACATTACTGATATTGTTTTCTCAAGAGTGGTGCTTATCCAGAAATGTTACGATAGAGACAGATATTATGGTCCAATGAGCCTTCAAAAATCTATTACTTTTAGTTATTTTATCTGTATCCTCTTTTAAACGCTAAGTGCTTTATGCATTAAAAATCAATTACAGGGTGACAAAAAAATGACAAGCCAGGTCATTTAGAAAAATCAATGGTACATATTAAGTTAGAACCCAATTAGTCCACATAACCCACTTCATCTAAAAGGAGCATGCTCCAAATTGATTAATTGACCATTTTTCAAAGCCAGTTGCAGCAAATTAACTTTACAGATCTGCCAAGTTTACTGGAAACAATTCATTTACCAAGCGACAATGCCATTGTGAACTGGCCCATCACTGAGCATGCCAAACAAATACACTGTAACCATCCAAAAACGGAAAATGATGGCAGGGCAGCAATCACATCCACCATGCCCAATTATTTGGTGGTCTGGTTTTATGAGACTTACTCAAGCATGGAAGTCTCAGTGGAATTTCTCAGTGAAAAGTGTCATCTTTACAACTGCTTCCAAACCATTTTTCAGAGTGGAATATTAGATATAATTAGACATTTTGAAGAGAAATGGTGGGGGGACAGAGTTCACTTTTTAAGGGAAAGAGAAGACAATTTGACAGAATGCTTGACATGTGTCAAACATGCCAGAGCTATGTATTTAAAAGTTTTTAAATAAAAAGTCACAATATTTTAAACACTGGAGTAACTTTTAAGGAGCGAGTCTCATGGTCCAAAGGTACATGAAAAGCTTTCCCAAACATTCTGCAATTCCTGTTTTGCAGCTTAGATTTCGTGACGGAAAGGGGAGGGCAAAAATCTCATCCACTTTCCATTTTGGGGATCAGGCTGCACAATCTGAAGGGACTTGAGGCTACCACCTTTCTAAAGCTAAGCGGGTCTGGTTCTGGTCAGCGCCGAGTGGGCGACCTCCTGGAAACCATATATATGGCAATCTGGGTTGCATGGTGAGAGAAAGGCAGGCTATAAAAGTAAGGAAAGGCATTAAATGTACAAGAAAGCTCTACAAAATAACTGGATCTGAAGATACATCAATGGCCCTAAGGCTGTTCTAGCGTACAATGTGATGAAAGAGGGATGTAAAGAGAGTGCTAAACGGTCACTATGGTAGCAGGGAAGGCCTGCTTTCCCTGGGATCTGAGAGCATACAATTCCATTCAATGTGGACATCTGAATCCATGCCCACCTATAGGGAACTGTCTCATTACCTCACTATGTTTCTTCTCCTCCTGAAGGAGGTAAGCTGGTGAAGAGCATCTATTTCCTCCTGTGGCTCAACATTCCTGATGCTATGATGCTTCAGGCAATTGTGTGGGCTCCTGCTGCGTTCTGTCTGCTGCTCATTTGCTTCTTTCTTCAACCTCCCTCTTCTGCAGCCCTGGGCAGAAAATTTAGGTGCCTGAGGGAACCTCTGCATGGCAGCTCCTACTCCCACCACCAGAGAAGAAGGGATAAGTGAAGATCTACATCAGGAAGAAGCAGAGACTAAAAAACTACATCAGGATTAGCTGCCCCTCTGGATCCTGCCGCATGAGGTGGTCTCCTCATCTTGCCTCATGGGTGGGCTGACCCTGGTCCTGTGTGTGTGTGTCTAATATTTCCTTGAGGTATGTATTTACTTCCACTTGAACTTCCAGTGGCACAGAGCCAAGGGCAAAGTCTCAAGTGGTATGGTACCCAACAGTTGCTTTTATGCATTTAGATAGTTGGTGTGTGGGGCTTGAACAATCTTGCAGATGTGAAATCTTGCAGTTGGTTCAGTTCCCATTTAATGCAAGTCTACCCGATTCACACTATTCTGAATTTCACGATGCTGTTCTACAGCCACTGCCCTCCTTTCTGCAACAGAAAGGCATATATTAGGGTAAAGTATACATAAAATGCAGGTATTTGTGATATACATCATATTAGAGAAATTTGCTTGTAAAAAAAGTGTGCTTGGTAGACAAAAATGTGCACATTTGAAGAAATGTGCACTAAAATGTTGGTAAATTTTCATAAGGAAAAAACTCTACAGCTGTTTGCCACTTCAAAGAAACACTACTTGAATTAAGCCGCCACCACCACCAAGCCCAATGGAGCTATGAGGCATTTTTTGAACAAACCCACTGTATTTTTACTACAGAAGGAGAAAAGGTGCTTACATTGTAATTCCTGTGGAGAGGAGAGCTCATTTGAAAGTCATAAATGAAGACTAACTGCTTCTTCTCATTTGCCCGTTTTGCCCCCCCCCCAATATTCTACAGAGGAAACCAAAGCATGCATGGAAAATTGCCTCTTCTGTTACCCACCCATGGTGATCTGCTAGGAAATGCATCCCATGACCTAGAAGCCTGCTCTCCTGCACTCGCAGCATCTGCCACTGGCACAGAGAACCATTCACTTCCCCCAAATCCTGATGCTTGTCCTTTCCTTCAAAAGGCTTCCTGTTCTATTTACACAGCAGTTGTGGCATTTCCTTCGAATTGACATATGGTTTTCATCCCTCTATTTTTTTAGGGTGAATAAGCCAGCTCAAATTCCTCTCTGCACTTGACTCTCTGTAGATTATTTCCCCAAGGATTCAGTGGAGCTGCCATTTCAACCTGGTTCCTCTTTCTTTCAGGAAAAAAAGAAGCTCCACACCTATTTCTTCACCAGTGGAAGTTTTAGAGAATGTACAGAGCTGTAATGAGGTAACTTAGTATAGTAGGTTTAGAACAGTACAGTTTCTGTTACACAACAAAAGACATCCCTAGATTATGCAGGGAAGGAATCATTGCTCACCATTCCCAGAGTATCATTCCTTTCCTCATTAAATCTTTGAGCCCATTAGGCCTCCGGGATGAGGAACTTCCAGGTATTTCTTGCCTACAGTTCCCATCATACATCTCTATTGGCCATGCTGGTTGCAACTGAATTGGAGTCCAGCAAAATCTAGGGGCCCACGGGTTCCTGATGTCTGATTTTCACAAAAATTGGGGAACTCAACAAAGTAAGTTTGGACATCACCGAGGGTCTGTTTTCCAAGTTGCACTACAACGCAAGCAAGACAGATTTGCTGCAATCCATTATGGTGAACAGAAGAAGAAAGGGCAAGTGTCTCCCATGTGAGTCTGGTTGTTTCTATTGGGCTGGGGGAGGAGGGGAGATTTAATAAAGGAGCTTGGGAAAGGCCGATGAAAGCTCGTTTTATCTTAGAAGGCTGTATGATCTAGGAGGGGACATGGTTGTGAGGGGATGTGGTGTGGCCCCTGCACTTCTAAATTTGCCACTTCACCACTGGGAAAGTGTGTATAGAATGGTGGCCTTAAAAATTATGCTGAATATTATCCAATATGAGATGCAGCCTAAATAAAAGCAAGAAACATTAAAATTGATTTTGGCTTAGTGGAGTGTGGCTTGGCTTGGGAGATTTGAAATTGGCTATGGAAGGAAGGTGCTATGGTCCATGGGGTCACGAAGAGTCGGACACGACTAAACGACTAAACAACAACAACAACAATGGAAGGAAGGTATCTAGAGCTCCTCCTGTAATTGAAAATGCACTGCTGCATCACAAGGCTTAGCTCCATATGCACCCTAAACAAAGGATTTTGAGGGTGGAGTGGGACCTAACTTACACATCTCAGTTTACTGTTACTTTCCTAGGTCTGCCTTGTCTCTACCTTATTGAAAAGGCCTTTTCCATTCCATAATTTGAATTTGGTTAATACATGTTATACATTTTTTTAATATATAAAAATCAAAATTAATGAAGCTATGACTCATTTCAGAATTATTTCTTTTGTTAAGGATGAACAGTTTTAGTGTGGAATATGCTGTTACTTTTCAGAGTTCTTAAACCTGTGGGAAACATCTAAGAAAGATACTTTGCCCCTTCTGTGCCTGCCCACATAATCTTATTTCTGGTGCCACCACTGCCTCTGACATCCAATTTTGGACGGAGGGTTAGACATATGAATAAAATGTAGATACCTCATCCAAGCCTCCCTACAACTTGCTCTTTTTAGCTTCTGGGAGATCAAACAACAATTTTCTGATCCAAGGAATTTCTTAATGCGGATGCTGGCTGCACGGAGAACTTATTTGGTCAAGAAATGGAACAGACTGCTGGACTTAAATACGTGGTCTCTAGCTATTAAAGAGAAAATAAGGGTAAGGGAGACCCAGAACATTTCTATGCCATTTAGTGGGAATAAATTTCTTACATGTCAAATTCAGATAAACAAATTGCAAAATTTGGCTTTCATTGTGTGTTTTGCTGATATTTATTTATTTTTATATATAAAAAACTGCTTTCTGTTTATTTGGAAAATACAAACTGTATTGTTTGTTTGGTAACTCTGATTATGTTTTTCATTTGTCTGCACTGTTGCATACCACCCCAATCTCTGAATGATGTGAGATTCTAGGTATTTCAGAAGCTTTCTCAGAGTTTGATTTCTGAGGCAGCGGAGACTTGGGTGTCTTTAGGATATATAGTTTATTTACACAGATAAACAACCTGAGCCTATGATGGAGAGGTGAACAGCATTAACACCCCAATAAGGTATTGCTTCTCCCATAGCCAAAATAAAGCATAGCTCTATCAGGCTTCTGCTTGCCTCTAGCCGAACTATCTCTCTCCCTCTCCCTCTCCCTCTCCCTCCCTCAATTCTGTCTATTATCTTTCTTAGTACCAACAAGATGAGTACCTTTTGACCTCTGGCACAGAGGCATTTCTTTGCTATTCTAATGACCCATACTTAAAGGGCCATTAACTCACCAAGAAACCAACCTGGCTGTTTCAGCGATTGGCTCCTCCATTGGATGTCAACCCTTGCTGGTTCCAGGAACTGGAAGGGGCTCAGGCATATAGCCCAGCAAATTTACAATACTTTTAAAAGATATTAAAATGTATCAGTTCCCCTGTGCAATCTGGCAGCAAAGATTCTGCAAAGATATGCCGTCTGTTCACCAGTCTGTACTTCCAGGAGATGTTAGAGGAGACAATTTTGAACAGAAGGAGATAAAGTGCAGGTAGACAGCACTATGATGGCCCAAAGAAACCAGGAGCTCAACCAGGAAGAACTGTGCCCCTGCTTCACATTCTCTCCCTGTATCCCTCAGGCTTCAATGTCAGGTCATTTCTTTGCAGGTGACCTGCCATGGCAATTTTGATGCGTGTCAGTTTAAATCAGTTTGAGCCATGGTCCTGCAGGGCAGCCACTGTAATTACCGCAGCTTGAAAGCTGACCTTCTGGTTGATGCCACCCCAGAAACAAAATGTTACAGTTGGGCAAGAACAGAATGCTGTCATTAAAGTTAAATAAAGCAGACCCACCTCTTGACAAAATGGAGAGAAGTCTGAAAAAGTTGTCTTTGGCTTCCAACTCCTGAGAAGTATAACATCTGACCCAGACAGGGACGACAATGTTAAGGGGAAGTTTCATGGGTGTTGCAGAATATATTGTGTTGGGTGGTGTAGTGTAGGCTGCCATTTTGGATGGCTTTAAAATAGGTTTAGATAAATTAAAGCAGGACAAGGCTGGGCAATTGATGGCTGTGTTCTACCTCCACTGTGGAGGCAATATGCCATTTTCTGGGAATCACAAGTGGGGAGAGAGTGTTGCAGTCAGATCCTTCTTCTGAGCTTGGCTTAGGTATGTGGCTGGGCATTGTGAAAAGACAATGCTCGACTAGATGGGTCTTGATCCTAATCTAGCAGGGCTATTATTATGTTCTTATATTTTAGGAGTGGGCAGATTTCAGTTCTTTGATATTTTTTTTTGCTTGGTAGAGCCTCAATATCTACCAACTGGAGCCTGGTGCAAAAGCCAGAATTAAATAATTCAGAGCCCGGGAATCTTTGCTAATAACAGAACTGAATGGAGCTCACAAGAGAAACAACTCCTGCCAAGCTTTCTTCATTGCAGTAATATAATTAAGAATGTATTCTGTGTGGAGATCATTTTGGTGTTCATGTTATAAAACAAGTCAGATATCCTTGTGACTGCATTTAGAATGCGGTGCTGAGTTTTGAGGTATGCCATACCTCAAAAAGGATATTGTAGAGTTGAAAAAGGTTAAGAAAACCTTTCCTCCAATGAGGAAAGGTTGCAGCATTTCAGATTTCTTAGTTTTCTCCATTTCTTAACACTGGAACCTGTGGATACCCAATGAAGCTAAACGTTGGAAGTCTCACGACAGATAAAACAAAGAATTTCTTCACACAATACATAGTTAAATTATGGAACTCACTCCCACAGGAGGCAGGGATGCCCATCAACTTGGATGACTTTTCTTTCCGTTTTTCTGTTACAAAAATGTACCCACATAAATAATAAAACATGTTGTGCCTGACAAAAAAGGGGTCCCTGGTGGGGGTAAAATTGTAAATGTATTATTTTATACTACATAATAATGAAATGATTATAGCAAACCCATTCAATGTAGTAAACCAGTTCCGTAGTCTCTGTCTATAATCTTTGAGAATTGTTGGAAAACAGGTAAGATCCTTGCAGACTGCAGGCAGGCAAACGTTGTCTCCCCCTTCATAAAGGGGGGAAAAAACATAACACATGTAACTACTGACTAGTCAGCTTAATGTTGACACCAGGAGAAGTCCTAGGACAGAAAATTAAACAGTCGGTCTGTGAGCACTTACAAAAAAGATGCTGTGATTACTAAGACCAAGAATGGGTTTCTCAAAAAAAAGTCATGCCAGATGAATCTCATTTCTATTTTTGACGGGGGCATATATTAGAGTACACATCCCCCCCCCCCCCAGGATAACGAAGAGCCATTAATGAGTGCTCTTTGGGTTCGGTCAGTCAACCAGCTACAAATCCACTTAACAGTTACCTTGTTCAACCCACATTTTACCAGCTTCCTTGTGAGAATATTTGGAAGAGAGATCCTTACTCTCTTGTAGCAGAGTTATCACAATGGGGATTGTTCCAGGCACATTAAAACTTGGTGAGATTTGCATCTGCCCTCACCCATACACATTCCCTACAATACACTTAAAGGTAAAGGGACCCCTGACCATTAGGTCCAGTCGTGACCGACTTTGGGGTTGCGCGCTCCTCTTGCATTATTGGCCGAGGGAGCCGGCGTACAGCTTCCAGGTCATGTGGCCAGCATGACAAAGCCGCTTCTGGCAAACCAGAGCAGCACATGGAAACGCCGTTTACCTTCCCGCTGTAGCGGTTCCTATTTATCTACTTGCACTTTGATGTGCTTTTGAATTGCTAGGTTGGCAGGAGCTGGGACTGAGCAACGGGAGCTCACCCCATCACAGGGATTCAAACCGCCGACCTTCTGATTGTAGCCTACTGTACAAAGCTAAGAGCCACATATATTGCTCCATCCAGTTTTAGCTCTGGCCTCCACCAACCACTGCCACCCAGCCCCCAGAGTGTTCCCTGGAAGGTAATGTAGCACTTGGGCTGAAAAAGGTTTTCTATCCTTGCCTTGACTGTAGAATGACAATGGCATTTGTGCGCTAGGATCCTTTTTGTCAGAAATGGGCACTGATCCACAGTGGCTTCTTCTGTGTGAAGTGTGTTAGGATAAAAGTTGCCCCAAGACTCTGTCATTTTTGCATGCAAGCATTTTCATGAGCCACTCCCCAGTGCGAATATCATTGGATGAAGGAGATTTGTTTTCCACAACTGTCAGTGGAAATGGTGTTGATAGCTTCCTCTGGGCCTCCATTAACTACAGGACATGTTAAGCAAAGTAAAGGATATGTGTTGTGACTGTCTCTCATCCTCAAGAGAGCCTATTGCAAAGTGCCCTTGATGCATGACGATTCCCTAAATATTATGTCAGAATACCTCAAAGCAATTCTGGAGAAACAAGCACTAATCTTCCTCTAAGAGTAAACCAGATGATCACATAAACCAGCTTAACTCAGTGTGGATCTTCAGTAATGTGATGTGTAGAGGCTTATTCCTTAAAGGAAATACTGCTGGCAGCTTTTCCATATAGGATTGTAATTGGACTTCCCCATAGCCAGGTGGACTTGATCATTACTTATCTAGGGCTTCAGTGACCCACTGTTCTTCAGACCCCAGCACAAGCAAACTACCGTACTCTTATTTTTTTGTGCCGTAGTAAGTGCATAACAACATCAGAAGTGTCCTGCTGGCCCATTTAGTCCAGCATCCTGTTCCCACAGTGTTCTCATCCAGATGAAATCCTAAGGAACCCATCTTTGATTAGTCTGTACTCCAACATCTGCCTGATGCACCTAAGTGAAAGCAAGGTGCATAGTGGGTGTAATTTTTTTTTAAAAAAAATATTTAAGAGGTTGTGCTGAAGAGGTTGTGCTGAACATAAGAATGATCTCTAGGTATTTTTTAGTATGTAAAATAAGCAGATTTCAGTTTTACATTCTGATGCCAAAAGGCTAGTCCAGAATGTTTTTTTTTCAATCAAAGTGCTTCTCCTGCATTCCATTTCTGTTTGGCAAGACAGAATATTATTTGTACTCATTTATTTTAACATTTTCTGTTCTTGGTAATTTATTGGAGGTGTACAAAATTCGTACCTCTTTCTTTGTTTTTTAAATGGTAACTTTGTCAAAATGATTTGTCATAATTTTGGAATTCTTACAGGAGCCTCCATAACATCTAGAACCAATTGCTACCATAGCCCTTTTCACATTATGCAGGGCAAATGCATGTTAACTGAGAAGCGGGGCTATGAGTTTACCCAGCCCCCAATTCCACAACTGCTTCCTGGGACAACTGCATATTGCATGCCCTTGTCAGTCTATGTGAGTTCCTGCTCATGCAGGGGCTCCATGTGCTGGTACTTTGTATTATATTTTTGGGTTTATATGGACTGAGCATGGCACACTGATTGGGGAGAGGAAAACTAGAAAACCAGGCATGGGGCAGAGATGGAACAGAGTGTCTTGGATCCTAAAGAGGAGTACTTACATTGCAGCATTTTATTTGCTTGTAAACACTTCCGGGTCTGCCACATTCACAACCCAGAAAAACGCAACCCACAGCGGATGCAACATGAGATATGACTGTATATCACACATACTTAAAAAGATAGAAACAGGGACAAACACCTAAAAGCTACTATAAGGGGGGGAGTGTGAAGGAGCACAGGCCTTCCACTTTGGGCCCAGTTTGAGGCACAAATCATCCTTCAATGAATATCCATCATGGCAGCACAGAATCTAGCAACTAGTATGTAACATCTGGGTTTTTATTTTGAAGTAGCAGGGAGGTATAAAGTTGTTCTGTGCAACCTGGGAATTTATGTAGTATAGGCAAGACAAACCTAGGTGGTTTCTATCATTTATCCAGAATTACGTTTGGCTCATCCCATTTCCACTTATGTTTGCCCCTCCAAAAAAGCAGTAAAGTATGAACATCTGTATGTATTTCTGCTTACATTTCTGCAAACAGACACATTTGTGTGTGTGCAAATTTCCTTCTTATATCCATATCCACAAGCAATTATTTTTTGCACCTTATTTTCACTCATATGCACATTTTTTCCATGTGCTTATATACCAATATATCCATGGCCAAAAGTCAGGGACGTTTGACTAAAAACATCTCATTTGTGCTGAGTAGTCTACACTGTAGATCCCCAGGATTTCAGATGGGAGTCTTTCCCATCACTATCTCAAGATGCTGGGGATTATACTTTCTCATACTTTCTAGTACCTTTCTCATGCAAAGCACCTGCTCTGCTCTCTGAAAAGCAATTAGTCTACCAAGCATATGCCATCACACTGGGTAAACTGAGCATGTGCAGAGATATATAAAAGGGGGACAGGGTCTATTTAAGATGACTTTCATAGAAACATGTTGCTTCATGAAGAAACACAAAGCCCTAAATTAGAGAAATCTGGACACACACTGCCTCAATGACTGGATAATGTGATATCTAAATACAGTTACCAAATTAACCATCTGCATGGTGTGCAGAACCCTGCTACAAATTTTTGCTAGCCTTATTAGAAACCCTTTTCACTTCTCTTTAAATTTCGCAAACATTTCACTGAAGCCCAAAGTCTAAATTCGCTGAGGGCAACTTTTTTTAACCAACTCTCTTGCAAAGGACAAATCGACATACCCTAATGGAATTATTCTTTCTAACCTTCACATTCACTAATCCAATTTATTTATTATTGCATTTATATATGCTATCTGTCCTCAATGCAGTGTATGTGGTTCTCCCCTGTCCCTTCATTTTACTTGCACAACAAACCTATGAGGTTTGTATTTTAATTATTGTATTTTAATACTTCTGTTGGAAGTCACCCAGAGTGGCTGGGGAAACCCAGCCAGATGGGCAGGGTATAAATAAGAAATTATTAGTATTACTAGCCAAAGGCCACCCAGCGAGTGTCATGGCTGAATAGGGATTTTAACCCTTGTCTCCCAGGTCTGGGTCTAACACTCTAACCATTGCACTACACTGGCTCCAATTCTATTGCTTAGTCTGAAGCTGTGGTTTCTCTTTGACCCCCTTCTCTCTCTTCACATTTACAATGAGGCAGCAGTAAAACTGAATATACAAGATTACCCTGACTTCTTGTCCTCCATTCAAGGGCAAATACTTATCTTGTCTAGTATGTTGCTTCCAGCTACAGAGGATTGCTTGAGTGAAACCCAGCAGTCAACATGGCCACTGGTGTGATACTTTCTACATGTACTGTAGATCAAAAGGCGTGAACTGCTTGCTAATGTTTCAGTGTGGAATTTCTACTGAGGGAAACTATGCCTGATCAAAGGTACAGAGGGGAAGCAGTCCTTGCTGGTTTGCTGGCTTTGAAAACAACAATGGGGACTCTTTAAAAAAAGAAAATGGTCCATTGCAGCCTCTGAGCAAAAAATAAAAATTCATTGTTTTTGTGCTCAGTGTATATTTGGCACATGTCACTGTGCCTCCCAACAGAGCCATAAAGCAGATGATTGTACAACTTTAAAGCAAAATCAGTTCATGAAATCAAGTGCCTTCCCCTCAAAATGGCTCATGCCATTTTATCTTTCTATCATCACTTATTTGCAAGGTGATGTTGTTCATTATACTTGCATAAGGACCAACTCATTCAGCACCCTCTTTTCACAATGGCCAGCAATATACCTAAGAGAAGCTCATAAGAAGGATCTGAGTGCATCAGTGATCTCCCCATTTGTGATTCCCAGCAAATGGCCTCCAACAGTGGAGGTAGAACATAGCCTTCAGTCTTGCCCTACATGAATTTATCTACACCACCTAATGCATTGTATGCTGCCGCACCCAGGAATTTTTCACTTTTCCTTTTCCTCCCTCTCTGAGGTAATTATCGTACTTCTCCAGAGCTAGAAGCTAAATCCAACCTTTTCAGACTTCTCTCCATTTTGTCAGGAGGTGTGCCTGTTTTATTTGATTTCTCAGCATTATGTTCTTGTCCAACTACAATGCTTTGCTTCTGGTGTGGCATCAAACAAAAGTTCAGCTTTCAAGTCCTCATGGTTCTTCCCCTGAATCAAAATCTCCACCTCTCACACTGCAGGGACCGTCCTCAGGATCAGACTCCTCCGTTGTCTGGAATCCCCATACCCTAGCCCACTAAGATATCTCCCTAAATCAGACTCCTCCACTTTCCTAGAATAGAATCATTGAATCATTGAGTCCAAAGAAGGAGACTCCACCACACTCCTTAGCAGCAAATTCCACTGCCGAACAGCTCTTACTGTCAGGATGTTCTTCCTAATGTTTAGGTGGAATCTTCTTTCTTGTAGTTTGAATCCATTGCTTCGTGTCTGCTTCTCTGGAGCAGCAGAAAACAACCTTTCTCCTTCCTCTATATGGCACCCTTTTATATATTTGAACATGGCTATCATATCACCCCTTAACCTTCTCTTCTCCAGGCTAAACATACCCAGCTCCCTAAGCCGTTCCTCATAAGGCATCATTTCCAGGCCTTTGACCATTTGGTTGCCCTCCTCTGGACACGTTTCAGCTTGTCACTATCCTTCTTGAACTGTGGTGCCCAGAACTGGACACAGTACTCCAGGTAAGGTCTGACCAGAGCAGAATACAGTGGTACTATTACTTCCCTTGATTTAGATGCTATACTCCTATTGATGCAGCCCAGAATTGCATTGGCTTTTGGCCCAGTTATCTAATCTGTTAAGGTCATTTTGAAGTGTGATCCTGTCCTCTGGGGTATTAGCCACCCCTCCCAATTTGGTGTCATCTGCAAACTTGATCAGGATGCCCTCAAGCCCATCATCCAAGTCATTGATAAAGATGTTGAATAAGACTGGGCCCAAGACAGAACTCTGTGGCACCCCACTAGTCACTTCTCTCCAGGATGAAGAAGAGCCATTGATGAGCCCCCTTTGGGTTCAGTCAGTCAGCCAGTTACAAATCCACTGAATGATAGCATTGTCTAGCCTGCATTTTACCAGCTTCTTTACTAGAATATCATGGGGCACCTTGTCAAAGGCCTTGCTGAAATCAAGATAGGCTGCTCTCCATGGTGCCTCCATGGGGCTCATGACAATGTAAACTGGATGTTTTGTAAGACACTAATATATGACACTGTCACGTCACACAGAATGAGTTAATCATAAATTTGTCAAAGCCACTCCATTCACTTCTAGTTCTCTCATAAGATGAAGAAGACATTTAGTTCATGGAGAACTAACACAGCAAAAGACTTTGGTGCGGAACTCGTCTGACACAGTGATTACAGCTGCTATAATTAAGTTTCTGGTCATGTTGAATTGAATATGGAGCATAGCAACCCAGACAATCATGTTGCAACTCTGAACCATTTATGGATTTGTTTTTTGTTTTTCTAATATTAGTCTGGTTAGTTTCAATAAAATCCAATTCCACTGAGCTGAACAGGAAATTGTATTGTTGTTTGCCTACCTTTTTCCCTTCTAAAATTGGATACATTTTGTGTGATTTAGGGGGAAACAAGATTAGGCCTCTTAACTACATGCTAGAGAACACAAATTGGGTCTAATGGTACAATGGAAAATATACATCACTTCGTCCCAGATCGAAATATGATTAATTGAATGGCAGCCTTCACCTTAATAGGTGGAACCTGTTTGCAACAGGCCTAGAGCTGAAGGTGATCTGTGAAATTGCAACTATAAGGTGTACTTGAGCATATGCATAGCATAGCAAAAGCTCATCTCCACCTCAGGACTAGGTCAAGTTTAAAGCCTGGTTCTGTAAGAAAATGTAGCAAGAGCCATATTTCATTCTGCTGACGTTGATATATGGCATGGCTCCAGGCGAACTCTTTGAGTTGTCAACCTCAATTGCTGTCTTTTAAAATTTATTTTAAATTTAACTCTCTTCCTTCAAGAGTACTTCAGATACCAATGGATCTGAAGGTTGGATGACAGTATTTTCCTATATTCATGGCACACACCGTGTGTGCAAATAAATACCGTACTATCCAATAATTAATTTCAAGACAATAGTCCAGCCAGGACAAAATAGTCTGGGTGCAAAGCATGACCTATGGGAGAGTTCTGTGGGCCATAGAGAGAGGCACATCTGACTCCTAGCCCTGGGGCCATGGAGTCTTGTGTTTCCCATGAGGGAAGAGCCAGGGCTGGAGGGAGGGGAACTGTCTCAGCTTATGAAGAGATGGGACAGAAGCCAAGGCTGGAGGAAGGGCAGGACACACCCAGGACTATGAGGGTCTTGAAGAAAAAGACAAAGACACAGGGGCAACTTCCACATAGGAGAAGTTGCAGGTTGCTAGTGTGTGTCCTCCATTTTGATAGAGGGGTGGCCATGTTATTGCTTCAACAGTCAGCACAAGCCTAGAAAGGGAATACCAGCTACTTAGTCACCAGAAATGTGTGAGCATATTCTTTAGGAGCTACCATATGTGCTCTGTCAATAAAAAAAAAATTAACTACCTGCTATTTGTCCTCCTTGCATTAGGTGTGCTCAGGACCTTCTTCTGCAAATGAGAACACATGACCATCCTATCAGGCTCTATTAAAATGCCATTCAGCTTCTCCTATACCAGTGTCATGAAATGGACATGCAAATAGCCTCAATTCCATGTTTTTCTCACACTGCCTTTTCTTCTTTTGGATTGTGTTTATTTATTTTTTAAAAAAGGGATATGCCTTGAATGCTGCAGCAGACGGTAAAGGTAAAGGTAAAGGTACCTCTGACCATTAGATCCAGTCGCAGATGACATGGGGGTTGTGGCGCTCATCTCGCACTATAGGCTGAGGAGCCAGCTTTTGTCTGCAGACAGCTTCCAGGTCATGTGGCCAGCATGACTAAGCTTCTGGCAAACCAGAGCAGCGCATGGAAATGCCATTTACCTTCCCGCCGGAGCAGTACCTATTTACCTACTTGCACTTGACGTGCTTTCAAACTGCTAGGTTGGCAGGAGCAGGGACCGAGCAACGGGAGCTCACCCCATCACAGGGATTCAAACCGCCGATCTTCCAATCGGCAAGCCCTAGGCTCTGTGGTTTAGACCACAGCGCCACCTGCGTCCCTAGCGCCACCCGTGTTCCTGCAGCAGATAGTAGTATCTAAACATGGCGAACACACAAGAGATGCCCTATCCACAATAACTCCACAGGTTGACTTTGCAGACCCACAGGTAGAGAAGCACTTTGAACCTTAACTGGCTTATTAAAATAACAAAGGGCTGCTGCAAATCTGATCAGGCCACAAAATATTTTCATTTTCCCTCGGCAACAATTAACTGTGGCTCCCCCTCCCCTCTTCTTTTGCCACTTTGAGCACAGCTTCCAACTCTGCACAGTTTTCTGCTGGAGAGGAGTAGATGTTCTTGGTGGATGACTGTAGCAAATTAGTCTTTAATGACACTTATGGAAGGGAGCATAGGAGGAGGGGTGTATCCATGCTTCTTTGCTCCAGTGCTTGAGAAAGTGAATGAAGCAAGACACAGAACAGCATGAGGAGTGATCAGCCTTGGAGATGGCCATCACACCAGGCAAGGAAACTCATTTTGAGCAGCATGATAAAGGCCAGGGACTGTCTGTCAGGAAGGGACCTAATCAAATTTGATGTGGTCTCCTGTGAAAAAATATTTGACAATGTGCTATAAAATTGCCGTTCCAACTGCCTTGCAATTGGATTGATAACTGAGTAGAATGTTATAAGGAAAGCACTGTGATGCAAACTAATTTAAACTTCAGTCTTTTGCCAATGGAAAAATCCTTTATTACGGTATCATTAATTCCTCAATTTCTTTCTTTTTCTATTGCTAAGATGATACTATAGTCCAAGTCCTAAGCACAAACATAATGTTACTAGTGTGGTAACATTTGGTTGTTCCATGGCCATCTCTCATCAAATAAGGGAGAGGCTTGGTACAGCAGGAATGGAGAACATTTGACTCTCTGGAATTATTGGACTACAGTTCCCATCATTCCCAGCCAGCATGGTCAATAATCAGGGATGATCAGAGCTGCAGTCCAGCAGCACCTGGAGTTCATCATTTTCCACTTCTGAGATACAGCATGAAGAAGGAAACAGGCCGTGAGGATGCAGCATGACAGCATTTGCCTCCCTCATCCATGATTTGAGGCATCCTAGGCACCGACTATTTAAGTCTACCTTCAAGCTCAGTTTAGGACCCCTCTTCAATATACATTTAAAGCAATATCATGCTACTTTAAATTGTCCCCAAATTCATTTTTTTAAAAACACACACAAATAAATAAGATTTTATTAAAGTTTTTTCATAATACAATAACATAAAAGGATACACACAGAGAGAAAGACAAAGTCCTCCCTCAAGGTAGCTCTTAACCCTTGTCTCACACAGAAAGTGGTGGACCTTCCCAGCTCTCACCTGGGAGCTTTCTTTTTATTTTCATTTTTTGTTCTGCCCTTCTTCTTAAACCAGACAGTAGCTCACACCAAATGTAAATTTCCACCAGCAGACAGAGAACCCTCTTTCAGTTGTAAATTATAACTGTCTCAGAGATAATTAAAAGGGGATGCTTTTTGCAGATTCCCATCAGGGCTCTTATGTTGGGCAAGTTGTTAATTCCTCCATTAATAGGTCGCTCATCTCTACCAGGGTTCCCAGGAGCTGACAGCTTCTCGGTCTCCCAATGTAAAAAACAGATTAATCCCCTGTTCACTCTTATCTCCAGAGTGAATTTGATAGCCAAGATTGATGCCTGGCTATTATCAATCACCACATAATTATTTCAGTCAGCAGCCTACCGACAAAAGATGTTTAGTCTGCCATGTTCCTCCTCTGGAAGTCCCCCAAAGTAGTTTGTTAAGGGCACAGAAAGTAGTTAAGAGACCCCTTCTTGCCCTTACGGAGCTGTAACTTCTAGAGTTCCTTGGGAAGAGATTATCTGCTAACACATTTTTAGTATTGTAGCTCTCTGAGGTGGAATAGGAGTGTCCCAACAAGTCTCAGCATCCTAACCAAACTATCCTAACCATCCTAACCAAACCAATCCTAAACTACCTATTAAATTAGGTAGGACTTAACTTCCAGGTAGTTAGGATTACAATTGCAATCGTAGCTCTCCCACAGACTTTGCAATTCTCCAAATGTCGCAACACTGCTCTCAACAGTTTTGGTGTCTTGAATTACCAATTGAAAGCAGCATTTTGAAATGCTTAACTTGAGAGCAGATGATAGACATTTAAAGGTTTTTTTATTATTAATGTGGAAACAGAATTGAATACTTGGTGAAAATATGTCAAAATGACACAAACTAAAAATAGACATTTGTCCATTCTGAGCCAGGAAATGGCTTCCCAGATGAACAGCATTTCCTGTGCATGCTCCTAATTACTTTCCATGTGCCATGGTGCTTGTCTCTGTTTTGAAAGAAGCTTATTTAGCTGTTCTACTAAATACATTCCTAGTTGAGCAATGTTTGGTTAAAAAAGAAAGCAGTAGCTATCTGCCATCATAAATAATTTACAGGAGAGAGATGAGAGAGAGAAAAGCTGGCTCATTTCCATAGGATTCCCATATCATTGCATGAGAGTGGGATGAGAGGAAACTGCTGATGTCCATTTTTGTCTTCTTTTTAGTAACAAACACTTGTTTAGGTTGCTGTTGATGTTTTTTATAAAAAAAATACTCTGCATTGTATTAAAACAGACTTTCTTTTTCACTTATGCAGCACCAGAAGGATGCTGAATTAGCTAAAAGAAGGATATTCCTAGAAATTGCTTAGCATGCAAAAAATAAGGCAGAACAGCTGGACAAACAAGTTTGATATATGGAGTTATAGAACACAAAGGGGGGGGGGGGGAGAGATGACCAAGCAAAAGTTACAAAGTGGGAGACACCAAGTGCTATCTTAGAGGAAGGGCCATAGCTCAATGGTACATCATCTTCTTTGCATGCAGAAGGTCCCAGGTTCAAGGTAGGGCTGGGAGAAAATTCTTGTCTGAAATATTGGAAAGCTGCTGCTAGCCAGCATAGACAATACAGATGGGTATAATTCATTTTCTCATTTTTCCAACCTGAGGTTCAGTTCTCCACTTTGCCACATCAGTTTGTGATAATGATGATTATCATTATGTCATCATCTTTATTATTATTTAACAATCTGCAATAATTACAATAAAAACAGCATGGCACCAACTCTTTCATTAAAAGCTGTCAGTTCTCCAAAGCCTGTTGAAACAAGAAGATCTTCATGGAAGGACAGCAAGGGGGGGGACGGACACATTCTAGCTTCTTCTGGGAGGGAACTCCAGAATCTGGGGCAGCCACTGAGAATGCCCTTTTCCATGTCCCTACCAAGTTTGCTGTGAGGGTGATGGGACCAAGAAAAGAGCCTTCCCCAAATATATTGAAACCTGAGTAGGTTCATACAGTCTTTTAGAGAGCTTGGACCACTGTAAAATGGTGCCTTCAAGTTCCATTCCAGCAAGGTAGCCCAGAAGGATACCATGATTGATGGTACTGAAAGCTGCCAAGAGGTCCAACAGAACCAACTGGGACACATTCCACTTGTCCAGTTCCCAGCATTAAGTCATCCAGGAAGGCAACCAAAGCCTGTGAGTTTATACCACACCAGGTAGTGATCTGACCATGACAATGTAACTAAAGGGAATCCCTCTATTTGAAGATCACCATCATCTAATCCAGCACAGAAAATAAAGCCCAGAGTGTGCTCTGCAGCATGGATAGGGCCAAAAATTACTTTGGACAGACCCATGGTTGTTGTAGCAGACATGAAATCCTGAGTCACCCATGGCAGGGTAGCCTCAACATGAATGTTAAAGGCCCCCAGCACAACAAGCAGAGGGACTCCAGCACCAAATCCAAGCTAGCCCAGCTATTAAAAGCTATTAATGTCTACCAGCCACAATGCTTCTGAATGCCAGTTGCTGAAAATCACAGGTTGGCAGCGTGCTGTACTACTCATGTCCTGCTTGCAGGTTTCCCACTGGGATCTGGTTAGACACTTTGAGAACAGGATGCTGAACTAGGTGGGCCACTGGCCTGATCCAGCAGGCTCTCCTTATGTTCCTCTGCATAAGCAGATGCTCCACTGAGCCATAGTGTGTGTGTGTGTGTGTGTGTGTGTGTGTGTGTGTGTGTGTGTGTGTGTCTGCAGGGCAATCAAATATCTACCCATTAAAAATCCATGAAGGCAAAGAAGAAGAAGCAAGCAGCTAAATAAACATGAAAGATGTCACATTTGCTGTTTCCGAAGTTGTGGTTGGCCATGGAAATAAAAACATATTATTTCTTTTTATCGGCGGGAGGAGAGTGGCGAGCCCATTAAACCGCAGACAGCTGAATACCAGCAACAAACCTAATAGGATGAATCAGCTTTAACAACCTCCCTCACGTTGATTCCTTCCAGTGAGTTAAGCAATTTGAACTGCTGCCCCAGCATCTTGGCTGCTAGCATTTAATTTGAGATAAAAACACATGTGTAAACATCCTGTTAACTGATGTAGACTTAAAACTTCACCACCACCACAACAAAAAAGAACCATTGCAATTTCAATGAGTGGGCTGCCTGTTAATTCCAGACAAAAATACGGTAGGTTTGTTTGTTTGTTTGTTTATTGTGGTAAGTACCTTGCGGTATTTCCCCTCAAGTGCTTCAAACTCATGGTGTAGGAATTTTTTTCAAGTCAGCAAGACTAAAAAACAAGACTATTTCAATGTCATTTCAAGGTGATTCCCTAATTGTTGTTACTGTCCTGTGCCAGTAGGTAAACGTAAAGGGACCCCTGACCATTAGGTCCAGTTGTGACCAACTCTGGGATTGTGGCATTCATCTCACATTATTGGCCAAGGGAGCCAGCGTACAGCTTCCGGGTCATGGGGCCAGCATGACAAAGCCACTTCTGGAAAACCAGAGCAGCACATGGAAACGCCATTTACCTTCCCGCTGTAGCGGTTCCTATTTATCTACTTGCATTTTGACGTGCTTTCGAACTGCTAGGTTGGCAGGAGCTGGGACCAAGCAACGGGAGCTCACCCCGTCACAGGGATTCAAACCGCCGACCTTCTGATCAGCAAGCCCTAGGCTCAGTGGTTTAACCACAGCGCCACCTGGGTCCCTAGTGTGCCAGTAGAGGTGACTCTAATTCCCCATATCATGATCCAAAAGAATTTTAAATGGCAGAACTGAGAAATTCCTCTTTCTATATCTATGAAGACTGTTTTCAGTTAGAGTGGACAGAACTAGGGCAACAGATGGATCAGTGATCTGACTGAACCTATATACATGAGAAGAGCACTGCTTGACCAGACTAGTCCAGCGATCTGGTCTCGCAGCTCCCTGTGACTGCCAATCAGCAGGCATCTTTGAAGGTGCATCTTTAAAGATGTTGCTGTAGCTGCTGATTGGGGGTGCAGTAGCCTCTTTTGAATTTTGATAACTGACCATCACATGACATTATCCTGTCAAAGTTGGCCTGTAGGAGATAAGAGAAGAATTTGTTCCACTGACCAGATGCAGTTCCTTCTAGGTTGTGTAGTGTCTTCCACTACATTTGAGGCAGCAGGCTAGTTTAGGAGTGTGCAAGACAGGCCATTTGGTATACACAGCTCTGTCCTCCAACAGAGGGGAATGACCAGGAGAGCTTAAGACAGGCACCCCCAAACTGCGGCCCTCCATATGTTTTGGCCTACAACTCCCATGATCCCTAGCTAACAGGGCCAGTGGTCAGGGATGATGGGAATTGTAGTCTAAAACATCTGGAGGGCCGAAGTTTGAGGATGCCTGGCTTAAGATCATCTTGCATTAATTGACAATGTTCTTAACAACTTGGGTCCATGAAAGCTCAAGGGCCACCCAGTAATGTAGTGCAGGGGTCAGCAATCTTTTTCAGCCGTGGGCCGATCCACCATCCCTCAGACCATGTGGTGGACCGGACTATATTTTACCTCATTTTAAAAATTATTTTCAGTTAATTGAGTATCCTGTATACCACTCTGAGATTTTATTATTTATTAAATTTATATACTGCCCTTCATGGCAAGATCTCAGAGATGATGGTAATTGAACAGATCATACGTTGCCAGAATGAACAAAAGGAATTATTTAGTCAGCAAAAAAGCTGCCAGCACCACCCCTGGCCTCCACCACTTGCTGCCTGAATCTGTTGCCTATTTTGCCTAACAATACTATTCATTCTAAGCAGAGTGAATGTCTGAAATGGGCTAGTACAAAGCAGCCTGATGTGTTCATGTGAGCAAGACCACAGATGGTTAAATATTTCAGTTCTGCAATAATTTATTTGGAGAATCTGCTCACCCCCAGTTTTGCCCCTGCTAGAAGACACTTGACTCTCTCCTACTCTTGTATAATGGAAATGAATGGAAATGATGAGAATAGTCACAACATTTATACTGCTTTGCTTTTCCAGTTGAACTCTCTTCTCGGTGTCACAATATTGGCACAATCCACTCAAAGTTAAGCACTTTCATTCCCCATGGATCTCTGTGGATGAGTTAAATGTGTGCTTGGCAGCACCACATATTGGACTGCAGCCAGTATTATTTACCCCACAACAGAATTAAATTGCAGACATAGTAGAAACCCCTTGAGAGGTACCAACCGTACCATACAGCTGTTTCCTCTGTATTATTTCTGTCTTGAAATGAATTCTGGAATTTTTAGATCTTGCCTTATTTTCCCGTTGAGGCTGTAACAGAGAGAAGCCAGCTTGAATGCTCATTTCTTACAAAATAAAATAAAAATAAGTATGTCATTCAAATGAAAGGGGGAGGAATCCCATTTCAGAGAAGTGGGTATGGAACAATTGCAAGGGAAGACCAGCTACCTTCTAGCAGACTTCTTTGACCATAAAGAGAGCAAAATAGCTTTCATTCCTCACATCACAACAAATGTTGTTATTATTACCCGTTAATTTTGCATGTGTTAATGGAGATCATTTCAGCTTATCATCAAATAAAGTTATCTAGAAATTTCCATTAGCATTCTTTATTGCATCTGGCCACCAGACATAATTACTATTTTTATTTTGTGCAATTGCAATGGGCAGGCAGAGGGAGGGGAGAGAACCTAGATTCTGCATTCAGCAGATGCTTGCCTGGAACACAATTTCAAGTTTGCACATGAAAAGATGGCTAAAGCGTGCCATGTAGTGATTGGACAAAACAACAACAACAACAACAGAAACAAACTCCACCTCTGGGAAAGTGTTGCGTAATTTTGTATTTCCTGTTTGAAAGCCTCACTCGCAATGCTGTTCATCAGCAAGCCCGAGTACACGTCCATATGACACACACTACCAAGGTCCACCCCTAATTTCAGCCAGGTAAAATACTCAAGGAAAAGCAGGGCTGGTGGGGCTGGGGTGACCTGGGGAAAGGAAATGTGGGTGTAGTTTCGTCAGGGAAGTATTCCAGGAGCCAGAGAGAGAGAGAGAGAGAGAGAGAGAGAGAGAGAGAGAGAGAGAGAGAGAGAGAGAGAGAGAGAGAGAGAGAGAGAGAGAGAGAGGCATGGAGGAATGATATGCCTCCCCGTCTAACATTCCTTTCCTAAAGCAAGGCTCATTTCATATTATCAACCATTACCAAATGGAGGAGTTTATATTCTATTCTGTACTTTCCTAGTTTGAAAACTGCCCCCCCCCATCATTTATCACAATCAAAGACCAAACGTCATGGCTGCCTGAGAGAGCTCTTAAGGTCCCAGGTTCAATCCCTTCCATTTAAAGCAGCTGGGCTTAGAAAGTCCTCTGACCTAAGGAACTACTGCCAGTTATAATGGATAACATCGGGCAAGATGGACTAGCAGACTGAGCTGACTTGAGGCAGCTTACAATGTTTGTGGATCATCTGCCCCAGAGGTTGACAGATTCTGTGGTTTTTCTGAGCAACAATGTCATGCTTCCCATACATGCTTGCCTCTGTCATCATCATGGCTCAATCAAGTTGTGTGGCAATACCCCGAGTCCTCCCCGAAAGAAATAAGGACACAAAACACATTGCATAAGGTTAATGGGCATAAATGGCCACAACTTTATTGATTACGGATGTAGAGAGGTATTGGCATAGGCATTGGATCTAACCGACTATATCCGACTCCAGCCCGCTCTGCTGGCAGTCTGTGAAGGGTTAACCACCATTGGATGAGTCCTGCCATGCACATCAACTAGGAACCCATCCTGGGGCCACCATTAGGGGCGTGCCCTCTGGCCATCACCTACCACGGCTTCAGACTTGGCAACGCCCCAGACTCCTTAAGGGAGTACCCTTCAGCATTTCGGGGGAGGTAATGGCAGCAACCTCCCCCCCACACACACACCTGTACCTTCTAGCAATAATCCAATGCCTACCGCCATCAATCAAGCTGGGATTTCAAAGCCCTGGCATGTCTCATCACTTCACATCTGGGGCTTGGACATTCTGCATCAGAGGGTGTATCCTTTCCTCCATGAGAGTTTCTAGTGGGCTTCAAATGGGTTTCAGATGACTCCAGTGGATTATCTCTGCCTCAGAATAGGGATGTGGAACTTGTTGGGATATTTGTACACCGAGCTCTCAAGCAGCAGCAGGTGTGGTGCAATTTGTGTCTCACTTTACCCGTGGTAAAGGAAGTGTTGTATTACTTTTGTATCATGTGATGTTTTTCCACTGTTCTGTTCCTTTCGCTTCTGTCTCCTGACTAGAAGCAAGATGTCTGAGCTCTGGACTTTACTTTGTATATAGTCTTTAAATAAAGTAGTAATAAATCTACTTCATGGCTCTTTATCTGTGTGTGCTCTACTCACGCCGAGCAGGGTCGCATATCACAATACCGGCATGGCTGGGGGCAGACTCACCGCTAGCCCTCGCCCAAAATGCTGAAATAACTTGCCCCCCCCACCCCCACCCCAATGTTTTTGTTGGACTACAACTTCCATCATACCTGACCAATGCTCGTGCTAGTTGGGCTAACGGAAGTTGGAGTCCAATAACATATAGAGGGTCATACGTTCCTCATCTCTGGTCTGACAGGGTGAGAATGCCTAAGGAGTGAAGAAGACACAACTTAACAAAACACTACCTGAAGCCAACAAGATGCAAAAATTTAAGTGCTCATGGGGGATGTCAGAAAGTATAGCCATATTAGAGGAGCCTTCCTTAACATGGTGACCTCCAGATGTTTAGGACTAAACATGTTTTAGACTGTTTTAGATGCTTTAGACTGTCTAGCCAGAGTGATGCATGCTCTAGTTATCTCCTGCTTGGAATACTGCAATGCGCTCTACGTGGGGCTACCTTTGAAGGTGACTCGGAAACTACAACTAATCCAGAATGTGGCAGCTAGAATGGTGACTGGGAGCAGCCGCCGAGACCACATAACACCGGTCCTGAGAGATCTACATTGGCTCCCAGTACGTTTCCGAGCACAATTAAAAGTGTTGGTGCTGACCTTTAAAGCCCTAAATGGCCTCAGTCCAGTATACCTGAAGGAGTGTCTCCATCTCCTTCATTCTGCCCGGACACTGAGGTCCAGCACCAAGGGCCTTCTCGTGGTTCCCTCATTGTGAGATGCCAAGTTGCAGGGAACTAGGCAGAGGGCCTTCTCAGTGGTGGCGCCTGCCCTGTGGAACACCCTCCCAACAGATGTCAAAGAGAAAAACAACTACCAGACTTTTAGAAGACATCTGAAGGCAGCCCTGTTCAGAGAGGCTTTTAATGTTTAATAGATTACTGTGTTTTATTTTTCTGTTGGAAGCCGCCCAGAGTGGCTGGGGAAACCCAGCCAGATGGGCGGGGTATAAATAAATTATTATTATTATTATTATTATTATTATTATTATTATTATTGGACTATAATTCCCCTCACCCCGGTATGGGAAATTTGTGGAAGAAGTGTTGGTGCAGAGGTGCTTACCTGACCTCCTAAGCAAGTGAGTCACCAAAGCTCACTGGCAGGGATGAGGTGTTGGCAAGGCTGGCATGATGCAATCACACCAGACAAGCTAGTCTGGCAGTCCTGTCAATGAGTTTCTACTGTCCTGCTCTCACTCTCCCCACCCTCTCTCCCTGTCTCCCAGTAGGCAGCACTGATTCACCTCCGAGGAGTGCCTATGCCCCACCATGCCTCCTGCTGCAGGCAAGGAATTATTCTGAAGGGGACCAGATTAGCGTAGGCTGTGTTAGAGCTTTGAAGATTAGGCAATTCCTCTCCCAGCCCCCCCAAAAAAAACTAATTTAGAAAACTATCATCAATGAGAGAGGTTTTGGCCCTTGGTTCTCCAGCCTTAATAGTACAAGAGAATGCGAGATGAAAAATGTTGATAGAAGGACATCTAGGGGATATTCAGGAAGGAGCTGGAAGTACACCAAGCAACTACTGCCTTGACATCAGAATGGATTAGCACTGCCACTTCTGCTAATTCCAGTTCACTGTATCATACAGCAAGCTCGAAGGCTATTTATGTAATCAATATGTAATGACAGGTAATGGAAGGATGGCTTGAAATTTAAGCAGCTACAGCCAAGCAAGCACTTCTGCCTTGCTGTGAATACTCATCAGGCAGCACACTAGGAAAGAAACAGAAGTTGGGCAAAAGCAATTTTGCAACAGGCAAAAATAAGAATTAAGAGTAAATAAAATATTCTCCAGAGGGATGTGGGTGGCGCTGTGGGTTAAACCACTGTGCCTAGGGCTTGCCGATCAGAAGGTCGGCGGTTCGAATCCCCACAACGGGTGAGCTCCCATTGCTCGGTCCTAGCTCCTGCCAACCTAGCAGTTCAAAAGCATGTCAAAGTGCAAGTAGATAAATAGGTACCGCTACAGCAGGAAGGTAAACAGCGTTTCTGTGTGCTGCTCTGGTTCGCCAGAAGCAGCTTTGTCATGCTGGCCACATGACCTGGTAGCTGTACGCCAGTTCCCTTGGCCAATAATGTGAGATGAGCGCCGCAACCCCAGAGTCGGTCACAACTGGACCTAATGGTCAGGGGTCCCTTTACCTTTAAAATAGTCTCCAGTTTTTATTTTGAGGGGGGGGAAGCATTTTCCCAGCATGCATAGATCAACCAAATATTCACTTTTTTCTGCCCACTGGTCATTGCTCCTCTGGCACATCCCCCTGGCATTCTTCTTAGACTGGTAAAATGACTGATCCCAGTCAATCAGGGATCACATGCTGGATGACATTATAGTATAGCCAATCAGTTTGGGATATATGATTATATCACATCTAAATCAGCTGAGAAAGAGAGAAAGGTCACATCCGCACCACTCATGTAAAAAAATAAAAGTCATGAAGAATTGCAGCTTTGTGAAGGGCAACTTTGTGAGGAGTTCCCACCATTCTTTGGGGAAAATCATGCACTTGTGGATTTGGAGGGGGGGGGGAGTGCTTGTGGAACATCTTAGATTCCCTTTTTTTTTAAAAAAAAAAAGGGGCATTCTTTTCAAGTCTTGTATCTACCCCCACTAAACAGATGCCCTTTCCCCTGTTATCATCCGCTCATCCTAGAAAGTGTGAAGTGTTGTGTTATTTAATAGGACTGAACTAAACTACTGAAGGGGTAAAGGGGAAAGCCACATATTACCTTTTCCCTCCTCCCACACACACCATGACAATTCACATCCTACAGTAGTAGACTTCCCAGTGCCATGTCTACCATCACTCTTCTTTTCCTCTTCACTGTGTCAGCCTAACCAATCAGTATTCATTTAGATGATGTACACACTATGTAGCCAATAAGGTTCTGTTGTGAAAACAGAGGGGTGCCTAGAAAACCCCGGAATGTGTTCCACCCTTTCTTCATTTGTATCCATGCTAACCCCACCATGAAACATCACCCAAAAGCTCTTTTCAAAGCATAGGTGTGGGAGGCTGTTGCAATTCAGCCTTACCATTAAAAGCCTCGGTATCTCAAGAGAATATCCTGACTCTTTTGCAAGGTTCTAGGTGTTTCCCAGGTCTTTTTGCTTTCAAATTAGAACTTCAGGTCTCTCCCATTCATCACCTTACTACAGTGGTACCTCTGGATGCAAACGGGCAGGGGAATAGGAAGGGAGGGGTGATAGGGGCGCTCCACCCCGGGCTCCACTCTGGGGGGGGGCAGTGCCCTCTCACCACCTCCACCGATGCCCTGCTATGCAGCGGAGCCAGCAGCAAACATCCCAGCGCCATGCGGGGATGAAGCTGCTGCAGCTGCGAGCAGAGGATCCTGGGCGGCAGCATCCCCACACGGCGCTGAGGTCTGCCGGCGGCTCCACTGCACAGCACACATGCACGGAGCCATCATGCACAGCGCATGCGACACATGCGTTGTTCGCATGCAACGTGCACGGCAGCATCATGCATGCACGCTGCGTGGGGCAACGGCCCACCCCCAGGTGCACTCCCACGGTGC